>NC_064427.1:4606666-5230833 GCF_023375975.1 Astyanax mexicanus
TCTGCTGATAGCTGCCACTTTCCCAGTAAAGAATGAGGCAAGAGCTTCAGCTGTAAGGCAGGTAGCCTGAGGAGGAGGTGGAGGGTTGAGTAGTGTTTTGAATGTAGCAAATAGTTTCCGGGAGTCTGTGAGGGAGCTGATTTTTTGTGATAGAATTCAGCTTTAGCAGCAGTGAGGCTGGCTGAAAAAGAAGCCAGGAGCAGTTGGTATATATATTATATAGATATATTACACACAGAGTGATCTATTCTAAGTGTTTATTTCCTTTATGGTTGTCCACTGGTTGTTAACTGGTTGATCATGCTTATACTGTATAGACCAGCTAAACCATCAAACTCAAACAAAAAAATACCCTACACTGGTTAAGAGCTAAATTGGTCACCTTATTAAATTGGTAATTTTATATAAATGTATCAACATTTTATGCCCAAATATATTGATGCATGAAGTATGGGCACCCCTGGTCAAAGTTAATCCCTTGAATATTTTAAACAAGATGACCATATATTACAGTTTCAGAAAGACCAAAAAACTAAAGGCCCAAAGCAAGTGTTTTTGACACATACTCTGTAGGATCAGCACTTTTTGAAGCTAAGAGATAGTACTGAGCATTTCAATTTGAATGATGTTTACAGAATTTGCTAGGATTTTAATGAATTTCTTCTACCAACATTTTTTACTGGAATGCAGCATGATGCATCCATTTTTTGGCATTATCAGTGTATTTGTTAGATTTTTTTTTTTTTTTTTGCAGAATAGCACACCAGCCCTCCAGTGTCTGCCAATCATTAAAGAGGGGGTTTGATTTGCCTTTCTAACAATCCTACATGCTGTTCTCACTAAATGTTTTCTTGGTCCTAATTTAGAAAAAAAAAAAGATTTAGATTATGTTATTGCGACACAAATAGTGAATTATTTAGTTATTTAGTAAAATACACACAAACACTGTGATTTCTTTTCAACACTTTTATTCAAAACTATATTGACCATAGCCAAATCTACAGTTTTACAGAATTTAACCCACACTGCATTTCATGGTGTGACTCTAAGGGCAAATATCCAGCATGAAGGGAATCATCCCAAATAAACACAAATCAGAACAGAAATGCAAAATCACAGTTTCCTTTTGAGTGAGTTAGTAATCCAGTCAGCACTCTGTCTTCTGCAGCGTCGGATTCTGAATTCACCCATTTATCCGAACCACACAGCGCTTCAGCTCGAAGCATTCTCAGGAGACTTCAGGTAAACAATCGCTCACAATATCTACAGTTAATAAAAGCATCTACATATATATATATATATATATATATATATATTCATCATATTCTCTATTCATGTTAGCAAACGGCAGCACTCTTTCAATATGGCCTACAGAACAATAGAGACAAATAAAGAAATCAGCATCAAAACCAATACATATATCAAAAATGTGAACATTCTGACTCTGATAAACAAACATAAAAAAAACAAAAACATTAAACCTGTACACACAACACAGGAACTTCTAGAATGATGGGAGGAAAAAAAAATATCAAACAAACAAAAGGCTTATAAAGCTAGTACAGTACAATAACAACAGCTGATTACTCAGATATTGGCTTTTTAAACAGAGTACAAGGAATCACAGCAGTTTCTGAGAAAGTAATGACTCCAGCATAAGAAGGTATCTGCAGATAGGTACTGTAAATTAATTATAGGAAACTAGACCCCAAATTGTCATATTGGTTAGAATCCTTTGGGATTATCCCAATAGGATAAGGACCTCACAACTTACTGGATACAACAGGACACCTCCATAGGTCTTAAGAAGTCTCAAATGGTCAGATCTGTTGTGATGGCACAGTTGGTGCCTATTTATGTAATTATGTAACAATCATTTCACAGGGCAACAGTAGACCTAAAGTTTACCTCTTAAAATGGTTCAGACCCTCTTACCAAGTTTCATTCCCAACATTTTACAACATATATAATGCTAAACATCATTGTTTTAATGTTGTTGCCCACTTTCTTTAACATCTAACCCATCTTCTCTAACATACTTTCAAATTCCAGCACATATTTTATTACATTTCCATACCGAGCTCCATCTCGATCAGCCTTCGGTGATATGTAGTAAGGTAATGGTCAATACAGGATAACAGAAGATAACTGAATTACCAACATGATAAACTAAACACATAACAATACAAGGAGTGGAAAAATGCTCAAGTCATCACAAACTGGAAAAAGTGGCGCGAAAGTCATCATACAGCTCTGGATAAAAATAAGAGACCACTTAAAAGCCATCAAACCACCAAGCTGAACTGCTAAATCTTTGCACCGGGAATGGCATAAAGTAATCCAAAAGCAGTGTGCAAGACTGGTGGAGGAGAAAATGATGCCAAGATGCATGAAAACTGGGATTAAAAACCACCAGGGTTATTCCACCAAATATTGATTTCTGAACTCCTAAAACTTGTTTTCTTTGCATTATTTGAGGTCAGAGAAACTGATTCAGAAACTGAAGTGGTCTCTTAATTTTGTCCAAAGCTGTATACTGGAAAGGGTGATGCACTGAACTGAAATAAAATAGAATCCACATCTTATATCACTATTATTGCCAAGTGTAATGTGAAAACACACAGTATTACATTTTATTCATATGGGAATGATGCATTCATTTGAAATTCAGTGCATCACTTTTACAGACAATACGCTCTTACAGCAACCAGCCATAACATTAAAACCACCATGTTAGGTAGCAAGTGAACAGTCCATTTCTGAAGTTTATGTATTAAAAGAATCAGAGCCACTCTGACAATGGACAAATTAATTCTGATGGCTAGAGGACTGTGTCGGTGCATCTCCATAACATGAGGCAGGTCTTGTGAGATGTTTCTTGTATGCAATGGCTCAGTGATGCAATCTTTGTAGGTCCCACCTCACTGACACTTCTGGTTTCAGGTGTTGTCTAAAGAGTCCATGCCTTGATGTGTCAGAGCACAAAGAACCTACACAATATTGGGAATGTGGTTTTAATGTTATGGCTGATCAATGTACACTATGCAGGCCCACATATACACACATGTACATGAACACACACACACATATGTGGAAAGATATTCCCTGCTTGGGCACAGACCACAGAATGACTTGGAGTCTTGACTACATCTTGGTTTCGCTGTCTGGAGGTTTCTCGTTCTCGTACTCGTTCTCTTGTGGAATCATCTGGTAGGGCTTCTTCACCTCGTTTTCTTCTACTACAGAGTTACCCATCTCCACATCACCGCTCTGCAGCTCATCTTTCGACAGGAACTCGATGATGCCTGCTCCTATCGAATCTCCCAGCACGTTGGTTGTTGTGCGCAATCGGTCCCTGTGGGCCAAGAAAAACAACAGAAAATATTATTGCATTCAAAATAACGTATTTTAGAAATGTGTTCCAATTTCCAGTGTCTTGCTAGGACCTGTCATGGGATGCTACCAGTGCTAGGAAAGCTAGTGAAGGCTAGCATGTGTTTCATTAAGCCAGCCAATCTGATGAGCCAATATTTTCAAACTGCTGCTTAATGCAACATCTTTGAGCAACTCAGCACACTTGGAGGAGAACAATAAACACCAGTTATTTTACATCAGCTTACAGACACCTGTTCTCACTACTGTCGTGCGAGAGGATTGTGGCTATAGATCACAGAGGAAAGCCCACTTAAAAAGGATAATAGTGAGTTTCTTTGATTTTACCAAATTGAAAACCACTGAAATATAATCAAGAGGATGATCAAGGATGATCACAAGCCATCAAACCGAGCTGCAAGCTGAACTGCTTGAATGTTTAACCAGGAGTGGAATAAAGTTATCCAAAAGCAGTGTGTAAGACTGGTGGAGGAGAGCATGCCTGGGTGCATAAAAACTGTGATTAAAAACAGGGTTATTCCACCAAATATTGATTTGTGAACTGAATATGAAATCGTTTTCTCTGTTTATTCGTGGTCTCAGCCATTTCTCCTTTTCTAAAAATAAATTCTCTAAATTACAATATTTTTATTTGGAACATCCAAATAAAAGTTCTAAAGGATCAATATGCAGGAAGAACAGGTTTATAAAAGTAAGGCACAAAAACATGATAACATTCTCTTCTAACATAGAGCCCTTACTCTATTTGTAGGCTAAACCAATGGTTTCCAATGAAACGATCTATCAAAGGTTTTTCTTCATAGAAAATTAAACAGGTACTATAGATGGAACTGTGCAGGAATGTTAGGGGTTTGATTCAACAGATAAAAGCTTCTGATGAAATTAATAGGGAGTGCACACATCAACACATATATGTATAAATAATATTCAGCCTGCACCAGGAAGAAATAACTTCCACTTTCTTTTCAGTTTATCCATCCCAGTTTAGGAGCCAGGATTTTTTCACATCCAATTAGCTGTGTAATTTATGGTAAGGGGGAGTCTATTTGGAATGATTAATTTGGCTAACCTAATTACGTTTCTATGTTAAAACCAATTGAAATGACATGAAATTTGCCGCAACAAAATGGAGCAAGACCCATGAGCTTCTATAAGTGTGTCACTAGGGTAGATATAGAAAAAAATCAAACATGACCTTTTTTCTATATCATGAGACAGAGAAAGTAATGTAGGAAACAAGTTCCAAAGAGAACCTAAAGCTTGCCAATACTATGGCTTATTGTTGACTGATTTTTTTCTCTAATACAATATAATAACAATAACAATATATCCAACAGGTTCTGATCGACTGAGAGGATGGAAATGTATCAAAAAAGTTTAAGACTGAGGACTTACAGGAACCAATCGACTGCAATGATGAGGGTTATATCATCGGTGGGGAGTCCCACAGAGGTCAGCACAATCACCATTGTGACCAGACCGGCCTGGGGGATTCCAGCTGCTCCGATACTGGCTGCAGTGGCTGTGATACTGCAACAGTAAAACATGTAGAGTTACTGAAATTGTTAAATCATATTTAAATACAAATTAAGAGCTATAACATGTTTAAGTTGCAATATGTATAGTATTTCAATCTCTAAAACATGAAAGACAAGTCTGGTATAGGAGTTAGTTCTGACTGGAAATGTAAAAAATGTTGTTCTGGTGTTTTTAGTCAGAGGCAGCTAATCGTAGTTCAACTAAAATCTAAAAAGTAAAACATCTTATAGGGGGATTGGGAAACAGAAGGTCAAATGAAACATTTTTGCTTTCTATCGATGTAATCTAACAACACTAATTCAGGCGGCTGTGATAAACTGAGATGTTGATGCTGTCGTTCCACTGCTTGCCCACATTCACACAATTCTATCAGGGTACTTCTTTGTTTATGATTACGTTCACATTACAAGCCACATTGCTCAATTTTTTTTTTTGCTCAGATCAGATTTGGCACATCAGATCTTGATGGTTCACCTTCAAAATTGAAAGTGATCTGTCTCTCTGTGTAATGTCAACAACTCTGTCCCCGTATCAATGTGCCTCACATGTGCACATTGATACGTTGTGTATAAACGTCGCCTTCTTCACCACCAAAAAAAAAAACTCAGATTAGAGAGACGGCTCGTAGCTTTATAAAGGGAAATGGATGTGTTAGCAGCTCATATGTGGGTATAAGAGAGAAGCACGTAGCGCATGCATAGAAGCAAAAAGACGCATGAATTCCAATTTGACTGTTCACATTGTCCATGGATCGGATACTTATCTGATTTATGTCTGATTTGAAAAAATCGGATTTGGCACGTTCACACAGCCATGAAAAAATCTGATCTGAGCCACATTGAGCAAAAAATCAGATCTTTGAGTCACTTTATCCGGGTAATGTGAACATAGCCTATGTAACCTCCTGGCTTTCTCCCTTTAGTTATGCTGTTATAGTCAGACCTGTTTCAAAGTTATGTTGCCCCATTTCTATAGCTAACGATAAATTACATTCATTTAAATAAAGCAAAGAAATTAGTATGATGGACATTCTATACATTTAATTAGTTTCACACACACAATAAGTAAAGTAATAGAGTAAAATTTGTCTATATTATTCCCACCTAATGGTGATGATCTGACCGAAGTTCATATCCATGTTGTTAACCTGAGCGATAAAAATAGCTGCCAGCGCCTCGTACAGCGCTGTTCCGTCCATGTTGATGGTGGCCCCCACTGGCAGGACAAACCGGGTCACCCTCTTATCAACCTTGTTGTTCTCCTCTAAGCACTTGAATGTGATAGGCAGGGTGGCCGAACTGGGGAAGACAAAGGAAGATTAGCGGGACATCAGTTTCAGAACATGAGCTCAGAACAGGAGAAGTTCCATGCAGGGAGGCTGGAGCCTGAAGTCTTACCTCGACGATGTGCCCAGAGCTGTGATGAGCGCCTGGAGTAACCCAGTGATGAAGATGAAGGGGTTCTTCCGTGTGATGACGAAGTAGAGTGTGGGGAGGATCACCATGCCGTGGATGAGCAGCCCTATGATGACCGTTATTGTGTACATGCCTAGCTGCCCACCCATTTCTGTGATGTCATCCATCTCCACAATTTTGCCAGCGATTAAGAAGAGAATACCAATTGGGGCATACCTTTAAAGAGAAAGAGATGAAAACAAACACGTGCTCATCTTCAGGAACATCACAGACAATCTGTGTGGACAATAGTATTGGGACACCTGCTTATAAAAGAGTGTATCTTGCTTTTGTTGGATTAAATGTCTCTACTGTCCAGGAAAGGCTTTTTTAAGTAGATTTTTGAGCATTACTGTGAAGATTTGATTGCATTAAGTTACAAGAGCATTAGTTACTGAGGTTAGAATGTTGGATTACCACCCCAACCAATTTCAAAAGTAATGGATGGAGCTCCATTATTCCAGAGATTTTCACAGTTCTGATTATCCAAAGCTTGCATTAAGCATAGACCAGATAGTCCTGTTCTATTGGCAATAATTCTTTACACAGACTAGACAAGCTGTGTCAGCAAAAGATTCAACATAAAGTAGCTGAATGCATTCATAAGAAATTGTGTCCACAAATATTTGGACATACCATAGTATACTGTAGTTCTTGTCCTGGGATTGACACTAATGATGCAATACAGGCCATTTCAAAGCAAAATACAGCCCATAGCTAGCCCTGTCCACTCCCTTAACCATAATAACACTCACCACATGATGATTGCGACCAGTCGCATGATGGCTTCGTTCAGGGAGTTGAAGAATTCCCTCAGAGCTTCACCCTCCTCTTTCATATTTCCAATGATCAGACCAAAGCACATGGAGAAGACCACCAGCCCCAAGGCGTTGACGCCACTGGTGGTGCCCGATATTGGGATGATTTCTTCACGGGAAATCTCTTGAGTGGCGTTGGTCAAGTTAAAGATGCTTTCGTTCACGATCACCTTCACATTAATAACCCTCTTGCCATATTGTGTCTTGAACTGTAGGAATGGAGAAGAGAAAAAGGCAGACTTAGAAAAGTGGATAGAATATAGATTTCCAGTAGGGACTAGTGAAAACTGTTCCTCTCTTTTTAAAGAGTAAACTGTAGCTAGGGATTAAGGGAATTCCACCACAGATCAGAATGGTCCAATCTTTTCCATAAAGGGTCATTGTGGCTACAGGTTGTAATTCTAAATAACCAGCAACTACACTGATTATTCTACTTGACTGGAATGAAAACAATCATTGTAATTGATGACTTGAGATGATTTGAGGAACAAAGTCAATTTGCTTGCAGGCTAATCTAGGGACATACTAAAGCTAGTGTAGTAATGCTTCAGGCACTTTCTTTATTCAAACTTTGTAACTTCCAATACAAAACTAATGTGAAATTTAAACATATAAACTTTCCCTGTCACTATGAGTAAAAGCTTTCAACCAAACTGTGACCATTATGCTGTTCAGTTAAATCTCCACAACCATGAATGACACAATATTCTTTATTAATGTTTGTAAAGTGCATTCGCTCAGATCCAGCTGGCTCTGATTTCCCCTGGGGAGAATGTCCGGACCACAGCGCCTGTCCCCACTGTCAGTGTCTTCCATATCATTGTGTTGCCCCAGCAGTCCCCCTTTCTTGGTTTCCGTACCCACCCCCCCAATAACATCCAACCACGGCACCGCCACTGCCCTGCCAAAGCTCTACAAGTCCAAGCAAGTCCAAAGCCCAGCTGTGCCCTCTTAAACTTACAACCCATCAGATTTATAAACAGTTCCCATACCTCCCTTCTCTACATCTGAAGTTAACCGTTTTGGCCACTATGAAAAATGAATCTACGTCGCATCGATGGTTATAAATGACTGTCGGTTAAAAAGCCAAGGCCTCCTCACAAGCAGTGCGTATCCAAGGGTGATAATGTATTCTCTGGCAACTTCTTTGTGTGGTCTCTGAAAGGCCAGACAGCATTGCCTCATTAAATCTGATGAGAAACTGGTTTCCTGCACGACGGGAGATCAAACTACAAAGTCTTTTAGAGAATAATACAGAGTGACTTTCCCCAAACACTGTCCGCAGGTCACTTAGTGTAGCTTAGTGTAGCATAGCCATATTTTGCAAAGAAGGAATATTACAAACCAAGATATTTCATGTTTTATCTGCTCATTTTCATTTCAATTGATAATCTGAATATATTCCAGGATTTCAGGCAACAAGATGCAAAATAACAATGCAATATCAACAGGTGATTGTAATCACGATTTGGTACAAAACCAGTCAAAAAAGCTGAGTCTTTGGGAAGCGATAATAGACAGAGCTTTAATTAGTCAAATCTTTATCTAAAATATGAAATTAGATTTACTAAAGCCACATAAAAATGTATTGTGCAGAACAGAAGCCTAATGTTAACTATGTCCGGAAGCGGCATTGACTTCTCTGGGCTTAGACGCATCTGAGATGACATCTTAGACCGTGTAAAAGTGTATTGTGGTCAGGCTAATCAGTATTCTTTATCTTTTTTGATAGAAACGGACGATGTTTTCTCTGGACCAAAGATCAAAACAACCATTAAGGGTGGTTTATATCAGTATATTTCTTTGATGCAGCAATATTGCAGAAAATTGAGATCTTAGACCAAAATATATGCTGCTTTTCATGACATCCGGGGGACTTTAATAAAAACAAAATAACAAGTAAAACATTGTATTGCTTGGTGCCAAAACATTTTTATGTGTTAGGAAAATAAATGGCAACATTACAAAGTGATAAATGATTTATCACAATGATTTATAATTAATTAAATGAATTTGAGCAAATAAAAAATGAATTATCTTGTGTTCACACTGTCTGCAATGAAACGAAAATCAAAGTAATGTAAGAAGCCCTGCATTTCTATGCTGTCCCAGCATTTTCTGATTTTGAGTTAAACATTTCTGTTAGAAATAAAGTAAAAAGTCCAAAACTAGTCCAAAAGACCAGAATTAATGAGATTTGCATACCTGCTGTGTGCAAGCTTGTACCAGGTTGGGAGGAAACATGTTTCTGAAGAAAAAACACAAATATGGCATCAGCCACAGATCATAGCCAAGCACTTCTTCAGGTCAACAGTTCATCCATGATCTACAGTAATATCCAGCACTCTTCATGTAGTACCTGATAAGGTCCAGGAAGGCGTCAGCCGGACTGACATGCTCTATCTTCTGCTGCTGGGTGAACTCATCCTTGGAGCCTTTGCCTGGGTGGATGATGAGGACCATGATGATGCCGATAAACACAGCGATGAAGGTTGTGGTCATGTAGTAAATCACTGCTCGCATGCCCATCTTCCCTGAAGCACGACTGTCAAGCGCCGCCATTCCTGCAGAAGACAAAATCACCTAGTTCACCATTTTTATGTTTTTCTCATGACTTTTCAATGCCTTAAATTTTCATTACCACACGATTTTTAAAACATCAGTGCAGACATTTGATAAAATGTTGACGTGCAATCTTTAATAATAAAATGTGTGTCAGATCCTGAGAGCTCCATTGTGTAGGCTTAAATTACTAAATAAACTCTGAGTTGATGGATTTGTTAGCTCAAAATAGATTTTCTCCATCGATAAACTGAAACACAAAGATTTGTAGAGCAAATTTCCATGACTTTTCCAAAGCTTTCTGTGTATTTTTATTTTTTTAAAATTTATCCAAAAATTGGAAATTGCTGTTTTTTTAAATTCTATTACTGTTTCAGGTTTTTCATGACCGTATGAACACTGTAGATCATGATGTGTTACCTCAGAGGAACATGAACTTGGGCTTGGGAACACCAACATCTGTCTAAGTTGTGAGGTGTTATCTTGTGAGTGAGGTTGAGTGTGCTCAATGGCAAGGTGGTCTGAATTACTGGAGCTGAAGCGAGGCCTGATATTTGGTGGCAGATTTATGAGAAGGACATTCCATTTCTAAAGTTGTGTTCTTATTTAACATTCCTTTGTCCCCAGTGTCATGTGTGTGGCAGGAATACAGCATAGGCGGCATTACCACCCACTGCACTGTCCACTGTGGGTGGTAATGCCTCCTATGCTGTATTCCTGGTATACACAATGATCATGGCAAAAAGTCATAGGTTTAGCATTAAATGTTAGGAAAAACAATTACTCTAGAGTTACTACAGTACTAAAAAGTACTAACAAGAGCTCCCATGACTTGTACATGAACTTGTACTGGTATTGTTCATAGTGTCTCAAGAACCCAGCTGTGCTTCGAGATCAAGCTGTGTGATAAATGGAAGCAAATGCTTTTCCTAATTAAAATAGACCATATGGACAAAAAAGTATTGGGTGTTAAATATAGTTTATCCTTCTTCTGTTGGAGTAACAGTCTCTACTGTCCATTAAAGGCTTTCTACTAGATTGTAGAAGTCTGTAGATCACTATGGGGATTTTATTTGCACTAAGTGAAAACAGCAAACTCAGAAAAAGTATTGGATGGAAATCCATCATTCCAGAGACCATAGCTCCAGTGCTCCACAGCTTAATGCTAGTGGCTTCATACCCCTCTAGTCCACCTCTGGCATTAGGCATGGTGCCAACAGGCTCATGTTTTCTTCTCCATCATGCCCTCCTATTCTACTGCATACTGTATCTCAACTGTATGCAAATTATCCTTTGGAACAACCTTCAATGATATGTTATGTAAAGTTTGAAAATCTAGGAAAAATAGTTAAAAGTACTTTTTCAGTATGAAACTTCTTCTGCTTGCCTTAATTTGTTTAATCAACATATAATATAAAAATGGTTCATCTCACATAATTTCAACCACTTCCTGCAAAAACTAAAACTAAAACAAAATAGCAAAAATAACAAATGTTATGTAAAACTATTGTGTTTTATATGTTGATCTTTCAAAAGTAATAAGTAGTAAAACATTAAAAACGTTTGAACATATTTTTTTTTATGAAAAACGAGTGGGTTATCCTAATTGAAGCATTACCTGTTAAAGGTAAGAAACACCACTGCACTAAATATTGATAGAACAATTAGTAATAGAGGTAGTAATGAAATATTCACACTGCTTGTTAGGATTTTTTTTGGTTTCAGACGTCTTTTGGATGATTAAGCATGCACCGGGTCAAACTGACCCAGAAACACTATTGCTGTTTCTGTCAAATGAACATAACAAGAGGGTTAATGATTGAAGAAATGCAGCCTACAGAGCTATAGAGATAATCCTAAAAGTAAAGTTTTAAGCTATAGCTGATGGAGCCTGCATGTCCGACATGACTTAATGCATAATTATGAGTGTTTTAAAAATGGGTTTAAGGGGTTCAAGAGCTCATGGAAAGAAAAAAAGCCATAGTAAAAAAAAGGCAACGTGAACATGACCTGAAAATACACCAGCACACAGTTAATGTGCAGTCTTTAGTGCTTAAGGCTGTTGGATGCTGTTGCACAGTGTTATCCACATTCACAAGAGTAAAAAGAGAAAGCAGTCATTGTGCTAGAGAGATGTATGTGTTCCTTTAATCCTGGAGGGGGCGGTGCCATTAGAACCCTTCCCTTTCAGCTCACTTTGTTTTGTCTTCGTCCAACAGGTCAGCCACACCCCTCTTTCTCTCTCTCTCTCTCCTTGCATCCTTTTCATCCTCTCTCTCTTTATCTACTTCTCTCTCTCTCTCTCTGAGCTGGGAAACTCGTCCACCTGCCCGAACCCCAGCAGTAATGCTGCTCTCCACAAGTCTCCATGCCAACACCAGACACAACACATACTCCTACAACAAAGTAACTACAAAGACCAGACGGGACAAAATGAGACCCTCTTAAATCTCACCCTCCAGACCCCTCTGTGCCCTCTTCAGACCCTCAGTATAACGAAGGAATTTGGTGATGAGGCCTCCAAAAGAAGGATTTATAAATGGTGAGGCTGAATAACAATATTCAGGAAACTGGTCATTACAAAAGGGCACATTACAATGGCATTACAAAGCCTTTATTATGATCTATCAATCCAGTAATGAGCAATTAATAATAAGAAGCTGCTTATTTAGCAGACTCGTTACCAACTGGAGGCTTCATAAGGCATAATAAGAATTTACTAACACTTAAAAAGCAATACGAAAGTTTATACGAAGAATATGAAGTATAATACACAAATAAAAGTGATCAAATTATCTAAGGTATTGCTTGGTAGTTATTACCCAGCTTACAAAGAATGTCAAAAATATGTTTAGCAACATTTTAAATGTTCCCAGAAGGTTAGTCTCTAATGTTTTAGAAACGTTCCAGGAATGTTCTTAAACTTGTGGCATAATAGCTGGAACTCCCCCACAAGTCAGATTTCCTAATTATAACTGATAAGTACTCAGGAGAGCTTGACCAATTACAGAGATAAGAAACTAAAATAACTGCACCTAGCTTTAAGAGTGGTAAGCAGCAGTATTATCATACAGTTAAACAGCACGTCTATCTATTTGTGCTTATTATACATAAGGTGCTGTTATCAACTAAGTATTGATGATTGACAAACATGGCACTCTGAATGGTCCAGCTATGGACTAAGGCGCTATGCTATGATTCGAGGATCAACATTTTAAATCCCAGGTCATGCTGCTCGCCATCAGCAGCTGGAGTCTGAGATAGAGCCCAATTAGAGCCATTGCTCTGGGTGGGTAGATGGTACTCTTCACGCTCATCACTCCTAATCTGAGGTTGCTTTTCTTATGTGTGATAGGGAAACTGCTAATGAACATTGGGCATAATTTGGTAGGATTGCCCATAAAACTCTACTAAAGTGTGAAAACCAGAGTGTTTTACTAACTGTTTTTTGGGAAAGTTTTGAAATAATATAAAGCTATTTATATAATTCCCACCTCCTATATTTAAGTTCTAAAGGATATGGAGCGCAGCATAAATGAACCATGCTCAATGCCCTTCAGAAGATAAAAGGGCATAAAGCACTGCAAGCACTGGGCTATGGAAATGCAGTGGAATTTACTACTCTAGAGTGCTGGAGCTCCATTAAATACCGCTGGGGTATAAGTATTAGTGGCGTTTTTGAACTAATCAGCTATTATTAGCACCTGACCTCACTTATGCTCTCACGGATGAATGCCATCAAAACCAAAAAAAAGTGTAGATACGGTATATATATACCCTTAATGCTGTACCTTACCCTATACCCTATCCTATATGCCCTTCATATACTGACTACCGCTATAGAAGTTTCGTCAGTGCGAATTGCCAGCAGGTCTTTTCTTTAGCGTTTGCACTCCTTACAGAATTCCTGAAGCAACTAGCTTCATTGACTGTGGTCATGGATTGACACATAACAATATGGCTTTGGAGGAAGATTTGAAGGGCACTTTCTGTCCTTTATAAGGGTGAAACCAAGCAGGAGGAAGAAGAAGAAGAAGAAGGAGGAGGTGTGGGGGTCTGTCAGGAACTTCACACCACTGATTAGCTGCAAGCACCAGGCTGAGGCTCGACATTACAGCGGGTGGCTTCTCCCCACAGCCTCTGCTTCATTCTTCCCTGCCTCTTCTAATAGTGCCACCACAATGCAGTCACTGTCTCTGTGCCAGAAAACACAGGAAATACAGCAGCAAAGTACTTCACACGGCTCAGACATGCGCTACCTGCACCCTCTGCTTTAAAGCAATTATCTTTTGGATAAAGGCTTAGAATCTGCTACTGCTACCCAGATTCCTCAGATCTGAAATGTTTGTGCCCTGGCAAACATTTATTTAAAAATGGATCCAAATTGTATTATTAATTGCAATGGTTAAGATTGAGCATGTTTGACTACAGTTGGTAGCTTTAGTATGCTCACATACTCATTAAAGAGTTTGTTTGAGATCATTCACTGGATTAACCAACACACAGCCCAATGGGAAAGTCTCAGAAGCTCAGTGCAGATCTGAGAAGGATGACCATATACAGTACCAGTCAAAAAGTTTTTAAGGTTTAATGTTTTTATTTACTCTTTTTTTCTTTATAGACTTTAATATTAATCTACAATGCAGAACATTTTTAAATATTGAAAATGTGTGTCCACATCTTTGACTGGTATAGTATGTACACACTGTAAGTCAGTAATTTAAAGGTGAGACATTCAAGCCCAAGAACATTCTACCAACTGTTAACCCTTGTGTGGTGTTTGGGTCTGTGGGACCCGTTTTCATTTTTCATCAAATGATACAAAAAAAATAATTTTTCTAACTCAAACTCATTGGCATTGGCTCATTTTTTGTGAAAAACATATATCAAAACACATTTTCGATAAACACACACTGTACACCCCCCCCCACACACACACATTTATATTACATACAGTATGTTTGGCCAAGGGCTAATAAACATTGCTTCATTTGTAAATTTGAAACTAAACAAATTTTCTACTCATATCTTGAGTTTCATTTTCGTTTTCATTTTCATTTTCTTTTACATTTTATTAAAAAAAACGAATAAAAAAAGAGTAGCACTTTTTGAAAGAAATGTAACATAAGAAAGGTAAAGGGCAAATATTAACCATGTTATCTGTTTATATTGCTTGCAATTTAGGTGAAGCAAGCATGTGTAAAGCATTTTAATGTAAAATTGCTTAATTTTGCTGAATTAAATACAAGTAACAAAGTAAACGAGTAACAAAAATATGAACACCACACAAGGGTTAAGCTTGGTGGTGGTAGCATTCTTCTACCACCATTGTAGATAACCATTAAAAAAAAAAAAGATTTATCATTTAAGTATACAAATATTTTTTTTTTACATTCCTGAGCAGCTCAGGGTACTTCAGCTGATATGGAACCTAACATTCAAGCTAATCTGAGACAGTGAGGCCGATATTGCCAATACTCTTGTTTGGTTCAAACTCATGATCCCTGCCTAGTGCTCTCTTAAACACACCTGTGATCAGACTGGACACCAGGAGGGGCAGGACCAGCATCTGCAGCATGCGCATCAGCAGCTCTCCAGGAAAGGAGAAATACTTCACTTCTCTGTAGGACATCCGGTACGGCCGTAGCGCAAATCCCAGCATGATGCCTGTCAAAAACATATTTATACATATTTATAGAGCCTTAAAATTTTCCAGTGGCATTTTATTGCTGTACTGGTTTATTTTAAGATTACTTGTCAATCTATATAATAACTTCATGCACAAAATGAAGACATTTGTTTAAATTATATTTTTTACATTTCCATTTTGTACACACTGGATAGCTTACAGAGTTTTTTTGCACATGAAGAGCTCCCTAAAAAAAAAAAAACTAAACATTTTGGTAATACTGTATTTAAGGGGGAACCTACATAGGGGCTTCATAACACATTATTAATAAGAAATAAATAATGTATTTATAAATCCTTATTCACTTTGGATAAAATAAATGAGACTGTATTGATACAACATGCAGTAGTGTTTTATGTTATATTTGAAACAGTTAAAACATTTAAGGCATGAAAGAGCATTTGCAATACATAACGACTACTGGGTGTCTTCTGAATTCAGATTAATTAAGGTGTTATGAATGGAAAATGTGTCTAGTCATAAATATCCAAAAATTGCATTTCAAATACATTATCCAATGCTTATTATGAATAAATTATGAAGTCTTTATGTAGGTGGCATTCGAATGAACTGTAACCAATATATCAACAGGCTCATGTCATTGCAGGTGTTTGCCTCTAGTGGGTGCTAAATCAGCTTCTATAGATAAGACAATGCATGGTGTGGCCCCTATTGCACTACTCAAAGTAGTCTTAACTAATGGGAGGCTTGGCTTTAAATCACTTTAGACTTTATGTTTGCTCCTCAGTTATTGATTTTATTCATTACTATTTGATCTCTTCCTTACTCTAGATAACTCTTTTTTAATGTCTTCTAGTCATAATACACTCTAAGAAAAGTAAGTACAGATTTGTACTTAAAAGAGTACAAAGCTTGTCGCTGTACCTTATATTGAGGTACAAAAAAGTACCTTTCCATGAAAGTCCTTTTTTGTACCCATGGTTTTTGTGCCAGTTAAGATTATAAAGATTATAAACATTATCATCAACTAAATATGGCTCAAAAACTTGATGATGCAAAATTGACTGGCTTTCAAATAAAAAATGTGCAATTAAAATATATATAGTTTATTAGTACAGTGATGCAGAACACTGAATGTACCTTTTGTCTAGTCAAATGGTACAAATTTGTACTTATTGCTGTTAAAATTTACTTTGTACTTCAGAGGGAACAAATCTGACCCTGTAAAGACCAATATTGTACCTTGGAGGGTACAATTATGAAGAGTGTACCTTTGAGTACAAAAAAGTACTCATATCGTACCTCTGTTTTTTAGAGTGTACTGAAGATAGTTTCATTAAAGTTATTGCAGCATCATGACCCTATTCATCAAAAAAAAAACTCCCATTTGTGGACCACACCTGTTCTTAATTTATGATAACTTTTAGAGGAATGTAGTCTTGTGTAGTGTTTAGTATATCTGATGAAGGCCTTGAAGCATGGGCCTTAACATGTTTTTAATAAAATAAAGAAGGCTGTTTTTGCTACAGAGTAAATGATGCATCCTTTCTGATTAAGCTATTTTTGATTTTTGGTTGAACCTCATCCAAAAAGTTATTTGAAGCACCTTTTTTCTTGCTTTAGCATCATGAGCCTTGAAGTATACAGGTCTGAATAAAATAAGAGACCACTTAAAATTATGATTTTTTTTTATTTTACCAAATGAAAAACCTCTGAAATATAATCAAGAGGAAAATATATGATCACAAGCCATCAAACCAAACTGAACTGCTTGATTTTTTGCACCAGGAGCGGCATAAAGTTATCCAAAAGCAGTGTGTAAGACTGGTGGAGGAGAACATGCCAAGATGAAAACCCCAGTGTTATTCCACCGAATATTGATTTCTGAACTCCTAAAACTTTATGAATATGAACTTGTTTTCTTTGCATTATTTGAGGAATGAAAGCTCTGCATATTTTTTGTTATTTCAGCCATTTCTCATTTTCTGCAAATAAATGCTCTTATTACAATATTTTAATTTGGAATTTGAGAGAAATGTTGTCTGTACTTTATAGAATAAAGCAACAATGTTAATTTTACTCAAACATATACTGTACCTATAAATAGCAAAATCTAAGAAACTGATTCAGAAACTCAATTGTCTCTTATTTTTTTTCCAGAGCTGTATTATTAAACATAAGTTCACAGTTATGTTAGTTAAGCTATTATATGGATTTTGAGGATGCACTTACCGACAACGACGGCTGCGATGGTGAAGAGCACAAACGCATTCTTCCTCAGGAAACTCTTCACATCGTCCTTGGTGATGTCCTCCACTTTCTTCTTGGCCTTCATTGATTTGAGCTGGATCCTCTCTCGGATCCTCTGTACCCGGCTGCGAGAGCGAGGGTTCTCCCCGGTGCTTTTGGTCATGGCTGCTGTCGTGTGGATGCTGGAGCTAACGAAGCTCTCTTCTCCTAGCTAGGAATTAACCGAGCTCAGGACAGACAGGACCACCCCTAAAGTTTCCTGATCCCTGCAGGAACAGAAGAAATATAGGTGAAATAGACCAAACGATTGGATTATTAACTTAGTACTTAACTTAGTACACTGTAAGCCTGGATAACTTGAATTTACTTAAAAAAATTGAGGAAACCGGTTGCCTTAAAAAAGTTCAGTAATACGGAATGAAAACTTTTAACACAACTTAGAACATCAAGTTATTACAACTAAAGGGCAAGTTTATTTAACATTTTTTATTTTTGTTATACTGTAACACCGGACAAGCTGAGTTTACTTAACTTTTTTGAGGCAGTCGGTTTTCTTAATTTTTTTAGATAATGGGGAATGAAAACTTGACTTAGCATAAATTAAAACATCAACTTATTACAACTAAAGGAGACCTGGATTTATTTCTAAGGGAGCCCAGGGGGAATCACTATACACTGATGGTGAGTGTCAGAAACCGTTGGACACACCCAGTATGCAAATAGATTGTAACAGAAGCCAATGGAAAAGAAGCTGTTAATGGCAACATAACTAACTTAAAATAGTTGAGTTTTGTTTAGAAATATCCAATTTTATGTTAAAACAGACTTAAATCATTTGAGTTCAAACAATGTATGGGTTTACAGTGTAAAACATAATCAATTAATTAGTAATGTGGTAATAATTTCTGAACAAGTCATATCATAACAAAAAAGTCTGTTTTCCCAATAAAAATACCGATTCCCAATGTTTGTAAGCACAGGCGTTTGTTAGCTGATAAGAACCAGCTGTTGAAAAAAAAAAGGAAGAGGCTTTTACCCTCCCAGTGGGTGTTCTAGAAAGAGTTCTAATAAGTGGGTTTGGTAGTTGCTCTTCCAAATTGGGAAGAAAATAGAGAAAATTACAAATAAAAAGCAATGTAATTGGGTATAGGTCCAATGATCCGGCAACGTTAAAACGTCCTTTCTACGTAAAAAGCTTTCTGAGGAGTAGTGTTTAAAGAAAGGGGCGTGAGAATAATAATAAAATTAAGAAGAAGAAGAGTATGTTGGATTTTCCAAGTCAACTTAATAATAATAATAATAATAATAATAATAATAATAATAATAATAATAATAATGCATATATTTGTTTATTTAATTTCATTTATTTCATTTATTTAAAATGTTTTTTGAATCAGTCCCTTCATCCAGTGTACAGACCTAATCCACCTCTACTACAAGATTCTTTATCTGGTTGCAGTCAATGCTTAAATCTTGATCAATGCATTTAGCACTGAGAATAACTGAAAAACTTGAGAAAAGAATGATTCAGTTCTGCAAGTGTTTCCAAAATTAACAAATGAGATAAGAGTTAAGAGCGTGTTTGTTCTCCATGGTTTAAAGAGCCATGTCATCTGCTGGTGTTGGTCCACTGTGTTATATCAAGTCTCACAGTACTTCATGCTTCCCTCTGCTGACAACTTTTATGGAGATGCGGATTTCATTTTCCAGCAGACTCGAAACACTGCCCACACTGCCAAAAGTACCAATGGTCTTATATAATTTTCAGAGATTCTGATTTTTTGGGATTTTAATTGGTTGTGAGCCATAGTCATCAACAATAATATAAATAAATGCTTAAAATAAATCACTATTTGTATAATATATCTATATAATTTAAGTTTTACATTTTAAACTGAATTACTGAAATAAAGTAACTTTTCAATGATATTCAAATTTTTTGAGATGCACTAGTATATAGTGGTATGAAAAGGTTTGGGCACCCCTGATAATTTTCATGATTTTAATTTATTGAAATTATTTATTAAGTAATTGGTTGTTCAGATCAACTATTTTAGTTAAATATATCATATAGCACACAAACACAAAGATGTTGAATAATCTTTGTTTTCATGTCATTTGAGAGTTGTTTAGATGTTCTGAGAAGATGCAAAGAGGAGAAAAACTTAACACTGACTTTTTTATAGTTGGATTCACCTGTGTATATAGGCCAAGGTTCAATGAGCTTAGCAAACAATTTTTTGTGCTCCAATAATTAGTGTTAAAAGTGTTCAAATGTATGCACATATATATTTTTTTATTAAGCATCGTGTATTGCACATTGACCTAATTGCAAAAGTAAGATATGTACTTAAAAATAAAATGTATATTTTGCATATTTGTTTGAGTCCAAAAATCTGCTTTAATTTGTTTTATTTTTTATTTTCATAATAAATCCATAATATTTAAGGTAAATTTAGCTACTTTTCATGTTTTTGCTAATTCTATGCTAAAAAGTAATTCCTGTTACTTTCATTCCTGTTACCCAAAACATAAAAAGTAACAGGAGTAAGTGCCAATAACAGGAATGAGTGCCTTTAACAGGAGTGATTTTTTGTCATAAAAATGAATTATTTGAACATATATACACATATACATACAAACATAGCCAATTACTGATAAATTGTGTGTGTGTGTGTGTGTCTGGTTAGAATTCTATTAATATAACATGTACTGTGGTCTTGCAGTGCAGAAATAAGCTTTTAAATATATCTGATTATTTGTGTGACTGTAAAATAGCCCAGCTCAGTTGTGAGTATTCCACCACTGCGGTTACTATGGTAACCGTCGTTGACGCTGCAACGTTCGAATCCACGAGTGACGTCATACCGCGCTGACTATAAATACGCTCGACAGGGGAGCAGCAGCTTCAGTGCACACGCGCGATCATCCTCAGCGAGTCTACGAGAAAGCCTACCATGTTTCTGTTGCAACGACTTTGGGACTACACCACTGGGGGAGCTGCCGAGGAGCAGCCGCTGGGTGAACAGGAGGAGCTCCGTCTGTATGACCGAGAGCTCCCACTGGGAGGAGGAGAGAGGACTAGTGAAGAGGATAGAGAAGAAGTGCTGATGGAATTAGAGAACGTGATTCAGATAGTGGAGAATAGGACTCAGGCACAGTTTGATGGAATGAGGGCCACAATTGAGCAGAGGGCTGAGGCACAGCTTGATGGAATGAGGGCCACAATTGAGCAGAGGGCTGAGGCACAGCTTGATGGAATGAGGGCCACAATTGAGCAGAGGGCTGAGGCACAGAGGGAAGTATGGAAGCGGACTGAGAAACACATTTATGGTATAAGTGCCCGAGTGGACGATTTACAGAAGGAGACTGAAACACAGGTTGTGGGATTAAAGTTCAGAATAACCAGCACAGAATTCACGACTAAAGAATGCCAGGCCAGGATCGACAGTTATACCGCAGAGCTCAAAGAACTAAAGAGCAGGTTGAGGAAGACTGAGCAAGAGTTTGCAGAGCTGAGCAGTAGGGTGCAAAAAAGAGAAAAGGAGGTGGAATGCTGGAGCAGAGGTCTGATGCTGGCTGGCATTGTGGTGAGCTGTGCGGTGGCTGTGCTTACGGTGCGTTGATGCTGGTCCACAGCTCACGCACCCTATTCTCCCACAGCAAAAGCTCACAGGTCTGATGCTGGCTGGCATTGTGGTGAGCTGTGCGGTGGCTGTGCTTACGGTGCGTTGATGCTGGTCCACAGCTCACGCACCCTATTCTCCCACAGCAAAAGCTCACAGGTCTGATGCTGGCTGGCATTGTGGTGAGCTGTGCGGTGGCTGTGCTTACGGTGCGTTGATGCTGGTCCACAGCTCACGCACCCTATTCTCCCACAGCAAAAGCTCACAGGTCTGATGCTGGCTGGCATTGTGGTAAACTGTGCGGGGGCTGTGTTTACGCTGCGTTGATGCTGGTCTATAGCTCACGCACCTCAATCTCCCACAGCAAAAGCTCGCAGAACCCCTCTGCACCCCCCCTCCCCCCCCCCCCCCAACAACTAGCCTTAAGTTCAGAAAGCCACCACTCGGCCTGTTACCAGAAACACTGCTTTGCACTGGACAACTTGCTTCAATATTAATGAATGTTCATTTTTATTTTAATGTTCATATTTAGAAAATAAACGTTTGAATGAATTCCTATGGCGAAATGTCTGTTGCCTCTCTATCTGCTGCCCCTCGCAATTGCGCGCGGCCGCGGTGGTTTTAAATGGATTAATGTGGGGAAATGTTAAGCCTAAAAAACGTCTGTCGTACAAAAACTGCACAATGTATCACAATGTTAAGCACAAGCAACATTACTTGCTAATTATGTTAATAGTATATAACATGTGAGTGGTTGACATGACGTGTTTTTTTGTGGTCCAGTGTGTCAGATATATGTAACTTATAGAAGAATATGTCAAACACTGTGATGATATTGTTTAGAAAGTACTGTTTTATATGAGTTTACAGAGCATTAATTCATGGGATTAACATTTAATTTTTTCACAAAATTCAGTCAAACCAGAATAAACTGTCCCAATCACACTTCACAAAGTTAGATTTTAAATAAAAACAAGCAAATTAATTTATTTTGTGTTTGTTCAATCATATATTAATAACCATATGTCTTCTTGTGGGTTGGTTTGTGCTTTGGTTATTTATCATAAACTCTTCGATGTGACATATGGCGAATAGTGCCAGCAAAGGTTACAAGAATGTTGGTACTTTAATAACAAGGTATTCCCAAAATAATTTAAAGTATTCCTATGTGTGTAGATAATGACAAATAATGTAAAAGGTAACATATTTATTTGCCCGTGACCAATGCTATATTTTTATATAGTAATAAGAATTAATCAGGATAAATTGACTTACATTATCACAGTATATATATATATATATATATATATATATATATATATATATATATATATATATATATATATATATAAACATCAAAGTAATAAGACTAATACATTTTTCTAATGATTCATTGATAAGTCTATTCTAATAAAAGACTAGTGAACTGAAAATGACACTAGTCCTTTAAACTAAAACGATTATGCTGATTAATCAGAGAATTTTACTTTCCACACTTAAGTAAATGTAAAGTTACTGTGATTAATTTTACAGCACTTTTACTGAAGTGGAGATCTCTCCTTTAACTCTGCTTGAACTCAAGCAGTACATGGTTTGGGAATTTTGTATATCACTTTAGAATGTCTACTTCAGTATTCTTGTACAATCATCACAATACATATGTATTGCTTCTAAAAGGACACAAATATTAAGGTAGTCTAAAGTAAGCATGCCTTGCCTACTCACCCTTTCCTGACGCTCGGCCTCCTCCTATAATAAGATATATATAAATAATAAGATTACAGAGAACAAGTTGGCTTTTCCAAGCTAAAATAATTTGGTTGAAATTCTCAATAAAAACACAGGCATTGCTGCCAGAAAATATGACGGAGATGTCTGCCAAAAAACTAGATTAAAGGCTAAATTAAAGATCTTAAAATAAGCAAACCAAGAACTACAGAGTGATGTACAACTTTAGTGGTCAATAATAACAGTATATATTTCCTCCAAAGTTTAGTTATTATTTAACCAGAAACATAAGCAAGCAAATAGTTAGCAAGTAGTTAGTATAGTTTAAAAAGCTAATTTATACCATACTTGATTTAATATATGCCACATTTATGAAAAAAAAAATTTGGAGCATTTCTATTGGTAATTTGGCCGTATTCTTTAAATTGCACTAAATGCTCATAATGAATGGACCAATAGAAATGCTGCAGAATTACTTGAAATAAAATAAAAATTAACGTTGACTTCAGTTAACAGTCACACAGTAGTTGAGCACATTTCATAGGCTTCAACTTCTTTCCATAAGAAGAGAAGAAGAAAAAATATGGTGTGACTCACAGGTGCGCTTCTGATTTTATAATCAGCTGTGAAAAAAAACACTTACATCTGCCCACGGTGTATATTCCGCCTGCAACAAATGCACAAGCACTGTGCAATTAGCACTACAGACGTGAAGCACTCTGCTGCTCTGTGCCAAACATCTGCACCTTTTCAACGTGCAGGGGTCCAAACATGATTACATCTATTCCTCATCAATTTATCCATGCTGTCCACATGCAACACTGAAGAAAGTATTTAGCACAGGAGTCACCAACTCTGCTCCTGGAGATCTAGGTATCAATAAACTTTAGCTCCAATCAATCCAGCCTGATCATATAAATACTGATTGATCAGTTTAACTGAAAAAGCACAACATATTTATAATAATTAATGTAAAGGTAAAAAAAAGTAAAGCTTATATCAGTTATCTGGAAATAAAAATATCCATTAGGTCCCATCGATCTCTTTAGAGTTTGGGAACGTTGCACTCAAGCACGCTCCAGTAGTAATTCTGGACAGTAATAAAGTAAATGTAATTGGTTACTGTTCTTTATATAATTTACTTTAGTGAAGTATTTCCATGTTGGGTGCCTTTTTACTTAAACTCTAAACTATATTTCAAACTCAAATATCTTGCTTTTTGCTTCACTACATTATGCAAAAACTAAACAATGTGAAGTTGTTATTGTTGGTTTAGGTGTGCATAAAATCAACAGAATGTCAAAATGAAAGAAACAGTCAGGCACATGAGGTAATTTTTTTGTGAGTGTCTGTGTTTGCATAAATATATGCATGAAATATATGGAAAATATAGAAAATCCAGCATAGGAAATGAAAACTCATTAGTAAACCTGTTTTTAAAGCAAGTTTTTTTTTTAACATAAACTTTGTTTGTTACTAAGTTGCAAATAAATTATAAACTGAAAGTTTATTATTATTAATGTATAGCCGCTTGGTTCGAAGAAAGGGAACTGTTCATCTTGTGTTTATTATAATTGTCATAAACATCAGAGTAATAAGACTAATACATTTTTCTAATGATTCATTGATAAGTCTATTCTAATAAAAGACTAGTGAACTAAAAATGACACTAGTCCTTTAAACTAAAACGATTATGCTGATTAATCAGAGAATTTTACTTTCCACACTTAAGTAAATGTAAAGTTACTGTGATTAATTTTACAGCACTTTTACTGAAGTGGAGATCTCTCCTTTAACTCTGCTTGAACTCAAGCAGTACATGGTTTGGGAATTTTGTATATCACTTTAGAATGTCTACTTCAGTATTCTTGTACAATCATCACAATACATATGTATTGCTTCTAAAAGGACACAAATATTAAGTTAGTCTAAAGTAAGCATGCCTTGCCTACTCACCCTTTCCTGACGCTCGGCCTCCTCCTCTCTGTGCTGATGCTGGAGGTCTGAAGGCTGGGCTGGTCTTCAGCGGAGCAGCAGAACTTAACTGAGCTGCTGATGGGAGACTAGCGGGTGCTGAGTGGTGGAGATGATGCTGAACAGTGCTTTCAGACCCCAAAAAGGGGAGGAGAATCCAAACCCAGAGGAGGGGGTGGAAAGGGGTGGTGAGGGGGTGGTTAGTGGGTGGGTGGGCTTAGTAAATAGTGAAGATTCAGGGAGGTGCTGGCTCATCCTTGTGATGTCATTATAAGTGCAATTTACACTATACTGTATGTCCAAGAAATTATGGTAACTTTAAGTCACTTTAAGTTGGACCTATACCCACTTAAAGAGGTACTGCTAATGGAATATGACCATCTGTAGAAGATAAGCACTAAATATTTGGACTATGCTTAATGCTACTGTAGGTGTGGGCTAGTGAAGTATAAAGCCTCCCAACATGTGTAACTGTGTTTCATGGAATGATGGAGCTCCATCCAGCACTTTAGGTACCAGTTTTGGAGTTGGGGAGGATGATGGTGGGATGGTGATCATCCAACATCCTAACCTCACTAATGTTCTTGTCATTAAATGCAATCAAAACTTCACAGCAATGATATTGATATTTCACAGTTAATAAATGTTGATGATGAGGAAAGAAGAATGTAAATATTAGTTGTAACATAGAGCCACAGAGCTCAACACCAAACACAAACATTTTCCCAAGCATGGAACACCCCCTCCTCCTCTTACACAGTGGGCTTGGCTTGGCCAACCAGCTTGAAGTGCTTCAGATAAGGCTTCTTGATGGAGCCTCGAGTAGAGGGAGAAAAGGAGGGCCCCTAAATACCCTCTCCCACAGGCTGAACAAACTCAGAACAAACAGTACTTTCATCAGGACTGTCCAAGTTTCCCAGAGAGCCTGAGGGTTTGATTAGCTGAGTGAGAGGTGCTAGATTTGGGTTGGAGTTCAAACCTCCTACAGTGCTATAGATCTGTAGAACTACCCGTATGTTTATCTATGTGTATTTTAACATCTGATTAATGGTTTCATTGGGCTAATAACATTGTTGTCACATGGATAACTATAAATGCTACTTAAATCCTTTTCTCTTTTATTGTTACTGCATTAAACATCTTTAGGATGATTCTTAAAAGGCAAAGTCTCCCTGTAATTTCCTGTAATTAATCTAAAAGTCTGACCAACCCCAAAAAAAAGTATTTTCACTCAGAAACTTATCTGAACCATAGACCATAGACAACAGATTACCTCTTAAGCCCTATCTGGATGGGATGCATTTCTCAGGGGGTCCTGGGGTATTTTACTTCTCTGTGATTTTATTATCGTCCGGAAAGACCATGTATGCGTTTTTTTTTTTTTCAGACGTCCTCTGAGAAAATTCCTCTGAAATACCTACTACCTACCTAATAAAATAGCTAATTTTCCACGGAGATCCACGTAAACACCACAGCGAAGGGAAATGGAGGAGCTACTGAATGTGATGTAACATGACCGAGAAAAGAAAGCCGGCCTTTCATGTCATGTAAAGGGGGGTGTACAATTCCAGCTCTCTTGCTCTTATTCTCTCCTTCCCACCCGCTAATGCTGCTCAGCAGGCAGATGAACTCTGGGAAACAGAAGGGGCTTTCAGTTTCTCTCTGACTTTACTGTTAGGGGGGTATCTTTTGCCGTGGGCCAACAGCTTATGCCAAGCTGAGAAGATGAGGGTAAGGACCAGGTTCAGCGGACCGTCGCATTCTTCAGGGAATGGTGAATCAATGCTGAATGCAATAGCCATCCCAGCATGCATTCAAAGATTCAGAACTGCACTGGAAAGACCCATGCAACTGACCTGTCCGGGTGCCACCCACTAATGTAGTCTGTTGTTGCTTAATTGAATAAGCTTTAAAAACCATTGGTAAAATTTCTTAAATGGGGTCTGTCTTCTTACTACCTGCTTTTGCGAGAAGCCACTAATCAAACCTCCCGAAACCCTCCTCTTTCTACTTTCAGTGACTCAACCCACTTTAACCCACTCTTGAAGGATGCATTGCAAATTTGATGGTCCTGCCTGCCAGCTAGTTTTGACCACAGCCTACTGTACCCTAGTGAAAAAAGTAGATTAAAGTATACTAAGCATTATTATGCTATTTTTCACTAAAGTGTTCTTTTTGTAGCCACATTATTAATCAGTATAATTAAAGAGTTCTAAAATCGAACAATGTTTTTTGTACTTATTATACTTTAGTTGTATAAAAATAGTACAAATGTCTTACTTAAATTGGGCTAAGTGTCCTTAACTGTACTAAAATAGAATTATTTAAAATATAATTAAGTAACATTTAAATATTCTATTTCATGTATGTAACCCCATATTTTAAATATGCTTAAAGTAAAATTATAATACATTTAATGAGTATTGTATCACTATTATACACCATATATATTAGAAATGTACTAAGAATAGATGTTAAATATATTTACATTAGAGTACAAATATGATTCTTGATCCTGTCTTTTGTAAGTAGCACACTTCTAGTATACCTTGTTATAAAAATATATTTTAATATACTGTACTACAATGTTTAGTTTGTTACAAATTTACTTTACATTTTTTAAATGTAATAATTTAATTTACTTTTTAAAAAGTTACATGATAAAAAAGTTACATTTGATGAAAGCATAATATTAAAGTATTTTTAATATATTTAATATATTTTAAGTAAGTACATAAATCTGTTGGTATATTTACAGCATACGTAGACAGCTGGTGTTGTTCTTTGTGTTAAAGTCAGTCACTGGTTAAAACAGAAATGGATCTTCTTGTGAAGCTCAACAGATAAAGCCCCATCCTTTAAAAAAAATCAGCTTGCTGATTATCATCTGAGCTAAGAAAGGTTGATGATCCCCTTCCTTCCATGTGGAGATCTGTGCAAGCGTAGCATTCAGAACAAGCCATTTCTGATCCAAACACTGCACACAACTCATTGGGGTTGTTGTCAGAGTTTATCTAGGATTTAAAATATGTGTATTAAACAGTAATGTAAACCTTTAGTGTCAAATATTCTTTTTTTCTCCTCATTCTTAGTGATCTGAGACTGGTCTTGTGTGAACGGAACCCATTTGCTTATAAGAACTTTGGTACAATAGCCTAGCCTATCTCCCATCACTCAGTGTGATGCTAGCCAGTAACAAAACTGGAAATTAGTGTTCTCCTCCAAGCATGCTGAACCTTTGGAACTGCTGCTGGCATCAACATCAACATTTTACAGAAAGTAAAAGACAGTGTTTTTTTTAACTATGCAAAAATAGAAGCATTGTGAAAACATTACGAATGTGTGGAGAATTTTGAAGCCAAAAAAAATTGACAATGCAACTGTTGCAGTATGTGGTCATGGAGACAAGTTTGCAGAAATGTTGCACCCCAAACAATATTTTTTTATTCAATAATTTTCATTCTCTCTCTGCATATAGGTGATTCTACACCTGTGGGAAAATATTTCTGGATCTCTGGCACTTTTTAGGAGAGGAATCACTTCAATGTTTTACTTTCAACTTTGAAATATATGGTAGGCACCCCACATAGCTTTATGTAGCTTGAAAAAAACACACTTAACATCTTAAAGCCCAAAGTTCTCTAGATGTCTTTCTTTGCATTATGTTCCTCATACATACTCACGTTCCTGACATCCCTATGGTTCTCCATTCTTAAGCGCCTTCAGCCTGCTCAGATCGCTTCCTCTGCTTTTGTGCCTTCATCAAATTAAAGCTGGCTAATGTTTCATTGTGGCATTATTCTGCGAGCTTTAAGTTAACACTGAGTCGCCTGTCAGGTCCTCATGATTCAGGGGATTTTCAGGCAGGGGCCCCGAGGGCCCTTCCAGGGCAAAAAGAGGCAACCCAGCGAGGTAAATGCTGCGGGCTGGGCTGAATCAATAGCCCAGCTCCCGGCAACCATTCAGCCTATTAGCAGCCTTTCTGGACCTTCACCATCCATTCAGCATGTCCGCAGGGATGCCGCTTTGTGAATTCTCACACAAAACAACACATTGCACACAATAAGGCATGAGATTATCAAAATAGAAGAAAGAAAGGGTGGAATATTCCATCTGTGTCAGTGTGTTGGTTCTTGGTGGTTCTCATTTTTCGTTGGGTGCAAAACTGTCAGGAAAGTGCACAACAATTAATATTATAGGGCTGATTATGTCTAATCTCCTCCTATCTATGTGCCAAGTTTCATATAAAGATGTACAGCAAAGTTTATAGAGATTCATTACATTGTTACAGCTTCATTTACACTGCAATAAAAATCACTGCAGGATATAAAAGATCTTCAAGTTGTCAGATTTCAAACTACAAGTGAACAAGTTTTATTTGGTCTCAGACAGCAGTTGTGTTTGTTGTCAGTACTTTAATCCAGTGAAACTTCAGTACTTTAATCCAGTGAAAGTATATGTGAATAGGCAGGATAATGTAGGATTCTGATGTCAAAAAATGTTACAGCAAATGACAAGAAGAAATATCAAGAAAAATATCAAGAATTTCCAATTTCACTTTCTGCAATGCAATGGGAAATTGGTTGGCTTAAGTAATGTTTAATTAAAACACAAAACTTAAACTAAGTTCATTATACTTGATTTGTAAGTTAATATAATTACATTTTTGTGATATCAGTTGGTTTGCATAATAAGAGAGATTAAGGTCAATTGTGCTCTCTCAGGGCTCTGGCAGCTGATGGCAAGCTACATAAACAGGATTCTAACCAGTGATCTCCTGCACTTTAAATCGCTGGACCACTCAGAGCCATCTAGGGAGGATTTTACTACACTTTGGAGCATTGCTGTGAGGTCAGGGTGTTTTTGGGAAATTGTGGAAAAGTTGGTGTTCCTCTGGTGATCAGATAGATACTGAGGAAGATTGTCTCATCATCATCAGATCTGCTTAAGCTACACTATGCTAATATTTTCTTTAAATATAATAGGATAAAAGCACCTGTTTAAAGCGATTCTTTAATATAATGTGTTTCCCATGTGGTCCAATTAGCTACAGCTTAATGTGGACTAAGCCTCAGACCTCTCATTAGAAATGGCTAAGAACACTTTGTTTCAGTGGACTCGTCATAGTCAATAAGGTGACTTACCCCTTAAAAAGATCTGATTCTCATTCAGCCCTGCATACCTTCACTGTGAGAAAAAGAGCTGCACAGAAAAGATGTAATAAAGCTCCTTTGTGGGACGGAGTATATTTAGGAATGCCCCCAAAAATAGGGCAGCTGAGTCCTGGAAACTGTGGAAAGCGTGAGAAATCTGTGAATGGGGATGTTTTATTAGCTATTATGTAGAGCCACAGCTATTATCTGAACCCCCACTACCATCAGCACCACTAACACTACCACCACCATCAGCACCATCATCATCATAACTACTATCACCATCAGTGTGACTGCAGATACACTGTACCCTGCCTATATGTACAGTGCCCTTTTTACTGCTTTGATCAATAAAATTACGTATGATCAATAGCCTCCCTTAGTACTCTCATTCTTGCATGGTCACTCCTTTTGTAGAAAAAAACTACATCCATAGCAACACTTGGAAACAGCTTAGCAACAGCCAAGCAACACTTAAGCAACCACCAGCTACAGTATAGTAACACCATAGCAAACAAAGGGCTACAGTATAGCAACACCTTAGCAACCACCAGCTACAGTATAGTAACACCTTAGCAAACAAGAGCTACATTGTAATAACACCTTAGCAACCAAAATATGCAGTATAGTAGCACCTTAGCAACCAAGAGCTACAGTGTAGTAACATCTTAGTAACCAAGTGCTAAAGTATAATGATGCCTTATCAACCAAGAGCTACAGTATAATAACGCATTATCAACCAGGAGCTACAATATAATAACATTACCAACCCGGAACTACAGTATAGTAACACCTTAGCAGCCACCAGCTACAGTATAGTAACACCTTATCAACCAAGATCTACAGTATAATAACACATTATCAACCAGGAGCTTCGGTATAGCAACGCCTTTGCAGCCACCAGCTACAGTTTAGTAACACCTTAGCAACCACCCTGTTCTGAATTTCCTTTAGAAAATGCACTTTTCTAGTTATAAATAAAAAACACATTCTATTGAGAAAATGTGTAAAATTTAATAGTGAATGATAGCAAAGCTCTTTCATAAAACACACATTACACCAAAACATGGAGGCAGAATCCTTGGCCTACTTCAATTCCCCATCCGCTCAGATCATTTAGAGATGCTAGCAGGTACCAGCTTGTTGATAATGAATTTAAAGTCAGAGCTAATGGCTGGAATTACTTGGAAGAGGGTTTCTAGAACATGTCCCAGTTTCTTCACAGGCGTTTCAGAGTGGAACACATACAGCTTCACAAGACGATAGAGGTCAAAACCAATTCCTCTTCTCGTAACTCATGCTCCATTAATTCTTATTGAAGGTGGACAGAAGAAATTCGCCATGCCTGTTACCATCCCTGCGGCCTCTTTTAGGGCCAGATGTGAACAGAATGGTCCGTTCCCCTTACCCAGCACCCATTCTGCTTTTACTCGGACTCAGGATGACCTCAGTTTGACCACGAGATAGAAAGGTCCCTCACCCTCCCATCTCGCTATGTTCTCAGGACCATTCCATCCAAATCCACACAGTCAGTTAGGGTATAAACTTGGTGGGGTATAGAGTCAGCGGTGGCAGCATTGTCCATTGTCTTGCCCATAAAAAAGAAAGACAGAAAGAACAGCAAACGCTTCCGGTCTTCAGTGAAAGGCTGTCGTCTGCATATGGATGAGTGGACATGAAATGGTTAAAGGTGGAGAACAAAAGCGCCCTGCTTTAGAGAGAAGCTCTTAATCAGGCATAATGGCTGCAGATGCTGAGCGGGTTGTGACGGTGGTGTTTAATCTCGGGGGCTGACTTAACCCCCTTTTAACATGTTTAAAGGATCTGTATCTGACTATTCTCTTATGTTTAAAAATAAATAATAAATAAATAATAAATAAATATAAATTAGTACAATTAATATATGATTAAACCTTTTAGGAATTAGGAGGAATTTGTAAAAACGTGAAGGGCAAGAGCACAAGCCTATGCAGAACACCATCTTTATACACTATTACCACTTATAACTTCAATACAGTCCACAACACAAGCCTTATGTTCACCATGACCAGAAGCTCCACCCACTTCTCTACTACAATACAGTTACTATATTCACTAATTATCTAATTTCCTTCAACAACCTAATTAAAGACCACTTTCTTTCACAAGGATCAATTAATACATAAATGTATAATTAATTTAATAATTAATTTAATCATCCTGCATCTGTGTTTTTGTTAGTATTCTTATTATTCCCCCCCCCTTTTTTTCTTCTTCTACTTTCTTATCTCCTTTACTTCTGTACTTCCATTACCTCATATTTTGTATATTAACTTAAAATGTAATTAATTTAAATACAATACAAGCCCTGCTGGCTTTTTTGTACGTTCCCTGCACTTTTATTATTATAATTTTTTTTACTGCTTTTTGTCTTTATTATGTTTTTGATGTATTTTGTATAATAAAAAAAAAGATCATACACTATTTTTGAATAGAAGCACATCAGCATAAGCCCGGCCCCGTGCTCCCATCAACTCCTATTAAATATGAGCAACAGAGAGTTAATGAAGATGTAGAGAGACTTCACTCTGTCCATCATCTTCTACGACTCAAAGCTTCATGAAACAAGTAGTCTTTTCTGAAGAGGCCAAATTTGGGATGCTCACGCCAGAGGCATTTTAATCACCCTCCTCTCTCCATACCACCAAGTATGAAGGCTCTATTCTTCCCAGACCCCCCCCCCCCCCCCAACCCACCCGTCTTTCATTCCCAGCCCTCTAGACAAACTCAAAAGTTTAGCTTTGAATATGTTAGCACTGTTAACAATATGCAAAGTGAGCCCGCCAGGACCCAGAGGGACTGCTCATTAGCATTCAGCTCAGACTGCAGCCATTGGCAAGACTGCCCACAGTCTCCAGCGGTTCAGACCGAAACGGGTAATCCGCTTTGTCACCTGCGGTCTCTGCGTTAGGAGACGGGGTGATAAAAGGCGAATCAATGGCTGCCTGGATCCCGCAAACAGTTTAAACTTGCTGAAGGCCGTGATCCCAGAATGGAGAGACGGGCAGTGCCCATCACGAGAGAGATTTTAGAGCTTAAATTGCTCTAAAAAAAGCTGAATAATAAAGTCTAACTCATTGTGCAAAATGATAAAAGTCCAAGAGCTACTTCAGGACCCCCATTGAAGCACTTTCATACAGAGGAATATTCAGATTAAGAGAAAAAAGAGCGACTGAAGGCAGATAAAGAGTTCTTCACCTCACAACCCACAAGATGATGGGTTATTTTATTGTTTAAATTTTCTGAGGAACAATGTCAACATTTTTCTCTCTATTTACAGCTTGCTTACCTTTAGGAAAAGATTAATTAAGCAATAATACACGAGAGGGACAGGTATTATGTGTGAGTCACTGTTTATTGAAGGATTTTTGAGTTAAAGAGGACGAGAAAATGCGATCTGTTTGGTTATAAACACTCTGTGAGTTAAAATAGTTCCATTGCTGTTCTGTTTGTAGCTGCACTGTTTGGCTTGTAAGCGCTGCATCGTTGCTAGGTTACCTCTATGTGGCGGAGTAATACATGCAGAGCTTCGGTTACAGTGAATTACCGGTTGATAACGGCCGTCACAGAATGCCTCTCAGCCAATCACATTGCAGGGCTGAAACTAACTGTGGTATAATCACAATAATACACAAGGGGGAGTTATTGCAATTATACCACAGTTCCATTATTACTGTTTATTAAAAGATTTTGATCTGTTTTGCTTACAAAACTCAGCGGGTTAAAATAAAAAGTTCCATTACTGCTCTGTTTGTAGCTGCGCTGTTTGGCTTGTAAGTGCTGCATTGTTGCAGGGTTACCTGTAAGTGCATTACTGGCTTATAATGGCACTCATGGAATGCCTCTCATCCAATCACATTGCAGAGTCAGAACTAGTTGTTTATCTTTGTTTTAGTTTCAGTTCTAGATTCTATATACAGTACAAGTCAAAAGTTTGGACACACCTTTTTCTCTCATGTTTTCTTCCTTTTTTATGTTTTACTACATTGTAAATGTAATACTAAGGACTATATTAAAGCTATACTGAAACATATGCGGAATTATTCTGTAAACAAAAAAGTGTCAAAAAAAAACAGAATATGTTTTAAACTTTAGATTATTTTAAATAACTAACACATTTATGATTGAGGCCAGATCTGCTCACTTTTGGTATTTAAATCTCAGTGTCTTCATGAGGGAGAGTCACCTGAAATAGTTTTCTCAGTTTCCCTTAATTGTTTTAATGTCTTTAATATTAATTTACAATGTAGAAAAATAATTAAATAAAGAAATAAAGGAAAACATTGAATGAGAAGGTGTGTCCAAACTTTTGACTGGTACTATATGGTAACCCCACAGCACTGCCAATAGAGGGAGCAGAAGCAACAGGCTCAAATCTGATGGACGTGTGATTTTCACAAGCTGGACAGCAGCGCCCCCGTATGGCAAAGATACTGAATTCCACGTTTGGTGCTTTTTCTATCAATTCAGTTTTTACACTGTGGGATCACCCAGTCTTTTGTCACACATTAATCAAAATGATATATCACATATATACATAATCAATGTCCTGTGTTAACATATTATTTGTTTCATGATTTAATTTTTCATTTGAAATCTGATATAATGATGATCTAACATAATGATACATTTAGGCATTACTTTAAGACATCAATCAACTTTTAATTATTAAGAATATTTAGACATTACAATTGAAATAAAAAAAATGTTTAAATATTCTTAAAACATAAGTAAAATGTGAAACAAAGTTGACATACAGCTCATTCACAGTAACTGGCTCTCCTTGCTAACTAAAGACAATGTATATGAATAATACTGAGGTCCAAACATTGTACAGTATGTCAGTGATATCACTTTGAGTGTATCACCTAATTACCTTGTATGTGTCCCACTGTTTGTATATACAAGTATGAAAATAGCGTGTAAACAAACACATTTTAGCAGTTGCTGTAACTGTACTAACTCTATACAGCTCTGAAAAAAATCCAGACCACTTAAAAACAATGAGTTACTTTGATTTTACCATGGATAATCACAAGCCAACAAACCAAGCTGAACTGTTTGCTGAATTTTTTGCTCTAGGAGTGGCATAATGTTATCCAAAAGCAGTGGGTAAGACTGGTGGACGAAAACATGCTAAGATGCATGAAAACTGTGATTAAAAACCAGGGTTATTCCACCAAATATGGATTTCTGAGCTCCTAAAGCTTTATGATTATGAACTTTATTTGAGTTCTGAAAGCATCTTTTTTGTTATTTCAGCCTTAGCATTCTAATTTTCTGCAAATAAATGCACGTATTTACAATATTTTTATTTGGAGTTTGGGAGAAATGTTGTTTATATAATAAAACATCAACGTTCACAGGACCTGCCTAATGTTGGGTTCTGACCCAAACAGTCATCTAGCCATCACAGTTAAAATAACAATAATATCATTTATCTCCCTTGTTTCTCTGACGGTGATTATCTTCCAAACAAAAATAATAATCATGACAGGTGTAGTTTTGACTGCAAGATGATGTATATTTGATATGGTAATTCTAAACAAATACAACCAAATGTAACGAATAAATATTAAGCAGTGATTTAATTATGGCTCAGAATGAGACAGTAATCTAATTTTAGATAGTAATCAATAATTTGAGTCCAGATTTAAAAAAAGGCACAGTCATGAACTGAGAGCTCTGTCCCAATGTGGTCGGCTGAATCAGAGCACTGGAGGTCGAGCGTGACTGATTACACGATACTGAAATGTTCTCTTTTACACAACAACGTCTCTCTCTCTCTCTCTCTCTCTCTCTCTCTCTCTCTTCCTCTTTATTTCTTTTTTTTTTCTCTGAAAAACTACAGCAATATAATTTTCAATGAGATACTTAATAATTGTTATTAGCTAGTAACTTATTATAAGTTTACAATGTTCCATATACATACAGAATCATTCTGTTATTACTACAGGCATTATAACACTTCATATTCAGGGAAACAGTTTATAAGCTAAGGTCTTGCCAAATTTTGGCTGTGATATCACATGAGTGTTACTGGTTTAATTAAGCGAGTAATTAAGAATGGTGCAACCATGACCTGTCATCTGTAAATCAGCCTACTAAAAACATTTATCTTACCAATTTCTTGGGAATTTATAATTCATATGAAATTATAATAAGAAACTCAAAATAAAATCTCAAAATAATCAACCATAAAAAACTAATTTAAAGAAAAAAAGATTAACATATAGATATATATTATAGATTACTACATGAGTGTATATACTGGATGAGTGTATTACTGATTGCAGCAGTGTTATTCATCTCCTAATTTTCCATAATCTATTGATTGCTCACACTGTCACTCAGCCGGGTGAAGTAAAGCTGCTCTGACGCTTAAAGCTCAGTAAATCCGGCTGCTTCAGGAATAACCCAGTCAGGAGCTGCATAAACAGACATATTTATAGCTACCGGCTACAGAGCAGCAGCAGCAACAGTCTCACTCTGACCAGACACACTGCCCCTCCCCTATTCCTGCTTTAGATCAGATGATTAGATTAGCCTGAAATAATCCCTCCTTAAGTTTTATTACTGCAATAAAATACTAAATCACATTTATAAAAAAACAGTTTGAGTACAAAAACAGAACAAAACATTAGTTTAGCTTAAATACTCCCATAAAGAAAATATGATATCTACAAATAAAACAATTTGAAGTACATGATACTGTACTGTATATGTTACAATATATGGAATTAATTTATTTCCAGCATAGATTTATTTTACACAGATTGAAATAAATGTCAGATATAAGCCACTTTATTTGACCTTTTTCATTTTTCCTACATTGTAAATGAATTCTGAAGTAATAAGGAATCATGTAGTGACTTAAAAGTGTGAAACAAATGTAAAAAAAAAAAAACTGTTTTTTTGCTCTTATCTAGGGAGCTGTTAACATGTGGTTTCTGAGGCTTGTATCTCTGATTGACTTATCCTGTTTAACAAAGGGAACTCTTGCTCTTTCCTTCCTGGTCCTGATGAGAGCCAGTTTCATCATAACGTTTTTAATGGTCTTTGCAACTGCACTTGAGGATACTTTCAAAGTTCTTACAATTGTTTTTTTTAAGTATTTAAAATATTTTCTTCAATTACTTGAGTAGTTTCATTAACATTAATATTATGCATTCTTCGTGTGTAGCATATGTACAATAATTGATATTTACCACATATTTATATTGATGTTTACTACAAACACACACATCGAAAAAAATAATAATAATTTAAATAAATGTTTTTTTACCTGTGTTTTTGGTTTGTTTAAACTGTAATAGCTTATTTAGGATACAAATTAAAAATCCCATTCAAATAAAATACAATAAAATACAATAAAATAAAATAAATTATCTGGTTATTAACCATAGCATTGTTTTAGTCTGTCCTGGTCTGATCTGTTACTTGGTGCACAGTAATAACCAGTCCCAGCTCTCAGTGCAGGACTAGAAGTGTAATTGCTCAGAGCCGGAATACGGGTGTAAAAATAAACCCCCTCCTTTCCATGCTGCGCGTCCCCAGTGGAAAATTCCGCACGGTCTCAGTGCGCATGCTCGCTAAACCTGTCCAAGTCTGTTCGTTGCGTCATTGTTTGATCACGTGAGAGAGCAGGAGCCGCGCAGGGAGAAGCGAATATAACACAACACAGATCCAGACTGAACTTTCTTTATTTTTATATTCTAACTTTACTGAATAAAATAATTTTATACCGGCTCTGTGATGAATTGTCAAGAAAATATTTACAAAACATATGCAAAATATAAATATAGAAGTAAAAAGTGAAAATATAAGATAAGAAATCCTTTAATAGTTCTACAGTGGGAAAATTCACAGTATTACAGCAGCAAAAGGATATTATGCACAAGTAATAAAACTATATAAAATAAATACATAAAGTTATACAACTCCAAGTTCATGTACACACTGTCTATGTGAAAGTAACATTTACAGTTGGTGGAAGTGGTCCATTATTTTTTTTCTAGAGCTGTATATATTACAACATTTTAAATTTACTGTAATTGTTTTTTATTTAATTTTAAATTTTCTAAATATTTAAAATAATGTATGTAAACAACTTAAAATAGTGTGGTGTATATTTCTTATGTATGATAATATGTTAAATCAATATCTAATCTCCAAATTAAAATATTTATATTTATTCGTATTAAAAATGTAGACTAATTGCTTTGCATTACATTTCTATGGAAGCCCATTCCCGCCACCTAAAAAAAATAAATAATCCAGCAAAATGTTTTTTTATTATTATTAAGTAAACTGCTATCTCAATATTTTGAGATACTAAGTCAATATTTTGAGATACTAAGTCAATATTTTGAGATACTAAGTCAATATTTTGAGATACTATCTCAATATTTTGAGATACTATCTCAATATTTTGAGATACTAAGTCAATATTTTGAGATACTAAGTCAATATTTTGAGATACTATCTCAATATTTTGAGATACTAGTAGGCTGTACAGAGACAGAAGCAGGTGAGACAAAGATGCAAAATGGATACCATCATTGAGGACTACTTCAGACGTGGATTCACAAATCATGAAATATTGGAACTTTTAGAGGAATCACACAATATCAAAATAAGCCTCCGGATCTTGGACGAGGCTGAATTTAGCTTCTTATTCGCCAATGTCTTATTTAGATTTCCGTTCCACCTTAAATGCTGGCTGAACATTCATGCGGCCGCCTGTAGATGTCGCATTTTAACAGTAAAAAACAGCATGTAAGCAAAGTGCTGTGCAAACGCTCTGAATAAAGGGGAGAACACAATGCGAGGGACAGAGTTTAACTCTGAGTGAAATATAATGTAAATAAAATTAAATATGAATTAAAACGTTATTGCTCTCACTATTGGCCTAATTCCCAGGTCATTATCTACAGGTGGCCGCATGCATATTCAGCCAGCATTTAAGGTATCTCAAAATATTGACTTAGTATCTCAAAATATTGACTTAGTATCTCAAAATATTGAGATAGTATCTCAAAATATTGACTTAGTATCTCAAAATATTGACTTAGTATCTCAAAATATTGAGATAGTATCTCAAAATATTGACTTAGTATCTCAAAATATTGACTTAGTATCTCAAAATATTGAGATAGCAATTTACTTAATAATAATTAAAAAAAATTGCTGGAGTATTTTTATTTTTTAGGTGGCGGGAATGGGCTTCCATACATTTCTATAATACGTTACTCTTGTATATAATACATTTTATTCTATTCGTTTGTAAGGATACAATAATAGCACATACCTTCTGTTTATGTTAAATAAATAAATAATTAATAAACTGCCCTGTGTGAATCAGTGTTACAGTGCAGCACGCGTGCCAAACCACACGCTCTATGTTCTCCGCGTACGCCACGCCCCCTGCGCCCCGCCCACCTGTTTTCATTCACATTTCTGTGTGACAGGAGGCGCGTCTGGATCAGTATCACTGCCAGAAGCAGCGTGTACCTGACTCTCCGCGCTGCTGGATTAATCTTTACACCTTAACAGCACTTTTACCGCCGGTTTACCGTGTTTTTATGTGTTTATCAGTTTAATCCGCTCTCTGCTCATTGAGGGGGATGCAGAGCTGAACTGATCTGAGGGGGGTATGAGAGGGACTCAGCCTCCTGCAGGATCTAATGCAGCCTGTCCCGGGATGATGGCTCTGTCTACGGGCTTCCCTGAGTCCTCACCCTCCGGTACAGTGCATGGAGTCTCGTTATCAGTGGATGACCCTTCTGGTGTACGGAGGGGTGCCTATTCCACAGCTGAAGGTAGGCAACTTGAGTTCTTTTACAACTTTATAATTTAAAAGCAATTCAGTGCAATGCAATGTTTTTTTCATTATAATTATTATTATATTAAGTGGCATGCATTAGTTATGTTGGTTATGGGGCTTACAACATACTTGGAACGTGAAGTACAGCTCTGAAAAAAAAATAAGAGACCACTTCAGTTTCTGAATCAGTTTCTCTGATTTTGCTATTCATAGGTATATGTTTGAGTAAATTGAACATTGTTGTTTTATTCTATAAACTACGGACAACATTTCTTCTAAATTCCAAATATAAATATTGTCATTTAGAGCATTTTTTTGCAGAAAATGAGAAATGGCTGAAATAATAAAAAAGATGCAGAGCTTCTGAGTCAACATTTCAGAGTACAGAAATCAGAATTTAGTGGAATAACCCTGTTTTTTAATCACAGTTTTCATGCATCTTGGCATCATGTTCTCCTCCACCAGTCTTACACACTGCTTTTGAATAACTATTTGCCACTCCAAGTGCACAAATTCAAGCAGTTCAGCTTGATTTGATGGCTTGTGATCATTCATCTTCCTCTTAATTATATTCCAGAGGTTTTCAATTTGGTAAAATCAATGAAACCTATCATTTTTAAGTGGTGTCAAATTTCTTCAGAGCTGTAGGTGGGGGTTCCAGGTTGGCATGAGCATGTGTTTCTTACTGGGCTTCCAGCTTAATCTGACATGGGTCTTATCCAGGTCCCGGTCATGTGCAGTATACTACAGCCCATGTGGGGCACATGCTTAACCCTTTCTGTTCTCATCATTGACCCTGACGGAGCCCATCACTGACATTAATATGGGGGGGCGAACATGTAACTATCTGGTACCCAGTTATTTTACCCATACAGGCCGCACATGGGCCCGTTATCTTTGTCTCAGTCTGGGTCCATTTAAAACACTGGGAGCATCACAAAACCCAAAATTCTTCTTTTTAAACTACCATAACCTGATCAACTGCATTGTACCAAAACCCACCCCCTGGCTTTCAATCACAGAGTCCTGCAAACGCATGACATCTACACAACAGGTTTACTCAGCTGTAGTGATCTCTGACCTAATCAGCGTGTATGAGTGACGTGCATACAGTAGGCTAAATATGAGCTTTCTACTTTTGTACCTTTGTACTGAGATCAGATTGAAACCAGCACTGTCACTGTCACTCAGCGGCTGCAATTTCCAGGGACCCTCTTTATGTCTCTCTTTGTAACTAATAATATTGAATATCAGTGATATTATGCAAATTATCATTATTGTGCTCTTTTTATTCTTAGGGCTTCACATTTACTGAATCATTTCCTTTAGAGTTTTGCACAACACATTGTTATACATCAGCATAGTCATCACAATGCGGACATGCACAAATAGTAACGTCACAGGAGCCTGAAAAGTTCCATATCATGCAGTATGGGGTCATGATCTTATAGTATAGACCTTTTCCAAAGCTTTACAAGACCACAAAACCTTTTGATTTTCTTATGAATCGTCAATACATATCATGACATATCTGCTTTTATACCAATTAAATTATATTTATATATTTAGACACCTGCTCAAAATGCTTAAATTAAAGAAAAAGAAGCATTTGTGTCACTTTTGTTGGAGCAACTGTTGGAGTCTCCAGTGTTCAGGGAAGGCTTTCTACTAAATTTTGGAGCACTGATGTGAGGATGTGACGATAGTTTTCGTTTGTGATACATCATCGATACATGGGGTCAAATATGGATATTTTTATTGAAATGTAGACACTCTAAAATCCCTAAGACTAGGCCCGCACATGCTGGCACTAATCAAATAATTAGGGGAAACATGCTGTGAAGAACATTGGTTTTAAAATTCTGTGATTTTGACACCAATAAATCCATAATTCCTGGTATTTGCTTATTTAGGAATATTTTATCCTCTTCAGTAACACAGATGCTGTGTATATTGTAATAAAGTGTGAAAACCTTTTTAATTGGTCAAGATGGTCATGTTTACATCAGGAAGTTTCTTTAAATCTCAAAAAAAAAACAGAGACAGCAGCAACACCAGTCAACAGCATCTGTCTAAATTCTTGGCTTTGACTCTTTGAAAGCCCACCCAACACCGACCGTCCAGTGCTCTCAGTTACCAGTTGATGAGAAGTATGATAGGAGAACATGAGCTGAGGAGAAGTCTGCCGAGTCAGTCGGGAGGCGATTAGCCTATTAGAAGGGGCAGTTTCACTTGCTGGCTGTGTCACAGCCTGCTTACCAAAACTATGACCAGATCAAGGCAGCTTAATCCAGTTCCCTCAGAAGTGTAGCAGGAGCCGGCCTACTCCGGTCTGGACTAGGGCTCGTTCTTCACGTCTGCTGCCCCGCCCTCTGTGAAGAGATCAGCCAGGAGTTGGCACCCTAACACACCTGAATCACTTCACACAAGTCCGCCACATTTACCCAGGGAGTCACTGCCCTTGGGGAAAAGCCAGCTCCAGTGCTTATGTAAACTGTCAAACTGTTGGCAGCTCTGTGCTGTATATTTTTCAGAGTGAGCTTGAAGGGTTGGGGTTATGGGTTCTGAATGCAACTATTAAAGCACGAAAAGCTTTGGCCTCCTGAAGGGTTCCTTTGGGGATTCTTTGCAGATTTTCTTTCTGTTAGATTACATAGATTCTTTAATAGCTTCCATTAATAGATTAAAATCCAGAGCCATGGGTTCAAGTCCCTCAGATTGGACTACTCCTATCCGCTTTAACAATGTTACGTGCCAAAGGGTAGAATAGATTTATGGCTAGATGACTTAAAGATTGTTTGCAGTGTTCAGTACCAGAAGTTCTTTAAGGGAGGTCTAGCAGTTGTGGGACAATATATTGACACTGCAATATAGTGTATTGTTTTTATTTGTGATAAAATATTGATATGTGGCGTCAAATGTCAAATGTCGATACCCACAATGTGAGTTACTAAAGTTACTGCTATAGTACTATATGTGTATACACTAATCAAATGAATCGTCTAAACCTGTGGTGAAGAATATTGGCTGTGAAATTCCATAATAAATGTAGAATTTCTGGTATTTGCTTACTTAGGATTTTTTTTATCTTTTTTACATTACTTACATTACATTACATTTGGCAGACGCTTTTGTCCAAAGCGACTTAGTCAATAGTCAAGTACAATGTAAAATAAGTTTAAAGGTAAAAACAACTTTGGATAGGGATAAAAGGAGGTCAAGGGGAATAATAGGATAGAGGAGTGAAGGAGGGGAAGAAGGAAATGAGGTTAGAAGTAGTTAGTGTGTTAGAGGTGTTTAAGAGAGTAAGTGCTCTTTGAAGAGCTCTGTCTTCAGGAGTTTCTTAAAGATAGCGAGAGATTCTCCTGATCTGGTAGTGGAGGGTAGTTTGTTCCACCATTGGGGAACTCTGTATGAGAACAGTCTGGATTGCTTTGTGTGAACAGATGCTTTGTGTAACACAGATGCTGTGAAGTATTGTAAAGAGTTGTCTTGCGATATATTGAGTATCACAGTATCACAGTACCATAAGTAAGCCCCATTCCTTTCAACAAACCTGCTCCAAAACTGCTGACCTGGATGCTATGTCTGTCTAGCCCTGATGTTAGCATTGTGGCTAATATTCTCCAATTCTGCTGAGCCAGTAGTTAGCATCACTGCTAGCCTGCTTCTACCCTGAAGATCCTACAAGCATTGCAGCTTCACTCCACTACATCTTTAAATAGAAACTAGATGTTTGCTGCTAAATTAATGTTTAAAAAAATCTAATTTAACATGTTTAATGAGATGATTTGAAATGGTTAAAAGAACACATACATATACATTTACATACATATATATTGTATATTGTATCCATGCAAATACTAGTGTTTTATTAACCACATATACACCACATAAGCACCCAGTTAAATTGATTTTCAAGCTTGATTTTCAAGCCATTGTGGAGGTCAAATGCTGTTATAAACTACAAAATATACTAGATACTAATATCACTAGAGTAGTGGAAAGAATTTTGAATAATTGCAAGAATCTGACGGTGGTGCACACAGAAAACTCTACAATCTCTAAATTGGAGCGTTCTAGGAGGTCTATGGTAGACCGATGCATTCCTTTGGGCTGTAGCAGCCCTCAGAATAGACTATGAGAGGCCCTTTTTCTGCGTGTACAGTTTCCTCACGTCCCACTCGTACATACATGTGGACCAGGCTGAGCAGAGGGAAGCAGTGGAGATGCCTAACGTGGTTTCAAAAAAAAAAAAATTTAGTTATTTTAGGGGCGTTGACTGTATCTGTGATCGATGTGATCAAGCTGGAACATTTCGAGAAGCCCATAACTTCGAAATGCTTGCGGTCTGATGATAGCATGCTGTGCACGTTACGGCGGATGGTGTTTATAGTGTTTGTGGAGTTTGAGCCCCCCCTGGACCCCTGGACTGCAGACAAAGAAATCTTGCAGAGCCTCTTTAAGTAAATGCAGCTGTGCTGGCCTGCGCTTTGCTGGACTGGGCTGTGCTGAGTTGTTGTCGTTGTTCTTGTTTTGCCTCAGAGAAATGTTAGGAAACCTCTGGAGCCGAGGCCGGGCGCCGTGTGAATGCGGCCTGTTGTCCAGCAGAAAACAAGTCAACAGGGAGCAATCAGAGCAGCAGTGTTCGGGGGGGACGGGGGAGTCATTGTTCGGGCCCTGAGCGATGGGTGTGCGGGCAGCTGCTGCCTCCAATGCTGTGGAGCACGTTTGCTCCCTCCCTCCAGGGCCCTGATGAGTGATCTGGTTGAGACCAGAGTGGCCTGGTCTGCGTCAGTGGGTGTAGCGTGCCTGCTTTTGCCCCCCTGGGCAGAGAGTAGCGAGATCAGTGGGTGGAGTTAAAAAAGTTTGAAATCAAATTTGAGCTCTTCCAACGATTAACCAAATATACTGTAGACCCTTTCTCCTTTATTCTTTAACTTTTTCTACTATGTTTCTTTTTCAATTTAATGACACACCAGATGACATAAACCAGTACTTCTTGGATTAGAATACTTCTTGGAGTACTTCTTGGATTAGAATATTACCCAAATAGGGTATATTTTATAAATCAGACATTTAAATTTGACATGTTCCAACAATGGATGTTCAACAAGAAGACGTTAATAAAAGATATATCATTGTGGATATCAGATATTGGGAGAACACCTTGTATCTCCTTTTTCAAGAGGCGGAGCTAGACCTTTTGCCCCCAGACTAAGTGTGTAACATCAAAGAATGTTGAATCAACGTTCATTTTTCAGTCATTAATACAATGAAACAGAACTGATCTCCGAAATCAGAACTGATTTATGTGTGGACATCGATTTTACATTGACACAGAATTTTTAACAGTAACCAATGATCAACCTATTAGGCAATGTTTAATAAAGGTTGTTTTATGGATGTTTTCCATCATCAACCATAAAATATGCAATGTATTGCAATGTTTATTCAGTGTTCTGTGCTATCAGGAAAGTATCACTGAAATTACTACTTGTACTTTTTTTATTATTCCATTATGTACTTTTTTACTGATCATATGTTTGCTATCCATCAGTCCATTGAGTCCATTCAGTTAGATTGTGAAACAGAACCCACACTTTCACTGCAGTTCACGTTCTCTCTGTACTTTTACACCCCTGCCTGCGTAAGTCAGGGCAGAGTACCGTGGCGCTCGGCTGCAGCTGGCATCAGACTTTACAGCGCATTTAGAATCTGCCAGAAAGAAGCTCTTTCACTTCTTTATGGGCCAATTACGTTTCCACCCTGCCAAGGACACGGAGAGCAGAACAAGGCGGAACAAGTGAGAACTGGCCTTGACTGGAGAGTTAGAGGAATCGAACAATCAGCTCTCAAATCACAGAACGAACCACAGCGACAGAGAGCGAGAGAAAGAGAGAGAGAGAGAGAGAGAGAGAGAGAGAGAGAGGGAGTTGTTCAGAATCCTTACAACAGAGGTGTCAAGTAACATTAACATTTTAATATAATATTATAGTCATTATGGCTTTTGGAAAAATGTGTTTTGGGGACTCTGTGGCACAGCCTACGCTTTTGTCCTCATTTGCATTTTTGCACCAGGAGTAAAGGCATATCCAAGTTATCCAAAAGCAGTGTGAAAGACTGATGGAGGAGAACACGATGCAAAGATGCATGAAAACTGTAATTAAAAACCAGGGTTATTCCACCAAATATTGATTTCTGAACTCTTAAAACTTTATAAATATGAACTTGTTTTCTTTGCATTATTTGAGGTCTGAAAGCTCTGCATCTTTTTGTTATTTCGGCCATTTCAAATTTTATGCAAATACATGCTCTGAATGACAATACTTTTATTTGGAATTTGGGAGAAATGTTGTCTGTAGTTTATAGAATAAAACGACAATGTTCATTTTACTCAAACATAAACCTATAAATAGCAAAATCAGAGAAACTGATTCAGAAACTGAAGTGGTCTCTTATTTTTTTTGTCCAGAGCTGTATTTTATAAATTGTATCAAATTAAACTGCATATTTATTGTGTATTACACCAGTGAATCTCGTTTGTGAGTGAAATATGAGTGATTTAATAAATGTTGGGTAAGGAAAGCAAGTATCACTTTGTATGCAAGCAGATTTATTTCTTTATATACAGCTTGCTGTTCTAACAGACCTGTGTGAAGCAGTTTGATTGAACTGCCGGAGAGTGATGGTCAGAGTACAGGAATAGAAGAGAATTTAGATGCTTTTCCACGCTAATCTCCCAGCAGCTCTCCCGCTCCGGTTTGAGGCTAGCTCATGTGAGGGACTGGCGTGTGACTCAGCTGCCAGTCATTTTCAGCTGGGAGCTCTCGACCTTGGAGTGGTAAAGCCGCCGCTGGCCCACAGCTGACTTGTGGACTTATACAGGCACATCATGTCCTGCCTGCTCAGGGGCTGCTGCTGCTGCTGCTGCTGTCACAGGGGTATTACCCCACACCATGTGACTGCTGACACTGTATAAAGCAGCGTTAGTGTGCAGAATACTGTATGTTATATTAATGCAACAAAATGAAATTCAGTCTTTTATAAGTAAAATAAACCCAATTTAGCTGTTATTATTGAAAACCCTTTTCCTGGCATTAATGTCCTTGATTTCTTTCATCCTCTCTGTTTTGTCTTTGTTTTTTTGACCATCTGTAACCAGTAGAACACAGTATTTTGAAAACACAGGGCCTTTTGTCTTATGCTCCACACATTTTAATGTGCAACTGAAACAATGCAATCGAGCCTCTGTGTTTACAGCTGATACTCTAAATATGCAGTTTGTCTTTCCAAGAATTCGGCTCATAAAAGACCAATCAGTGTTTTTATGGAGCGAGATTACATGTCTAATTAAATTTTGATCAAACCGTTTTCCAAGAAGCAACTCTAGAGCAAAGTCAGCTAGTGGTTAAACGATAACCACAGTGAAATCTGATTGTAATGAAGAAGTAAAGAACGCATTTTTTAGTTTGTTATGAGCATAAATCATAAAAAGAATGATTGCAAATAAACAAACAGACCTAAGAAATAAATCAAGCTGTATATATTTCTAAATTGGGGCTTAGACGGCCAAAATCCATGATAATGTGCATAAAATTGAACCTAATTAACTTGTAAATTGATTAGAATGTGTTTCCACAAACATTTGGACATTTGGACATTAGGACATTTGGACATTAGGCCCTATGGTAACAATCTATAGGTGAGCCATCCGCCTCACAGCTTGATTTAGGGCATGTCAGTGTGTCTCTGGTAGCGTAATGATGAACCATAGCCATGAACTTTAAGAGCCATTCCCTTTTAAAAGCCAGGTATGCTTTGACTTTGGCGGATTGCTATTTTAACAACGGAGAAAAGAAACAGCAGAGAAAAGAAACCTGCTTGTTCACATTGTCAAAGTGCGTGAGCAGGTAATTTACATGAACAGCAAAGTTATTTTCTTTTGTATTCTTTTAATGTTGATGTAAAAGTTGGGTTTGTACTCTGCTGCACGTGTTAGGCAAGTGTGGTGCACCTGTGTTGCCAAGATAGCAATAAATGTCGGATTGTTGATGTTTGCCTAGGTTAATTTCAGTTAATGGCGCAGCTGCATTTACCATTCCATTTGGGTCTCACCCCTACCAGAGGCAGACTGCTGCTGCTGCAGCTCAAACAATCAGCTCTTTCTCCTGTCCTGCCTCTAAACCCATACATCACCCATACATGCGCCATCCAAACTACCCCTACTATTTTTTTTTTTTTGCCTTTTCAAATTTGAGATGAGGGTGGAGTCAGGAAAAATCAGGCAGTTCAGTTCCCCTTTAAGTTTTTAAAATAAAGTACATTTTAATTTGTAAAAAATGCATAAACAAATTTAAAGGTTTAAAGTTCTGCCTTATTTTAGCTCATCTTCACTAATCCCTACACTAGCTCATCGCTCTGCTACTGTATGTCTGGAGATCAGCCTAGAACAGCATGCCAGTTCAGTTTCTCTGTTAAACTCCTTCAATGTTAAATCTCCTTTCACATGGAATTACGTAACACGCTGCCTTTAAAAACCACAGGGTGGAGAGTTAAACTCTCCAAACTCTGCCAAGCTGAAACAATGCTCTCTCTCTCTCTCTGCGCTGTCAACTCCAGTGTGAATTTATCTCAGGACACATGGAGCTGTGCTGGTGCTGCTCTCTCTTCAAGGACAAACAGCGTACGTAAAATACGTGACGTCAAAATAGAGGAAAGAGCAGCCCAGCTTTAAGCAATGCTGAAAACAGGCAGAGAGTGTGAACAGTCAGTGCCCCACTTTGACGAAAATAGCACGTCAGTGGAAGTAATTTTGAAGAGCACTCGCTGGACTGTGTGGAATTTGATTATGTAATTCTATGTGAAGAAAAACACAGTTTGAGTCACTTAAACAGGCTAATGCTGATGAGCAACGTTTAAACTCTGTTGTGTCTAAGTCTTAGTGCTTTAGTGAATTTATGGATAATAACAGATAACAAAAATATAGTTAACTCTTGTTTAACTTATAAAAATACGTAACCTGGTTGAATTTTGAGTGTTAATAGGACAAAAACCTATTCTATTTGGAAAAAAGATAAAGCTTATCTGGAACAATAAATGATTTAATATTTAGACTGATATTTATTGAGTTACACATACAGAAGTAATGAGTAATGCATGTGTAACACAACATACCAGACATCTCAGCATTTAGAGTTGTAGAGGTTCCTAATGTTCTCAGATATCCGTTTCTGCAGATTTTGCAGTCGGGGTGTAGGAGCATTGATAGCACGTTCAATAGCATTCCAGGGTTTTTAATTTGATGATAGGTCTGGTCATGTGGCTGGCCATGGCAAAGTTTCTGTGTCTTAAAGAAATTATCTTGAGATTACATGAATATGTGGATGAGCATTGTCCTGTTAAAATAGTGCATCAGAGTGTGCGTCCAGAAAATGCATATGTCTGAATGCTGCATTTGCACCAGCATTCAATGCAAAAGTAGTCTTTATTTTGACATATATAACATATTAGTAATATATATTTTAGCAAAAACTCTGGTGATTGATTCACAATCCGTACATTGCCTCTTAATGTAGCAGTTTAACTAATTTTAGTAAGTACAATAGATAAAAAATATATGTAAAAATATCTAAAAATCAACAATTAATTCAGTTGATTGACTTCATTTCTGCCATGTTACACCTGTTCTGCTGTCCTGGGTCCACCTTTAGCGTCCGCTTACCTAAGCGGCTCCGAAGGGTCTGCTCAGCACCTAGGTGTCAGGCAGTGATTTGTGGTTTAAAAGTCTTTGCGAAACAGTGATGCATCACAGTAAAGAGCTGAAACAGTGCATAAACAGAGCCGCTCTCTGATTGGACGGCGTGCCGAGCATAGCCTCTCTGCTAGTCCTGATGGGTAATGCGATTTGAAATGGAGTGTGCGGCCTTGAGCAGCTTTCCCCAGGAAAGGTCAGAGGCAGGATTATCTAATTCATCATTATGCCGGGCTGGACAGAGCATGACACATCATTTGGCCATATATGCCCTATACACTCATCTCATTGGCAGAGTTTATCCAGAACAAGTGAAAGCCGTTGTGCCATTGGCCAGCATGGCTCACGTCAGTGACTCAGTTGATTTCATCACTGTTCCAGCTCTGATTAGGGAATATAAACAGTTAACAGCCCTGCTGTGCTCATTAGCAAGTGATTGATGCTAAGTTCAATGGAAATTATTTGTATATTGTGACTAGGAATCATAAGGAATCATGTAGTAACTTAAAAGTGCTAAACAAACCAAGATACTCTGTATAAAGCATTTAGGTGGTTCTTATCTAGGAAACAACAGAGAAAACTCTTGCTCTTCTTTTTCCTGGTGCGGTCCTGATGAGAGCCAGTTTCATCATAACGTTTTTGAGGGTCTTTGCGACTGCACTTGAGGATACTTTTATATGTTTTGGATTGACTGTTCCTAATTTCTTAAAGTATATATATATATTTTTTACTTAGTTTAGTAGTTTCTTGCCATAATATGGATTAGAAGAGGGCTATTCACTGTATTTCACCAACTCTACCTCTTCACAACTTTACAACTGATGCTTTCAAACACATTAAGAGGGCAAGAAATTTAAGTAAATAACTCAAGTAGCAGGAGGTGCTACTTTGAAGAATGTAAAATATAAAACATTCTGTTTATTAACACCTTTTTCTTCACTAAATGCAGCAGACAGAGCTTCATTTCATCTAAACCCATCTCTTAGATTGGTGACCATAACTATATAATGCACACGCCCATCAACCAGTCAACCAAAACCAATAAAATCACCTGCCTAGTATTATGTTGGTCACTTAATGTATCACCTCAAGGATCCACTGGTTATCTATCTTTTGGTATAGATACTGACCAGTACATACTGGGAATACTCCACAAGACCTGCCTGATGTTTGGTTCTTGTCTCAGATTCTCATGCTTGCCCATTTTCCTACTTCAAAAACTATTCACTAAAGACTATTCACTTGCTGCCTAATAAATGCACCTTTTGACAGGTGCTATTGTAACCAGTTAAACAATCTCAGAAAGATATAAATATCAGAGAATACAGATATTAAAACAGAGGTGTGCAGATATTCATGTCTGCAGGTCTTGGTGCTCTATGACTGAATACGATTTAAGTAAAGAGTATAATAGAAAGATAAATGTAACCAATCGCACAATAGCACAGACGGACCTCTAGCAATCATGCAGAGAGTGCAGTAATAAAATTCAGCCGGTTTATTTTTACTCCACAGACAGGCCTGAGGCCGGGATTAGCTTGGCTCAAGGCCAAGTGGTGTGTCCTGGCTGGCACCTCCCGGGGCCCGGTCCTCACCTCCGGCACGGTGGGCCGCTCCCCGTGGCGAGGTGCTACTGGAGAGCTTGCATAAGGCTCTTCTGGAACTGAAGGCTCTATTCATTCAGCAGACGAGTGGGCCAGGACTTTTCATGGCCCTGAGAACTAACACGCTGCCTCCAGTTCTGCCCCACAACCCCCGCCTCCACTGGCTGTGTGAGCTGAGCTGGGCACCAGTCTGTACTCTCTACTGCACTATAAAGGGCATATATTAGAGAAAATCATGTTTAAGTAAAACACTGTTTTAATACAATGCAATTTAATTGGAAAACAGCTCACATTAAATGTATAATGGTTGTGATGTCACTACCCAGACAACATGCCCATGTAGGCTCTGTATGGGAAGATCAACTGAGAACCACAAAGTTTTGTCCATGAGTTTCATGTTGGCCCCATATTTACAGCTCTGGAAAAAAATTAAGAGACCACTTCAGTTTCTGAATCAGTTTCTCTGATTTTGCTATTTATAGGTTTATGTTTGAGTAAAATAAACATTGTTGTTTTATTCTATAAACTACGATCAACATTTCTCCCAAATTCCCCCCAAAAAATATTGTCATTTAGACCTTTAATTGCAGAAAATGAGAAATGGCTGAAATAACAAAAAATGCAGAGCTTTCAGACCTCAAATAATTTAAGAGTTTTTTTTTAAAGCTGGTTTTTAATCACAGCTTTCATGCATCTTGGCATGTTCTCCTCCACCAGTCTTACACATTGCTTTTGAATAACTTCATGCCATTCCTGGTGCAAAAAAATCAAAGAAATTCAAAGAATCAAAGAAACTCATAATTTTTAAGTGATCTCTTATTTTTTTTCCCAGAGCTGTAGATGTCAGTGATGGGACCAGAAGGGGTTAAACATGGTCCCATCTGGGTTGTACCCTGCACATAGAGGCTAGATGGGACTGGGTAATGATGTGGCCCCTAAGGAAGCCCATTTAGAGCACATGTCCATCAAGAACCCACATAGCCCATGTTTTAACTCCTCTCTGTTCTTCTGTTTCAGATAAACCGGTACTGGTTCCACCGATGTTCGTCTTTCAGAAGATGACAGCTCCAGTGAAGGTAAGCACATTCAGACACCAGAACACATAATATGATCTTCCAGCTTGAGCCAAAAAGGCCTGATCTGACCTGTTCATCATTGAAGCTCAACCAACCTTCTCTGTTCTCTGTTTTTCAGAGGAGACCGGAGGAGGAAGGCAACGGTAAGCATATTTGCATATTTTTAGCATATCTTTCTTTTATCCATATTTTTTACTGCTGTTTGCAAATGTGCTACCTACCTTCCTACCTACCTATCTATCTACCTACCTACCTACCTACCTACCTACCTATGTAACTATCTATTTACCTACATACCTACATACCTTTCTACTTTCCTACCTACCTAGCTTCCTACCTACTTAACCCCCTAGCTATCTATCTGTCTATTAATGTAACCAACTATCTATCACCAGGGCTTTTCTACAGTGTCACTACAGGTACTGCAGTTACATCTTCTGAGATCTGAGTCGTGGATTCTCTCTGTATTTGTTTTAGGAGCTGCTGTAAACAAGCGTGTCAGATCCATCACCTACCCCTCCTTACACAGTCGGAACAGAAAAGGTGAGGATTTAAATTACAGATAACTATTCGGTCTTTAATCGTAATGCTAGATTACCTTTTTAGTACCATACAGTATTTTTGTCTAAAATTACAAAAAAAAATTGTCTAATGTCCAAAAGATAATTAATGTATTTCATTCACAGAGATTTTGTGAAATTTTAGTAAACAGTTTCAATATGATTTTTCTGAAAACAAAAAAGTAACATTCTTTTTTATTTAAATAATGGTAAATCTAATTCTGATTGTCTCTGTTTTAAACAAATAAATTGGCCAGCAGTTTTATTTCCATGCCAAATACTTTTTTTTTTCAAAAATATCACAAAAAACAATATAGTGAACTGTAGTGAACTAAGGCATGAAACCTTAAAAATTAATTTTTTTGTACAACTTTGCCATGTACTATAGGTATAGGTAGTAAACCACCACTGTGAATGTTTCTAACTGTGCATGTTTCTCAAGAATATAATAATTTAAAGTATCAATCACTCAATCACTGGTGCTAACATTTTTAATGATTTAATTATTTAAAAATTAACTGTGTAATATTTGCTTTCTTAAATAAATAATATAAATACACCTAAATGCAGATAAACTGAGAGACATACAGTAGATATTAACTACAGATTTATTATATAGTGTATTGCAATTATACAGACTTATGCTAGAACTTCTTTCTAGATATATTCTTAACTATTTCAGTAAAACTGCTTGCCAAAACAAGACCAATTTTGATCTTTTTCTTTTTTCCGTTACTCCCTGCAGGTCCGTATGACAGCGTCAGACGAGTGCGCTCAACTTCGCTCTCCTTCCCACCGCCTTTACCTGGTAAATATACTTTCATGTAATCCTCACCCCAGGCGTTTTACTTTGCCCCTCAATAGTGTGCAGTCAGTGTGAGGTACTGACAGAGGTACCGCACCTATAAGCCTTTATTTAGGTCAGAGTCTCCCAGAGTAATCCCATCCGGATCAATCAAGCTGAGCTCCAAGGCCCTTCAGCGCCGGCTACTGTTTCAGAGCCCGAGGCAGAGGAGCTTCACCTGCTGCTCACAAATCACCCCTCCGTCCCCTCAGGACGGCCCCCCGGGGCCGGCGTGTTGATCTGAGTGAAATTCTAGGATCGGCACACTTCTGTAAAAGTGGGTCACGGCTGAGGAGTTGGACACTATGGTAGAATCAAAGAGTCGAAGCTGGGAATGACTTCATATCTGAGTTGGCCGTGTTCCAGTAAAACGTTCAGATGTCAGCTATCATTGTTAGATACCACTTTGATAAGAACGCATTATACAGTACTTATAAATTGCTCATTTAAACACCATATAAACATGCCCACAGATAGCTGGACAGTACTGTGTGAAAGCCTGTTACGATAATTAAGTTATCAATTTATCGGACTATAAATGGACAATGGATCATTTTTACCAACCTCCATATTGACTGTTATGTTGTGATATACAGCTCTGGAAAAAAATAAGAGACCACTGAAAAATGATTAGTTTATCTGACTTGAACCTGAAAAAAGCAGTATGTATGACTGGTGGAGGAGAACATGATGCCAAGATGCATGCAAACTGTGATTAAAAAACAGGATTATTTCACCAAATATTGATTTCTGAACTTTTAAAACTTTATGAATATGAACTTGTTTTCTTTGCATTATTTGAGTTCTGAAAGCTCTGTGTCTTTTTTGGTATTTTCCCATTTCTCATTTTCTGCAAAAAACAAAATGCTCTAAATGACAATATTTTTGTTTGGAATTTGGGAGAAATATTGTTCGTAGTTTATAGAATAAAACAACAATGTTCATTTTACTCAAACATAAATCTATAAATAGCAATATAAATCTTCCAGAGCTGTATGTAGCAAAAATAGCGTCGATTTTGTTTAAAAATATGTATTTATTTTATTAATGTTTTATTTATTTAGTATATGTTATTATTTAGTATGTTATGTATCTCAATTCCAATGTTACAATCTTGTAATTCATTACAAGTTTATTGTTCTTGAAAAGCACAACAATATTTAATAGCATAATCACTAGGACAAAAGGACACGATGGTCTTAACTGACAAACATTTAATAATATCAATTATTTCTGGGACGATATATGTGACTGTGTGTAAGACTGATAAAATGGCTAGTGGTAGTATAAAAGTGATAATAAACTGTATAATACTTCTGCTTTTAGTTCTGTTGATGTTGGATTCTGAATTCTAATAGAACGCAGCATGAGACTCTACTCTCTTTTCTATTAATATTACAGTGATTCTCTTAGTGCAGCTGTACTTTAACTGGGTGGGTTAGTTGTTTACATCGTAATTTACTCCACCTCTGCAACTGATGATGCTGAGAGAGTGCTGTGTGTGTGTGTGTGTGTGTGTCATCAGGCTCAGGTTCTCCTGAGGCAAACAAACCTTAAGACCAGTGTTTTAAACCCACGTGAAATACACCTCCCACACACTTGGAATTATAATCATTATTTTTGTTCTTTTAATGTATTTACAGTCTCCAGATCAAATGTGTTTATGCCTTCGAACCTGCACAACCCAAACAAGATCTCCACCAGTGCAGGTTAGTGAACACGATATTCGTTTTTGTTAAACACTGATTTCAGCCTTACAGAGATTACTGTCTCTGTAATCCATGTGATTTCTTGTCATTCACGGGATGCCTTCTAAATTGTCTCTGGATATTGACTTGGATATATGGATCTATATATACAGCTCTAAAAAAAAAAGAAAGAGACCACTTCAGTTTCTGAATCAGTTTTTTTCGATTTTGCTATTCATAGGTAAATGTTTGAGTAAAATAAACATTGTTGTTTTATTCTATAAATTATGAACAACATTTCTACCAAATTCCAAAAGAGATTTCAGACCTCAAATAATGCCAAAAGAAAACAAGTTCATATTCATAAACTTTTAAGAGTTCAGAAATCAATATTTGGTGGAATAACCCTGGTTTTAATCACAGTTTTCATGCATCTTGGCATCATGTTCTCCTCCACCAGTCTTACACACTGCTTTTGGATAAATTTATGCCTTTACTCCTGGTGCAAGAATTCAAGCAGTTCAGCTTGGTTTGATGGCTTGTGATCATCCATCTTCCTCTTGATTATATGGACAGTGGACAGTTTAGATCTGCCAAATACAGTACATAAATCAAACAAAATGAAAATAAACCTATTTGAATGCAAAATAAAATGAACATTTAAAATGATTCATGAATTTTATGTACAGTAAATAGGGGTATATCTAAACATTTCAGCCCTATCTTAACATTGCTGCAGTCTACATGTAATTGTGAATGTAATGGATCTAATTAATATTTGTGGCTCTGTTTGCAGGGTCCTCTCAATCTAAGGTGAAGCGAACCATGCTGAGGCCGTCTCTTCTAGTAGCTCCTGGTCCATGGAACGGTCGAAACACACCTCATCTCAGACAGGTACTGCACACACACACACACACACACACACACACAAACAAAAGTTTACACACAACCCAAGCCCTGGCTGAGTTCATACAGTTCAGCTTCAGTGTGGAGGGCAGTGTGGTTCTCTTAAATGTGGAGATCAGGCCTGACGATAAATGCTTATTATAATATACAGTACCAGTACTCATTCAATGTTTTTTATACATAGTAAATGAATACTGAATTCATCTAGACTATGAAGGAACTTTGCGGTCCTGATGAGAGCCAGTTTCATCATAATGTTTTTGATGATCTTTGTGACTGCACTTGATTGGATTGTCTGACCTTCATTTCTTAAAGTATTTTTTTCTTTACTTAGTTGAGTAGTTCTTGCTTCCCATAATCTGGATTAGAACATTACTCAAATAGGGCTATTCACTGTGTACCTGTAACTCTACCTCTTCACTACTTTACAACTGATGGTCACTTTAGCATTAATCTACAATGCAGAATATTTTTTAAGTATAAAAAAACATTGAATTTAAGGTGTGTCCAAACTTTTGACTGGCCCTAAATTCTTTATATTGCGTGTCTGTTAGTGTTTTGACTCACACAAGATAGGATTGATCCAGGCTGGAAACAATGCGGAATAGAAAGCAGAAGCTGCTGTTGAGAACCGCTCCAACCAAATGCTGTACATGTAAACATACTGGTGCTGACTGGTTTTACTGGTGTGCACTTTTTACAGGTCAGGCTAAACACAGATGAGGAAATCTCCAGAGTTACTTTTGACCTCCCATCCTCGGCTGGGGCACTGGAGCAGCGGGCACTACCCCAGACTGGCAGGTCAGTGGTGTGTCGCACAATCCTGCACAGCCTGAGCAGGAAACAGTAGTCAAAGCAGTTAAAGGCTGTGTCCCAATTGCATAATACATACTTATATTATAAGCTATATATAGTATACTAATTTTAATAGTACGGATTTGGCAGGTTAGAACACAAAATATTACCATAGTAACCCATTTTACACAGTAAGATTTTTTCTTTTACATCCTAGACTGGTGTTTTATTTCAGTTCCAATCAAATTGTGCTCCACTTTCTTGAATTATTTTAGGTAAGCATTGTCACTGATACCAGTTTATGACAATGCAATGGAATTGCACATCTTAAGTTGAAGAGTTAAATATCTGAGTACAAATGGAGTGCAGCATGGTATTTTAAAAACACCTCTATAGGGGGCTCCGAGTGGTTCCACTGGACCAAGGCGCTGCCACTATGATCGCCAGTTCGAATCCAAGTCATGCAGCTTTTAGCAACGTTTAAAAAGGTTCCAGGAAGCTTAGCCTGTACCGTTGCACAAATTATGCTCCAGAAACATGCTAAAAACTCAATAATGTATAATATATCATAATAATGGTTCGCATCACAATTTAATTAGAATGTTTCTCACATGACATTCCCATATAGACAAATACTTACACTATTAAAATGTAAAAAGTAACATTCCCAGAACTAAAATATAAAATATAATATAAAAAAAGTGACGATACAGTGATGTTATCAGAATATTTAAAAATAATTAATTATAAATAATGTTAAATAATAATGTTTTAAGGATATCCATAAAAATTTTGAACATTCTAAGAAGGTTAACTGTATCATTCAATAAACATTCTGCTTACCAAATATTTTTACCTGAGTGACATTTTCACTCCTCTCCTCTCTGATGATACAGCTTTGTTTTATAGGATGTTAAATGTATAAATGATAAATGTACAGTGGAAGCCTTCACTAGCTCTAGTTCTCAGACAGAGTAATACAGAGTAATAATACATCCACAGCTGAGTAACACACTGACCCTGGAGCTGATCTCTGTAGACAGTGTAAACTGTATGTATAATCTCATAAGACCCCAGTGGGGGTGTGTGTGGGGGGGTTCTCAGTGTGAGGGAATGTGTGGGAATGATCTGATCTCATCTGATTATCTCTCTGTTCTACGGAAGTCTGCTGGAGTCGGACTCGGCCATCGCCGGGAGCATCGAGTTTGTGTTTGGGGAGAATATGAGTGAGAGGGTTCTGGTGAGTCCGGGCTGGATGAAGGTCTTATGAGATTTCTGTAGCTCATTTTGTGGGAATTGTGCGATTAGTTCTGCAAAACCAGAGTAATGAGCTTTTTCTCTCTCTCAGAAACGGCCGTGCAGTGAGGACATGTCTGAATCCGACTGCAGCTCCACTGACTCGGACTCGTCCAGCTCAGAGGCAGCTGAGAACAGTGAGTTACGCTCTTAAACTGTAGCTACATTAAAGAAAAGTAGGCTGTTAATCAAAGGTAACAGAGTAATTCTGTAACAGGTTCAAAGAATAACGTGAGGAATTGGTAGGAGTTATGTATGAGAGACGGTTCAACTTCCCTCCTTTCACTCTTAGATTTTTAACATCCATACAAAAAACAATGGAATATTTTTTCTTTGTCTATTTTTGTTTGTTCTTTGGGCCAATAATAAATTTGTGTTTTTTTTTTACTTTTTAAAGACCGCAGTTCATGAATTTTACTTTACTTTTTAAATGTCTAGATATTTTAGAGTGTGTGACCTTTTTTTTTGGCCAGGCAGTGAACTTAGTGGTAAAATCGGAACTTTGTGGTACAATCATAACATAACCACGAATATACAAAACTAAAATTGTAAAATGCTACATGCAGAAGACCATCAAAGGAACTGTGTAACGCTGCATAACCCTTGTATTTTTAGTCTCAATTTCCTGTAATTCTAACAAAAAGATTCTCAAAAAACACCTCAGCCCACATACTTCTCTCTCTTCTCACTCTCATATCTTCCCCCTCCACACATAGCTGCCCAACAGGATTAGTCTCAGTTCTCACTCGTTGACAAAATATTTGTAGTATTATACTTTGTTGTAGTATTTTATCGTAACAAAAATCAGCTGTAGGTTGAATTTATAACTTTAGTTATAAATACACATTATGCCTATAGTATACTGTGGATGTATCTCTAAACCTTGTATCTCAACAATAGTATCTATAAAAGAAAATAATTCATCATGAAATTCTGAAACAACTGACAAATTTATATTATGCCAAAAAAAAATAGAGCTTTTTTTTTTTTTTTTTTTCTTTCTGTGGTTTCTGTGTGCCCGCTTTGTTATATACTAGTAATGTACAAGTTTAAAATTCAATTTTGTGGAGCTGGCATCCAGTTCCAGTCTAAAGTCTAGACACATATTCACATTAATGTTTGTTCTTTTTTGTATTATTCACTGCATTTTATATAAAGTTCTCCCTCATGATGCAATTTGACTGGGAGATTTAGCCAACATTGGCAAAGTTTGCATTGAAGCAAAATGTGCTGCTTTAAAGAATATATAGTATAAAACATATTCTGATTTGTTTTACAACTTTTTACTTCATATTTGTTTTGTGATAATTTTTATGTCTTCAAAATCTATCTACTATGTAGAAAATAATAAAAAATAAAGAAAAAATTAACATTACATTAGAAGGGTTGTGTCCGTATTTTGTCTGGATCTGTATATTTTATTAACAATGTGAGAAATCTATCACAGTCTGATTTAAACTGCTTAAACAGAGACTTATTGTTAATGGTTAAGAGCATCAGGAGAGAGATAACCAATAGTTATCTGAGTGCAGTGTTAGTATCTGTCATGTGAGAGCTCATCAGTATCAGTAGGTCAGCAGTGTGAGGATGAGCTTTGTACTCATCATTAATCACCAGTGAGTAAAAATAGAAATAAACCACCCCATTACGCATCATTCTTCTGTACTGAGGAGGAGTATTTCTGATTGCGACAGTGGTGTTGGAGAGGGAGTGTGTTTTTTTTGGAGATTGGAAGGAAACAGTGAAATTTGATATAATTGGTTAATAAATTAATATTAATATTTGTAAAAATACAATAACACTATACATTTTTCATATTAAAAAAAAATAGTATGTGGGCAGTAAAAATCAGATGTATCAGATAAAAGTCATATATGCACATTTATATCCTGTTATCCTGCTAAATTAAGTTTAAAAGTTTAAATAGTTGGGCAGAAGGTGAAATAAAAACCTTAGGCTTTTAAGGATTACACCACACAGGTTTCTGTTGTTGTTAACTGAAATATTTTTTTATTTGTTCAGTGTTTGATTAGAAAAGCTTTGTTTTATCTCCAGGATCTGTAGGGAGTACGCTGTGGGAGTCAGCCGCTGCTTACACTGCTGCTTGCAGAAGACGCTGTTTACTGAAACAAGTTCGAGTCTTCACCGGCGAGGAGAACGAGAGCAATGTTGTACAGGTGTGAATTATGCATTTATACATCTACACACTCCAACAGCACACAGTCGGGCCTCCTGTGTACAATAAATTTACAGGACACGTGCATTCATGGGCATTATTACTTAAATGTGTTCTATTTGTTTTAGGCTTAGTTAGGGCTGCACGATATATCGCTTAAGCATTGTCATCGTGATGTGCGCATGCACAATAGTCACACTGCAGGACGTGCGATGCCACTTAAGGCAATTAAATCAAACACTTCATGTTGCAATGTTTTGATTCTTGACACAAGAAGTAGATGCACAGCGCTGTCTCCATGTCTGTGTAAGTGACAGGCTGCTGCTGCCTGAGAAGCACGAGGGGTAAGTACAGCACAAGGCATCCACATGGTTGGGCACGTGCTTGTAAACGCACGTGTTGAAAGCTGTGCATCTCAGTCCAGGCACAAATATTTCCAGATACAGCTGAATTCACGCTTTTAATCCCAAAAATGCTCTTAATTATCTTTTAAAAATCCATTTAAGTGCCTGATTAAAGGGAAGATAACTGTTGTTTTGCTGTTTTCCTCGGGTTTTGAGTTGAGCTCGGTGGTGACTAAGCTCTTGATCGGTCCGGACGCAAGACAGCACACGGGTGGGGGCGGGGCTGGTGACGTCATGTGCCCCGCATTGTTTAATATCGGGATATATATACTTAAAAAAAGACCATTTGCAATATAATTTTTTTTCCCAATATAGTGCAGCCCTAGGCTTAGTAATGTTGGAACAAATGAGTTCAGTAAGCTTATTTGGTATTTGTTAGTAATCAGGGGATGTTTCTCTTAGTTTTAAAGTAACAAAATTCATCCGTTAGAGAGTCCTGTACTGAACTACTGTAGTAGATGACTAGAGAACTGGATGCAACTGGATGTTTACAATTGGTGCATTTTGGCCTGGAGTGCAAAATTATTAAAAAGTCTCCCTGATGTGAAAAAAATAAGAGAAAAAATAAGAGAAACTGTAGAAATGAAACATTAATGTTGTGAATGTTCTCTCTCTCTCTCTCTGGTAGCTGACGTGTAAGCTGTTTGTTCTGGAGAAGGGAACACAGTCATGGAGCGAGAGAGGGAGGGGAGTGTTACGGCTGAACGACCTGGAAACTGGAGCCAAAGGCTGCTTACAGTCCAGAATGGGTAAGACAGTAGAGACTATGGCACCTTATGCATTATATATACTGATGTGCACAGTGAGAGCGTATATAGAGCATACATGTTACATATTAGTGCAAAAATATTACAGTTATAAATACTGCATGCAGGGCAGCAGTACTGTTTTAAAAGCATGTGCGCACACACACACACGTAAAACATTAGTATTGTTGTTTCTAAATGATTATGAACTTGATTTCTTTGTATTATTTGAGGTATTTTGGAAACTGGAAAAAATAACCTTTTTAAAATGATGTGTTTCTTTGATTTTACCAAATTGAAAACCTCTCGAATATAATCAAGAGGAAGATGTATGATCACAAACCATCAACCCAAGCTAAACTGCTTAAATTTTTGCACCATATGTGGCATAAAGTTATCCAAAAGCAGTGTGTAAGACTGGTGGAGGAGAACGTGCAAAGATGCATAAAAACTGTGATTAAAAACCAGGGTTATTCCACCACATATTTATGAATATGAACTTGTTCTACCTCTTTGCATTATTTGACGTCTGAAAGCACAAACAAATGGCACAAAATATAGCAATATTTTACTTTATTTACATTTTTAACTGTTTCCCGCAGTGATGAGGCACCAGGGCAGTCTGAAACTGATCTTGAACACCAAGCTGTACCCTCACACACACCTGCGGCGGCCGGCGCGGAGGAACTTACAGGTGACCGCTACAGATCTGGAGACCCACAGCATGCGAGTGTTCCTGATCCAGGGCAGCGCCAGAGACATCGCCCGCCTGTACGTGGCCATCCACCACAGACTGGTGGCCCTGCGCTGGAGTCCGGGGAACCTGACCGGAGAGACCAGGGAGGGGCACTGCAGCAGCGAGGAGGACGAGGATGAAGACGCAACAACTGGTAAAAGCGCAATACCTCTCATATGGTTCAATTATTGGCAGAAATAATATTGTTCGGTATGAATTATTTAGTCTTTTTACTTATTTGGCACCTAAGTTTTTTTTTTTTTGCAAATTCCGGGCGTGAAATATACACTACTTGAGCCAAACGTCCAACTAAGCTTGTTTAGTATATTTACATTGTACTAAAATACATTCATTTTAATGGGCATATATGCAGCTTAAACACTAGGGAGCCTAGTGCATCCCAAATGTATCAATATCAACATTTTACATTACTTTTATTTTTATACTTTAAGTAGTTTTGAAACCAGAACTTTAACACTTCTACTTCAAGAGTAAAAAGCTTGAGTTGATACTATCTATACTTCTGCCTACAGAGTAATGAATGTCAATGCTTTTAACCCTTGTGTGGTGTTCATATTTTTGTTACTCATTTACTTTGTTACTTGTATTTAATTCACCAAAATTAAGCAATTTTACATTAAAATGCTTTACACATGCTCGCTTCTCCTAAATTTAAAGCAATATAAAGAGCTTACATGGTTAATATTTGCCCTTTACCTTTCTTATGTTACATTTCTTTCAAAAAGTGCTACACTTTTTTTTATTAGTTTTTTTTAATAAAATGTAAAAGAAAAAAATGAATGGTTGGGGGGGGGTAGGTGGGTGTACAGTGTGTGTTTATCGAAAATGTGTTTTGATATATGTTTTTCACAAAAAATGAGCCAATGCCAATGAGTTTGAGTTAGAAAAAATATATTTTTAGTATCATTTGATGAAAAATGAAAATGGGTCCCACAGACCCGAACACCACACAAGGGTTAATAGGGTTTAATCAAACATGATTAAACTGTAATTCCCAGACATGTAAATGGCTGACATGTAATCTTTCTGCATTTTGCATTCACCCCTACAAACCTGCTTTAATTAATTTGCATTTGTCCTGTTTCCAGGGGATCGTAACTGGAGGCACAGTCATTCCAGGTTCTGCCCTTGACCAGCCGACTGACCCGGTGCCTGAGGACGCTTCCCATCCTGCCTCTGCTCTCTGCCATTCCAGAGCACCTGTGAACACCATCACCTTCTGTGATCAGTCACAGAGCTGAAGACCAGCACAGGGACTTGTAACCAGCATGGAGGCAGCTGCTGCTGGTGATGAGCAGCGTATCTCTCTCAATGAACCACAATGAACCATTTGCCAAAGAACGAATGACTCTATACTGCATTATAAATGCTGTGAGGACACTTTATATTCTCTCCATGTTCTCCTGCTGTTTTCAGCTAAAGGAGACACTAAAGGAGGATCTGTGACGAGTGAACTAAAAAAAATGATGCTGGTTGGTCTATAAGGATCTTAAGCTCACACTATGCATTCGAAAGCTCAGAGAACTGTGAAATTATGAAGATATGAAGATGAGGGGAATATCCATACCATGAGATAGATATCTACACTACTGGGAAAGAAATTTTTTGATTGGATTTATTTTGTGCTATTTTGTTTTATCATTACATTATGTGTCCAAAAGTATGCAGACACCATTTTTATTAGTGAAATATTGAAAGCATTGCCAATACAATAGGACATTCTTGATCTAAGCCAAGCTAAGTGTCAGCTAAAGTATAATAATCCTTCCTTCCAAGACCTCTGAAATGAGCTGGATTGGCAGAACATGGCAGAACGTATCATCCAACATCGGCACTTGACACCTTACTGATGCTCATTGCAATCAGATCCTCATAGTAATGTCAGAACCTCGAGTCTAAAGCCTTTCTAGAAAAGTACAGGCTGTTACTGCAGTAAAGAAGGTGTGAATCTGGATGAATAAAAAAGGCGTCTACAAACTTTTGGACATATAGTGTTCTCCTGAAAGGGTGTTCTGTTCTACAGTGAAGGTCTGTTCTAAAGCTGAATCTAGGCCTAGATCATACACTGCAGAAAATGATATATTGGCAAGTGCAAGTGATTTTTTTAAAATATTTTTTTATTATTAATTAATATTTTGTACATCCTTTATTATGTATAGGTCATGTTATTTGGTAGCACTTTATTTGAAGGGTACTTATATACATATACATAAGAGCCAGTACTGGCATTTGCTTTTATACATATTAAAAAATTGCTTAATAAATGCATTACTCAAAGCTTGATAGGGGTGGGAATCACGTGGCATCTCACAACACAATATTGTCATGATACTGTGATACTCGATTTAATACAAGATAATTCTGTAAGATACTTTACATGATCTGTGTTACTGAAGAGGATAAAATACTCCTAAATAAGTAAATACCAGGAATTATGCATTTATTGGTTGGTGTCAGTTTCACAGAAATTCACAACCAATATTCTTTTTATTGTAGTTTTATTAATCCTAGTCATTTAGTAAGTCTAATTGGAGGAGTGAGTCTTAGTAGAAGTTTAGAGACTCTGTTTCCATAAAATGTCCTATTTTGACGTTGCGCATCAATAACATAATGCAGTATTGATATTATGTCCCACCCCTTCTCAATAATTGTGTTATAAAGCCTCTATGTAGTTACAATTCAAACAAATGAAACCAATTATTCTGTCAGTTGAATGTGACTGATTCTGTTGTCTTATTGTATTACATACATTTATGTAGAATGTCTAGATATAAGTGCAATATTCTTTAGAATAGTATAACAGCTTCAAAATGAAACATATTAGGCTTTTTTTCATACAGCAGGCAAAATAATCAAAATCCATGTACATATGTTTGTGTGTATATCTTCCGATTTGGACCACTTTCATACATGCTATTGAAATGTGTGACTCTGAACAGCCAGATTCGACATCTTGAATTTTATGTCAAGAAGAAAGAAACAAAATGCAAGTGAAAAGAAGGGAAAATGGATGACAGCGGTGAGGAAGAGTTTCAGTAGTTTAGCGGAATAGCAAAGTGACAGACTTCATAAATATTTGGACTGATGTCTCTGTTCAAATAATATTAGAAAGCGTGCTTTTAAAAAAAATGCTAAATGTGACCATGAGAGGATATAAGGAAAAGAAGGGAAAAAATAAAAGGCTTAAAACCAAAGTTTAATAAACCAAGGAAGTGGGCATGGCAAATAGCATGTACTTTTTACATTGAGACTAAAATGTCAGTTTAGGGGTGTGAACTGTTCAGAAGAATTTTGGATATAAATAAATTTAAACCAGCCAAAACAATTTAAATAGAAAAAAACATTGGACTTTGGATTTTGGACACTTTACCTGCTGTGTAAAAAAAACTTATCTTGCCAAAATAGCATTTTTGCAGTGTAAAATGTGAAGATTTTAAATAGTTTGCTACACGACACCTTTTATTTTATATTATTTCAATAAATATCTGCAGAGATATTTCACCACCATAACATTGGATTTTCAATCCAGCCTACCTCAATGAACATTACAATGTTAAGTCTTCTGCACTGAACCTTGGTTGTCATCCAGAGAAGAAAGTCACTTTATTATCTGGAAACATGATATTGTTTTTTTTTTTTCGTTTTTTTTTTTCAAAAGTGAAGCTTTTAAAAGCTTTAAAAATGTCAAATTCAGCTAGCATCTAGTTTTATGTTTCTTTGAATTTCTATACTGTTTTTATTGGTCAATCTGCTAAAAAGAAAGAAAGCAAAAACTGATATTGGCCAGAAACACATTTTAAGGGCTAAGATGTAGAAACATTCACCAAAAGGTGTTAAATATTTTTATATTATTGTTTTTGGTCTCAAATGCATTAAAAACTAATAAAAACATGAACATCTATCACTGTTTTTTTTCTCTTCTTTGGAATATCCTGCCTGTATCCTGCACGGAAAAGGTAAATCCTCAAATTGCTGTTTACAATCCAACAACTGAGTACAAGATGCAAACAGGCAAATACTATATGCACACACTTAATAATAACCTTAGTGGATCAGGAGACTGCTGCCGTGGACAAACAGTGGACTTTTTGTGGTGGTTGGACAGAGCATCATTAATTTCCTCAATTCTGTCAAAACAGCAATAAAGTACAATAAACCACCTTTTACAGTTTTCCTGTTTGGACATTCCTGATATGTTCAGATAGTTCCCAGTCTAAGAGAACAGGGAGCACAGAGCAGGTGTTCCGCACAGCCCAGTGTGACCCAAGAACAGACAGTATCTACTGTACATTCCTGTCAAGGCTTTTAATGTCAGGGCTGGCCTTGCACTACTACTTTATTTTCAAGTGCTGTGCAATATTAGATGTTTTCAAAGCTGGAAAATAATTACATTTTGTTTGTATGTGGAATAATGTCCATTTATTTTAAATAGCAGTAATGGGAATCATACTGTAGTGCTTAAAGTGATTACACTAGGTTTTTAAGTAAACTGCAGAACAGTGGAAAGTCTACTGTTTATATGTGTATACTACAGTGCTATTACTGATTTTGTATTATAAATCTAATGTAATTAAGTTCTGGGATATTCGAAAGTTAACAAACAGCACATTGTAGCTGTTGCACCACTTGTAGCTGTAAAAAGAGAGTTCTATTGGAAAATTTAAAAAGTACACAATTTTTTATTACAACAATTTGTTAATGTTTGGAAATTGAAAAATTTAGAAATTGGAAACATTTGCATTTATAGAAATATAGTTACAGTAGTTTGTTATAGTATTTATAGAAATATAGTTACAGTCGTTTATTAAAGTATTTATAGAAATATAGTTACAGTAGTTTTTATAGTATTTATAGAAATATTGTTACATTATTTTATTATAGTAGTTAATTTTTTTTATAGTATTTATAGTTTATTATAGTAATCATAGTACTTTTAATACAGTAGTTTATTATAGCATTTATAGTGTTTTTTTACAGTAGAAAATTAAAGTATGTATAGTTTATAATAGTATTTATATTTTTTTATTACAGTTGTTTATTATATAATTTATAGTGTTTTATTACAGTAGTTTATTATAGTATTTATAGAAATATTATTACAATACTTTATTATAGTATTTATAGTGTTTTATTACAGTTTTTACGGTTTTTTTATTACAGTATTTCATGTCTCAGTGTTATATTGTAATGGTGTTGAGTGAGAGCGCAGCGCCCTCTAGTGTTTGGATCGGAGTGTTTCCTCTATATAAGTTTGTGAGCGAGTTGAACTTCCGTGCGGGTGAGAATCCTGTCTGTGAGTCTGCGTGTTTTACAGATTTACAGATTTACAGGTATGATCTGAACCCGAGGATCCCCTGGTTCACTACAGCAGATCAGACCGGATCCGACACCGCGAGTCTCCCAGGCTGATCTCGCTCCGCTCCGGCATGGCAGACACCGCGGTGTCCGTGGCCGCTGTGGCCGGGATCGTGCTGTGCTGCGAGGCGGCGCGGCGGGGCTGTGAGTGGGGGATACGCTGCGCGGATTATCGCCGGTTCTGCTCCGAGCTGATCTCCACGCTGCAGCTCTGCGCCTGCACTCACGAGCTGAAGCTGCTGGGGGAGAGCGGCCGCGCGGACCCGCAGATCGGCCTGACCCTCACCTACCTGGTCACCGTGCTCCACGTCCTCACTTTCCGCGGCGCGCTCTGTAACCCCTCCGCGGCTCTGGAGCAGCTGTACCGGGGGTCCCTGCGGACCCTGGCCTGCGTGGCGCTGATCGCGTGCCAGCTGGGCTCCGCGTGGCTCTCGCGCTATGCTGCGCTCTACCTGTGGTCCGCGGGACTGTCGGAGATGCACCTGGAGCACAGAGCTGCGGGGTACCGCTGCTTCAGCCCCATACACGCCTCCCTGCCCGCGGCTGCAGCGGCGGAGATGGCCTGCGCCTTTATCCTGCAGGCAGTGATTATTAATATCGGCTTATTTACAGAAAGCCTCAGGGTGCACGTTATTGCTGCTACAATCACGAGCCTGGTTTATGCAGGTATGGTATATAGACAATTACTTACTTACACACACACACACAAACACAGTGGTGCTTAAAATGTTTTACCTAAAACGCAGATCATCAGATTGTAATTCTAAAAGTGTGCTAGATAAAATATACCAAAAGTTTTCAAAATAACTAAAAATCAAACAAATGAGACAAACATATTATATTAAACATGGTCGCATATTTATTAAATTAGGTTAAATGCAGATGAATAAAGTACTAGCGACCCAGACTTTGTAAGTGCTCTATCAAATAAGTAGTAGAAGTTCTAAAGTACTAAAGTATTCAAGCATTAAAGTATTTTAAATAGCTTATTGTAAAATGTAGTATTCAATACTGAAAGTAAAAGTACATGTTTATAACTGTAACGAGTATTGATGCAGTACATAAAAGAGAATCAGAGTAAAAGTATTAAACTAGATAAACATACAGTACATTAGTACTTAAGTACAGTAGTGAAGTAAAAATAATACTCCAGTAGATACAGACACAGCATTTTAGTACTTAATTACAGTAGTGAAGTAGTTCTACTACTTACTATAAGTCTCTAGTTAAATGATCCAGTATGTAATATCTGGCAAAAGTAGTGGCAAAAGTATGCAAAACTTTGCTCTCAATACTTGGTGTGAGGCTTTAAAGGAGAAATACGGAGAAATAGAAACATGATAAAGTGTACAAACTTTTGTGGAATTGCCCACTTCAGTTCGCCCCCAGTATTTTTGAAATACAGCGCTTTTAGCCGATGCTCCCAACAGGCTTACAATGCTATTCCACTATCGCTAGCATTGTAAGCCAGTTGGAAGCATTGGCTAAAAGCGTTATTTTTTTAGAATGCTGGGGGCAAATGAAAGATGGGATATTCGACAAAAGTTTGTTCTTGTTATCATGTTTCACTACACCCCCAAGTCCATTTCACGCTGTATTTCTCCTTTAAATGTCTGGTTGTAACCAGCTTGGAATTAAAGTAACAAGTAGGAATAATTAAATGCTCATTATGCTCTCCAGCAGCTGTGGTAATATTTGTGAAATGTCTTAATAATGCAGGTAACTATTATTTCTTATTTTAAAGTTTATAGCACTAACATTAATATGTTTACTACAGTGGAATTAAAGCCATCAGCTTTGTTATGTCGGTAGGTTTTCTTCCCATGAACTGCTGCTTTATCTCCTCACAGAACATTTCTGTTTGATTTCTGATTAGTCAGGTCAGGACTTTGCCTTTGCCTTTTAAAAATTAACTTTGTCCTTTTTTGACTATTCCTTTCTTACATCGACTTGTACAATTAGGGTCGTCCTCTTGCTCCACGATCCATATTCTCGTGAGGTTCAGATAGACAGATCTGTTTTTCTTCAGAATTTGCTGCAATAATTCCAAATTCATTGTTCCATTAATTATGGCTAGCCATTCTGGCACAGCTGCAGCAAAAAAAGACCCAAACCATGATACTACCACTACCATGTTTCACAGGTTTTTATGCTGGACTGCAGAGTTTTTTTCTTTCTCCAAACATAACACTTCAAATTTAAACCATACACAAAACTTTGTTCTAGTAGTGTTTTGGCTTGACAATACTAGATTTTGTCTTATGTGTTTAATTCAGCTCTATTAACTCAGGACTTTATCAGGAAAAATCGTATAAAGTTTTTGGTTAACTTAATGCAGCAATATAGAGCTTTCAATCATCGCTGTATTTGTATTCCTTAATTTGTCCTCAAAACCTTTGAAGGGATGCACATGACCAGTAACCAGATATACATTAATGTACCAAGAAAACATCATCACACCATTATTCCACTTTCTCAAGTCTGGACTGTTCAAACAATGCAGTTTGAGGCCATTTCTGACTCTAAAATCTATGAACCTCAGCAGAAAACGAGATTCATCCAGGCTATAAGATGTTTCTTCAGTCTTCAGCTGTCCGGCGTTGGTGAGCCTGTGTTTAAGTCACTGCAGCCTCAGCTTTCTGTTCTTGGCTGTCAAAAGTAAAGCCTTTAGTGGTCTGCTGCTGTTATAGCTTCCTACGATTGGGTGTGTTGTGCATTCAGAGATGCTTTTCTGCTGACCACAGTTGTACAAAGTGGTTATTAAAGACTTTCTGTATGTAGGCTTTCTGTCAGCCTGTCCAACCAGTCTGATCACTCTGTGATCTGTGATAAATGTGCAGATCATTTATAGAAATACTCAAATCATCACACTCAACAACCTGAAGCTGCTGGCCTGTATCTGCATGATTTTAATGCACTGCACTGCTGCCACATGTTTGGCTAATAAAATACATGCGTGAACAAGCTGCTGCTACTTCACCCATCAATAGATTAGGACCATCCAAGGGCCCTTACTGAATATCTGGGGAATATCTGGTTTGTAGTGCTTCCTTTCCACTGATGGATGGAGTAGCAGAAAGGATGATCAAATACATATTGGCAAATGGGCTGCAGTCGGACGTTGTAAATGTACAAAGTGCATCCACCATAAAATAGCTAATGAGTTACTGTCTCTAATGTGGCTGTTCTTCTCTACGACTCTCTGTATCACCCTCAATGCTATGGAATATTGCACAGTACCAGTCAAAAGTTTGAAAACACCTTATATTCAGTGTTTTATGACAGTTTTGTTAAATTATGCTATGCATTGTAGAGTAATATTAAAATCATCCAAACTATGGAAAAAAAAACGTATTATTCAGTAAACATAAAAAGTGTTACACAGACCAGATTATGTTTTATATTTTAACTATAAAACGTAGCACCTCTTGCTTAGATGACAGGCTTTATAAGGTAGAGTCACCTGGAATTCAGGCTTTAAGTTAACAGCTGTGCTGAACTCGTCAAGAGTTAATTACTTGAATTTCTTGCCTCTCTTAATGTGTTCAGCATCAGTTGTAAAGTAGTGAAGAGGTAGAGTTACAGGTATACAGTGAATAGCTCTATTTGAGTAATGTTCTACTTCATATAATGAAAAGCAATTACTACTCAACTAAATAAAGAAAAAATACTTTAAAACATGAATGTCAATCAATCTAAAACATTTCAAGAACCATTAACCATTGCAAAGACCATTAAAAATGTTATGATGAAACTGGCCCTCATCAGGACCACCTCAGGAAAGGAAGAGCAAGAGTTTCCTCTGTTGTACAGGATAAATACATCATCAGAGTTACCAGGAACCTCAGAAACCGCAAGTTAACATCACCCCAGAAAAGGTTTGGTTTGTTTAACACTTTTAAGTTACTACATGATTCCTTATGTGTTCCTGCATAGTCTGGATACTACTTATTTACAAGGTAGGAAAAACATTGAATGAGAATAAGGTTATGTCCAAACTTTTGACTGGTACAGTATATGTGAAATAAATGTAAAAGAGAGGTACAGGAGAAATGGGAGATTAATCTTTATTTTGGTCTCGTTTCTTCTTTTTAGTGGGAAGTATTACAGGGGCAGTAATGAATCCGGCTCTGGCATTTTCCATACAGTTTCCTTGCTCTGGGCACAATTTCCTGGAGTATGCATTCGTCTTCTGGTTGGGGCCCATGTTAGGTAAAGCAGCGTTTCTCCATTCCCAGGTTATCACTGTACTGAGATAGCAATCCCAGTTAATGATTATACCATATCATTCCATATTATTTACATCCAGACATCATGGAAGTGTGTCCTGAAATAGACGTTTGACAGCATTGTACAGCACTTCATTATTTGTGTTTGGAATTTGTCTAGATAAAATATTCTATTGGGGATCTATTGTGATGTAATTTAAAATTATTATTAAAATAATTTAAAAATATTAGTTATGGTTAATGAGATATACAATCAAGTGTTCTGCATTATAGATTATTGATGCTCAAATTTGCATGGATCTGGCAGTTGCTTTTTTACATTATTTTATGATTTCAATGAAAAAATAACCAATAGAAATGCTTGAAAATAACTAAATGAAATCATTTTACATTAATTTTCGATAAAAGTTTTCGGTAACGTTTTTTTCCCTTTTCATGTAAATTTGCCATTTTAAAGTTTTGTATGATAAAGACAATACTTTGCTTGAAATGGCAGAATAAAGGACAGAAATTAAGGGAATTCCTGATATAAAAAAAAAATAGAACAATTTGTGAATGTGTAGTTTCATAAAAAAAATATATATTCTAGTAAAATTTTAATTCTTTCTAATGGCGGAAAAAAAGAATCATATTTGCCTTAACCTTAAACCTTTCAATTACAGCCTAATATTAGTAGTATACTCTTGCATGTTAATCACATAATCCATGTTTGTTCATTACAACTTTTCCAGGTACAGCCAGTGCAGTAGCTGTGTTTGAGAAGATAATTCCCTTTCTACTGAAGAAAGATTCACACTGGAAGAAAATCCAGTAAATGAAGGGGACCAAGACAAAGAACTGTGAACATCTACCTCAATAATTCTGTCTTAATCCTAATGTTTTATATAATCTTTTATAACGTTATAAATAATCTCTTAATATTCTTTATATTGTAATCTTTCTAGTATTCTCAGGATTCTCAGGAGTTTTAATTACAACTTTTAAAATAGGAACTTATATTTTATGGATAAACAGGTATGTAAGTGTGTATGTATGATAAGCAGTTTGTATGATAAGCAGGTACGTAAGTGTGTATACAGTATGAGTGAGATACTGTATATATATTTTTAGATGGAAGAAATTTGAAGGAAATTTTAAAGCTACCTTTTAAAAATCTGGAATAAAACTGGATTGGGGAGGATCCTCCCCTCACCAAAAAATCCATAGTGGACCTAAAGTAGAACCTCTGGTTAAGATTAATTCTGTATCTCTGATGTTTTTGTTCCAAGTGTATTAATATATATATCTTCAAATATGTTCAAAGATAAGCCTGAAATGAGAGAAAGTGAGTTATCCTGTCGGTGTGCTGACAGTGACATACAGTATTAATAACAAGAGCAACAACAATTACTACTACTACTATTATACTGGAAGCTAAAGTGTGGTCTTACAACACCATGTTACAACAAGAAGCATAAAGCAGTATGTAAAATATTAGAAATGATAAAAGTGCATCTCCAGCTCAGTTTGTACTTTCATCTCTGAACAATTTTGATTTTAATCAAAATAAAATCTGGAATAAAGATCTATATAGCATCTCATAATGTTTCTATGTTTTTTTTTTTATTTATTTAAATGTAATTTAATTTAATTATGAACCATGAACACAGAACTGTAGCACATTCTCTTGACTGATCACTGTCCAAAAGCTTTACTGACATACAGTATATAGAGATTGATCACCAAAGAACAGCCTGTACTGGGACGCACCAATCTATAAAATCAGCAAACATGGCCAGCAGCATCAACAAGCTGCTCCACCAGCAAGACCAAGCGTGATTAAAGTCAAACGCATCATAAACTATGCTTTCAGGAGCTACTTTACCAGCTAGCATACCCAAATAGGATGTGTTTACATCTGGATAACCAATTTTTCATCCACCTTATGCCAGGTTCACACTGCACAACTTTTTGAGTGGTCAGTCATTGTGCTGTTCACACTACACAACTGGTTGTGCTGTAAGAGAGATCCCCGATTTGCCTCAGAGCAGAATTTTTGTCGGCGATCAACAAAAAACTGTGCTAAAATCGTGTAGTGTAAACATTAGTCATCTAAGACCAGCCTAAACTTTATAAAAAAGCTGCTCATGAGCTGCATATGGAGCTGGGTACTGGTAGAAGGGTTGCCACAAGTGTCCATGCTAGGCTAAAAGCTAATAATCTCCAAAACAAAAAAACAGGTATGCCACTGAGCATACCAATGCTAGGCTAAAAGCTAATTCTAGTGAACTTGAGAAGCACAGTTTGATGAAGGGTCAAAGAAAGTTTGTGTGCTATGCAAAAAAGCTTTAAAAAACTTTAGCCGACAGCGGGAGAGGCGGTTTGAGTATCCATGCTAAGCCTAAAGCTAACTTTAGCCTACTGTGGAAGGTGCCACTTGACAAAAGGCCACTGCAAAAATCTGTGCTATGCTAAACGCTTACATCAGCCTATCAGGGGCAACACTGATTGGAGAAAGGCTGCCGAGTTGTGCTAAGCTGAACTTGGACATGGTACACCATAGCTATGTGCACTAGGCCAAAAGCTAACTTCAGCCAATCAGGGAAAGCACTGCTTGGTGAGGGGCTATCATAGGTGTCAGCGCAAGGCTACAGGTTAACTGAAGGCAAACAAGGAAAACATCACTCAGAAAAAGGCCGCTCCATATATCTATGCTAAGCTAAAAGCTTACCCTAGCCAATCAGGGCTAGCATGTTTTAAAAGAAGGTGGCCAAGGGTCTCTACAATAGGCTAAAAGCAGCCCAAGCCAATCGGAGGTCAGCCAAAGAACTGCCACCACAAGTAACGTGCTAGGCTAAAAGCTAACAAAAACACTATCTCAACCAATTTGTCACATGGCTCCTATTAATGTAATCTTGAATGTTTCACTCAGATTCCAAATAACAAAGTTGTAAATGGAGGTCTAAAACATAGTCTGTGTAGTTTTTATTTCAACCAAAGTTACATATGTACTTTTTATACATAAAACAACATCAAAACGCTAAATAAACGCATGCTACGCTAGTAGAAAAACGTAGACATCCCCAAACAAATAAGCATGAATTTGTCCACTGCAGTGAATGGAGAAATCCAGCCACAGATCTAAGCTTCAAGTTTCACCCTGTAATTACCCCCAGATACTCAAGGGAGGCTGTGTTGTGTTTCCTGGGCAGCCTGACATCAGTGGTTTAAGATTTTATCCTTTAAGTCTAGCAGTGGAAAATCACCACAGCAGACTATCCCCACCCTAAGGACTTCAGCATTCACTGAGCTTTACACATGAAACTAAAGAAAATATTTATTAATATTTAAGATCTTGCCTAATTTTTGAAGAAATTAATTGAAAATGTTTAATATGGTTGTGTTAGGTTGACCAAATTCTGGCTAAAGAAACACTGGAAATGAGTTTATCTATTGTAGATGTGTGTTATTTATGCAGAGTATCTGCAGGTATGGAAAATAGATTTTAAATAGACTTATAAAGACTATTTTTACTCTTTTACCACTCAGAGACTAAACTAAGATCACTCTTTTAATAATTAAATTACAAGAGCACACAACACCATTATTCAACACATTATTTTGAAGCATATTTTACAGAAAGCTTGTGATGCTTGAATTTTCTGACAATGTTTTTCTCAAATAAAATTGTAAATTAATTTCTTTGCACATGAAAAGTACAAAGAGAGCTGTATTTTCTATATATCATTTTAACACCTTTGGAATATGGATTTAAAATATTTGAAGACAGATTATGATATATTAAGGACCTTAAAGACACTAGGGGTGGGACAATATATTGATATTATGATATATAATAGCGATATGTGGTGTTAAATATGAATATTTTTTATTAAAACAAGGGGCTCTATTCTCCAGAAGACTCACAGAAGTATTGTGATAATATTGTATCGTGAGATGCTCCTAGCCTTCACCCAGTCATGTTGAGGCAGCCAATGGAAGTGAGTAAACTAAAAAGCTCATTAATTCCACATCATAAAGATTTTATAGGTTTATAGCTCAGTGGTGCTGCAGACTGCTGTCCTAAAGCATGAGACACTGCACACAGGAAGCAGAAAGAGACAAAGCACCTCTTCTTTTCCAGCGTTGGCGAGGAGAGAGGATGGGGTGGACGAGTTCAGCGTCCCGGAAGAGGGCATGACAGTACCTGACAACAGACTGGACCAGAGACTGGACAAAACTGGGACACTTCTCTGTGTGACACTGGCACCAGCAATACACTTTAAATGCAGGCAGAGAATGCAGAGAACTAGGCCAGTCACTGCAACTGTTTATTTGGACTTGGACAATATGTGGATCCAATTAAAATAAAACATGCAATAAACAAAATTGTTTTTTTATTACTCATAATGAGAATACAATAGGATAAAAATGCAATTATTCTTTTTAACCCTTTAACATCCTGCTCAACGTTTTGGTTGAGCACATTTTGATTCAGTAGATGGTATTAAAGAATATGTTGACATTAACACAACCTGATTGTACCCGTCTCTGCTAAGCTCTATCCGGATGGGATTAGTTTCTCAGGGGGACATCTGTGAAAAATATTTCACACTTCTACTCAGTGATAAAACTTTTGCATCCAGACTGCGTTTGAAAAAACAGGAGGACCTGAGAGTTTTTAGGCTTTCTCGGTCACGTGACATCGCGTTCAGTAGCTCCTCCATTTCCACTCGCTGTTGTGTTTTTACGTGGATCTCCGTGGAAATGCGTGTAGTGTAATTACAGTGCGCGTCAGTGGACAAATAGCTATTTTATTAAGCGCGAGACGAAACTCAGATGTGTGTCCAGACGGGACTAAAATTACCGGAGGACCACAGAGTTCAGAGAAAAACAGTAGATAATTCAGCCTGTAATTTTCTCAGAGGACATCTGAGAAAAACACGAACATGGTCAATCCAGATGGGGATAAAATCTCAGAGGACCCCCCCTGTGTCTTTTAGCAGTGCGTCTTTTCAGTTTTCAAACGTAAATCGTACCACAGGTTTTAACCAAAATGGAATTATTTAACTTCTTACAGTTTTTAGGATTTGTGTTTTGAATACTGATTTTACAACACGTCATGTTACAAGTGTCATCTCGAACATTGGATAGAAGACTTAAAAAAAAAAAAAAAAAAAATATATATATATATATATATATATATATATATATATATATATATATATATATATATATATATATATATATATATATTATTTATATTATTGTCCAAAACAATACACTAATGCAAAAAGAAAATATTGTATTGTTTTTTTTCTTGTTGAAAACATTAAAGGGTTAAAAATAAACCCTTAAATAAAAATAAATAAAAAAATCACAGAACAAATCCGCTTTAGTTTAATGTTTATAGTTTTTTTAAATAAATTCTTTATACATACCTGAAAGAGTTAAAAATATTTAGACATTGGAGAAAACAAAAACCTGGCATTCATGTTAATTAATGTTGATGGGCTTTCATTGTGCTTCACTAAATAAACACAATAAGAAATATTGAGGTCAGCATAAACGTTTGAGGTCATGACCATATACTGTACAATAAATCGTTAATGTAATTTATATGACAGGCCTACAGGGAACATTAACACTACCAATACACAGCTGAATGTGTATAAATGTTTATTTATTTATTACATTATCAAAAAAAATTTAGTACAAACTGCTCCTGGTCAGTAGAAAAACGAGGTCAATACAAAAGTTACACAGAACACAAAACATAACGATCTGCTTCGTCGCTTCTGTCTTCAGAGGGATGGGGGGGGCGTGGAGGAAGGGGTTAGCCGTCAAGTGTGCAAAAGTTTAGTCTAGTAACATTCATAGCGCCCAGTGCTTTGGCTTCTGTTACAATTCAGCCTTTTCCTCCACTGCCCCGTTCCAGCTCCTTTTCAAGTGCTTCTGGCAAGAGAAAACAAGAGGCGCTCTGTTCCGTCTGCAGAAGAGGAACAGAGTCCCCACAGCTGATTAGGAACTGGCATCATTAAAGTAGTGGCATCACTAACGGCATGCTCATTCGGAATGTGCAGACAGATCGTTAAAACGTGTTTTACATACAATGCAGTCTGACACTAATTGTGAGTTCAAGGGCACTGTGTTTAAAATGAAGGCTATAGGTCCCATGCTAAGCTAAAAGAGAACTCCATCTGAACAGGAAAAGCACCATCTGAAAAAGCGTCACCGAAGGTACACATGCTAGCAAAAACCTTACCCTAACCTAAACCTAATTAGGGGCAAATGCAAGCATCTGTACTAGGCTAAAAGCTAACCCTTAAAGCTGGATCTCATCCAACAGGGAAAGCACAAATTGAATCCGTGAAAATCCATGCTAGGAAAAAAACGAACCCCAACTGGTTAGAGGCCACTGCTATTTTCTGCATTAGGCTGATTAGAGCATAAAAGGAGGCATCACTAAAGCTAAAGGACATTTACATGTGTTTGTGCAAGGCTAAAAGCTAACCACAGCCAAACAGAAGCCCAGCACTGAATACGCTAAAGTGAATCCTAGCCTATGATCAGGAGATCGCCGGATTGAATCCTGTTCACGTAGCTTGCTATCAGCTACCAGAGCCCTGGGAGAGCACAACTGGCCTTGCTCTTTTTTGGGTGGGTAGTTGGTGCTTTTTCCCCTCATCACTTCTGAGTGATGTCATTCAGCATAAGGCGTCTGTGAGCTGATGTATCAGAACAGTCTCTGCACTTTTCTCTGAGCGCACTGTGATGCTACTCGGCAATGCTGCATCAGCAGAAGTTTAAAGAGGCGGAGTCTGACTTCACATGTGTTGGAGGAGGCGTGTGCTAGTCTTTACCCTCCTGGTGTTGGGGAATCACTACTTATTGGGGAAGTCCTAATAAGTGGGTTGGGTAATTTGCCGTGTAAATTGCGGAGAAAATGGGGAAAAAATAGAAAGGGTGTCATGTGTATCTATACTAAACTGTTGTTGGCTACAGTATCTCTGTACACTTTCTTCATTTCAGTACTCTGAGACATTTATGTTCACAGGATCCTGCTGCAGAGCTGTACAGGCTCGTTCTGCTGCATAACACACTGGAACCTGACCTGCAGGTTGCACCTTGTGGTAAATTTTTTTCGACCACATTGACTTCATTTTATTTTTCATCTTCAGCTTGAATGCTACTGACTACAGCTGAGGGCCTATAGGTGCCACATCTGGTCCTGTTAAATCTTGTAGGCAGTTATTAAAGGACTATAATCATATTCATACTATAGTTAATGGTCAAATTAAAGTGATGTTTTGCACTTTTACCTTACTCTAATGTACTGCAGTACAGTGCCCAACAAACTTGTTGCACTGTTCAATTGCTTATATACAGATTATATTGAGTACAGTGCTGTAATGTTAAGCACAAAACAACACCAAATCTTACCAGTGGTCAACATCAGCATCATCAAACTGCCCCGAGACTCCAAGAGCTGAATTTGCCTTCGACTCATCTGAAAAGAAAAAAAAAAATCCCGAATCCTCAGAAATTAAAGACGAGAACACAATTCCAAAGCATTATTCCTGTGGTAGAAGATCGGTTTAAAATAAGCAGAAAATCAGCCGCAGAGCTTGGCTATCATTCAGAAGGTTGTGGGTTCAGTTCCATTTGATGATTGAATAGTCCAGTGTACCACTTAGCACTTAACCCCACACTGCCCAGGCAGACCTCTTGTGTAAAATAGTGTAAAATAGTGTAAAATAGTGATCATGTACCAAAAGTGACCATGAAATGTTACTTTAGGAGACCGTTTGGGAACAGAGCCCACACCTGTATACGTTGTGAGGTGTTTTCTAGTGAGAGAGGTTAAAACATTGGCCAGTCCTAGCATCTGCTAACTGTAATGTGATTTATGGTATATTACAGGAGTTGGAGTGAAGCCTGATGGTCAGTGCAGATGGATGCAAAGCTCCATTTTCAAAGCTGTGTGGAAATGTAACGTTCCTCGATCAACAGTGTCGTGTGTACAAGAAATAGATCACAGAAGACTGATATTACCACCCACTGTCTTGTCCACTAATCGTAACCTGTGACAAGAAACACTTTAAATCATATTCACATTTATTGCAGGAGACCCAGTGTTCTTTTGCTTCCAAAGGGCATGGCAAAAGTCATGGGACATGACTCCAGTTCCTATCCCATGACTTTTGTACGTCAGTATACATGATACTGACAACACTACAAGTTTTTAAAGACTGTCCTTCACAAAAGCTAAAAAGAAAGCAGGCCTCCAGACAAAATTGGGTTCAGAATGTCCACTTTTACATGGAAGCACATATTCAAAAGTAACTGAAATGAAAGGAAATATAAATAAAATACGGTTAGTGGTCAACTACTTCTGGCCCAATAGCATAGCTTGCCAAAATTACTATTTGTATTGGACACAGATTTTGACCTCTGCTTTAAATGCCTTTAAGTTTATTAGAACACTGTTCAAAAAGAGTAATAGAATTTACTATTGGAATTAGCAAACAGTTCATTTCACAAGTGATTTTTAGCCCACCAAACCAGTCCAGCATAAACAGTAAAGCACACAAAAAAGCACACAAAACTGTGGCTAACTGTGACCCTCCAAATCAGATAGCAACAAGTGCATGCTTCCCGTTTGTAAACACATACCAAAAACAGTAATTACCATTAACTCCAACTGCCGTGTCCTCGGTTCTGACTCCAGCCATGCAGCGCTGTGGGGCTGAGGACTGAGCCAGCATGCCCTCCAGCCTCTCCAGCGTGGCCTGGCCCTCCACAGTCAGCTGAGACATGCCCTCCTCAAAAGAGTAATACGTGGGCAAATCGATCTGGCCTTGTTCTGTGGGACAGTTATGAGAAATGACCCAGTAAGAGCACACAGAGCACAAGTTCAGGTTTGGGTTCTTACATTTGAAATAGAAAGATGGACCTAAAAAAAAAAAAAAAAAAAAAAAAAAACAACAACACTTTGGCCTACCTGCCTCCTCGACATCATACTCGTCCCCATCGAAATCAGAGTCAGAGTCATCGGGATCGGGGTGCAGGGCTTGACATTCAGACATTGCTGAAAACATGGTCTCCACTGTAGTGTAGTAAAAAAAAAACAAGAAGAACTTAGATCTCTCTACCACAGGACACCAACAAAGACCCAGTTTAAACCTGGTCGCTTTATACTTCTAGAGTATCAGGATTATATCTAGATAAGGTCATAACAGAGTGCACAAGGCCAGTGTATTAAAGTGTAAAACAAAAAAATGGCATTCCTGAAATTAAACACATCAGGAGGTGGTCTGGAATGCTTTTAAACCACTTTATAGCAGTGTACATCTTTGCTGTCCAATGAAAAACATGTAGCTACAAAAAAGATACTTCACAGAATAAAAGATAATCCTTCTTAACTTTCAATGGAAGTTTGTTTTAGGTAATTTTGGAGAATTTCTATAGGTGAATTCAAAAATAAATTTTGACACAGTGTAAGGGACAGTTTGTGGTTAAATTACGTAGTAAACTAAAAACTGATTTTAATCAACCAAGTAAAATCCAAACATTGGTAATAACTGAAGGGCAACAAATTTGCATACTTAAGTCTGAATAAATAGAGAGACATTCGACTACCACGTGTAAATGCATGTGGACAAAATCTCATTAGGATACAATCCAGATACTACTCATATGAAGTGATTATCCATATTTTGATACCAACACAAATTTTAATACATATTCTCTTTTTATACTAACATTGTTTGTTAATTCATTTATTTTTTTTTTACTTACATAAAGCTCACCTTCCGTCGTTTTTTCTTTCATTTTAAAATGTCTAGTTGTGGTCTCTAGTATGAATGAATGACATGTGAGCCGTTTTTGTAAAAAAAAAGTGCTCAGGTGTCTCTGTATAGCTCTTTTTTAATGGACTGTTTTAGGGGTGTGTCCAAAATGACCGGATTCCAGCTTTGCTCATGAATATTCATACATGCAAACAGAATGCAAATATCTCTCCTCTGATTGGCTAGGAGCACTGCGACGCCCCTCCACCGCTCTGCCGCTCACTGCCTCCCACCTCCTAACTGATGAGCGGTGATGTTGCGTCGCTTCAGCTCCGCCTCTGGGAGTTTCTCGAGCCAAGGTGGGCTGGTCTGTGAGTTTCTGCCTATGTAGGCAGAAAGATAATTCAAAATTCACCTGTTTTTCGGAGGGGGGGAGGGGGGATTTCTTTGCTTAGCTCCTGCAGACAATGGGGGCTGCAAAACAGTTTAATGTGCAGGTGTACACATTCAACTCGGAGAGACCTACTGTATTCCACAAAAAACAAGAAAAATCGGATTTTCGCGGAAGGTGACCTTTAACATTATTATTTTCAATATTATCACACAGCCCATCTTACTAGAAGACCAAGACATGTATACCCTAATACATGAATATAAAATTTGAATTCCAAAGCAATATATGTATGACTATGTATTGTACCTGGATTAAAACTGCTACAACAGTCTGCAAATCTAACATTTTCCACTGACAACAGCTGTAGTTTGCCCAGTATAATCAAAGTGACATTTCTGTAATTGCTTAAAGCATGTTTCTGGAAAACATGAGCAAAAAACTACAGGTTAAATTGTACAATGTAAGTAACAGCCTTGATCTCTGGAGTTTCCAGACTAAAATATCTCCAAACAAACAGCACTCCAGCCAACTCAACATCTAATGCTTGTTAACTCAAAGGCTGAGGCAGCTGCAGGTTAATGATAATGATTATAAGATGTTTAATGGAATCTACAGCAGCTTCATGGTCCAGTACAAACTGCAGACTAGAGTCTGGAATGTGAACTATGTAGATATCTGACCAGATACTGAACACTCACAAGAGCCTTTATCACTAGGAACAAAACGGATTTCCGTGACGAGACTTATTGAATCCTCTGCATCGCTGTCGTCATCCTCATCATCTTCTTCTTCTTCATCATCGTCGTCGTTATCTTCCTCGTCATCACCGCCGCTGCCATCCCCTTTACCCTTGGCCTTTTGCTCCTCAATCTTGGAATCATCTTAAAACAGTCAAATAAACCAAGACAGATCAAGTAACTCAAAGCAGATCAAGTGAGGTAATGTTTCATTAACGTTTCACACACACCCAAAGATGTTTAGATCTAGCAGCAGATAAGATCTTCTAGAGCCTTCTAAAAGTATCTATACGCAGTTTAAGCACAGCCTTTGACTATAATCCTAGTTATTTAACAGCCAACTCATAACCTGTTACTTGTCTGGGGGAGGGGGCGCCTCTTTTTAGCACTGAATTTTCTCAGGAACACCAAAGTGTTGTGGCTAAAAGAGAGGAAACGCTTAGATCCTTGCTGCCTTTGAGATGGGTAAACCCTGCCAAGCGGTCTGTTGCCAAAGCACAGTCTACATAAGAAAGGGTAGGCTTTTCAGATATCAGTCCTAAATGAGAAGCAAGACAAGCATCTGGGCACAAAACACTGTTTTCCCACACGACAGCTGGCTTTGTCCATTAGAACACAGGAAAGGCCTAAATCTTCTACTAAATCTGCTGGATTAAAGAGTAAAGCATGGGGTAGGAAAGCAGCCTTCAACAGCCTTTAACAATACCACACATCAAGCCTGTGTATGCATTTATGAAGATCCAACACCAACCAATCATTATCCCCATGTGCAGCAAAATATAGTACAGTACTACACAGCTTCCTGTATTGTAGCACCAGGACTAGCATTTTAGCATAAGGCTAAAACCAAAAGAACAGTAGAGTCTTTTTTAAAATGTTGAATGCTATAAAGAACAATTAGCATTACAGTATAAATAATTAAAACACAAGCACTATACTGAAGCACTTTTTTGCTGTACAGAAAAAAATATATATTAATTGGGACACTACTACTGTATTGCAACAAATTCTGATTATTTTGTTTCAAATCATTACACCCCTACTACAACATTCTCTTTTAATTGACTCTAAATTAAGATTAAATAATAATGTTGGCATATTTAGTCAAACAGTAAATTTATGACATTTATTTATGAGTAAAATACTACTATTAGACACATACATAATAGTAATAGTAGTCTAGTCTAATATTGTTACATCATGGTTAGAGAGGAAGCTAAAGACAAGAAAGCAATTGGACATCCATGCTAGGCTAAAAGCTAATGCAGCTACAAGCTTTTTAGCAAGTTAACAGAAGCCAAAAAGGACACCAAGATGGCAATTAAAGGACAGTAAGAGTAACAAAAAATTACCAAAAAAAATAAACATAATATTATAATTGCAGTGCTAAAAACAAAACTAAGATATGCTGCGAAAATGTAAGTGAGTTGCTGCAACATGTCAAAATAAAGTAGATTTTTATTATTTTATTGATGCTGAAGGTAAGACCAAATCTGAGCATTCTGCACTCCAACTCTGCAGTCCCATGCTTTATAATAATACATTAAACAATGCAAATAACAAAATTTCTCTATGTCTTTTTCCCTATAAAAGGAATTATTACACAATCTGTGCTCTTACTTGTTTGCTTGGAGTTCACCATCACGTACAGATGTTCTTCAGGGTAGGCACTCAGGTCTCGGGAGATGGCGTGGAGGCTGATGGACGGATAATCCAGAGAAAAGCCCAACCCAGAGCCATCGAACCACGACACACGACTAAAACACAGAACAAGAACAAATATATTAATCTTACCATGGTGGCCCAGCTACAACAATTAAAAAAAAAAGCTGCATACTGACTAATCAACAGATCATATCAGCCATATCAGCAAATTGTGCTGAATTTGATATTAAAATTAAAATAATTAATAACAAATATGTTGTAACAAACCCAGATTAATACAGCACACACAATGGCTTGTGTAATATTGTTAACTGGGTATTTCTTCCTGTTGGGAGCAATTACATTGGAATTCGAAGGTGTCTGTAAAATTCAGTGTGGTTAGATGTGAAATAAAGCATTGTAGAATAGCTTGACATTGTTGTTTTACTCTACAAACTACGGACAACATTTCTCCCCAATAAAAAAAAAAGTCATTTAGAGCATTTAATTGCAGAAAATGAGAAATGGCTGAAATAACAAAAAAGAGTGTTCAGATCTGATCAGACCAGAATAATGCAAAGAAAACAAGTTCATATTCATAAAGTTTTAAGAGTTAAGAAATTAATATTTGGTGGAATAACCCTAGTTTTTCCATCACAATTTGTTTTTTTTTTTTTGCATCTTGTCACGTTCTCTTCCACCAGTCTTACACACTGCTTTTGGATAACTTTATGCTGCATTACTCCTAGTGCAAAAAAAATCATGCAGTTCAGCTTGGTTTGATGGCTTGTGGTCATCCATCTTCCTCTTGAGTATATATATCAGAGGTTTTCAATTTAGTAAAATGTAATGTTGCTAAAAAAAAAGAAAAAAAAAAGGTTAAACTTACGACTCCGCAACGCACAGAGTTCCGGACCCGAGCCCTTTCCCGTCCAGAACCGCGGTGATCTCAGCCTGCTCGTGTTTCACTCCTTCACTCGGAGGAGACACGGTCTGGAGCACCACCATTCTCCCGCTCTCTGAGCGCTTTAAACTCCTGTAACCCGGGATGAAGTGCTGTGGGGATCTGCGCAGTTAAACCAGGCTAAGTGCTGGACAGACCCGGGCTCCTCAGCGTGGCTGTAGCCGGGTTAAAGCTGCTGCATGGCCGGATGTGCTGGATCAGATGCCGCTGCTGAGGATCTGCTGCTCCACAGCCTGAGCGCGTCCGCCCGCTCTCCCGCCTACATGAGTGTGCGGCGTGGCGGGGGCGTGTTCGGGGAGGGGGCGGAGCTTAATCAAACACTCAATCATATGGCATAAGTTACCGTTTAATATGAAAGTGCCATTCCCGCCACTTAAAAAAAAAAAACAGCATTTTTTTTCTTATTATTAAGTAAACTACTGCTATCTCATTATTTTGAGATATTTAGACATTATTTTGAGACTGTTTGCTTTTGGAAAAAAAGACTTTTCAAAATAATGACTTACAATCACAAAATCATGAGATACTATCTCAAAAATAAAGAGTATCTTAAAATAGTGACTTACTATCTCAAATAATGACATACTATTTCAAAATAATGTGCTAGTCCTCACCCTCCTGGTGTTTGGGCATCACTAGTAGTGATAGGGGAGTCCTAATGGGTGGGTTGGGTAATTGGCCTTATAAATTGAAAAAAAAAATGGCACAAAAATAGAAATAAATGTATATAAAAATATATATTTGTTGTCAACTTCAACAGACTATTAGCTAATCTGGAGTTAGGGCAAAATGAAACTGTGTTCTTTGGAATGCTGGTGATCCGCTCCAAAGCTTATGGGATGATTCGTTTTGATTTATTTACATACAAATGCATATTTTTGTGGGGGAGTGCTACTGTGTCTACTGTAAAGTAGACCCATTTTAATTTTCTACTTTGGTAAAGACAAAAATATATGGACACCCATTCTAATAAAAGCATTCAGCTGCATTAAGTTGCACCTAATGATGACAGATGTACAAATGCGCACACAGACATAGCTCATCTTGTCCCTGTAAAGAAGTACTGCCAATAGACTCTTAATAGGATGCCAGGTGTGTGCACTATTGAACTGTGGAGCAGTGGAACTGTGATTTCTGGAATTATGGTGAAATTCTTTGGTTGAAATTAATTGGGTTGGGTGGTGGTCCAACATCCTGACCTCACTAACTTTCTTGCTGTTAAATGCAATTAAAGCAATGTTCATAGCAATGCTCCAAAATTTAGTACAAAGGCAGCCATCTTTAAGCAGTAAAGCAAAATAATCTCTTTTTTATACCCTTGATTTTAGAAAAAGCAATGTTAAGCAGGGGCAACAAATCTTGGAGTCCATAAAGGAAAAAAGCAAAGTGGAGTCAAGTGTGCATTAGCAAGCACAGAAGCACCAACATGAGCCAAGCCATCATAGTGCTAAATTGTTAACACAGCTCTAAATATAACGCAGCGTCTAGACCTGAAACTACAGCACTGGTGGTCTTGGACCATTCTCCGTTTAGTCTGACAAACAGACTAAAGACTTTTTTCTCTTGGTTTGTTAGTATTTTCTCAAACTGCGTCCAAATTCCAGTAATCTGTCAGAATAAAGAGCATTCCTGAACAATCCCTTTGAAAATAGTCACAAATAGAGGTGTAATACCCTTTTATTATGACAAATGTACAAGATTGTATTTATATGAAAGAAATTACAATACAGTTAACAAAAAACAAAACAAAAAACAAATGGAAGGAAAACAACAAAGACAGAGGACATCTCTAGAAGCTAATGCCCAACCAGACCCAACCATCTGCACACACCTATTTTGGCCTCTTGCCTCCATCTACAACCCAATTACTGAAAATACTGAATTTCATTGGCACCAACTCCTTTTCATTAAACTGTGAACTGAATCCACATTAGTTGAACCACTCTGGGGACTAATTACAGCTCATTCTGCTGCAAGTCGTAAAACACCCAGTCATAAGCCTAGATTTGTATCATGTGACAGTCTGGTCCAAAAATGTAAAGGGAAATGGTAGATAAAAGTATGTTTTTAGCTTTAGGTTGAAAACGTAGGATTTTTGCAGCATCCAAATACTGTTTAGAATCAAAGGGAGAAGATATTCACCGATATTTACTGACATTTACAGGTTGCTTAGGGAACATCTGGCAAATGTGGCATAAGAATATTCATACCAGCAGTAAAAATGAGAAAATGTGACTTTGTGATTTTTTTAAAGATTCATCATGGCCCAGGCTTTAAGCACCATATATATGAAGAATAACTGCAAAAAAAATATATAAAATAAAATAAAACCGGGCTAATTAGGAGAAATGTGCATGCCAAGCTTCAACATTATTTTACAAGACATTTTACAAAGCTCTCAGTCAAAAATGCTGTTTCACAACCTCACCACACAACTCCTCAGAGCCCAGCTATTGTAGCTCAGATACACACACAGCGCACTTCAGCCAAAACACCCTCCGAGGACAGGTTACATATGTACAACGTTTGAGCAAGCAGTGAAACAACGTGCCGGCTGTGGAAAAAAGCAAATTAAGGATGGAACAATCCTCACTAGAGGAGGTATACTTACATACATAAACACACATACATTCATACACACAGGGCTGGATTCATGGATTATTCATGGATAACTCAATCCAAGCCACACTAATGACCTCCGGATTCAGCTGAATCAAGCCAGCACACACGCACGCACATCTCTTTAGAAAACGCAGCTAATCTCCACAGATCAACTCGGACAGAACAAACATGCCATGACTCACTTTAGACACTTTAAAATTGTACAAAAGTTGTGTTGGTGCCACAACCTACTACAAAAAAAAAAAAAGAAAGAAATATAAACAGTTGCAATCATAAAGGACTGCTAAATATATATCGTTTGAATGATTTAAAAATGCTTCTAACTATGTTACAGCAAAAAACTACAGATATAGTACACGCAAAGATAAACTCCGTATATTACGTTGCTTTCTCCCAAGTTGTCTGCCCTCGTCCACCGACGTACGTCTCCACCCACCGGTGCTGCAAGCCAATGTCCCTTCCGTACCAGTGTCCGTGCTTGATCTGTTTATACAGAATCCATATGCAAACCTGCAGAATTCTGTGCTGAATAACTGGAGGAAGGCTTTGACTGATTGCAAGGTAGTCTGTACGCTGTTCGACATGTTAAATAATACCACAACGAGGATCTCAGGAATCTCTGCCTGTCCAAAAACACTGGTAAAGAATAGTTCAGAATAGAACAGAACAGTTCACTGGTGATGGACTGACTGGTGGGACAGCGGTAATCATGTATATTCATGTATATTTTGTATTATTATTATTATTTAGCTAACAAGAAAAATATATATTGCTCAGAAAGAAAAATAGAAACAGTCTATGTATACAGAAATCCAGAAATCGAGAAAACAACAGGTTACAATGTCAATATATATATAATCCTGGAAGATAAAATAGCATACAAAAGAAAATAATAGGTTGGCATGTGGAGTCTTGTGGTGGGGGGGAAAAAAAAAGAAGAAGAAAAAAATCCCTTTATTAAATATTTAGAAATAAATGAGATGAAATGACTTGCATGACTGAAAAGCACAGAATAATATATGAGACAAATCCCCCAAACAGGGATAACCCATATCTATCCTTCAGAGAACTACTTAAAAAAAATGAAGAAAAAAAAAAGATTATTATTTTTATCATCATTATATTATGTGAGGTTCATCAATCTAAACATACGCTGAATGCTGAAATAGTCTACGTTTTACACATATACATGATCACATACAATAACAGCACAAATTAATTCTTAGTTTTAGTTTGGCCTTTGACGCACTCTCTCAAGCTGCCGTGGTAATAATAGTGTTTGATTTAGGACAATCTTTTCAATTCTACTAAAATGCAGTCAAAGTGACGTCGAGTTAACTGTAAAACAGTCAAAGCAGACTAGAAAGAAGCAGGATTTATTACGAAGAGTCTTCACCCCATTATTTTTTACTTTAATAGTTTTAAGAGGTAATGTAATGTTCTTTAAAATAAAACACATTTGGTAGTAATCTCTGGATTCCCCTGGAGAAATGTTAGGTTTTTTTTTTATTAGGAATTTTTTGATCCAATCTTTATGATCAGCTGTTGCCCTTGTAAAGGAAATATCTGATTGACTATGATTGAGTTGCAATTAGCTAAAAAAAATGTAATAAATAGTATAACAAAACAAAGCTTATATATGTATGTTTTCCAAAAACAAAATGTAACTAAAAGGTTTAAACCAATCAGTGTTCAAGACATTCAAGAGCATATCCCACACCAGCCACTGAGGAGGAGAAGGGGCAGACACATTTAGAACAATATATTATAGTTTAGCAAGAGAGGCCAAACTATATGCTAAATAAGTGTTCTTGAGAACAAAAGTTAACCGTGTCTAGATGTTTGACTGGAATGCATTCATTCTTGTATCTTGACCTTGTATTTTCCTTTTGCCATTCTCACTTTCATTTTCTTTCACTTCCCAGCAAAAAAAACAACAAAAAACAGCAATGGAAAAAGAACAATACTCATGTATTTTCTAATTAAACAAACAATGGAAACATACCACATGAATGTCTCTACATGAGGTTTCTGATTTGCTGAAAAGGAATGGCTACACGATTTAGTGTAAGAGAGAGGTTGGGGAGGTTGTTTCTACATTTGCCCGAGGCTTGGTGACTTTTTACACTCACAAAGATTTGTAAAAAATAAAAACATCTTGAGGGGGAGCCTCTCGACACCCCACCAACCATCTACACCTTCGTTTGGTGGATTTATTTACATCGTTTTTGTTCAGGTGCTGCTCCTGCTGGGGAGTGACTAATGCAAACCTGCATCCCACACCAGCCTCTGCCAAGCTGATGACCTTCCCACAGTAGTTTGGACCATCTCGAGTAGAAGGGCAAACCGGAGACTATGCTCTGGTGCCCTGCCTACTCCATCGCCCAGAATCCTCTTTCATCAATCGTCTTTCCTGCCGGCACACAGAACACAGAACTGTCAAGCTCAACACTGTCCAGGTTATACGGTGAGTAACATGGCAATGATGCAAAACCCAAAAAACAGTAAGCATTGAAAAGGGTTAATGGATCAGTGTAGGAGAGTGGGAAGGTGGAGAAAGAGAGGACTTAGAAAAACCGCAAGAGAGAGAAAAATAAAGAAAAAGTATGCCATGTCTTACAACTGTTCACTGTTGCAGACATAGTCTACAAGGTCTGTGACCCCTAATAGGTCATCCTCCTCTTCGTCCTGTGGCGCCATCTCCTGGGGGGCCAGGCCATTGGCAGCCATGGCTACAGGTGGCGGCGCACTGCTGTTTTTTAAGCCCACGTTACCCACGAGAGCAGGGTTCCCTGTGCCCGCGGCAGGTCGTGGGACCAGCCCCTCCAGGCTTTTCATGGGGCTCTGTCCGTTAGTGGCAGGAAGCTCCTCCAGGTTGTAGTCAAGCGTGCCAACGCCCTTTCCCAGGACATCCTCCGCCTCCGTCTCCTTTTCCGCATCCTTGTCCTTCTCTGCAGCGTTGGGGGTGGAGGTTGTGGTGGTAGTCGTCGTCTTCTTCTCCTCCTTGCTCTCCTTCTCCTCTTTCTTCTCTTCCTTCTCCTCCTCCTCGCTGTCATCCGAATCGATGCGGTTCACCCTCTTGCGAACTGGCCGATCCTCTTCTTCTGATTCGTCCGAATCGTCATCATCGTCGTCGTCGTCGTCGTCCTCCTCAGACTCTCTCCTGCGCTTGAGTGTCTGAGGCCGGCGCCGTTTGCGGGAATCCTCTTCAGACGAGTCGGCTTTTCGCTTCTTACTCTTACGGGCGTCTTCTTCAGAATCCGCAGAGTTGAAACTTGCTGCAGAATCACAACAAAACAAAAGGCATTTTTTATTAATAAAAATTTATACAAACATAATCAGCAGAGGAATATCCTCTACATCAGGGTTTCTCAACCTGTGGGATGAGGACCACCAGGCCATTTAGAACCCATGTGTGGTCCACAGAAGTTTGTGTACAAACGCAAGTGCAAAACAACTTTGTACAGGTAAAAAAATTGAGATCAGTCCTGTTTAAACTATAAATAAAACACCCAATGGCAGCAGTGACTTACTGCAAATTAAAAGGCATTTGTTTGAGACAAAGCAGCTGTGGGTGTGTGATACAGACAATTAGCTAAGCAGAGAATTTTTTTTTTATTATTATTTATTTATTTTTTTACACAAAAGAAAAGTTGTTGACATGTGGACCAATATGCCTTTTCTAGTAATACTGAAAACCACTGAGAATCTAAATAACCAGGTGTGTATTTGTTGAATTTGTTGCTAGTTCTGAAAGGCCGAGGAGAGGAGGGAGGGAGGGGAAAAAAAACAAACAAAAAAAAAAAAAAACAAGGAACTAACCTTCACTCTCTGAGCTGGACAAACGTCTACGGCTCTTTTGCTTGTCTTTGTTTTTGCTTGTCTGCGAGCCATCAGAGTCTGAGGTCTCACGGTAATTAACCTGCTGCTTCCGGCTCCGGTGAGAGCGGCGTCTGCGCATGTCCAGATCATTCTCACTGTAGTCACTTGATCCTTCGGTAACTACACACGCGTGCACACACACAAAATATGATCACATATTAGAACATACATCTTTAGAGAGATGCCGTGAATATTCAACAGACAAAATTGTGGATATATTTCTTCTGGGATGCTAATGTTTGTTATTTGTAATGGTTTTCCTTAGAAAAATCATGTAGGCTACCTAAATCATTTAATGGTGGAAAATGTGGCAACATTAATGAAAATTTGGAAGAAAAAAAATATATATATATTTCAGTATTTTTTATTTTGTTCATTTTCGACCAAATATGTTCATCCCTAACTGGAATGCCCCATATAGTCCAATAGTCTTTGCTAAATACCTACCAATTTCATCCTCCTCTTCCTCAGTATCCTCAAGCTCTTCATCGTCAGAGGAACCTCTGGGTCTGCGTCTCCTGCGAGTCCGAGTGCTCCGGCGCCTAGCGGCCGTTCGCCTGGACGACATGCGTTTGGCTGGACCACAGCCATCACTGCCAAAGTCACTATCATCAAACGACTGGCCCTCTGCTTCGCTCTCTGCGTTACCAGACGCGACAAACTCCTCCTCACTGCTGCAGGGGGACATTTAGAGGAAATTTATTATTTAAATAAATAGAAAAATGTATCGTTTAGACAACCACGGAAAAAGTAAACTACCCATTCCAGATAATCCAACTGAATAACTCTCATATCCTGTGCTTCAAAAAAACCATCGTACCTTTCACTGAGGCGGAACTCGTCCTCACTCTCCTCTTCCTCCACAGTGCTGTCACTGTCCAGGTCGTTGAGGCGCCGCCGCTTTTTTCTCCGCTGAACTGTGCTGGTCCTCTGGGGCCGCCCGTTCTCCTTTCCTTCTTCCTGTAAGATGGTGGACATGTCCTTCCCTCGGTGGCCTGTGATATTGGCCATGTCCTTTCCTCGACCCGCTCCTGCAGGTGGAAGCAACAGTTACTCCAAAATCACAGATTTGATTTAGAATGGTATTATTGTCTTTAAATGGTATTATTGCTTTGTAATGCTATTTGAACATCATTATATTAGTGGCTTTTAAATGGTCTAAAAATGACAATATTATTGTTCATCGCTATCATTTCTGGGACAATAGATCATCCACAAAAAATGGTTATTGTCACAGGCCTAAGTCTCACCTCCTCCTTCTGCTTCTTTAATGTCTTCTTCAATTGCTTCCTCGATCGCTTCATCAAACTCATCAAACCTAAAGCAAATGACAGGGAAATAAGATTAGATAAGGCAATCCTTCTTTTTTCTCGTTTATTGGCAGTTAATTAGAAATTCTCAGTGCTACAGATGCAAATAGATAATTCAATAAAAGTTTAAAATTGATATTAAATTATTTTTAAAGTACCTCAAAAGTACTATGAACTGAGAATAGAAACACTATAGGGCAGTTTCCCCCAGATAGGCAGCTATACCATTTCAAGTGATTCACAAGCTATTGTTTTCTTTATGTTTAATATAATTTTTTTATGAATAGTAAGAAGCCCCCTTTAATCTTACATGCTTTTATATTAAACATAATGCTAACATAATTCCAGTTTGGGAAAAGTGTAAAATATGTCAAATCACTACCACATTAAACAGTTCTTTACAGGTTTCTTACAGAAGCAAATGTCTATATACTGAGATTCACTCTGCAGCATCTCCACTTTGAAAATCACATTAAACAGTAATTCAATTAATCAATTATAATCAATCAATATATAAAAAAATACTGGGATGCTTGCTCAGACACTGCTTCTTGCGAAACCAATGGTGTTTGTCATTAGATGCACAAAAGCTTCAGACATGTGGTATACCTGTAGCTAATATATTTCTTTGCTCGTGTTGATCTTCGACCCCAGGACTTGACTTTCTTGACCTCCTTCTTTTCCTTCACCTTGTCTTCCTCTTCTTTTTCTTCTTCTGGTTCAACCTTTTGAAAAATATGTTGTTCAGTGTTCAGGTATTCTAATCTGATGCTACTATCATGCACTGAAACCTGTCTACTCTATAATTAATACATCAATAACATCCATATTCACTGCTTACAGAAGGTGTGATTATGTTCTCAACGCTGATCCCAACATAAACCAGGCGCTCTTTCCTGAGGAACACAAAACAAATGACATTACATTACATCCAGGTTTAGTCATGAATTAGTGTTAGTCCCCTTAAGGTTTCCCCCTAACTTCTAGTTATATAAGAACTAGCATCAGGTTACCTTCTCTCCGCCCGTTCCTTCTTCTTAAGCGCTGCATCGATATTAACCAGCTGTTCTTCCAGCTTATCACAAAGCAATTTCTGCACAAAAGGACCAGAAAATTGAGTGACTCTCAAATCCTGGAGGACAGTCGTGCGTTAGCTGAACAGTTACACATGTTTAAAATATTACATACATGTTGGCAGGGTGGACAGAACCATTCTCCATCTGGGATGATCATAAGAGGAGGCCGGAGACAAGCTGTATGATATCCATTGTCACACGAATCACAGAGAAGAATCTGTCGGGATTAATTAAAGGACTTCAGGTTAGTGACTTTGTAAAAACATTGGAACACCAAATAAAATACCCATAAAAAGAGTCAATTAGACCAGTCACAATATTTACATTAGCAGTTAAGAGAATATATGGAAATAACCTCTACAGCTTCTGCTGACAACAGTACTGCAAACTGCGTTAAAAAAAAGTATATTTCCATTTCAATGTCTGAATATTCTTTATATTTAAAGGTTTACTGTTCTTTAAAAGTAATTGGTACCACTTTAAAATAAGACTACCTTTATAAAGGATTTATAAATGGTTTATATATTAGATTATTACTTATTATTGATTAGGTTGTAAATCATTAATAAGCAATTAAACACATCAACTGAAAAAGCAACAGTTTCAACTTTGTCATTTAATTTATGGTAAATAGTTAAACATACTTAGAAATATATTAATATGACAGGTTTAATGCTGATTGATGGAAAACGAAAAGCAAAATCAGTGTGTAGAAAGATCTGAGGTTTGACAGTAGAAATGAATGTCGAATCAATATTTTTGCAATGTTTTGCTCACTGTTGCCATTTCTATTTGTGTGTTATAAATTAATTAACTGCTTATTAATGGGTTTTAATGTATTTGCAACCTAATTAATAATAATAATTTATAAACCATTCATAAACCCTTTATAAAGTCAGTCCTATTTTAAAGTGTTACCAATCTTTGTAATTGCACTTGTAGGATATTGTATTATTTTATCATAAATGTATCATAAAATGACAATACTAGAGTGTAATGAAATTACTTCAGGGAAATAAAAAAACAAACAAAAAAAGCTTATCATGACAGACCTACAGTCAATGGCTCCACTTAAAAAAAACATACCAGCTCAGGATGGTTGGGCAGGCCACAGTGTTTGCAGGGGTCATCATTCGGAAGTTCTTCCTCTGAACACGAGGTAGAAGAATCAGAGTTCTTCACTCTGTCGCAGTTCCTCCTCCTCTTTCTGGATTTCACCACCTTGAAATCCTCATCACTGTCATCTTCCTCCGTTTCCTCTTCCTCACTTGAACTCTCGTCATCTTCGTCTTCTGAGCCCTTCTTTTTGCGCCGCGTTCGAGTGTTGGACCAGCAGGTCCTCTTTCGGCGTCGCCCCTGTTTTGCATGTCGGATTCAAAATGACAAAATTAGATATTGGACAAGAAAACTTTGCTATTCTACAGACTAACTTCTTAATAGTCAGTTATACTCCCTTTATATAAGAAATTAATATGTCAGTTTCAAACTACGTAACTTTCTCTGCCCACTAAGGGTGGGCTTTATAGGCCTAATAGAACATCATGATATTTCAGGGTATTTTTTTAATGACAAAATACATATTTTAAAAAATGATTTTAATAATATAATATGGCACTGCAACAAAATAAACATTACAACTTTATTTGGTATAAGAGTTTCAAATTATTAAAGTCGTAAACAAAAAAAAATAATTTAAAAGTAACAAACGGCAAACAAACCATTAAAAATACATACAATAAACTGCAAAACAAATACAAAATAGATTCTTTTAGGAACATCGCGATATCACGTTATTATGGAGTTTGTTTAATTGTGTCAGATTTATTGGCAATATTTTTGTGTACAATATGATTTGGCTCACCCCTGCTGTCCACATTGTTCTAAGCCACTTTCGCATTGGCATGGATGTAAAGCAATATAAGAAAAAGCAATATAAAAGAGTGCTATACCAAGTAAACAATTTCAGGCAACAACAAACTCAAGCTGGGGCAACATGTCAGCTGATTGCAGACATATATTGATTTACACAGTATGTTCAAAAGTTTTAAAAAGATTGCCAATAATGCGACAAATAGTTCCTTTTAGGGGTGTAAAAAAAAGAATTATATATCGGAATATCTGCAAATACTGTATCGACTGTGAAAAACACAGTATTAACTATTAACCAACATTATGATATGTGATATGTATTGTATCGGCAGGTTCTTGCCAACATTCAACCCTAGGTCCATTTCTTTACTTATTTTTTTGCCACCTTTCATATGAAAGTTAACGCAGAGTAAAGATAGATAGTATAGATAATCACAGAGACGACATACCTTCGGTTTATTTTGAGCTTCTGGATCAACCTTCCTCTCCCTCGGTTTCTTCTGTACTGTGATTTCCTCCTCCTCTTTTTCGTCACTTTCATCCTTGTCCTTCTCTGTCAAAGAGGTGGCCTGCTTCTTCTCAACTTTCCGGTCTTGGATCTCGACCACTTTGGCTGAGGGTCTGCAGATCCTTGGTGAGCGCCTTAAGCACCTTCCTTCGCTGGCTTCCGACTCAGAGTCTCCCTTGCCTTCGTCTCTTAACAGATCTGCCTTTCGCCTACTAACCGGGACTTTGAGTTTAATGCGAATTCCTTCCTGTGGTTCTTCAGATGGTTTCTCCTTATTTGCCTTCACCCCCTTTTTGCCTGTCTCTGTCTTTTTCTCCTCTGAAACTTTTTCGCCTGTCTCTTCAGAAGAACTTTTCTCAATGCCTTCATCTTTCTTTTCCTCTACAGAACTTTCATCGATTTTGGTTTTATCCTTACAACTCTTGCTTTTCTTTTGAGGCTTTTCTTCATCCAGAGACTTTTCCTTGTCCTGTTCTGTAGGGGACTTGTCCTCGTCCTGGTCTTTTACAGACTTGTCCTTTGCCTGCTCTTTTAGAGACTTGACTTGCCCCTCTGAAGACTTGTCCTTGTCCTGCTCTTTTGGAGACTTGTCCTTCTCCTGCTCTTTCTGAGATTTGTCCTGCTCTGTCGAAGACTTGTCCTTGTCCTGCTCTTTCAACAAAGACTTGTCCTTCTCCTGCTCTTTTTGAGACTTGTCCTTCTCCTGCTCTTTCAAAGATTTGTCCTTCTCCTGCTCTTTCAAAGACTTGTCCTTGACCTGGTCTTTCAAAGACTTGTCCTTGTCCTGCTCTTTCAAAGACTTGTCCTTGTCCTGCTCTTTCAAAGACTTGTCCTCGTCCTGCTCTTTCAAAGACTTGTCCTTCTCCTGCTCTTTCTGCGATTTGTCCTTCATCTGATCTTCTGGAGACTTTTCTTTCTCCTGCTCTTTTTGTGATTTGTCCTTCTCCTGCTCCTTTGGAGATTCGTCCTTCTGCTGCTCTTTTGGAGATTCGTCCTTCTCCTGCTCTTTTTGAGATTTGTCTTTGTCCTGATCTTTCACAGACTTATCCTTGTCTTGCTCTTTAGGGGACTTGTCTTTGTCCTGCTTTTTTAGAGACTTTGCTTGCCCCTCCAGAGACTTCTCCTTGTCCTGCTCTTTCTGAGATTTGTCCTTACTCTCAGGAGATTTGTCTTGCTCTTTCAGAGACATTTCCTTCGCCTCTGGACACTTGTCCTGCTCATCCTGCTTCTTGCAAGTCTCAGTCTGAGGTACAGAATCTTTTCCTTCGTCTTTCTTTTCCTGCTGGATTTCTGGAACTTTCTGGATCTTCTGTCCTGGGACCTCTTCACTACCTTTGGACACTTGATCAACGTTCTTTTTGGAGTCCTCTGAAGTAACTTCCATTTGCTTATTCTCATTCTCTACTTTAGATTTTTCTTGAGGTGAGGGAAAATCCTCTGCCTTTTTCTGGACATCCGGTAGGGCTGGTGATTCCTTCCCTGTAGGTGTTGATCCAGTTTCTTTGGAGTCTTGATCTGATTTAGAAGTCTCACTCTGTGTACACTTAATTTTTCCATCATCACTGGATGATGCTTTTTCAGAGGATTCCAATGTAGACGTTTCATCCTTTTGTTTTGGAGAAGGTGGTTTCTCCTTCTCTGAAATGTCTGTACATTCAGACACTGCTTTTGTCTCTTTTTTTAAAGCATCAGATTCTTGACTTTCCTTAATGGCGGGGAGTTTATTCTCCTCAGGAAGCTCGTCTGGTTTAGACTTTTGGTGATCTTGTACTGAGGCATTGTCAGAGCTAGTCTCTTTAACAGCAACAGGTTTTACACTCTCTTCTTGAGTAGAACTATCCGTCTTTGGAGAGGCTTGGGACTTTTCCAAAGATGTAGGTGTTGTCTCAGTCTCCATAGAAGCAGGCAATGTGCTCAGCTCTTTAGAAGAATCGGCTTTCTCTTTTAACTCTGGAGTATTTGTTTTATTGACGTCATCAGACAGATCTTTCATTTCTTGGTCTTTTACATCTTTTGTGTCTTCTACTTTTTTAAGGCATGGTTCCAATTCTTTAGGACTCTTGTTTGAAGTAACCGGTATAATTTTTTCAGGTTCAGATTGGTCTGTGGTGTCCATTTTACTGGATTCTTCAGGTTTTATCTTCGGAGAAGAGTCTGAAGATTCTGCTGCAACATCTGTACTAGATGGCTGAGAGTTTTTTTCAGTTGTTTGAGAAGTCTTTTCCACATCTGTTGGAGTTTGCGAAGGTTCTTCATGTTTGGATGTCTTCTCAGCAGCAGCTTCTTGTTGTTTTGGTTGTGTTTCCTGATCAGCTTTCATGGCTGTGGTACCATCAGGTTTATCAACTTCCATAGGTTCTTCTACACTAGTTTGGGTCTCATCCTTCTTCACAGACTCTTCTTTCTGTTTCTTTTCTTTGTCTTTACTTGGTTCCTCTGTTTTTTTTATTTCTTCTGTTTCTGAATGTTGATTTTTTGCTTCCTTCACACTGGGTTCTTTGTGCTGATCTTTAGACTTTTCAGGTTGCACTGTTTCTTTTTGCTTTATTTCTGAGATTTTCTTAATTTCAGAGGAGATATCTCCATTCAGCTTGTCACCGTTTACTGCATTCTCCTCATTGGCTGCCTGGGTTTCTTTTATTACAGCGACTGCTGGATTACGCACAATGATGCTGCTGCTGCCACTTCCACAGTTGGTGGTCTCAAAATCCTCGCTCCGTTTCATCCCTCTCTTTTTCAAGGGTATTTTAGCTTGCTGGTCATTTTTAATTGCTCTCTGTACCTCCTCTGAAGGCTTTTTCTGCAAATCCTCTGCTGGTTCTGAAGGAGCACCGCAGCTTTTTTCTGGTGGTGACTCTGCTAAGGTTTTGGGATCTTCCTCCATGGGCTCCTCTTTGATCGTTCGAATAATGATTCCATCTTTTTCCACTGGCTTGTCAGATTGATTCTTATTTTCTTCTTTTACGTCCGTTTTATCTTTTAATGCTTCATTGTTCTCTGTAGTTTCTTGTTTTAAATCAGCTTTTTCTGAGGGTTGGCCTTCTTTCTCAGTCTTGGGAGAGACAGGACATGCATCTTTTGACTTTTCTACTTCCAAATCATTTTCTTCCTTGACCTCTCCTAAAACAGAAAAATGTAAAACGATCACCACCTATACCAGTTACAACATGTATTCATCTTGACAAATATGAAGGTATAATTAATACTTGTAATAATATTGTAATCAATCAAAACTACAACATGCAAAATAATTCCTAAATGACAGTAGAGATGGGCTGTTCAGTGATTTTAGGGGAAGACTTGCCCTTCAGTACAATCAGCTGAATGGGAGTACCAGCTGAGGACTTATGTTAAGTGCGATGTCTTTTTAAAACCAAAATTCTGAACAGCAGCTGAGAGAACTTATGAGCCAGTTCTCAAAGATAGTAGCCATGTTTTCCAGCTCTCCTTTGTCCTATACTTGTATTCGGCTGAGTGAAAAACTCTCAAGAGGGGAATCCAGTTAGTGGTGTTAAAAAGCCCTACAGGCTCTACAAATATAAGTTCGCTGGAAGTGCAGCCTTCTACACTTGCTTTAACGAGGTTGTACAGACAAAAGTAATGTCCATTATACAAAATATGGATGATATATTCTGATCAGAGTTGCTATATTTATTGTTTGAATGCCAGTCACAAATTATCTCCAATACCGATATATACTCCAAAAAAAAAATTCCATAAAAGATTCAGAGAAATTTTCAAACTATACAGTACCATCATCTTTCTTCTTGTTCTCTTCATCCTCTGGGTTTGGGCTGTTACTAGATGACCCCTCCTCCTGGTCCTTCTTGACTAAAAGTGCAGGATCAATCTGAGTCTTTAATAGTCCAAGGATCTGCGCCAAATCATCTCGATTTCTGCAAAGACACATGAGGGATTTAGAAGTGAATCAAGAACCAAATAGAGCATTTTAGTTATTCTACACTGTATCAATATCTGCATTGCAATATTGCTTGATATAACAAACATCTAGTTACTTAGATACTAAATAATACAAAATTATATAATATGCTATAATATGTTTATTACAAAAAACACCTACCTAACAATGCATTTCCAAGATGAGCCATCGAGATCATCCTGCTCCTCCACATAGACCCTCACATTGTGATCCTGGTCAAGCTGGAACCAATACATGAGCCCATCTTTGTCCCTGCCGATGGGCTGCAGGCGCATTTTATCTGGGTCTTCTTCATTGATGGCAGTCTTGAATTTGACATTGTCGTCAAACTGGCATTCGCATAAATACTAAACAAAAAAACAAGGCCACTGATGAAGCATAACCAACATTTTTTTCCCCATTAGTACAATAAAACGTAGGCAGCCTATCAGTTTAAAAAAATGCAAACGCATGAAATCTAAAAAGAAAAGAAAAGTTTACCTTGAGAATTCCTGTCTTGCACTCCACGGTCATCTCCAGATAGCCCTTCTTCTCCAGCTCCCATGCCCAGGTGGTGTTGAACTCCTGACATATCTGTATTAACAACACAAAAAATGATACATTGCACCAACTACTGACTTGGATGTGCAAATGCATATACCCAGCTTGTCTAGGCCTTGTAGAAAAGGACTGCCCATTGAACAGGTAAACATGCATTTATTGGTACCATGTCTACAGAGGGATATAAAGGCCCCTCCAGCATTGGAAGCAGTGGAACTACGTTTTCTGCACTGAGAGGAGCTCCATCCAATTTTTGAGGAAGGTTGGGGAGTTGAGGGATAAGGAGGAATGGTGATAATCTAACATCCTTTTTGGAAGAATCACTGGCACCACCCAATATGGCCAATATTTCAAACCGATACTTGCTGACATATTTACTGCATGTTGGAAAAAGACCAGATGATGCTGGCCGGACTGCTATAATTGCTAACACTGACCGCACAATTTTAAAATGTATTGATGTCAACTAGGGCTGGGCTAATGTCCCATACATATACACATACATATATATACACATACATATATATATATTTTTTTTTTTATATGACCCATTCTCGATTACGATTTAGAATTTTGTTTCTTACATAGCTTTACATAACATTTTTTTTATTTGTAAACAGACAGCACCATTCAAAATAATGCACAAGCTATTGCTTCCTTTACATTTAATTTATTTTATTTTTTTTTACAAATTGTAATCAGCCCTTCAATCTTATACACAGCTCTTATATTAAACATGATGCAAATATAACATCTTTATATTTCAGTTTAAGAAAGGTGTCAAATATGAAAATCACTACCACATAAAACAGTTTTTTTTTGTTTTACAGGTTTCTGACAGAAGCACAAGCCTATAAACTTACATAAGTTTACCCAGGGAAGTGTGTAGTCTCTTTAAGTTATACCTGTATCAGCACTGGCAGGTATATACGTGTTATATCAGATATCTAAACCCAGATTTCCCACATCAGTGCATGTATGTGCAACAATACCAGCATTCTGAAACCCGTCAAACGGCAAATTAAAAAAGCAGTTCACCAAGGAAACGTCCTTTATTTATAACACAGTAATAACAATACACTTACCCTAACGAGGTACTTCTCCCACCTGTCGGCAGAAACAGACTTTCCGATCTTCCTCAATAACTTTACATGGAGGTCCACCAAGAGCTTCGGAACTGCAAATAAAAATTAGGACATTACTAATGATTAGGACATTACTGACGACCAAACTTAGCAAGTATTTATTTCAGCTAAATTAATTAGCTTCTTTGGTGCCTTTTAGTGATCATAATGAAATAAAAAAATACATATAGTGATATTCTCTAATGCGTTCATTCATAACAGTCTTTTTTAAATGAACAGGAGCACCTGACATACGAATGGTTTAATTGACTTGTTTTTCGACTAGCTCATATTGAGGTGTGAGGACATTTATATAAAAAAAAAAAGACATTATGAGTTTAAGAAATTTGGAATGTTTCCCTTTATCACTAATTGGCCAAGACATGTCACTAAAGTTTGCATCTGTAAGGTAAGAACAGATAAATACTTGTTAACTGTCTTTATTTGTTTATAACATTGTAAAAAAACAATATATGGATTAAACTATACAAGAAAACACTTAAAATGTTTTAGAACACTCTTTAATTGAATTAATTTAACATATATACATACACAAATACATACAGATGACGCAAATTAAATCTGTAGTTTGAATGAACCAAAGCAAAATATTCAGAATAATTCAAAATAATCAGAAAATTTGATACCGGCATCAAAGAAGAATTTCCATGTCTGTGAACCCTTATTATTTGTGACTGTGCTTTTTATATATTAATGCATTCAATATACAAATATTTTCAATTGTTTGTTTTGTGGTATTTAGGCATGCTTATGAATGGCTGTGTATTTTTCCACAGCCCCTGTGCAATATAATTTATTCCTACTTAGGCCTGTCACGATAATTACATTATTAATTTTTGTACAATAAATGGACATGAGCATGAGTAATATCTATAATCATGAGCAATAATTTCTGGGACAATATATCGTTCACAAAATATGTATTTCGTGACGGGGCTAATTGTGGTAATTATGCATATGAATATGAAAGGCTGTGTATTTTTCACTAATTAATACATAACGCATTATGGTACTTTTATTCTTAACTTAACTATTCTTATGATAAAGTAAATAATACACTTTTCTAATAATCTAACGTTTATTATTTTCATGCTGTTGCCAATATGCATGTTAACCTAGGGTATATGTCCTACTGCTTGGTTAATTACGTTTTGATTTCTCCTTTTAATTAGTTAGCTAGTTAAGCTAAGCTAATCAAGCTAACTAAATACCTACTGAACAGCGCAATGCTAAGCTAATCTAGCCAGCTAGCTAATGATGCTCGCTAGCATTAGCATCAATTAGCTAGCAGCTATTCTACAGCTTTTCATCCCCACACGTTAGCTTGCACTGACAGTTAGAAAGACACGTTATAGTGTTAATGTTTTTAGCAAAAATGAATCCAATAAGACCGCTATAAAATTATAGAAATACGACACTTGCTAGTCTCCTGCGCTACAAAAGCGCTCTCGTCCAGCAGAAGTTTATAGGCACTGCGCATGCGCGGAGCAGTTAGCGAGCCTCTTCACTGCCAAATTATTATTCAACTGAAAATAAACCGTGCGTGCTTCAGTAATAGGCAACTCTGAGCTCGATTTAATCAAAATGAAAACATTTAGCAACAAAAAACTAAAGACTCAATCCTTTGTGCAGCACTGTGTCCTGCAAATACGCGTTTTTCTCTTTCTGGTGAGCAGTGAGCTGAGTGCAGGCAGATAAAGCCACACACGGGGATAAATCTCTAGCCAGCCTTGTCGCACAAAGCGCGGCTTTGCGAGCTGAGACGACGTTTTAAGGCTAAAACAAAGTTAGCAGACGCTTAAAAACTGTGGCTCGTTTAAGTTTTAGTTAATTGTAATGCTTTGCTGTGAGTAAAAATAGTGTTTGTGTCGAGTTGCAGCGTCCTAAAGAAGCACACAATAACACAACAGCAGCCGCAGAAGCAGCGGCAGCAGCCCGACCGCACCGCTGCTTCTCTGTCGCTCTTTAAGTCTCACACACACATACATATGTACACACACGGCAGAAGACTGAGGTGTTTAACACTCTAAATGTCCTCTTTAAACACAAAATCTTCTTTAATAAAATCGGTTAAACCCGTTATGAAAGCTCTAAACGCCGGCAGCGTGTGAGTGTGTCGAGCAGAAGCGCGCTAGCTGGAGCACACAGACAATAACACAACAGCCAGCCAGCGGTCCCGGTGTTGTGTCGAGTTGTGCTAGCCGTCGATATGTGCTTCTTTGCAATTCAGCGCATGCGCACACAGATTATTTTACTTTTTTCACGTTTACAGATTTTTTCAAGTCAATTCTTCAGAATTTCTTATTTAATTATAATTTTTTTTTCTTAACAAAAAAGTGTTACAAAATTGCAAACAGTGATTTAAAACACAATTAATCTTATTACATTCTACTACACCATTTCCCTCATATCTGCATGCACAATTCCTCTCTATTCTTCTATTCTGCTGGAAGATATCTTTATTTATCTATCTGATGTGATGCTTTCATCCTTTATAGAAACAATATTCTCTCCTATCCTACCAACTGCGCTAGTCGTACAGCTTTACCTCAAAATATACACCGTGTTAGCGCGATTTGACACGGTAGCGCAAATCGACACAACACCGGCCATGGAGGTGTGCAGAGAGCTTCCCTCCCACATCGCGCCTTTCCTCGGGGAAAATCTCTCACCTGCCGTCGTTTCCTCCAGATAGCGCTCCAGCTGTGGGAATGTAAGCTCCGGTAGATCCAGCTGAGCTCCGTAGCGCTCTAAAAAGGAGCAGATCACGGCGAAGCTGGGGCACAACCCGGGGGAAGAACCCGCCGCCGCCGCCGAGGCAGCCATGTCTCCGATGGACGGGTGGAGGACCAATGATTCCCCACAATCCACAGCGCCAATGAGCCTAGTGGCCCAGAGGTCTTTGCGGCTCTAATGACTAATATAAACAAACGAGAGGCTGAAGATGATGAGCTGGAGAGAAGATTTATTACAGTCATATTTCTGTTAAAAGAGGAGTTTTAATAGATCCCTTCTAACCCCCCCTAGAGATGGAAATGGCTGAATACAACCAGTTCAACAACCAGTTTCTTCACAAAAACAAAACAATTAATTTGAGAGAAGAGTAAAGAGACTCACTAATGAAAACTTAAAAAAAAAGCAGAAAAGTCACAAACAACTGTTCAGTTCCTTTCAGATACGAATTTAATATATTTAGTCACTGATTATACTGGTGCATGTCAAGCAATCAAATAGGGTGGACAGTGTTCCAAGTCCTGCTGAAAAATGAAATCCGCATCTCTATAAAAGTTGCCAGCAGAGGGAAGCATTAAGTGCTGTAAGATTTTCCAGGAAAAACACAAAACTTTATATAAAGTTATATATATTTACATACCAACAACTCTGCAGTTCTTTCCAGATGTCAATTCCATATATTCAGTCATATATTATATACCTATATCTGTCTAAAGAAAGTCTAAAGAATTTCACATGTATAACTCTTTATTGTCCATCTAGTAATGGATATGGTTAAAAACAGCCAATGCAACAACAAAGTTGCATCACACAGAATTAACCATGAATGTAGGTAGAGATTTATTGAAAAGATTTACAAATTAAATTTGGAACTAATGGGAACTGCCATAAGATACATCACTGTCTTTTAAAAAATAGTATTTTGTTTATAAAACTACCATACTTACATGCCAACAACTCTTTAGTTCTTCCCAGATGCAAATTTCATGTATTAGGTCATAGATTACAGTTAAATTTCTGTCTAAAGAGGAGTTTTAGTTGCTAATTTAACGTCATTCCACACATGTAGTTTTTGTCATAATCCCATTAGCAATGAAAATGGTTAAATACGTCTAATCCGACAACCAGAGAGAGAAGAGACACATGTATTTTTATACAAACAACTCTTTAGGGCCCAGTTTCCCAAAAGCATCTTAGCATTAAGTACATCTTAATAAGAACAAGGAAAGAGAGTAATAAGAATAATCTAATATTGTAATATTATTATCAACAATATTGCAATATTCATGCAATTATTAACATTACAAATATAAATATAATATGTTTTTTTTTAAATCTGACATGAATCTTTTTTTACATTTAAATGACCACTTTTAAATACATAATTTCTAAAAAAAAAACACACACACACATTATATTGTTGAGCTACTGGATGCCTTGAAGTTAAACTGTGATTAAACAGTGCTTTTAATGTTTTTCTTTCTTTTTTTCACCGTCCCCACATGACCACCCGGGGGCAGTGTCTGTTACCCAGTAATAACCAAACCAGACAAAATACATATTATACACTCTAAAAGGTCAGCAACAGCACTCACTCTGCCTTGTACACAACTTTTATTCATTATTGGAATACAAGTCCAAAGCTGGTACTTCATACATACCAGCTGATACATGTTTAAGTAGATTTAGAACTGCAAACACTAAATATTGTATCTATATAAAAGCATAAGCAGGCTGCAGACACCAGTAACATAGGAACTGGCACTGTGGTGGCTGTGGCTGGAGTGTTGAAAACACCCTGTCTTTTTCTGTCATTGTGGGGGTATTTCCCTCTGTTACAGGATGTCCAAGACTGGCACGAATAAGAAAACTTAATATTCTTTTTATCACCATGATATTTGTTTCTCTATTAAGGCCTCAGAGTCACAACTCTATTCTCTATTAAGTGCCTTAGTGGCCTCAGCTAGGGTTCAACTACGATTTGTAAATTTTACCAACACAAATGATTTAGTTAAGCCAACTTTTAACAAGAAACTTAATAATACTAGTTGAGGCAATTAGTTTGCTATAGTTTACAGTGCAATTCAAAATTTCTTGTTTAGTTGACATTAAAAAAAATCAGATTAAGAAGAACAATATTAAGTTTTTTTTTTTTTTTACAGTGTGGCTGTTAGGCTTTGTTCACATTACAAGCCACATTGCTCAAATCCGAATGTTTTGCTCAGATCGGATTTGGCTATATGTAAGACTATCTGTATCTGTGTGTAATGTGAACGAATCTGTCCCTGAAACGCCTCACATGCGCACATTGATACATGTATAAACGTTACCTTCTTCACCAACAACAAAAAACTCATATTTGAGAGAGGACTCACAGATTTGTAAGGGGAAATGGATGTGTTAGCAGCTCATATGCTTGAGTAGAGAGCAAACATCTTGTCTGAAGTTTATGCTTAGGTTGAGGAGGAGAAAAAAGGCCAGGCTGTTTGCTTTTGCTGTTTTTTTCAGCTATAAGCAAAAGATGTATGACGACCGATTTAACCGTTCACATTCATGTCGCATGTTCATGGATCGGATACGTATCTGGACCACATTTAGGACCAAATATGGAAGTGTGCAGGACATAATACAGCCACGTACCATATCCTAGCAGGACTTTCTACTGGCACTTTTCAGCAGGATAATGCTCTTTCTCACACACAGATTGCTGCCAGATTGCAACACTTCCTTGGCCTGCCTAGTCGCAAGAATTATCACCAATTGAGCATTAATGGGAGCAGCTGGGATGTAGTAGCTTGAGCAACCTATGAGTGTAGAGCAAGATCTACAGTCACAGCTACAGCAACAACTGTGGGTAAATGTGCTGCAGGATGCTGTATAAAAACAATGTATACCTCCATACCCAACACCATCTCGATCTCATCTTGTTTCGAAGCTAAAGGTGCCGAACAGGGTACTTACAGAGCTTCCTTTCCCTAATAAATGTATACTTTTTTACTCTAATATTGTACTCTCATATTATCATTATATTGTTATATTTTGTCAATTAATACATTTGTAAAGTTTTTTTTACAAATGTAATAAATCTTTGTGCTTTTAAAATAAGTACACTTGTTTTTGTCCCTTTTTAGTCTGGTTTCATTAGTTTTATTAGTTATTTATACTTTAAGTTATTAAAAGCCGATAAATGCATTATGCCATGATACTATGAATTCTCAGATCCTGCTTTAGCTACCTAACGTGAACCCAGACTGAAAAGCAACAGTGACTAAGCTTTTTTAAATAGGGGGTGTAAGCATGGCTACAAGTATATTCTGCTGGCCTGTTAGGTAAGTGAACTCATTGGGCTTTGGAGAACAGCTGCAACAGCAACACTGCCCTTTCTGCTGAGTCAAAGCCGAGCCTGAGGGGGAAATCGACCCTCTCTCCATTCAGAACATTCTTAAAACCATATCTGTGCATCGGAGCGTTTTAATCATATCTATAAACCACAGGGAGACATAACCAGTCATGAGATTTGAACCCATTGCCTTTAGGTAAATGATTCATAATATTATATGGACACAAGTTTTGGTTTTACAGTGAAATTAAGAGTTTAAATCAAGTGTAATACATATAAATACGTATAAAACTGGGAAGTTACTTGGAAGTTTGAAATCTCAGTCCTAATGAATAATTAATTCCTAATGAAAATCTGAAGGTGTGGAAAAATGATCATGAGTCAACATTTATAATTTATATATAAATGTATATTATATATAAATATATTAAAAATTACATGAGTTGATGGTGCTTTCTCCTCTCACCACTCACAAGGTGGTGTTGGTCAGCACAGGCATCTGAGCTGGGTTGTGGCCATCTTGATCACTAAAAAAAATGTACAAACAGATTAAAAGAGATTGAAAACTAAAGAGCCCTTTAAATCACCAATTCTCAACTGGTGGGTCGGGACCCAAAAGTGGATCGTCTACAATAAATAAAAGAAAATGATAAATAATTAACGCTCATCTAATTTTGTACTCGTCTTTTATATTGGGGGAAAAAAAACTGAGAGAGCATATAACTAATGTACGCTGAATTATTTTGTGTAGTTTTGATATTTAATTGTACTGATAACATTTATTTCAGCTAAACTAAGGCTACTAAACTCTTACCTCTGAGAGACCTATAGTATCTCACAAAGAACAAAAAAAAAAAGATTTTAGCGGAATGAGACCTTTAAAGAGAAAGAAAGCCGAATGCATTCAATAAAAGGGGTGTCCACAAATTTCTGAACATAAAAGTTGTCATTTAAGCAAAAACTGTGCTTTCCACGGTTACAAAATGTTAGTGCACTCCTCCTTCAACAATGTCCAGCTGTCCCACCCCAACACACCCCCCACACACGCCCCCTGAGGGAGGAATTATGTTCTCAGCAGCCCTCTACATACATACAGCACTTCCCCCTCTTACTTTCGTTAGGGTTCGCCCCCACATCCCATCCCAGACTGAACTAAAGCTTCGGTTCAGTACCAGGAACTGAGAGTTCTCAGTGAAATGGCTGTACCCATGTCTAATCAAAACAAACACTGTACCTGTACTGCCATGACAGTGATGGTCTGGTGATTTCTTGCTATTTATGTCACCAGAACGTTGGCGAAATATTTTTTTTATTCTGTGAATATCGGATTATAGCAATAACTCGAATGTTGGAATGTCCAATAGCATCCCACACATACTCCCTGATAGATAGATGCAAATGGCCATGACATAGCATCTGCGTCTCTTTAAGCCAAGCTCTTGAGATTGCAGCAGTATGTGGACAAGCTTTGTCTTAGTTAGAACAGTGCACAAAAGTGTGCATTCAGATAAGGTAGGGTAACAAATGGCAGGATTTTATAAACTTCACGTTGGGCTGCCAAAATGCCTGTAATAAAGACCTAAGGTGATTCAGAATCACACCAAATTAACTTCTAAGAATGCAGTATTATAGATGTCCATAAGAAAGAGGTACAGCAGGAGAGATCTTGTAGACTGTGGGTGGGTAAGTAGTTGTCTTGCGGAGATAATAAGTATGAAGGCCAAGAGTAGACAGACACATTATCACTCTCTCTGCTAAGCTCTGTTCCAGCAGCCCAAGCTGAAAGCATACCTGACCTTAAAGCATGGCACCAAGGCCCCTATTTAGCCCTGCTCCACATGTTCCAGGAATATTGCTACTGGATTTCTTTCCAATGCAACAAGAAATGCACATTAACAGAAAAGTTATCTGTTAATGTTCCAAACATTTTAATACAACTCCAATTCAGAAACTGTTACTTCACTGCAGACAGAATGAACTCAAAATATTTCATGTTTCAAAAGGAACATAATCTTAAGGTTTACCCTCTTCTTCTGTACACATGCCATAATGTGTGCAGCATGTGGCTTGGCATTGTCTTGTTACAAAATGCATGGATGATTGAATGCAGCATTATTTGCTAAAAAAGATCTAGAATTCAGATTTGTCTGACCACAATACATGGTCACATTTTTTCTGTGTAATTAAAAAAGGTTTGCCAATGTAATCCTTTGGCCACGTGGTTTTATAAGCTATTGTTGAATAGCAGTACTTGATTCAGAGCCATCTTTGGGATCGGATGTGGCTTTATCAGCTTTTGCTGAATGATGGTTCTTGGTGCAAAGCCATTTGAGGGACTGGAGATCACAGGTGTTCAGCATAGGCTTGTGCCCTCGCCCTTTACACACTGAAAGTCCTCACGATTTTTTGAATGGTCTAATTATTTCATGCACTGTAGAGGAACATTGTTCTTAAACATTTTAATTTTGTTGCACATTCGTTGACAAATTGGAGATTCTCTGCCCATCGTTGTTCCTTAAAGACTTTCATGGATATTATGATTAAAGGAGAAATATTATAGTTCTTTTTACACAAATTAGAATAGGTCTATGGGCAAAAATCACTCTTACATAAAGAGATCTCACCATCGCCTTTCTTGTCAGTTTCAGTTCCCTTTCAGAATAAGCCATTTAAGGGCTCTGTAACTTGACCTGTACATTTAAGAGTACTGCAGGCTTGGCTTTATTGTGTGTTTAGCAGACAGATTTGTAATAAATGAAAGATCTTGGGCGTTGTTTATTCATTCATTCTATGAGACATGTTCCTCAAACTAGGTCATGGGTCATGACTGCATTAGTACTCAGGTCACACGTGGCATGTTAAATTATCTGGTGGTCACTACTTGCCCTGGAATGGGAGCCAAAGCAATGAATCCCAACTGGGTACACCAGACACTTGGCTCTGGCCATGCCCACAAGATACGGTTTCATCTTCTGAATGCAAATGCCGGATAGGTTAGTATATGGAAAGTTCAGAAGCTGACTTGGAAGAAAGTTAACAAGTGTTCTTATTTCTACAACACCAAATCAGAAAAGCTTGGGACAGTATGAAATAATAATGATTTCTTATATTTTCTTTGACTTTTTGATTGCAGAAAATATGAAATCTAAACTGAACTGAACTATTTAATTTATTAACATGCAGTACTTTCATTCCTGCATTTCAGGCCTGAAATACATTACAAAATACGTTGGGACAAGTAAAATGTAGGGTTGATGGTAAAAAAGCCTAAATAAAAGGCTGAGCACAGATTCTCCAGTTTATTAATAACAAAATGATTCAAATGCTTAAAAACAATGTTTCTCAAAGACGAAATAAAAGTGTTTTGCATGTTTCCCCCTCTACAGCCCATAATATCATTAAACCAGCAAAGAGCACCCGTGATCTCTGATCTCTCAGACGCATTGCATCAAGAAACGTCTTTCAACAAAGGTTAATAAAACCACACGGACAAGGAATTACTCTGGCAAACCTTTACTAAAAACCAACTCTACAATACAGAGTTACTATATTCACTAATACCACTTACAACTAACTGTCCTGTGTAGAACAGAACCCTTGTGTTTACCATGTCCAAAAGCACTGGGCTTCACTTTATAACCACCATTCAATTTATGCCCACTTCTCTGGGCTCAGAAGCATCTGGGATGGAGGTGAAACATGTATTTTGGTCAGTCAAATTAGTATTCCAGCTTTTGCACATTTTTAATCAATAGATCCTTTGTGCTCCAAAATCGAAGAGTTAATGAGGAATGAGATCCCAAGGTTTGGTCACAACTTATAATTAAGGCATGTGAATGAGATAAATAAGGCATGTGAATGAGATAATTAAGGGATGTGAATGAGATAAATAAGGCATGTGAATGAGATAATTGGCCATCTTTATTTTTTTCAACATGAAGTCACCTCAGGAGCTTCATAATAATGCCTTTAACACAACATCTTTTCCTCAAGCATCCATGAATATTTCAACAAGACAAAGCAAAAACACATGCTGCTCACCGGGTGCAGGGTACAAATACAGGAATGAACCCAGGAGAGGATTTGTGTTTAAGTGTTTAAGTAAGATAGACAACATGAAAGTCAAAGTAAATGTAAGAAACTGTTCTGGGGTTGTTGTCAGTTGCAGTGACACTGTAACAGTTTCTGTTCCTCAGCCTCTCGGCACAAATACAAGAATGTAAACCTGCTGGTGTCCACCATAGAAGGGTAACAGGAAGGACCCTGGAGCATTTTGCTGATCTGCTGGTCTGTTCCTTCCCATTCTCCCACTCCTAACTCCCAGCCTAGTTTTTATCACCATGTGTTAGAGGATTGCTGTCCTAACATTATTTTATTACAGGTGGAAGACACACTCACAGCACTTCCCTTATATGTACATCTGAGGAACTCCTGGTAGCTGGTGGACTCCAGATCTGATCTGACAGCCAATTTGGAAACACAGATCACTGCTGACCTTCTCTTCTTACATCACTACGGGAAATGGTGTTTATTTTAAAGGCAAAGAATAGGACATACTTTCTAGCATATAGTCAAATTCCCCCTACCACCAAAATGTATGTGGACACACCTAACACCCCTGAGTGCCTGAAACAGATGTATAAATGCATACACACAGCTTGTCTGAGACTTCTGACCTCTTTTAAGCTCAGGGCACTCAATGCAATCAAATACTCACAGCAAATGTACAGCAAAATAGCAAAAAATCAGTATCACCTTAATTTAAATGGTCCATTATATACAGTAGCTCTGGAAAAATTAAGAGACCACTTCAGTTTCTGAATCAGTTTCTCTGATTTTGCTATTTATAGGTATACAGACAACATTTCTCCCAAATTCCACATAAAAATATTGTCTAACAAATGTTCTCCTCCACCAGTCTTACACACTGCTTTTGGATAACTTTATGCCATTCCTGGTGCAAAAAATCAAGCAGTTCAGCTTGGTTTGATGGCTTGTGATCATCCATATTCTTCTTGATTATATTCCAGAGGTTTTATCAAAGTGAAATGTTTTATTATTTCATGTCCAAAGCTTCCACTCCACCACACATACACCACTCTACCCAGTAAAAAGGGCAGGCCTGCAGCTTGTAACAAGATGAAGTATAAGGTGTGAGGTGAAGTTTATGGAAAGTTTGCACTTCAAAGCTCACCAGATGCTTGCTGGTCTATTTCGGTCTGGCTGTGCTGTGTGTGAATAACAGTTATGCACACGTTTGAGAGCAGGGTCACCGTTCCCATTCAGCTGACGAAGCACTGGCCTATGTCCAGCACAGGCATTCAGCAAAGGGTCTGGCTGGCATGAAGAGGCTCGGGCATTCACAATTGCAGGAGAGGTCAACTGAGTTGGAAAGGGGCTTCGTGGGTCAGGTCAAATGGTGGCCAGTTTTTGGAGCACACGGCTGTCAGACCCAGTAGGTCTACACATGTAGCATCACTTGTAAATCGAAAGAATTGGCATTGCAAAGCACCCTAGTGTTTTATAAGTCACACAACAAGCATTAGGTATAACCTGTTTAGCGATCTCTCTTAAAATGAAGATGTTATGCCACATTTAGCCTAGCCATGCAACATAAATGTGAACTGTCGAATCAGAATTCATGCGTCTTTTGCTTTTCCGCATGCGCTACATGCTTCTCTCTCCTACTCAAACATCTCTTGGTGCAGCTGTGCAGCTACAGCTGCAAAAACAGCAAAAGCAAACCACCTGGATTTTTTTTTTCTCCTCCTCAATTTGAGCATGAACTTCAGACCAGCTGTTTACTCTCCACTCCAGCAAAATATGCTCCACATATGAGCTGCTAACACATCCATTTCCCTTTATAAAGCTACGAGTCTCTCGTCTCTCTAATATGAGTTTTTTTGTTGTTGTTGAAGAAGGCAACGTTTGTACATGTATCAATGTGAGGCATTTCAGAGACAGATTCGTTTACATTACACACAGATACAGGTTACGTGCATTTGTGAATGTAAATGGGGGTGGGGATGTGGAAGTTCCATGTGTGATGGTTCTTGCCAGATGCCTCTGAGCCCAAAGAAGTCAATACCACTTCTGGACAAGGTTAACACAAGGCTTCAAGTTGAAACAGTAAATAAAAAAAAATTAAGTGCCATTTATGAGTTTGACCCTGAACTTTAATGCTTGATAAAGATTTTTTTTGCCTAATTTCTCATGCATTTGTTCATAAAGTGGAGATCCTCTGCCCATGTTTGCTTATCAGGGACTCAGCATTTCATGGATACTGCTTTTGTACAGAATCTAGAATTGTGACAGGCCTGAAATTAATGTATATTAACAAATGAACATATATAAATAACCTAATAATTTACAGAATTCACTGACAACAAGTGCTGTATATGATTAGTTAAGGTCATTATATAAGTCAGGTGTAAACACTGCATAGAGAACATTCTTTGGTTGTTGTTAATGGTTCTTTTCAAGGAATTTCTTTAATCCAAATAACGAGAAAGGCGAGTCCCAGCTGGCACCGGCATCTAACACCTATAAGCCTGTCATACCTAGATCTGGTTTCAGTGTGAGCGTGGAGGGAGGGGCCTGCTGGGAGCTTGTTTACCTCTTTGGAGAAGCGAAAGGTCATGAGATGGGTCTGGAAACCGGTTGTATCTGGCTGCAGACACTTTCTCAGATAAAAAGAGCAGGGGGTTCAATTCATTTAGGGTCACTTCACCTATAGCTTATCTACAAAGGTCTGGAGAGAGCATTGATGTTCTGCAGCTTGTACTTAATGCATTTAAAGGGATAACCACAGAATCACCAAATGTGTTGGAGTGGATTGAAATGTACACTACAGAAAATGTACTTTTCTGTTTTAAAATGAGAATGCGTAAGCCTTTTTTAAAATAATGAGAAAAAATATTTACAAACTGCTGCTGATGCAGCATTACTGGATATGCATCACACTTGGAGGAAAGCACAGCAACCCAGCTCTAATACATCAGCTAACAAACACATGTATTAATCGACATCAGACTTGAAAGGATGTGGGGAGAGAACATAATCTACCCACCCAGATAAAGCATTGCCAATTGTGCTCTCTCTCGGACTCTGGCTGCTGATGGTAAAGCAGCATGATCTGGGGCTTGAACCAGAGATCCTCAGATCATAATGACATATAAGCTAATTTAATAAGCAATTTGGCCATTCACCAGCAAATCAAGCAAATCAAAATAATCAGCCTGTCACAATAATAATGTTATTAACATGTCGTACATGCTGACTCTTAATATTACCCATTGTGATACTTAATGAGGAAATTCATTAACATAAATGAGCTGGTATGCCTTTAACTGTGGTCTAATTTTATTGACTATTATTTATTTATTTATTTATATTAAGTATTTTTTAATTCCTATTCAGACATATGTTCATTCTTAGCAATTATAAGTTCACTGCTCTTTAAATGTTATGAGTAATTGCATTATTATGCTATTCTATTTTATCATTATATCAGTTGAATACAATAAGTGTTAAAATGACAATAATATTATTAATCTCAATTTGTGGCCTTCCAAAAAATAAGGCTTTAAATTTTATTTATTATATTTTACTTATATTAAAAGGTTTACAATAAAGTACAATACCAGTCAAAAGTATGAACACGTCTTCTCATTCAATGTTTTTTCTTTATTTCTTTATTTAATTTATTTTCTACATTGTAGATTAATATTAAATACATGAACACAATTAGGGAACACATATGTAATTATGTAATAAACATATTACACATACACATAATAATTCTGCATTTGTTCCTGTATGCTTTCAATATTATATTTACAATATAAAACATCATAAAAAGAAAGAAACACATTGAGTAAGAAGAGGTGCATCCAAACGTTTGACCAGTACTGTACAAAATTAACAAAATAATTTACAAAATTAACACAAATAAACAACCTAATAGTTTGCAGAATTCACTTAAAGAAAGTGCTGTACATGATAAGTTAAATAAAACTGTACAGATCATTAACTAAGACAAATGTAAACACCACATAAAGATCACTCTTACCACAACCCAGCATGCTGGAAACTATTTTGCATAAAGACCATGTTACATAACTTTAATTTGTGCTTCTATTCAGGTCCACAGCTAAAAGGTCATTATAGAGCAGAGAGTCTTCAGCTTCGTGCTTTACTTCAAAGCCTGTGGTGATCTTTGTGTAAATAGGTTGAGAGCTTAAATAATCCATATTCATACACATCGTAATCACAAACTCACCTTTGCTCTTTACCATCTTCCATAAGCTCTGATGCACATTATGCACATAAACCCTGCTTTGAAAATGTTCTTTGAATGGATACTTTACTTTAAGGTACAGCTGAAAATAAATACTCAATTTCGTCCAAAAAAAGGTCTTCAATACTGATTTATCTGATCACAATACACAAAATTTGGTATCAGATCTGATAACCAATATGTTACATTACATTACATTACATTTGGCAGACGCTTTTGTCCAAAGCGACTTACAATAGTGAAGTAAAAAGTATATATCGTCGCTGTCCTATGAAAAACACTTATCTCCATTTTTGTCGATTTTTAGTTTACTACGTAATTTGAACAGACAAACTGTCCCTTACACTGTGCCAAAATTTCTTGTTGATCGGACCAATAAAAACTCTTTAAAATGACCTGAAATAATCTCTTTTTACATTGACTTCCATTAAAGGTTTAGAAGGTTTTTTCTCTCTCCTGTAAAGTTGCTGTTTTGGAGATAAGTGTTTTTCATTGGACAGCGACGATGTACATGAGTGAGTTACAGACCTAAGTCCATGAGGTCTAATATAGACAGTATTGATGAATTAATGTATTCTCTGAAAAAAGATTTACTGTGCATGATGTGAAATCAGGCTGTAAAATCTGATTTGTAAAATCTGATTTATCCCCTTAACAGCCCAGGATTTTTGTCAATTGTCTGCCTGACATTACACCACTTAATCTTGAGGATTTATATGTTTAAGCATTACATAAAAAGCTTTCATGTTTGATAAGGAACATTTCTGAAAAGCATAATTGTAATTGTAATAGAAAATATAAAAAATATTTAGGTAAATTTGCTAATGTCAAAATATAATAAATAAAATCATAAAATTGGCTCTTTCCCGAACTTCATTTTAAAATCAATATTTTGCTGAATACAAACCAAACAGTTCATCTCCTCCAAACCTTTTGTTTCGTTATGTTTGTCTGGTTTTTAGGTCTATTTTCAAACATACAGAATTTGCGTTGATTCTTGTTACTGATCTGTAATTATTAAGTAGAGTAGAGAGAGAATAGGCAGCTTCTCCAAGTGTCCTGTAGAAGATTTCAAACCTTAAACATTTTAGAGTGTAAGTAACTTATTTTACTGTAGGAAAAAGGGTTTTGTATCACCTACACCTGTAGCCCATATAGGACAAGACATTTTAAGGAATTAAAACTATGTAGAATTCTGTCACTAATGTACAAACAATGTTCTTTAAAGAACAGTCAAATGAAAAGAAACTAAAAGTTAATATCTCATGGCATCTTTCCAAAGAATTCTAATCTTCATTTGCTGTAAAGGAGCAACAACACATTCCATAATCTCAGCATCACATGAAGGTGTTTTTATCTGGCAGTCGGAGCAGGCAGCAGGTTCCTGATGAGAAAGTAAAGTATCTGAGCAGTCAGCAGTCTGAGCGTGAGCTGTGACGCAGTCAGAGGGACAGCAGAACACGCTGAACCCAACATGAGGCCATAGAGTCACTCCAGTTCTTATTCCTCCCTCTCTCACCCAACCAGATCCGTTTAAACCAACCAGATCCAGACTACTGAGGGTCTCGACAGATTGCATGCAGAAGCCTCGCAAACACACCCACCCCTATGCCTTCTATGGATTGGTTAACATGCATGGCGTTCCCGTGACCCATGAGGCATTACTTAACTTTTTTTTTTATAGCTTTAAGGAGAAACATGATGCTGAGAAAAGAAAAGGGATCAGTGGTTACTCTCTCCAAATTTTCCTCTCTACTTTTCTGAGCAATATCATAAGAAACAGAATACACAGAGACAGTCTAATATAAACCTATATATAATATTTTAATTTAAATAATATAAATGCAGAAAAAATCATAAGATCATGTCAATAAAATAAAATAAATTAATAATCCATATTAAAGTGTCATTGAAAAGTTTTAGGAGTGGTCATACTTTCTGTGAACTGATATCCCACAGGCAAAAAGTCATTGAAATGTTTTTGTAATAGTTTTAATTTTTTAAGTTTTAATTTTTTAAGTTTTAGCCTATTATTTGTGTTAAGTATAATCCTAAAAACCCAAGAGATTTCTAAGATCTCAGCCCTAATTAGCTTGTAATGGATAGATAGATAGATAGATAGATAGATAGATAGATAGATAGATAGATAGATAGATAGATAGATAGATAGATAGATAGATAGATAGATAGATAGATAGATAGATAGATAGCACTCTAAATATTATAATATTTGATGCCTACAAAGCAGGAGAAGGATAAATGAAGCTAAGGAAACTGCTTACCTACTTCCTTTTACATTACATTACATTTCAGTCACATCTTAAAGCAAATAAAATGTATAATGTATATTTATGTTAGTCCATTGCAAAAAATATATTTGTGTATACCTTTCACTGCCTTAAAAACTGTTTTATTCTTATTTTTCTGCCAGATTTTCACAATATTAGTCAGAGTTTTCATGTGAAAATAGATGGATACACTTGAAATGTACTGTCACGATAGTAAAACACTTGCAAAAAACAAACCAGCAATATGGTGTTCCACAACAACCAATTGACAATACCTGAGCAACCACCTAAGACATCATAGCAACCACCTGGTATACCATAGCAATATGTCTAGCAACACCAAAGCAACCTTCAAGCAACTACATTGAGTATCATAGCTATAACCACATACATCCAGCATCCAATTAGCAAAACCATAAAAGCCACCTGGAATACAATATCAACCACCTGGCAACACCAGGCATCCCAACACCAACATTCCATTTACGAATCCCATAGAAATTCCACAGCAACCACCTAAAATACCAAAGTAACACCATGCAAACCATCTAGCAATACCATAGAAACAACCTGGAGTACCATAGTAACCAACACAGCATTAAGCATCACCTTAGTGGAAAAATATTAATCTGAAACTTTATTCTAAATGCTGGAATGCCAGTCTGAGTTCAGAGAAGTCATGGGTCGGGCACATTCAGAACATTTCCCACACAGGCCTGCGTGCGAAAGCTCAGCATACTCTCAACAGAATGTTCACATGCAACATTATTTAAAGGACTGATGAGCCTAACATAATTTATATAAACAACAATTATCTCTTTTGTCTCTCAAATATAAAAAGAAAGTGAAAGAAAAAAATCAAAAACAACAATACAATACAAACAACAATAAAGGATGTCTCTTTTTGTCAGGCTCAAATTAAAGCAGACAGACAGGCCGAGCCCCCTCCTGGATAGGTCAGAAAAACTGGCCTCTGCAAACCTCCCAGCCAATCAGAGCTCAGTCTGCTCTGAGTCTGGTATTCAGCCCCTGGCAGCTCTTCACATCTGCGCTAAACAGGTGACACAGTGTTCCCGGCTAAGTAGGTTACATTTTATGACAAACGTAATGAAGCAAATGTGATATGATGAACTGATAAAAATGTATAAAAAATGTGTATTCAGTGCAAATAAAAAGCACACTGTAAAAATGGTGTACATTTTATGTTCAGTGTAATCTTATAGTATTTCTAAGAATTGTAATGTTCATTGTAACATTCCAAAAATGTTCAACTAATCAAAAATTGTTAACTGGGATGAACCAAAATCTCAGGCATCAAGCAAGGTTCTCACCCAGGAAAAAATACCTTTTTCTTATTCCACCAAATATGGTACACTAAAGAACAAAACCACTGTTAAATCAGTATTTGGCTACAAATAAATCATAACAAAAAAAAAACACTTTATAAAATTCTGAGAAAAAATTACTGAACAGTATAACTCAGTGGATGGATAAAAAAATATAATCTAATCACAGATCATCAATCATCTAGATTTTGATCCATTGAAAGAATATGGCAAATGTGTAAATTTGCCTAGAACAGGCATTTATACACTGTAAACCCACAATTTGTTTGAAATCAATTAACTTAACTGAGGTGTTTAAGTAAAACTGGACGTTCGCAAACATTACTCAACTATTTTGAGTTAGCTGAACATTTGTGGATGCATATACATTTAAACGTAGATCTTTTAGTAAAATCAATTTATAATTATAATCAGTTTATTCTGTTGCTGTCTATTTGCATATTGGGTGTGTCCCCCAGTTTCTGATGTTCACCCTCATTTTGTATTGATTCCCTCCAGGCAACCTTAGATAAACTTACAGATCAGGGGTCGGCAATCAAGTTTGGCTGTGGGCCAAATATTTTCCAAGCCATTACGTGGCAGGCCAGAAAAAAAATTGTTTTGGAAAATTAAGTGTAATGGGATGAAGCTCTCCAGCCCAGAGGGTGGTATAACAATTGCAAAACAGTTGGTCTCAAAGCAGGTAAAACCAAAAAAAATAAACACAATAAATAAATAGAAGAAAATAAATAAATAAACACACCACTTCTCACACGGGATTTAACCCGTGTCGTCAGGGTCACGGTATAATATGCTACCGCTGCCCTGGCTAGTGAATTGAGACACGAATGGGAAAACGCCCTTATAAGGGGATACAGAGCCCAGGAATGGGTGTAAAAACGAGAACGGACAGGAGCTACAGTAACTCTTAGCGCGACAGAGAGACAGGGGTGGATTGTAAACAAAAGTTTACCAGAAAAGCATTTTATTACTGCGTATAAAACGATTTCCCTGATATTATGGTGAACAAAAAATTAGCATTTTATTCAGTGCCTATTGATGATATGATCATCATATGTATGTATTTTTTAAACATGTTAAATTAGTTTTAGGCCAAATCCTTCATTATCAAAACAACATTAACCAATCTACCATGCATTAAGCAGAGGATATATCTATCAAATTCTCCCATTTCCAAATTCCATCAAATCTGGCAGACTAAACAACAACTTGTGCCGATGAGAGAAAAATGTGTCAAGTCAAAACATCAAAACAGTATTTTCTATACGATCACATTAAGATGTGGAAACTCCAGCAGCCTGTTGCACTTGTTGTGTGGGCATGAGCTGGTAAACAGCCATGACATGACATACACAGAGTTAAACTTAGAGCGAAGGAGGACAACAAGAACAACCTGAGTGGCTGCCGCCGGCGTTCAAGTATAAATTGGAGGAGTCGTGTGTCAGTCTGACAGAAGTGTGTAACCTCAGCTAGCGGCACTTTGGAATACTTCCTGGCAAGAACCTGGGCTAACCTTTACCTTCGTTTTCCAGACGGATTAAGGAATTTTGGAACGACAGGCAATTTAGGAGATGCTTTAGAAGGTCAGTCCTGGTCCTAAAGTCTACCTGCTTTAGCACACACCTGCACACACATGAAAGGGCTTGTTAATAAGCGGATTAGTTGAATCAGGTGTGTTTGAAACAGCGAAAGCACTAATTGTGCAGTAAAGGGGGATGCCAGGAACGGACTGAGAAGCACTGTCATAGAAGAACCATTGATAATACTTCCTATGAATCCAGTACTCATAATGCATTATGAATGTACAGTATTTATAATGCATTTTTAGCATACTTAACATCTTATAACAACCATCACAAGCTTGTATAAAAACTTAACTTATTTCTTCTAAAGTCCTTATAGTTTTATAACACGCTATAAAATACAAGCATGTGACCTTATTAAGAAATGTTTCTTAATGCCTTATAATATCTGTATATGAGATCATTGTACATACAGTACCTATATGAAAACTGTCATTTTCTTTGAATTTAAAATAGATATAAGCATTCTTTAAACAATTTAAAGATTATTAATACCCCATCTCTATTACATATCATTCTTTATAATTCTTTAAAATTAAGAGTGGTTCTAAATCTGATTCCAGTTGTTCAATCAACTGGTCAGTCTTAAAACTACTGATGGCATGTTTTCCTTCTTGGTTGGAATATAAACCTGCGGCCACTCTGGTCCTTTGCTAATTGCGAAGATTAGGCTCCTCTGTTCTTTGCCATCAGTCAAATAATATCATAAAGCACCCTTACTTTTTAAAGAAAAGATAGACAAATGTGCCTCTTCATTCAGAATCATTTTCCTTTCTGTACCTTACAGTGGAATGCTACATCGGGATTGTATTCCATACGTTTTCATGGCCAAAAACTCTGAACCTGAAAAACGACTGGCACAACAGAGAAGAATCCCAGTTGAAGAAACCTGAGGTACCTTTTAACATTACTAAAGACTTTTCTTTTGGCATTTATCAAATTTTTAGGTCTGTCTCTTGCATTTTGTGTATTCGAAAGGTCATGTTTATAAGACCACTGTAACTCGCTGTTCACTGGCCTGCTTTAAAAAACAATGATGGATGAGCTGTAGCACACCTATTATTATTGGATTGATTAAAAACTTTTAAAGCATCAAATGGATTCGCATCATCATACATTATGGACTGTCTACAGTTTAACTGTCGATCTTTGTCTGTTCTAAATTTAAAAGTTTGCCTAAAATTAATAAGAAAAGAAGTGGCAAAAAAACTATTTTTATTTAACAAAAAGAGACAACAGCTTGTCTTCTTCATTCTATAACTTCACTATCAATGCTATTCTCTCTGGCCTTACCGGTTTTGACTTATCTATCCTCCCACTCTCGCAGGTATTCACACAAGATATCCCCACACACTCTCTCTAAAATATAATAAGACAACTGTCACACTCGCAGAAGAAGCAGAAAACATGGTTGGACTCAAGCCCACAGACTTGGCTCCCACAGCCGCAGTGAAGGTCTTTGGCGCGGGAACGGCGGCGTGTATCGCTGACTTGGTGACCTTTCCCCTGGATACAGCCAAAGTGAGGCTTCAGGTGAGAAGCAGCTGCACTTCCTCAGGGTATTTAAATGAATTAATAGATAATAAACCACTGCTGAATAGATTATGTATGTAATTAGACAGGATTGTCTTTGAAGACTGGTGGAGGAGATCATGATGCCAAGAAGCATGAAAACTGTGATTAAAACTCAGGGTTATTCCACCAAATTTAGATTTTTTTGAACTCTTAAAGCTTTATGAATTTGAACTTGTTTTCTTTGCATTACTTGAGGTCTGAAAGCGCTGCATCTTTTTTTTTAGGCATTTCTCATTTACTGCAAATACATGCTCTAAATGATTATATTTTTATTTGTAATTTGGGAGAAATGTTGTCTGTAGTTTATAGAATAAAACAACAATGTTTACTTTACTCAAACATATACCTATAAATAGCAAAATCAGAGAAACTGAATCAGAAATTGAAGTGGTCTCTTATTTTTTTTTTTCCAGAGCTGTATATGGGCACAAATGTTTCCCTTACTCAAAATAGTTAACTATTGTTTGGAACTGGCCACTTTTACATAGAACAAATTTTATGTAATTGAGTTAAAACAAATTGCTGTGGATCTGTAGATGGGCTTCTTCGCTTCCTCTAGAGAAAGATGATGTCATAAGGAACAAGAGTGCAATCATTTATATATATATATATATTTTTATGCATATCATAAATGTATTATAAATTGCCCACCACTTTTATTGGGGACAGGGAAAATGCAAAAAAGTGCAGGGTAGTGAGCCTCCAGGACCAAGTGCATCTCATCAGCTTTGCTTTCTGATTGCTTCAGATACAGGGAGAATCCAAGCCAGCTGAAGGAGTAGCAGGGACGAAGTATAGGGGTGTTTTTGGCACCATCAATACCATGGTGCGCACTGAGGGGCCAAGGAGCTTGTACAACGGTCTGGTGGCTGGACTGCAGAGACAAATGAGCTTTGCCTCAGTGCGTATCGGCCTCTACGACTCTATGAAGCAGTTCTACACCAGAGGCTCAGAAGGTGAGTGCTTTAATTAGGACACTGATACTAACATCCTTGGGGTTCCAACAATGTTCCAATAGTTAAACCATGATTTCTGTATGTTTTGTCCAGAGGCGAGCATTGTGAGCCGGTTGATGGCAGGCTGCACGACAGGAGCCATGGCCGTAGCGTTTGCACAGCCAACAGATGTTGTGAAGGTGCGCTTCCAAGCGCAAGTACGAGTAGCTGATGGCGCCAAGCGATACAACAGCACAATGGACGCCTACAGGACCATTGCTCGCAATGAAGGCATCAAAGGCCTGTGGAAAGGTGAGTTACACTACTTTTACCAGCATTATTAGCCTTTTGTCAGACAACAAATTATAGAAATAATAAGTATACCAACATGTCAAAAGTCATGGAGCAGTTTTTACATTTTTCATGAAGTCTTACCTCAGGGGACGGCTTGCGAATGCCCACACCTGTATAAGTTGTGAGGTGTTATATTGTGAGTGAGGTTAAACTCTTAATCTTAAACCAGATTAAGGGTGCTCCTATATCCACAGTGTCACGTGTGTACAGAAAATACATAATGGAAGATCCTATAGTAGATGGTAAATCAAAGTCTAAAGGTCTAAACGTGAAAGCAGAATGTTGTATTTGTTTTTAACTTGTCTATGATAAGCTTAACATGCTCAAATCTTAGAAAGTACATCATTAAACAGAATCTGAAGAATGCCATGCCAATGGTACAATCCACTTTTTCTCTACTCTGCCATTCGCTGACTGTTCACGCACACACACTGTTATACGACTCAATACCAGTTCCTGTCCCATGACTTTCAGCATGCAAGTGTATATACTGTACTATTTATCTATTTATTTATTCATGCTATTATTATTAATTGATGTGTTTTAGGTTGTTTGCCAAACATCACCCGAAACGCCATTGTGAACTGTGCAGAGCTGGTCACCTACGACATCATCAAGGAGCTGATACTGAAGTACAATCTGATGACAGGTATGACTTGAAATCTGTACAATACAGGCGTTTATATAAAACATTTACGATGTTTTACATAACACAGGGTCTAGATGTGTCCTGTTTACAAATTTCCTCTTAGACAACCTGCCCTGCCACTTCACGGCTGCGTTTGGAGCCGGTTTCTGCACCACCATCGTGGCGTCTCCAGTGGACGTGGTGAAGACACGCTTTATGAACTCCAGTCCCGGCCAGTACAGCAGTGCCATCAACTGTGCCATCACCATGCTGACCAAGGAAGGACCTACAGCCTTTTATAAGGGGTGAGCTAAAGAATCCTAGAAGATTTATCCCTTAAACCCTTAATGGCACCATTCCTAACAATGGCAGGCATGGGATAGAGGAGGGGTATAAAATATTGAGCTGTGTAGCGGTGGAACTGTGTTCTGGAATGATGGTGCCCCATCTAATAATTTATGGGTGATTTGGGGTTTGAGAATGGGCTAAGGGTGGTGATCATCCAACATCCTGACCTCACAAACTTCTTGTTCTACATTGTGTCACTGAATGCCATCAAATCCTCACAGCAATGTTCCAAAATCTAGAGTCTAGAATGTAGAAAGCCTTTTTTGGATAATAGAGAAAGTAGAGTACCCTTGATTTTAGAAGAAACAAGGAACAAACAGGTGTCCCATTACTTTTGTCCATATAGTGTAAAGTATAGAAAGTTTATTAAGTTAAGATATTTTTTTGTTTTAAGACAATTTTAAGAAGATTGTTAAAACCATCACATTTATGGTAGAGGAATACTTTGGCTTTATTTGTTTTTTTCATCTCAGAGATTTTATTATGAAATGCTTAATAATAATACTAAGTTCACAAATAGTTATAGTAATAGTAAGTAATGCAATTTAATTCAATTTAAGTAATCAATTTAAGTCATTCATTTAAATGTGTGTAATCATATGTGTACTTTGTGCATGACTTAGCAATCAGATTTTAGAACCAGACCTACTTGTTCTATAACAAGCATTAATGCCTAAATCAATGTTGATCACATAAATAATGGTGTTTGTTTCTCCGTCCCCACCCAGCTTCATGCCCTCGTTCCTGCGTCTGGGATCCTGGAACATTGTGATGTTTGTCTCCTACGAGCAAATCAAGAGAGCCATGACGCGAGCGCAGCAGTCCTGGGAGTCACCGTTTTGAACTGTCGCATCAGGACAAGAATATGAAAGAAAACATTAATTTAATTTATATTCCTGTGGATCCAGTACTTACCAGCCAGAGAGGACAGTGCTGATGTATGAAAGTCCTCTGTAATGGCGAGAGGTGGAGAAGATGCAGCAGAAGATCTATATTATGGGATTATCTAAGTCTTATCTCTGTGGTGGACTGAGATGAAATAGAGCAGTATGAGAGAACTCATTGTGGACTTACAGCACTTTAAAGACCAAAGGTAGAGCTTACCACTGTTAAACTGTCACAAAGCAAAGGGTGACTGGGAACTGTCGGTGGAGGAAAAATGAGATGTAGGGCTGTGTATTGGCACAAACTTAGCGATACACTACATATCATGTACATATACAGGGGTAACAAATCAATATTTCACATTATATTGCAATAATGTATCAAGGAGATATATTGCGATTGTTTAAGAAAACCTGTCATAGTATAAAAAACTGAGTACTTTTTATCCAATCACAACAGTGGGATCTAATGACACTGTACAACACTGCCCTCTAGCTGTCAGGATTTACACAACAAAAAATGAACCACTGTCTGACAGCAATCTTCACATGTAAACTAATAACTAAAAAACAATACTGTGTTTTTAAAAATCAATACAGAATTGCAAAACAAAATATTACAATACTTTGATATACTGATATTTTCCTACACCCCTAATGAAACGCCAAACATATCTTTAGATCTAGCACAGGTTTTGGTTTTGTCTTCTCAGAGGAGTGAGTGTATATTTTCGTTAATGTCATATTATGTCACTTTTTTAATACAATGAAGGGTACAGTCATGTTTACACAAGTGTTAGGGCTTCACAGCTCTAGTTTACAAAAGCTTGGACCGTATGAAGGTTGGGTCCATAGCAGATGAACTGTTTGTTGCCATTATGAATGCACATGTTTGTTCTACTGTATGTAGGGCAAAATATTTAAAGCTTTATTTTATACAATGTCTATTTTTGTCAATAAAATACAAAAATATATATTTTTATCATTTTCTCTGTCTCAGGTTTAATTGTTTTATTTTACCTATTCTGATATACAACATATCACACCTTTACCATTATTACTACTTACTGCACAGGCAGAGATTTATTATCATGAGTTATAATTTCCCAGTGGAAATCATGTAATTTCTTATTTCAATTATTATGTTGCACAGAACACTAATTGAGACCTGTTGTCCATCAGAATAGATTGTAAACCAGCCAATGGAACAGTAGCTTAGCCCCGCCCACTGCACTGGACGAAAAAAAATCAGACATTAGTGCATGTTAGCACACCAGAACAAATAATGCAAAGTTATACAAGCTCATTTTTATTAATTCGTTGTAATTTAGATTTTTTTTAAATCATATTTAGAAATAAAATGTATTGGTTAATAGGACTTATTTTAATATAGATCTCATATAAGGATAGTAGTGTCTTTATTTTATTTTAATTAATTTATTACAAACAGACAACAGCATTTTTATTCTTTTCAATCACTGGAACATAATTTAGGTCTGAAAGGTTTGACGAGGAGACTGTCACATCTTGGCCTCGTCTCGTGTCTCTGTGTGTCTTCCCCACGTGACCTGTGCTCCCCTGTGTCTCCCATCTCAGTACTTTTCCACCTGTTTCTCATTTGTAGCTCCGCCCCTTCCCCAGGTGTTTCTATTATAGTGTGTTTCCTGTTTCTTTAAATAGCCCTCCTCTGCCACTTTGTCTCCGTCGGTCTTTGCACCTTCCCCTGTTGTTTTGTCTCTCTGTTGTTTCACCGCGTTTCATAGCCCTAGTCCTTGCTCTGTGTTTACCTCTGTTTATCTCTTGTGTATATTTCTAGTTTCCTATTTATTTACATTGTTTTCTCCCTTGCCCTGCTTAGTTTAGTTCTCCTTGTCTAGTTTAGTTTCTTGTTTAGCTCCATGTTCCCTAGCTCCCTGTATATAACCTTAGTCATTTGTTTCTCGTTTATTTCTTGTTTTCACGTTTATAGTTTATTTCCCTTATATATATATTCCCTGTTTGTTTATTATCATCATCGCTCGTTTGTTATTGGTTATTTGTGTTTCTTTGTTTTGTGTTTCTCATTCCTTGTTTCCTTGTTTATTTGTTATTTATTTAATAAATTATTTATCTTCGGATCCTACCTGCACTTGCGTCCGCCTCCTCGTCTCCCTGCCTGGGTATTTCCTGACAGAGACCAGCCACTGAATGCTATATTAATAAGAGTTATCATAACGCTTATCATGGCACCAGTTTACTGAAAAAAGCCTGTCTTTCAGCAAAAAGAGCCAATCAGCTCGCTGATTGTGCGTTGAGCAGGGAGTGTCAGTGTGCTAGTGGTGAAGCCTCCATCGCTGTGGAGATCTGCGCAAGCGCAGTAGCCGTAACAATCTGAAAAGGGGCATTGTTGAGCCAAATACTGCAAACTTTTAATGAGGTTTTTCATCAGATTTTTTCCGTGATGTAAAATTAGTTTCTTAAATGAAAATCAGACCTTTAGTTTTCAGTAAACAGGTCTGAGTGTTCCTAAGCTGTCCCCTGAGGTAACACTTCATGATTAATGTACATACTGCTAACTACTGTTCCTTGACATTCGGCATGTCTGTGTAATGTGAACTATGTCGACTAAATCAGTTCACCTACATTATCAGTGGTTGACACTTACTCAACTGGAAAAGCCTCAGTGCCTTATCACTAATGTTGTTATTCTGAACTGTATTCAGCATTAAATACATTAAACTCTGGTTCAGTGGTCAGATATGAGTGATTAAAGACTTTAGACTTTTATTATTAGTGATTAGCTAAGCAAATATCTCTTAAAACATTCACTATAAGGAAGAAATATTGAGACACAAAAGCAGGGGTATTAAAAGAGTATAGCTTGCTTATGTTGGAGTAACTAGAGTCTCTACTGTCTAGGGAAATATTTCTACTAATGTATTTTAAGGATTGCTGTAAGGATTTGATTACATTTGGAAACAATTGCATGAAGCACCATCATTCCAGAGAACACAGTTCCACTGCTCTACAGTTCTACAGCTCAGTACTGGGGTTTATACTGGGGTGTCAAAAGGTTCAATAGATTTATCTGCTCCTGAAAGTACTTTTCTATTAGCAGTTGTTCTCCACAGGCACTTTGCACATATGTGTCAGCAATGGGTGCAACATAAAGTTTCTGCATGCATTCATTAGAAGTGCATTAGAAGGACATACACATTTGGATATATCATCTCTATTAATTTTTTTCTATTTATCATTTACTATATCTTCGAGATTTGTTAATAAAACTGATAATGGATGTTTTAGGATGAAAGATGGCCAGTCCTGCGGTGTCACCAACCATGCCATTACCATCTTGACCAAGGAAGTAACAACAGCCTTATATAAGGGATGAAAAAAGTAAAAGGTGCTTCAAATATTAACATTTGCTTTGGCCAGATGCATTATAGAAGAGGTGTTAATGGCGTAATGGGTGTTTGCTTTAATATTAATGCAATGCAGTGACTCTAGTTGCTTTTTAAATGTGCCAAACATTGCAATACATCTTAGTGTTCGGTACATTTTACATCAGCCACCTAAAATCTTGAGGTTAGAAATAAGGTAAAAGGTTACAGTCAATAAATATGCTGTCATACATACAGCTGTTTGAAAAGAGTTTTTTGTGTCTTGAACTCTGGCCTGTCTGAAATTGGATAAGGACTGAAACTTCCTGTATATGATTTCCTATACTCAAAATTATTTTTATGGTGATATTGCCATATTATTTATTTTGTATTTATTCATTTTCTTAAACTACATAGAAATTGATGTAAAATTACTTATTTTTATCTGTGTATACATGTGTTATTATTTAAAGGTTTATTTCTTTCCCAACAACGCAATGTTTTTCTTCATAATTGTAAGATCCATTTTAACATTACAATTGAATTGTTTATTCTATATTTATCTGTCCTTATACAATCAAAATTTACATCGTACATTTGGATACACCTTAAGTTTAATCTTTGCTCCCAGAGATGCCTAATAGATGCTTATTCAACTCAATGTCTATTAAATGCAAGTGAACTCTCTATAGAACCTAAATTTACACCTAACCCTAAGCTAAATTCACTAAAACCAAACCCTAAAACAAACCCTAACTTTAAATCTAACCCTAAATGTTAAGATTACAGTCTTTGTTAAAGTTTGGATGTATGATTACAGTCAGTAGAGAATCATTTACTTTCATCTTACCATTTAAATTTTCTATGCAATTGAGCATCTATGAGACATCTTCAATGCAAATAACAATCCGAATGAAGTAATACCCAATCTAAATGTGCATGGTGAGGATAAGGTGCAGAGATATGCAACAAAATGCTATAACAGCTATACAGATATACACAATATCATATATAACATACTGTACATGAATAATGCTGTGTAACCCAAGCAAACTATATTTCTAAAGAATCATGTAATATTACTCTACCTCCTCAGTCACACACCCTCTCTGTTTGTGTTCTCTGCTCTTTGTTTTCTTAGACAGAGTTGTTTAATTGCCAGTAAATTCCTGGGTAGAACTGGGTGTGAATGGTGCTCATCCAATAAAGCTGGTCATAAACAGACAGCTGAACCAGGTGTGTTTGAGCAGGAAGATCACCAGACTGTGTTGAACACTTCAAGCCCAGCAGGACCAGAGCTGGTGTAGATTCATCAAACGTTCTAATAGGTAGCAGTGTGCAGCTCTGCTGGTCAGGAAATGAGGCATGTGAACACTGGGGTCCTGCTAATTTAGCTTATTTAAAGTTACTGATTACACACACACATATATACTCTCACACTTTTTTTTTTGTTTTTCTGCAAAGATGCACTTCTTTATAGTATAAAAAGATTGATTAATGAATTCTCTTCAGTATGAGATGGAGTACCCAAACCATGTATTTGTTTTAGAGTAGATCTATTCAAAAATAAAATATCCCTTTAGTATCAAAAGTAAAAAATATCATAATTTATTGTGGCTCCCATATCATATTTTTATTTTTATAACAAACTCTAAGTTGCTTAATCAGCTTATTTTAGGCGAAAAGAGACAAATGTTACTCTTGGGTCACCAATATTTTAAAAGAAGGACCTCAAATTAATTTTTTTATTAAGTTTAATTAAAAAAAATTAACTTTAATCACAGGTGTATCATTAATTTATATTTTCTATACTGGATCTATATATTCCATAAATTACATCCTTAATCCCAAAATTTTACACTGTTGTATTGATGTTTATCTACATGCTGCACTGGGCAGATATTGTATAGCCAGTCTGATCCCTGATTGGTGGTTTTGTTTCTCACTTCTTTTATTTGATGTTTTATGCAAACTTAAACCAAAAATAACAACCTTTATTTTTTAGATTCTGCTTAATGTAGTGAAATAAAAAGTAAGATTTGTAAGTTTGAAATATGTAGAGTAGTTAAAGTAAAAAGTCAAATTGGTACATTAACCAGTTACATCTACTTAATTAATATCCACCACCAATTCTCCACGAGCTGTTAGTGTCACGTCCTTCAAGATCCTTTCCTTCTTTTCTGGTATAAATGCATCTGCACACTCCAGGCAGCCTCCACATCACAGGAAGGGTTAATAGGTAAATGCTGCCATATTAAACAGTTCTGGGTAAAGAAGGCAGTGGGAACTACATGAGACCCCTGATTAATCACATATGTTCCTCTCTACTGACTACTCACTGTGACTCAGCACTACATTTTAAGACTGAATGTCTGGTTTAAGACATTTTTTCTGCAACTACAACGGATGGGTTTATATAGTGGCATGTTAGTCAACATTTCTGTTAAAAAATTATGTTAAAAATGTCTGTTAAAGTGAAAAAAATATCACCTGATTTCCAAAAGTTAAAGATGACACATTTCTTTCAAGATTTCAAGATTTATTTTTCATTATTTCATAATGACCATTTTTAATCCATTTTACATAACAAAAAAGGGTAAAGTGTCATCATGGTCAGCAAATAGTAATCATTTTGCTATGAATCAAAGCTTGTACCCAGCTAAGAGGGAATGTTATAAGAATGTTTAGCAATTTTTTTAAAGGTATCTTCCTCAAAAGTTATTATTGCAGGCATATTTCAATGTAAATCAACGTAAAGTCCACAACCCTCTTGCCTTTTAAATTAGCATTTTACATTTCAACACCATACAGATTCAAAAATGGTTGGATGGAAGGTTAAAAAAGTGATTTTAATTCCATTTGCAGTAACTGATTTTTAGTTTGGCACCAATTCTTCACCATACCTGGGAGTTTGTTTATGTTCGATTTCTTTTACTGTTGTGTTTTTGAGACCAGATTGGTAGTGGTGGGGAACATTCTTTATACTCAGCTAGTTGTACAGTTTCTACTGCTCAGTGATGTTTATTAGGGGGAAGAAAATAAAAATAAAAATGTTAATTTTTCATCATGGCATACAGTTTTTTTTTCCTCTTCCATTCAATTTGAGGCATCCCGAATGTGAGCTATGGTTTGTTAAAGGTTGAACCTATAATGAATAAATTCAACGTTGATTCAACAATAACGTCAATGTTGATTCAACGTTGAAAAGCCAGCTAGGACACTTATACTCCAAAACTGTTTAATAACTTTTATTAATACAGGATTCGCCTACAGCCAAAAATAAACAAATGATGTTTAAAATAATAAAAAAAAAAACAGTAAAAGTTTGATTTTTAACAATATACATTTTAGATGTCTGTTTATCTACTGCTCACAGTAGTAGAAATTCAGCCAAAAGTCACTGATATGTATTTTACTCTACACATGAGGATGGTTTTTGTTGGAATTTTTTACAGGAATAACAATTAATAGTATTTGATTTATATTATAGTTATTGACACAAAAGTGTGAACAAAAATAGCCCACTATTGTAGTATTTTAAATATCTCTGGTTTTATCTCAAATAACCATTGCAAACATGTTTAGATGATTTGTAAATGTTTAAATACTGTGGGTTCTTTAAACGTGGTGAGGACAATAAAGGGTTAATGCACATCCTGTTTTTAGATCCTTACAAATTATTTTTATTAAAAGTGTGTGAACATATAAAAATATATTTAAGATATATTTTTATACATGTACGCTCTTAATTAAGTAAGTCTTAATAAGATTTAAACAATACTTATATAAAAGCTTAGCTATGGAAACATTGAAGGTTTTTGCCCACCTGTATTGCAAGATATGCAAACACGTTGGCTGTTTACGAGGCTGAACTACTGACCAATCATAACGCCGTATGCAAATACACGAGTTACTCGGTAGTATCTGGTAGGCTCTGAGTTGTAGCAGAGTAGCAGAGTGAAGGATCTTCTAGCCTATCCCTGCGCAGGAGGCGGGGCTTGTCGGAATATGGGTGGGTTTAAAAAAAGCCGGGTATAAAATCAGCTGTTTCCGCAAAGCGCCCCACGCCAGTGTTTGTGTATGCCGCGTTGGTGAAGCTCCATCGAGTCCGTCGACGATTTGTGTCTTTTGAGAAGATCAGGCTCGGTTTCTTTGTTTTATATTCCCCTTTCTGTTCTCTTTACGGTAAGTTTGGATATTTTAGAGCCACTAAGGCACGTTTGTGTCATTTATTTTAGGTGTTAACTTTTTAAAAAAAGTTTAAGAACTGTAAGGAAGTGGTTCATCGTGCTAACCTCCAGCGGCTGTGTGCTTTGTTCTCTTTCAGGAGTATGTTTTTTAGGTGTTCGTTTTCTGAACGTTTTTCTATGGAAGACCGAGGCAACGAGATTATAGTTGAAAGTCTTTTCAACCAGAGGGACGCCTTTAGAGAATCCTGACTTTATTTGGCATCATCGCCCGGGGTTTACTGAGTGAAGGTAAACAGTTTAGCTAGCTTAAATTTTCTCATTTAAATCGGTATAACAGTCCAACAAAGTTGTAATACACCAAACCAACGACTTGACCTAATATCGTTAGATAATCTAAATTATCTAAAAAAAAAAACGCCTGAGTGTGAGCAACTTTGTGCTCATACTTTATTTTATTTAATTGTTTTTGTATTATTATTATTATATAGTATCATATACCATAAGAGAGCCAAAACATGTCTAAAGCATACAGACAAAAATCAGTAAATAAAATAAACTAACTATTAATAAAGTCAATAAAGCCACAGGGGTTCAAAAAAGGTAAACATTATGTAAGTAAAACGTACACCATGTTCCTAACACTTCAGAAATGTGGTTGATTTTTTTTTGAGTTTAAAGAAATTAGCACTAATTATAAGTAGGCTTTAAATTTTAAGCATAAGAATATAATTGGTTTAAAGTGTTTTTTATTATTATATATTATAGCTATATATTTTACCTCTTACGACAAAAACGCTGCACATTGTATTGTATTGTAGCTACACCATAAGTATAAAGATTTATTAAAAAAAGAACAGTGATCTTTAGGGAAAATAGTTTTAGATGGCTAAATAAACACTATTTATTTTAGTAATACATTCTGTCCCTAACATTTGTGAAATGTGGTGTTTTTGAAGTTAAGCGTTTTTAATGTAACTCTCAGCTTATGGTTCTTAAATAATACATACACACACAACTTCGATGTACAGCAATTTTCATGGAAATTAGAATTAATACCATTTTAAAAACAGCAAATTAAGTACAACACTTACAAAATTGCATAACATGATGAACAGTATTAGTAAGGAATAGATACAATAAAACGACATAATACATGGTTCATAACACTTAAATGTGCTGTTTTTTGTGAAAATGAGAAATTGTGCCCATTTACAGCCATTTAAGAGCAGTTTTGTTAAACTAGTGTATAAAGGATTTAGCTAGTGTACACACAGGAGTATATAATCTGAATCAGCATCTCACCCCCATCCCACCAACCCCCACTGACGACAGCACTTCCTTTGTTTAGCTTACACTGAGCAGGATAAGCTCAGCAACAGCCGCAGCAGCCAATCAGGAAGCAGCTCTGCTTCTGTGCATTTATTAAAGGGCGAGGTTTCTGCTTTGTGCTGCTTCACCTCCCCCTCTTACACCAGTTTCCAGCCACAGGGGACACAATGTTCCCAGACCGTTTCTCTGAAGCAGACAAGAGGCTCACTCTGGGCTCTGTTCCAAAGCAGAACTACTACTGAGAATTAAAAAAAAAAGTTTAGTGAAACATTTTAGGAACCATTCTGAGTTACGTAATCTACGACGACAAATGATGTAAAGCACACAGATTACCTAATATAACCATAAATGTCCAAGCACTCAACTTTTACAACAGTTAGTGTGGTCAAGCCCTCTGTAATGGACCCCCTAATGTTTGTTTAACCACATAAACCCTTATTTGCAGAATATATAGTTGACTTTGTTACATAACCACTAATTATTTACTATTCAGGACTATGAATTATTGAATGTTATAAAACTAATGGGTAACTTGCGTAGCTTCAAAGTTTAATGGAAGAGTTTAAAAAAATATATATTTTCTTATATAAATAAATTACTTTTCTCAAACTTGGGTATTTTTACTAATTGCTTGATTTTTCAGATCTAGTTTAGATGCAAGGGCAGCCATTTAAGTTTTGACCCTATTATTCAAGGATTACCATAGACCTGCAATAATTATTTTTTCTTTTTCCAATATATTGTCTAAGAAATAAATGCAATAAACAATATCCTGCTATTTAAGCCTATTTTTTTTATTTTCCCTTTAAAAAACAAGCATGGAATAAATCCAATAGGCAATATTAAGGTCAACAAAAAATCCATTTAATATTCCAAATATTATTCCATTTCTATTAAATGCAAATCCTGGTAGACTTTTAAATTCCACATTTTATAAATTATTTGCATTTATAATTTTTGGTAATAAAAGGATGCCACTATATATTGAATAATTTCTATATTTTGTAATCACATTGTTTTATTTTTCTTTTCTTCTCTCTTCAGATTTGGGTAGAGTTCACCTATCTTGTTTTCACTTCGTTGGGCTTTAAGACATCCTTTACACCTTTCCATCTGTACATTCCTGCACCTTTTGGCAAGTGGAAAAATGGTTGGATTTGGACCTGCTGACGTGCCCCCGACGGCTGCGGTGAAGTTTATCGGTGCTGGCACCGCGGCCTGCATCGCTGATCTCTTCACCTTTCCTCTAGACACCGCTAAAGTTCGACTCCAGGTAAGGGTCTATGTGTGTAAACACACCTGACTGGCTTTCCTCAGCAGCAAATTATGCGTTACAGGAGGATCTATGGCTGTTTGAGATTCCTCCCAGAACAGCAAGGCCAGATCATCATACCAGAATAATTTACAATAAAATAACTAATTTATATCCCATACTGACTCTAGCTTTTCCTCCGTCTTTTTCCCCCCTCTTTCTCGACTCTTGTTTTATTTCCTTCCTTGCACTAGCCGAGTAAGCTGATCGAGGAGCTGATGTTTAAGCCCTAGGACCCTGCAGATCCGGAATGGTGCATCATGGACTTCCAGTGGCTGGAGACTGTACACCTGCTTCCCTCTAATGCTCATCCTTCCCAGTTTCTGTAAAGCACCTTTTGTTCTGTACAGATCCAAGGGGAGTCCAGTGGCACTGCGAAAGCGAGCCATGGACAGGCGGCGAAGTATCGCGGCGTGTTTGGCACCATCACTACCATGGTGCGCACGGAGGGGCCGAGGAGTCTCTACAACGGGTTGGTGGCTGGACTGCAGCGTCAGATGAGCTTTGCTTCGGTCCGCATCGGCCTGTACGACTCTGTCAAGCAGTTCTACACCAAAGGCTCAGAACGTGAGTTTAAACAACCTTTTTATTATTGGTTTTACTCTCTTGACCTTTTAAATAAAGGTTATTTCACAGAAAATGCCATAAATCAGACCAGTACTGGCACAGAACAGCTAAATTTCCACCTTTAAACGGACAATGTTCATGTTCTCTCTTCTTCCATTAGATGTTGGAATTGGCAGTCGCCTGCTGGCAGGCTGTACCACCGGAGCAATGGCAGTTGCTGTGGCCCAACCCACTGATGTGGTGAAGGTTCGCTTCCAGGCACAGGTTAGCGGTTGTACAACTAACAAACGTTACCAAGGAACCATGGATGCCTATCGGACCATTGCCAGAGAAGAGGGGTTTCGTGGCCTATGGAAAGGTGGGTGAAGAATTTGGAAGAATCATCTTTACTTTTTCCACATGAGGAAATGGCAAAGCCACCACTACCTGTTAATATAAAGCAGCTTAGCAAGTTAATATTGTGTACTAGCCTGCCAAACCTGTGAGATTAGCATATAGTCTATACTTTTTAATATATTAGTGTGTAGTAAACAATTGGGACACTTCCAACATCTGATAATAAAACAAAATTTGGCTTAAGGCATGACAAAGCATCATCTAAGCAGTCTTGTTGATAAAAATATCCTTCTCAGGAACTGGACCAAACATCGCTCGCAATGCTATCGTCAACTGTACCGAACTGGTGACCTATGACCTCATTAAGGATGCGCTTATTCGCTCTACACCCATGACTGGTAAGATAAGGTCACTTAAAATAGCATAGTATAGATCCTGCACCAGTGGATGTCTTCTGATAAATGGGTTCTTTTAACTGAACTGATTTAACCTCTCCTCACAGATGACCTTCCATGCCATTTCACATCTGCATTTGGTGCTGGTTTCTGCACCACGGTCATCGCTTCTCCAGTGGATGTCGTGAAAACAAGATATATGAACTCTGCCCAAGGCCAGTACAGCGGTGCCCTGAACTGTGCTGTGGCCATGCTGACCAAAGAGGGGCCTATGGCCTTCTACAAAGGGTAAGTAATCATAAATTGTCACTGATCACAGAAGTTATCAGTGTTTTACATGCACTTCATAATGTGATTACTGCAGAACATTAGGTTTCCAATTATCAGATCAGTGTGGTTTTGAGATGGCACGGATTTGGGTAATCGGATAATGGGGGTCAGACAATAATTTGATTTTTTTTTTTTTTTTTTTTGCAGAACAATAGATCAACCTACCAACTTTAAAAATATATATTTTTAAGGTTATTTTAAATGCTGCTTACTTTTGTTTGATACCAGTGTCTGTTTTCACACATGCACAGACTGGGGCATCCCAGAATTCTTTGTATATGAGTTTAGATGCACTGAAATGCCATTACTGAGTAAAAATCCTGCTCTCTATCTAATATTTAGACCATACTCCAATCTAAGAAACTGGAGTATGCTGTTTACATGTTTACGTAAATAATCCAAAAACTGCAGTAATCTGTGATTTTTAAACAGGTTTGAATGGTAACCTACTTTGAGACTTGCTTGTTATTGTCATTGCTTGCAATGTTTACACCCATCATTGTTTTAAATTGTTTTCATTGTTTACACCCATCTGTCCATCTCTCCTTCAGATTCATGCCTTCTTTCCTGAGATTGGGCTCTTGGAACGTGGTGATGTTCGTCACGTACGAGCAGCTGAAGCGCGCTATGATGGCAGCTCGCCATAACTGGGCTACTCCTCTTTAGTCTTGGCTATTTTCATTAAGGGTGCTGTTCTATTTGCATTTTGCCCTTTTAGTTTAAGTTAACATTTGCCTTTCCTCATCCCTATAACCCCTACCCTTATCCACTTTCATTCTAGTTTATCCCGGGGACTGGAAAGCTGGTCTTCCTTTTATTTAAGCCTTTTTTTATGCCTTTTAAAATTATGCCAATAAAGCTTTTGAAGAAAAAAACGAATGATGTTTATTTAGCTGCATTAAATCATTCATAATCTTTACAATAAAAAAAAAAGGTAAGAGGGAAATTGTCATGTAGGTTGGAGATGTGCTGTGTGGGTTACATGGTAAGGGCCTGCTTGAGAAGCTGTCTCTTCTCTGGAGTGAGTTTCTCAGGGTACAGGGTTTTAAACTGGATGATCAGATCCCCTTTGGTTGACGGGTGGCTGGATAAAGGCATCCCCTCTCCTGGGACCACCTTGCTGTATTCAGGGCTACAGAAGACAATAGTCATTGGTTTGAGTTTTAAAAAGCTTTAGTTAAAAACATTTATACTTTTATTTTATATTGGACAGTTCAATTAAGAAGTTTACACAAAAAATAATTTTGGTATAAATAGCAAAAGCATGATTCATCAGGTACACTGGTTTCTTTGAGCTGAAAACAGGAACGTTTAAGATTTTACTCTAATTGTGTAGAATATCTCCAGATTTTTCCATCTGATTAGGTGAGATTGGGATTAGTGTTTTGTGCTACTGCTGTAAATAGTTTCATACATTTTTGCTACAAGCACTACTTAGTACTCATCAGAGGGAAAAATAAAGAAAGCTATTTTAACTTAAGTTGTAAATGCTCAGGTCCAAAAAGTATCCTTGATTTAAAGATCATAGTCAGCTAAAAAGCTCAACATTAGGTTTTAATACTGTTTTTTTTAATAATTAGAACTTGATGGATGAGAGAATTTCATAATTGCATCTTGCTATTCTTAAGACAAACATGTAATAATGGATTTTTAAATGTAATATACAAAATCAATGTAACATCATCTCAATGGAATGAATTGAATATGCCTATATTTAATTATTTATTTTTTTACTAAACTATGTGAACTGGCTACACAGTACTTGAACACAGTTCCACAATGTGGAGAGTATCTATATTTAACCCAAATTTCAATGTGAATAAAAAGTAACGTCAGCAGGCTCTGTAAGAAGAGTGAACTACTGCAGGACGTCGGGGCAAAATGTGTAAAAAGATTAAAACGTAAATTAATTTAAAAATGAATTACCATTTTTAAAACAATTGCACGCGTTAACACATGGTTGACTGCTATAATAATTTTATGTATAGATTTTTTTTTTGGTCATTTTGACCAGGAACACCATAATAATGAACATGAAATAAACCCAACAGAAGGGTTAAATATGTCAGTGAATGTATAAGACTGGAGGTGAACAGATCTACTCACTGTACAATGTCATTAACTGGAATATTGAGAAGCCTGCCATCTAGTGTCTCCACTTCCACTGCAAAGCCAGTCAGTGCCTGTGGATCATGATCATAATTTCAACAAAACAGAACTTCTTACCTACTGTTAATCAGCCTAATAAGCTTGCATACAAGCATCTCACCATCTCCAGAGATATGTGTGCTGTGTAGGTCAGATCTGCATTCTGACGGGTGAACCGTGGGTGAGGTTTCTGCCGAACGATGAAAATGATATCAGCTGGGATGTTGTTTGGATCCTGAGGAGAAACCACAGCTGTATTTATTAGGACCTTTTCTGAATAAGAATGGACACGGGTCCAATAAACAAGGACAACACTATAGTCTAGTCCTGTACTTAGAAAATATTTTAATTATTAATTTAAAAAAATGTAAGTAGAATTTGGAAAAGTTATAAAATTTAAAACTTGATCCCTGTCTGGGAACCTGGCCTATGCGGTTTCTGTAATCACACCTGGTCCCCCTCTTTCTGGAACGTGATCCGTGTTCCCTCATTCCAGCCTGGTTTCACAGTGATGGTTAAAATCTTGTCTTTGATGCTGGAAGTGTGGCCATCTTCATTCATCACCTAAAGAAATGTAACACTGTTACATCACAGGAAAGGCTAAACAGTGTCGGGTGAAAACGGATTATTTGCAACACAAATTGATGTAAATTAGATGTTAAAAGTTTTTACTGTTAAAAGGTTTTACAATTTTGTAACCAAACCATCTAGATCAGAGAAATTAAAAATGCTACTTAATATTAAAGTAATTTAATTTGAAGCAGATTAATTTTTTTATATATATATATTTCTCATAGTTAATTAACTATGTCATTCAAAGTGTTTTTTATTTTCATTGTACTGAGATTTCCTCATAGAGGAGGTAACAGGAGCCGTGTTTTACAATTTCTTCAAATTAATTCAAATTCCACAAAGAGACTATGTGAGTCCTGAATTTTATAAATAATGTAATGATGTTTAAAAAAAGTGGTAAATTTAAAACAAATGTTTTTTGTGGACAAAATATACATCTCCACTAGGGATGTTCCATATTAAATTGTATGCAATAATATCACAAAAAATTACGCAATATAAACCTTCATATCATGATAATAGTGATATTTTTGTAAGCATTTGTTTTGCTATTTACTGTATTTATTTTTAACTTTCTGTTTACAGTTTATACATATGCACAAAATATGCTGCACTTCAGTTTTGTGGCTTATTTTTTAACATGTTTGTATTCTTACGAAATGGATAGGTTATACTATTTTTTATATATATATATATTTATCCTGTTGCAGTAGTATATTCTTGAAACTAGATTTAAAAAAATCTATGTTCTGTCACAGACACAATATTGATAATATAAACCATAAATTATCATGATACTATTTTAGGGCCATATCACCCACCCTTAATTTCCATCATATCTAAAAATCCCATCTGAAATAAAACAAAATAATATCTAAGGCACCAGGGAGCTTTTAAAGACATTATATTCTCTAGATATCTAGTCTTGAACAACATTGCTTACATCTGAATTATTAAATTATGCAGAATATATTTTAAAAGTCTATCTATTAAAAACTGTTAAACAGAACACTCAAAGCTTTGGGCTATCTTACTCTTCGGGATATCTTTATTTTCTTGGTGCATCCATAAAACAGGTCCTCCAGAGCTAAATGGAGGTCACGCTCAATAGGGGGGTCCTGCTTTCTAACCCCTCGTCCACGCAGCCCTCCAAAATTAATATCCACCTCATTTCCATCCTGAGTGCAGAAATCTGAGGAGAAAAGGTCAAGTGTCCAGTAAAGCATCATCTGATGATCAGGAGATTATTAAAGATTCATAGATATTTAAAAAAATATAAATAAAGACTTGCCAGCGAAAGGGTTGTCGCCTCCAAAAAACTGTCTGAAGGTTTTGTCAGGGTTTCCGTGGTAGACGTATCCAGATGACCAGGCTCCGTTTGCTGCTATTTCTGGGGGGATTCCACCTTTAAGACCCTCCTCGCCGAACGTATCATATGTGGCCTTTTTCCGAACTGTAGTGTTAAAAATAGGTTAGGGCAGTGGGCCTCCTGGACCAGGGTTAAGAAACAATGCCGTACACAATGCTGATTCAATTTTACAACCTTGAATAATGAGTATCTATATAAATATCAACAACAGGACAATATCAGGACACCACTTGTTCTTGGCACAGCCATTGTTTACAGATCAACCATTAAAAATAAACCATATTTAACCATATTAGGGGTAGGAATCACAGGGCATCTCATGATACAATATTATCATGATATGTTGCTCATGATAATGATGCTATCACAGTACTATATTTCTGCCATACTGGATATATTGCAAGACTTTTTTTTACAATAATTCACAACAACTGTGTTTTTGTGTACTGTATTTATTTTATTTAAAAAAAAATTCTGCAGAATTAACCTTTTTATTTGATTATAGCGCCACCATGTGGGGGAATGAAGCAGTAACTTTAGTAAGTCATAGGCAAGTCTTTAGAATGGGACTTTAGAATGCCTATGTTTCAATAAATATATTGACATTGGAATATACATTCTCCAAACACTTTTTTGGGGAAACCCTAGAGCTTCAATTATTCATGTCATGTATTCTCTTGATTGCTTCACACACTTTATAAATATGACTTAATGTCACGTTTACGAATCCAGATCATGCTGAAAAACTGTGAGAAAAAAAAAACTGTGGTCATGAAGGGATGCACATGGTCAGCAAATGGTAAGCAAATAAGTATGCCTTATGCTGCCTTCAAGTGCTCCTTGGAAATTCCTACGTACAAAGTTGAAAGTCGTAATCACGATTTGACATGCATACTTCAAGAGAATGAAGCGAATAAAATATGCATTAGGTGAGTGAAGTTTTTATCCTATTAGAACCGTGAATCATACTAGACTTTTACGTTTTAAACCTTCTTTGTTTGTTTGTTTTATACCTGTGCAGCTTAAAACTATTGCTAATAATGAGCAAAGCAACAAGCCGCCGTGACCTCTTGATACTAAAACGCCCCCAACTGGGAAACTCGAGTTTGTGGTGGAGTTCATTTGCTCTCATCTCGTAAATACAATATTTCTGGCACAACTTGAAGGCAGCATAAGTATGCCAAGAAAATACAGTTCTCCCCACATCATTACCCCAACTTTACCACCAGCCAGGAATGTTGTTGGCTGTTGTCAGACTATCAGTGACAGATAATGACAGTGAATGTCAATGATGGGCCCCATCGGGTGAGGTCAAACATAGGCTCCACCTGGGTTGTATATACTGCACATGGGGCCTAGATGGTACCCATATGAGATGATGGTGGGTGGCTGTAATGATTGGGCCCATTCATAGAAATTACACTATTTATATATTTATGTTTCTTTGTTTGTTTTTAATGAAAACAGCTGTACTCAATAATGTAATATTACTTAGAGTCTATGTTACACACTTACGGTCACTCAGAACATCATAGGCTTCAGCCAGTTCAATGAATCTTTCCTCTGATCCAGGATTTCTGTTACTCTGAGGGTGAAATTTCAGCGCTAATCGACGATACCTGATATCAGACACAGTGTACATCAATTACACAACAATTAAATTACTAGAAAGCAAGAAAGAAGATGAATACATAGCTTAAATCTACCCCATGAATCCAGGGAGTAAAAATCCACCCCAGAACTTCGTGGGCGGTTCGTCTGCAGCTTGACAGCCTGGGTGGATTTCTACTGCCTGGATCCCTGGAATGGATTTAACATATAATAAAAGCAAAATTTTACAAAGCTCTTACGCCTTTTTAATGTCTGCATCAGTCGCACTTCTATTAATCTCCAAAGATGCGTAATAGTCCCTTCCCATTGTCAAATTAAGTTTAAACTATAAACTTTAGCTATCTGAACGCAAAATAAGCACAGTACAGCACTGCCGACTACCGCCAACATCAGTATACAGTTTCTAGGCACGGTTGCCAGGAAGAGCCCGATTAGCCTTCTGGGTAATGTAGTTCTTCCAAGTTGATAAAACTACAACGGACACAAAAGTTTTATTTTGCGTTTGATTTACAGATTTAAAACCCCCTCCCCCTTTATCTTAACAAAAATAAATATTGCAAAAATAAAGAGAAAATGTATATTTAAAGATAATTAATTAATTAATTAAAAAAAACAATTTGAATGAATACATTGTTTCATTGATAGATTTATTCAATCAATTTGCTTTATGTAAACAATTTATTAAATTGAGAATAATTGGTATAATTGACTGAATCAAGGAAACAATTTATTAAAACTAAAGTAACAATTCATTAAATTGAGAGAATGATTCATTTGATCAAAGTAACAATTTATTAAATTGAGGGAACAGATTGTTAAATTGAGTGATTTATGTATGTCAAGGGAAAAATTACTAAATCGAGGTATGACTTCTTATTATCCTTATTTTTATTATTCAAATAAAAATAGATTACTTTATAAAAGGAACAATTTATTAAAATAACATAAGTTTACTTCTGTAGTTCTGTATTTCTAAAACAATGTACCTGGACAAAGGAAACCAACCACATTATATTGAACACCCACACTTTCATTTATTAACATATTTTTACATAATGTGTACAATAAACTGTATCATATAAAAAAACAAGCCTAATGGTGTTTAGTCCTCAATATATCCAAATTTTGTAGCTTTAAGACATCTGAGCTATCAGGCTGTCAATTTCTGGTCGTGCTTTGAACCGGCACTGGTAGTCTGCCTCAGTGTGCTGAAAAAGAAAAAGAAAAAAAAAAAAAAAAAAAAAAAACAAATCAGTATTAAATTAGAAAACACAGCATAGAAAAATATTAAATATGCCCAGCAAAAACTAATTCAATCATCAAAACTACAATTCTTTTTAAAAATCATATTTTCTAAAAACAAGCCTAAAAACGGTTTGTTACGCTCACCTCCTTTACAGACAGCTGCACTCCCTCTGGTTGGTTTTTAAGAAGGATCTCCATGAATATAGAAGTCAGTGAAGCCTTCATTTCGCTGATCTGCAAATTATCAGACATAATGATAACAATAAGCCTCATGTATTGAAGCAAAATCATTATTTCCATCAAAAAAATATTTATATATATATTTTTACCTGAACAACCCTCTCATGGGTTTTGAGAACTACATCCACATACATCTTGGTGCCCTGCTCTGGCATGACCATGACCTCCATGCTCTTAGTTGGCAATGCATAGCTTAACAAATGACAAGAAAGTTTAAAGAAACTATGAATTTGAGATCTTCTTGAGACCAATGCTTAGACAGTTGTAGCAATCCAACAAATGGATAAAAAAAGGTTTATTAAAGTAATGAAATTTTGAATTGAAGTTAATTGCAGTACTAAACAGCAGAATTAATTCCTACCTTTCCTCCACTTTGATGTCCAGCCGGTTACAGAGGTTATGGACGTACTGGGAGTAATGTTCTACCAGAGTCATGTCATAGCCAGACACCACCACATTCAGGACACCATACTGAGTCCCCGTCGCAGCCTTGATCGCCTTCGCCTGAGGTTTTTCTTTCTTCTTCTTTACCTGAAAAATAATTGTGTAAATCTTACGTGAGGAGAGAGTACTACTGCACTGCAGAAAACTAAACAAAGTGAAATGCTCTCGTTTCAAAGCAAAAAAGCTTATTTTTTTGTTTTACCAAGTATTGTAAGCATAAGATTATTTAAAATTGCTTATATTAGGAACAACATTACAACAAAAAAAAACCCTTATTTTAAACTAAGCACAAAAACTCACAAAGTCTTATTCTGATTGTAGCATTAACATTTAGATATAAAATCAGATTAAAACGAATCTACATTTAGAATATTTTAGAAATCTTGCAATTTTTTTGGCAGAGTTTTTGCTTGTTAAAAGCACATGTATCTCAATTCTTTTTTTTTTTTTTTGCTTTTGTAAAATAAAGGGGGCTCTTAAAATTACCTGCTCCTTAGGAAGTAAAAACCTGTATCGACCTATCCCATGAGTAGGCATGGATTTGTACTGTCTGTCAGCTGAGAACAGAAAACCTAGAAAGAAATACAAAATTTACTTCAATGCTAAATAAAAATCATATTGGGCCGAAATAAATAATTAGAGATTATGTTTAAATAACACAGCAATCAAACATCACACTGAATAGAAAAGGAAACAGCCATCCTACCCAATGGTATTTGTTGCTTTAACAATGGTGCCCTGTAAGAGAAAAATACACAGGTATAATAACAAATCAGTAAAAATCACAGCATATTGCTGCAACCAATCTGACGATAGTTTTTCCAATTACTCAATTAGTTATTGATTACTTCTGCCATGCCCTTTATCTAGCTTCCTGTGGATATGGCTCCTATTCCTAGCTTTTTCTATTGCTTTAAAATGACAGAAAGAACTGAACAACTTAAATGTCATTTAAAAGCCTATTACACATTTAATTGTGAGATACTCTGACATTGTCAATTATGTTGACCAATACTAATCATTGCAACCCTACTACAGCCCTGTTCCTAGAGTACAAAAGCTCAACACATTAATTCTACATTCTCCCAAAACCTCCTTACAACAAATCAGGTGTGTTAGGAAGAGGGTTAATGCTGAAAATGGCAGGGCTATATGTGAGATACTGATTAAGAGCAGTGAACTAAAGCAATGCACCAAACTCACCGAATCAGAGACAGAGCCTGGGCCAGTGCTCGTGTGTTCTGCATGAGCAACATCTGTAAAAATAATAATATAAAATAACCTGTTATTGTGTGTAGACTGATATACACAGGGTTCCCACTTTTCAGAAATACATTTCAAAACTTTCATACATGAGAGCATGCAAACAAAGTAATTTAAAGTACTATCCAGAACTCAATCACTCAATCCTGTTATACATATACTGTACCTCACTGAATGTTTATAATGCACAGACACTTTATCTGCCATATTTTTTACTGTGGACTAACACTTTACCATCCCACGGCACATATTATTGCTCTGTTTTTGTAGTTCTTATTATACTCATATTTTTAATTTACTGTTGAGTTCTTTACTTATGTATACAATAGAGGTGTGCCATATTATAATGTACATGATATCGCCAATTTATTAGTATTTTAGTAATTAGTAATTGTAATTAGTAATTGGGTGTTGCAGATTATATGCATGCACTTTAGTTTTATGGTATATTATTGTTGGTATATTACTATATATTTGTTCATTTTTTTATTTTATTTTATACAAAATCAGAGTGTTCGTAAATTACTGTTTATGAAATTGTTAGATTTATATAAAAAAATCTATTTATGTTGTTAAAATTTATTTTATAAAATGCATATTAACCTTTAATCAGCGTATTAATCTTGTATACATTTTTGTATGTCAAATAAATTGAAATTAAGTGTATTACTCCTGTATATTTTTAATATAATGTTAATAAGACTAGCTTCTATCCAACAAAATCGAAGGGGAAAATGTTCTACATGGGACTCAACCTGTAAAATTAATAAATATATTTTCTTACATTCTTTACATTTAAATACATGTTAAATTAAACACATCAATTACATACATAAACACATAACGCTACAATACATTATCTATTTAAAAAAAGATTGTATTTTTTAATTAACGTAGTTACAGAGTGTTTTAGCAACATTTATTACCTCAGGACAACTTATAACCTGTGTTTATCTTCAAAATAATATAAATGAATGGAGCTGAGAGCCAGTTACCCCAAAAAACTACAGTAACAGTGTACTGACAGACACACAGCAGAGCACACATGACCTTTACCACAGAGCAGCCCCACATTAACGCCGTATTAACACTCCACCAGTACTGCAGTTACCTTCCCCGTTACCGAGTTCATCCTCCAGAGATCAGCTTAAACTCCGCCGAGTTAAACTCTATAACTCTATAACTCTATATCTCTATAAACATTAAGTAATAGTCAGTTCTACACTCCAGCAGCGCTGCGGCTGCGATTTCTTCTTCTCTGAATCCTGAGTCTGAATGAGGAGAGGCTCTGTACTGCCGCCTCCTGGAGAGGAGCACATTAAATTATCAGTACTGGTAATCTACACTGCCTGGACAGAACAAAAATAAGTCACACACTTAAATATTTTGTTGGACCGTCTTTAGCTCTGATTTTGGCACACATTTACTCTGGCATTGTTTCAATAAGCCTCTGCAATGTCACAAAATTAGTATTAATTTTTCACCAAGATCTTGCAGCAGCATTGATGATGGTAGAGTCTGACCACTGCTCAAACTCTTTTCCAGCACTTCACACAGATTCTCAATGAGGTTTCCATGTGTGAAAATGATTATCTAATGCTTCCTGAATCACTCTTTCACAATTCCAGCTCCATGAATCCTGGCATTGTCATCTTGGAATATGCCCGTGTCATCAGGGAAGTAAAAAAAAAAAAACATTGATGGAATAACCTGGTCTATAATTAGTATATTTCAGCACATACTGTTGCTGAGCCTAGACATGACCAACTGCAGCAACCTCACATCATTTACTTAGTTAAATTTAATTAATTACACTTTATCCTTTTATTCTAATGGTAAAAATGTACAGATCCCCTAAGGTGACATCATGTAAAAAATTCCCATGGCCATGACTTTTTAAGCTGTAGAAACAAGATAATTAGAAGGTGGGAACGAGATCCTAATGGATGGGAACAAGATAATTAAAGCGTGGAAACAAGTTATTAAATCACAAGGTAGTTTTGTTTCACAACAAACAAAGCAAGCAGCTCTCAAGGGGTTGTGCACAATATGACTGCATAAGGAAGGTTTTAGTATGCAACTTTTAAAGTGTCTTTTACTTAGAATTATGCCACATCTCACCGCAAGAGACTCCAAAATATCACCATAATTCATTCCAAGATGAAAATAAAAAGAAACCAGTTCACTCTCGATTTTCTTACTTAAGATTTCCTATGTAAAAATATGACACATCATGAATATAAAGCATAGAACAGAAATATATAGAGGTAACATATTGTATTTTATTTTTATGTTATTTGACATCTATGTGTTATACGTTTTATATATATATTAAATAATTATATTATATATTATATACAGAGGTGATTTTTGACTGTTGACTGTATAATGTGTATTTTTACTATGTTAAATTTAACAATGAAGCAGTAACTGTGCTCAGTGCTCACAAGTGTGTCTCTGTATAAGATAAGGGATTAGAGGGAGGCCAGTGTAACATTATAAAGAATAAACCCAGCAGTGGGTGTTTAATGAGTTCAGTATTGATCAGTTCCGCTGAGCTAATGTTCAAGTGTCGGATGTGACTCATATCTGTGTCATTATTTCACATCAATCTGGAGTTCAGCCTTTTCCTAAACCCCCTGATGATGGTGATGATGCAGGCGTTTTTAAAGAGACCATGACGTAAGGGGCCGTGACGTGGCGGCTCGCGGACTCAACCAAACACTGGTTCATCTTCGTCCCGCCTCTTTCACCCAGACTGAACCTTCCCTGAATCTCTGCAGAGAAACACGCTGAATTGAACTTTATTAGCCTTATATGAGATCAAAATGTAGAAATTTAGATACGATATCTATCTACCTATCTATCTATCTATCTATCTATCTATCTATCTATCTATCTATCTATCTATCTATCTATCTATCTATCTATCTATCTATCTATCTATCTATCTAAATAGAACACTTAAGTTACTTACTGACACATTTTATATATAATCCCTGTCTCTTCATTTTTGGCCAAATTATGCTTCATGTCATAATATCATTTTTAAGCAGTTGTTCTTCACATTGTGTCAAAATTCCATCATAAATATAATTAATTAATTTCTTCAAAATTATTTGAAATTATTCTTATTTTTATTTATAAATTTACTTTATCTGTAAACATTTTTGGAAGCAACATATACATATACATACACACATAGATATATACATAGATATACATACATACATGTATTATTATATTAACATGCACATATTTTAAAATATAATAAAATTCTAACTAAAACATAAGGGTTCGTTTTTTTAAACATTGATTTATTTGTGTGCTATTTTTTAAGACAAAAACTATAAACACAGATACAATTAATACATGTTTTTAATATTTTTTATTATTAATAATAATTTTTAAATCGCTTTTTAAAGTTCTGCTTCCTATTGGTCAGACCCGGCTGTCAATCACAGCCTCCGCTATCACGGTAGGTTGCCGCTTCCTCCGCCAGTCTGAGCGGAGGTGATGGAGTGAGGGGGAGAGCCGGGAGGGTCTCAGAACTTGGGTTTAAACTTGGGTTTGGATTGAACTTCTACTCGGACTAGAGGCGGATTAAAATACTCACATATCGGCTCACCTGTATCCGCCCTTTTAGCGCTCTGACCGAGGCGTGCCGTGCCCGCCCACAGCCTGCCGACTGACGGTTACCGGAGCTGGACGAGTCTCCGCCAGTAGAGTACCGAGCCCCCGTCAAGCTGCCGCTCCCTCTCCGCTGCAGGCATGTCGACCTCCGGAGACTTCGGGAACCCGCTGAGGAAATTTAAACTGGTGTTTCTCGGAGAACAGAGCGGTATGTTGAAGTATTTATGTCGACTGGAGTTGCTGGATCTGGCCGCTATTTTTGTTTAGCCAGTGAGCTAAGCTATATGGGTTAGGTAGCTAGCTAACTATTAGTTAGCTCAATGCTAACTAGCCCCTGGTGTTCTGTCTAGTTGTGCTACGTTGTCAATCTGTGCTTCCCTAGTGTATATTTAAAGGTAAAAATACAAAAGAAGTACAATATTATAGCATGTTTCCACTAAAAGTATATCTAAAGCACTGTCTATTCATTTAAAATATTTTTTTCTATTTAATGTTTATTGTTTTCAAAATAAGTTAATTGCAATATACAGGAATAGCCCATTAATCAATCTCAACAAACAGGCAAAAAACATTTGTTGGTAACGTTTGCACACCAAACATAATGAGCACCAGTGTTATAAACACTGAAAAAGTTTAAGAAATATTACACAGCTCCAAGTCAGTCAGATTTAAGTTTTCTACTGTCTTGTCCCACATTTTATTAAAGAATTTATATTTTGAGTAAGATGAATAGGACACTCGTTCAATCAAACAATTTTCCATGAAATTATTTTTCCATACAGTTAACGAGGGCGGCTGTGGCATTTGCCTATTAATGCAGAAGATAAAATCATTTTAGCTACTACTTTACTAAGTTTATATACAGATTTGTCACCTAAAGGCATTAGTCTTGGAGAAAGTTGTATATTAACATTTGTGATTTTAGATAAATGTTCTGTAATACTTTTCCAGGGAATTATATATATATATATATATATATATATATATATATATATATTAGTTGTCATTTACACTTTTATGTAATGACAGTGATTCCAGGTTGCTAAGTCAACAAAAAAACACAGGAAAACAGAATTATTATTATAAAAAACACGATTAAAATATAAGAAATATAAAGATATATAATATAATATAATAAAAAAAAGTATGTTGGCGCATGCGCAGTGCCTGTAGGAAGCACGTATCGATAGGTAGCATAAGTCGACACAACACCGGCCCACAGACTGATAGGTTAGCTATCTAGCTGTTAGCCAATATTAGACAGGCTCCTGTTAAGCTTTAACTCTGGGCTAAGCTGGAAAATATATATTTATTAGTTAGTTAACAATTATCTCAGCTAATTTAGAGTTTTCTTTATACGCCTATATGTCAAGTCGTGTAGTTAAATGATTTAATATTGCTGTAATTAGCTTAGCTTGTTAATAAACTTGAGCTATTTAAGATAATGTTAGCAGGCTAGCCCTAGCTAAACATTTTGAAGCTATTTGACGTTTCTTTAAGGGCGTTTTAACCTTAAGATTGCCTTGTTTGTGAAATTGGTTTAAATAATTTAAACAGCAAGCTAGCTACTTTTTTTACTATGTGAATGTGTCTTCGAATTGCTATTGATAGGATTTTAGAACCACTTACTTTGGCCTAAACGACAGATAAAAAAAAGTTAGTTACAGTAGTTCTCTGTACTGTTAAGCTATCTAATGATGTTTACAACATAGTTTTTATTAAATAAGATTAGTCAATAATTGATTTCATTGAAAGAATCAAGCTTTGTCACTTTGTCACTAAATCAGTGTCAATTCATTGTTAAGAAATTCTGAGCCTGTTTACACTTGGCTTTGACCTGTGTTATTATGAGCTGCTTTAACTGGATTTTTTTAGACTTAGGTTGCAGTTTGAAATGAAATGTTGATTGAATTAATTTTATACTGGTGAAAATTAGTGGTAGACTGTGGTTAGTTTTGTTTTGGGTAAACCCCATCAGATCCCAGTGTTCTGATTGGATAACAATTTAACTTTTACTAAGATCTTATAAATATGGTTGTTTTTATGCTATTATAGTGATTCTTTAAATCAAATTTAAGAAAACTATCACAATATATTGTGATATATTGTATTGTAACCACTGTATCATGATGTGTATCTTATTGCCAACTTCAGCCCTAGTGTAAACAGATGAGATCTGATGTGGGGCTCTGATGTTTCTATTTTGAGGAACAGTAAATGGTTCTTACAATCCTCTAACAGTTCCACCTGAAAATGTCCATCTTTTACCACCTTTTCACATAGTTTGAGTAATCTGATCATAACCTGTTCACAGTGTGACTTGGGTATGCTTACACATTTCACATGCCTGTAAAAGTAAGCTGTAAATGGCATTAAGCTTTATTATAGGTTTGTACTATTTGTATATGCAGTAGTAATGGCATTGGCTTTAGATAACACTCAGATAACCAGCTATTATTGTTTAATCTATCTTATCCAAACTAACTGCTTTTTGTATTGTATGTATTGTACAGAATATAAATAAGTGGAAAACCATCTTATACTGTAGGAGTCTGATTCCTCTGGGCTAAAACACCTGGCTTCACCTCACAGGCTGCTTCACGCTTTGGTCTTGCCCTTACAAGCTTGATGAACCGCCTACTGCAGCCTTCAGAGGCATTTTGACTAGCAAATGAATGTTGCGCTTCCTCTCACAATGATGTCTCACAAAAGGTGTTCGTGTTTTCAGTAAATATTAGCAAATCAGATGTGAAACAGTGCAGTGTATGTGTATTCAAAACTTGTACAATTCTGTCTCTTCTGTGGTCTGTTATCCGTCATGGATGCTGCTGGTTATGATCAAAACAAGACCTCTATCTGGATAGGGTGTTTTAAAGAATGTATTGTGTTTTGTCTTATGTGTGGACATTCACACATGCCTTGTAGTATTTGGTTAAAACATGTGATTTGTCCAGCAATTGCTATTTTATACAAATTTAATACACTTGTTCCAATCATCACTGTTTTATTAAAAATTATTTTATAGTTATAGATGCAGCAGCACTAAATTTCCAATTTTTTGGGGCACACTAGCCAGATTTAGAGTGGCAAAAGCTGTTGATTAATCAATTGTTATACAGTTATACAGTTAATCAATTATTATAAGTTTAGGCATATCTATATTTTAAGGGGCTTGTTTTGTTTATAGTGGTGTAGCAGTTTATTTATTTAATTTAAAAATATATATATCACACACAATATTTATCTCAGTAGCAGCACACATGATTTTAGTCAAAATACATCAATTGTGACCAATCCTTAAAAACTACAGTACAAATACTATCCAGCAGTGATTTTTATTCAATATAGAATGTACTGCCTTAATCCATTTCAGGACTAATCACACTTTTTAAAGCAATTTTGTTTGGTCAGTGTTCTTTAAGCATTGATGGTGTCTTCGATAAAATAAGCAATATTGTCTATACAATAAGAAAATAAATAATTATATGATAAAATATGGTCATATTGCCCACTGCCACACTGTGTAGTATAGATAGCTAGTTGGTAGCTATTTTTAAAGAAAAAATTTATCAGCTTAACCTCAGCATTGTTTTGAATTTGACAATAAATGCATTGTTACTACATTAATGTCATGGTGTACACACATGAGATTATTATTGATTATTGGCATGAACATATGTTTCCTTTAACATAGAAAGAACCGTACTGAGTGCAGGAAAACTATTTCAACTGAAATTTGCTCTTTTTTAACGTTTTATTTGTCCACAGGAGTTTCTGATTGACTGGCAGCTTTTGCTCATTAAAACAAGAGGCAGTCCTCTTGCCGCTAATCCATCTGTTAACTGCATTTCAGTAAGGGGATGAAGCTGTAGATGGATTATGACAACCACACCACTAAACACATTGGATATTGGATTTTCCATGCGTTAACGGGTGTTCTACCACCTCTGTAACAGGAAAGAAACATGGTCTGGCCTTGCTCTCACAGGTACAGGCTGTCTCAGCTTGCTCTGCAGTGAAATGGGAAACATGTAGAGACCAACACAAAAGCTGGCATTGATTGGTGAGCATAAGGAGCTCGAGTCATGTTCCGCAGTCTCTCAAGCACTCGCTTTTTCACTGCTCTGATTTTATCCCGGCTGAATGCTTGTCTGACCCACCCTGACATGAAATACTGTTGAACAAAAAAGCTGAAATACAGTGAACCTGTGAGGGCTGTGTATAAAACATTAATACTGCAGTATTAGAACTGTGTGTTGGCAAGAACCTGGCAGTATGAGATCCTATCTTCATGATACAGGCTTCATGATATTATATTTGAAATTTTGCCATCACACAATAAGTCAAAGAAATGTTAGATTTTTTATCTATTCAGGCAGAATAATAGGATATAAAGCTAGTGAATGTGGGCAGTATTCATTCCTTTCCTGTGGGTAGCTTGTTTATACACCTGATGTGCTGTTTTGATACCGCCAGTACCGAGTTCTGGCCCTATCCATCTACTTTCTTTTAGTTTATTTAGGTGGGTTAGCTGTTCATAGTAAAATAACAGGATTTGGAGGATAATTCCTGCTGTGGTGATGTCCTGTTGTTCTTATGTTGCTTCCTAATAAATCACAGTACTTTTGGGTATCAGCAGACCATCATGTATCATCTGTATCAGAAGACAGTTGCTTTAAAAACACAGAATATTGCGTTAGACAGATGTTTGATATTTGTAAACTATATTTTAAGCTAGTGTTTATTGAACCCATTGAAAGAGTTTAACATGTAGGTGACGTTGGATTTCTCGCTCAGGGCATTGTCCACAGGATGCTGTTGGCTGGATATTTCTGGGTGGTAGACTATTCTTAGTCCAACAGTGACACTGAGGTGTTTAAAAACTCCAGCAGCACTGCTGTATCTGATCAACTCTAACCAGCACAATACACACTAACACCTCATACACCAACGCCATGCTAATCAGTTCTAATCACTGAAGTGCTGAGAATAATGACCCACCACCTAAATAATAATAGCTGCTATGTGGTGGTCTAACCTTTGGGGTCCTGGCTATTGAAGAAAAGGATGAGAAGAGGGTCATACGTTACTAAAAAGACGATCACAGTCTGTAATTATAGGCTTAATTTTCTGGTACTCTTCAGCTGATGCATCACATGTTTGATCCTTTACTCATTTGTTTCTTTCCCTGTTATTCTTTATAGTATCACCCTTTAACATCTTTGGACTTTGAACCACTTTGACCTGCTTTTTACTTACTTAAGACTCTTAAAACAGGTTACCAATGTTTAACAGTCATATGTCAGGAGAAGCCCAGTTATTGAGAACAATGATATCAGAATCCTGTTGTGGTTTATTCCGGTCAGACGTGTTTAAATATTTGACTTTGCTGTGAAACTTTCTCTGAAGCAGGGATATTATTAACTCCGCTGGTGAAGGCAGGGTTGTGGAGGAGGGACAGCGCTGCAGAGGCCATAAGGAAGCAGTTGCTGCAGGTTTCTCTGCAAGAATGCCAGGAATGGTCCCAGTGTATAATTAGCACAAGTGTTGAGTCAGGTCTTTGGCTCCCTTTCCCAGGTTATGGTGGTTTGTACTCTTTGCAGATCTCTTTTTCATTACTCTTTATGGATCAATGAATGTGTTTAAAAAGATTAGTGCAGTTATCTGATTTAGTCATGTAAACAGCATACTCTAAATTATTTGATGGGAAAATAGTCTGCACATCTGTTTAAGAAATGAGATAATGAGAGCTGGTTTTCGCTCAATAATTGTATTTTTTACTGCATGTATAATCTTAACCGAAGTGTTTGCAGATTTATTAGCCTGTGCATGTGTGAAAATATGAGTACAACTAATGATTATTTTTCGCATTTGTCTAATCTGCTATTTTGTTTTTTGATTAGTCGGTAAGTCACCAATTATGTCTGCTACACAAAATGAAAGAAAATGCTTTTTAAAAGCCCAGAGAATGTTTTAAATGTAGTGCAGTGCTGTCACAAGGAATAAAGAGTCAACACTAAAATCTTAAGTTGACACATTTTTGTAATTGACACTTAATTATATATCGACTAATCATTGCAGCCCAATGTGAAGACTATGGTACCATAGTACTTGCGAAATGATGGTTCAAACATTTTTAACTCTAAAGGATTTTAAAAAATATTCATGTTCTAGCTCATATATGTCCATATTGTGGATTAGTGTGTTGAAAAAAAGGCATGGCTTGACGTTTGGGTTTTACATGATGCTTACATCATGTCTTACTCTGTGAGATTAATGGCTGGTTGCAAAACATACATCCAGTTATTACCTGACTCATGTTTTTCTCTATAAATTCTTATAAATGTGCTGATTGGATTGCACAAACGTACATGTTCTGCAGTGATCAGATTATAAAGCATGTCTAAACTCATTACTCTTAATAATGTGCTCATAATGGGTTTTGCTTTAAAAAAACAAAACAAAAAAAGCTTCTTGCCATGTTTTTTTTCCTTCAGAGACATGCTGGTATGTAATTACAGTTCCTATCCTCCCCAAAGGCCTGTACTTTGGGTTGTAACCACTGCTTAGCTGGTTAAATGGAGGACACAGATGAAAGAAACAGCAATGCGTAAATCTATTTTGAAAGCTTTTCTTGTTCTCAGCCACTCTCCTTTTTATAGACTTCCGTATCCTTTTTGTTTCAAATGATTAGTACCCACTGAATCTTGTGCCTTTTTTAAGATCAGTGAGCGAGGTTGGTCCATTTTAAGTCTAAATCTAACCAACATGCACCCAAATGTAGATTGTTTTTGTAGTAATTACTTTATTATCTTAATTTTAGATATGATTGTAGGGTCCAGACAAGCATCTATTCTGTAATAATCTGTAAAAACTGAACAGCCTTTTTTTAATCAGTTTCAGGTGGGTGGTGACCATTATACATGCACAAGCAGTTGATTGCTTCTTATAAATAAATGATTGCTTACGTCTAGACTTGTTTTTTTTCCCTCCACCTTTCTCATGAACTGAGACTTTCAGTCTTTCTGGAAGCTGAAGTTATGACCAGGTTGCTTTCTTTAATAGGCCTTAATTAGAGAGGACACATCGTTTGGAGACTCTCTGTCTTGATCTCTGTTATTAGCAGGAATGCATGATCAGAGAGCTCATTTCCATTTTAGTGCAGTAAGGTAAAATAAAGAGGTAAATGGGGAAAAGGGGGGGAGTAAAATGAGTTCAGTGTGATGGTGTAAGTGTAGTAGGGCTGCAACTAATGATTATTTTGGTAATCGACTAATCTGCCAATTATTTTGTCTGATTAGTCGATTAGTCAATGATTATTTCTGCCGTTCCCTCCATATTTGCTTGTTGTGGGTACGGCTTCAATTTCTAGATTTCTCTATCAGTTCAAAATGAAAGAAACAGCTAAACATGAGATTTAAATGCCGTACAAATGTCCAGAACTTTTTAAATGTCATTTAAATGTGGAAAGTGTTGCTATTTTGTGAGGAAATGTGTAATCTGTTTGTTTTGGGACAGGCTGAGTTGATTGTAAACTGTGAATTTAAGCCTTTTACCCTTTTCCCATTGTGTTTCTGTCCACAGTACTTTGTGTAGTGCTACAAACTAACGATTAGTCGACAATAAAAATTTGGAGTTGACAAGTCCCCCCCCCCCCCCCCCCCCACTAATTTGAAGCATATTAAATGACAGTTTTGCACAGTATTCTGTGATTTAAGACTCTAAAAACAAGGCAGGCGACAGGGTATGTTGCTGAAATATTGTGCAAGACTCAATGTTGTAATATTAGCTGCTGTCATGTCAATCACGGAGGTAGTGTTGTCTAAGTAGTTTTGAAATGCTTTAAAGCCATTAAAATGTATATAAATACTGTGTACATTTATGTAATTAATTTGTATTAATTTCATATCAAAGCAATTAAAAAACTGCCAGAATTACATTCTACCATCCTCCTCTGTAAATAAACTTGCTACGTTTCACTGAGTGGGATGCTCAATGATATTGGTATTATGTTGGTATAGTCCCATAATTGCTATTTGATATGGCCAATATTTCAAGCTGATAATTGCTGGCGTATTTATTGTAGGCCAGAAAAGGACCAGGTGACGTTGCCCACACTACTACAATTCATGCTACTTTAAAATGAATACATTTAAGCTAGTTTTAAGTCAGTCTCTCAGTAAGTAATAAATGTGTATATCAGCATTGGCAGATATATACGTGTTTAATATATTTAAACCCGAGTTTAAATTAGGCAGGAGAATGTGCTGTTTTGACAGATTTGCACAGATTGTTGCAGTCGTTTTACATCATTTTGGCTTTGTTCACCTTAGACCAGGCTCCAATCTCTATGAATTGAGAGAGACCAAAATACAGAAAACTGAAGATCAAATTGTTGTTTAACAAACATTTTAAGTCACTGATACAAATCTTATCTTTCTTATTCTCTCACAGTTGGGAAGACTTCACTGATCACCAGATTCATGTACGACAGCTTTGATAACACCTACCAGGTGAGTGAACAGCAGCCTATAATTCATAAATGTGAGAAATCTGAGCTCTGTCTGTTAATTGAATGACCATCAGTTTTATTGTCTAACACACGTTGTTTTTAATTTACAGGCCACAATAGGAATTGATTTTTTATCAAAAACCATGTACCTTGAGGACAGAACAGTGAGTATGATCTTTCATTTCAGCATGTTTTGATACCTTAAATCTTAAGTCTTAAGTAATGTCTCTCAAAAGCAGTAAAATATATTATGAGTTATATTTCAAATCTGGAAACAGATTGTTTGCTACAATAAAGTGATTAATTGTATGTTGTTTAATAAAAAGGAGAATGTTTTGTTAGAGATGGGCAGTATGATAATAGTTCATTGTATCGTGATACATTTTCCTTGCTACCTTTTTTTGGCTTAAAAAAATTAAGTATTTAGATATCAGATAGCTTATTCTAGCGAACATTTTTATAATATCTGTTTTATAGACCATAATTTACATCACTGTGGAACAGTGTATTAAACTAATGGTTAAAAAAAATAAATCATGATATACAACTTTCATCAAATTGCCCACCCCGTTGTTTTATACACAGCTTGCATTGTGTAAATGCTTGCTGAGCACTTAATGAAAAATGTTTATTTCAGAATGTGTTAGAGAGTTTAGCATATTTAAAGGCATGTTTTTGGGTCTTTTTTTGTAAGCATACACCTGCTGAAATTGATTGTTGTGCATACATGTGTATTACTGTGAATACCACTCCGACACACACAACCCTCCACACACTGCAGTACCAGCTGAAGGCCAGAGCTCTCATAAGCTGGGCCTTTGTGTATCCCTCCAGTATCCAGACTGCATCTTCTACCCTTCTGTCTCCCCTCAGCCTCCACCTACTGTACTGTTTATCTCTCTCGCCCCGGCCAAATCAGTCTGATTTCCTCCTAATCCCCTTCTGTTCGTTCCCACGTCAATTAACTGATGACTCTTTTTTTTTTTCAGCCATTAAGAGTTAAGGAACTCGACCTCAGTCAATCCCATACATTCTGTCTAATTTGTTTTGTTTTATTTTATATATAGATTTATTTGTTGCATGTGCCTGTTCCTGTTTAACCCCTTCATTTTTGCTTTGTTAAAGCATCTTATTCTTTCCTTGTCCCTTATTTTTTTTATTTTTGTTTATCTAAACTTTACTTCTGCCTGTTTTTCTGTGCACATTTTTCCATTTCTTTCCACGTTTTCCACATTTCTTTTCTTATATTTTTGTTTCCCCCCTTTATAATTTGTCCCGTCCCACACAGATCAGGTTGCAGCTCTGGGACACGGCAGGTCAGGAGCGCTTCCGTAGCCTCATTCCCAGTTACATCCGAGACTCGGCTGCCGCTGTGGTAGTATACGACATCACAAGTAGGTACCTCAGGCCTGCCAGCCCTGAAATACCTGACCCAAACCTCCCTGCAAACCCTCCCCTGTCTCGCCGACACGCCGTCCTCAGTCCTCCGTCCTCCGTCCAGTTCCCTCCTCTCTTACTGCTGCCTCTCCTCCGTCTCTCCTTTATCCTCCCTCCCCCCTCTCTTCCCCTCTTCCTGCTGTTTCTCTGGGGATTGATTGGTTGGCTAGGTGCGGCTGCAGTTGTGGGACACGGCAGGACAGGAGCGCTTCCGCAGTCTGATCCCCAGCTACATACGCGACTCCACCGTGGCCGTCGTAGTCTATGACATCACAAGTGAGTGCGGAGCTCGGCGTCCCTCCGCTCTGGGGGAAGATCACTGGAGATGGCATAAAAAAAAGTCTTCTCTTTTTTCTGACTTTTTGCGTCTTCACCTTTACCATTTGGCTTTTTTGTGTTTTGTTTTTTTTAGTTATTCCGTCTGCAGCATCCCTTCTTTTTCTTTCTTTGTGATGGGTTTCTTTTTATAAATGTTTCTTTGTTGGGCGCCTGTGTTTTTCTGTTGTTTGTTGAGGATTTAAGCTTTAATAACACCCAATAAGTAATCATTCATTTAGCTTTTTATTGGTATTGCAAGGGGTATTACAAATTGTACCACTGACCAGAACAGCTTGTCAAAATTGTTAAATGTAAATCTAAAGAAACCTTGTTATACACTGTTGCATAACCGTTTAATTATTAGGGATGCACCAATGTGTAAATTTCCGATATTAGACATTCATGTGTGTCTGCCAACGCCTATTTACACATTGATAACTTGCATAGAGACTAGACTCACTGGTATAACTTTTAAAAACAAATGCTACAACTTATTGGCTAAGTTCTTGAGCCTCAGGCCACTCGAATAGTTTGAGGGTAACCAGCTTTGGTTATATGGCCACTGCAGGTACATGGTCAGCTGTAAACTTACCTTAAGACACTCATGTGCCAATATGTTAAATAAATATCACAGTAAATCCGCTATATGGATAAAAGTATTAGAAAACCTGCTTATTTTTTTGTTGAGAGCAGTCGTGAGCAATACTTCTCTAAAGGGACTGAGCACAAGCTGTGTATGTGTGCATTTGCACATCTGTGTCAGCAGTGGGTGTGATTTTAGGATGCTAATTACATTGATTAGAGGGGGTGTCCACAAATATTTGGGCATGTAGTCTCTGTGTATGCTACAAAATGGGGATTTAATCTCTAAAGAAACTGCAGCTGATTTGGGTAAACTTTCAGTATCTCCAGACAATAACAGTAATATTATTTAATATCATGGCATATGTTAAAATTAAGTTCAGGTATGATTGGTCCTTTGTTTCCACTCAAAGCACATCGTTTTGATTTTAAAAAGTTGCTGGAATGGGTTAATCCCATAATCCTGTAATCGCCAGCAGACCTTACGAATCATTTTAAGTACAACTCCGCGCTACTGGTGATAGACACGTGGGCCAGCAGAACCTTATTTGCCCCTTTTCCTTTCCCTCTGTTTTTCCTTGTTTGTCCTCGGCTTGGTGTTCGTTCTTCTTTTGTGTGTTTGGTTTATTTATTTCTCTTATTTCTTGTAACTTTGTGTAATTCTTTGTTCTATTTACTTGTATTTGTTGTTGAGGTGGATTGAACATATGTGATTTTCTCTTTTTAGATGTGAACTCCTTCCAGCAGACCACAAAATGGATCGACGATGTCAGAACAGAGAGAGGAAGTGACGTCATCATCATGCTGGTTGGGAACAAGACAGATCTTGCAGATAAAAGGTGTGTGTGCTAATAGTAGAGTTGCTAAATGTGTGACTCAGGAACAATCGCCATTTCCTTTAAGCATCAGACATTGCTCATAGTCCAGTTTTCCTTATTAAGGCCCTTTCATACAAAGCCAGATTTTTATGGACAACAAAATGCATGTTTGTTTAACACATGTTGAAAACTAACTCATGTTTATAATCTCTTTCTCACCCAAAACTATGTATCAACATCTAAAAACGTCTAAAAACTTGAAGATTTTTTTTTTTATATTAATGAAACCTTGACAAAGTATAACAAATATGGCATATTTAAATAGTAAATAACTAACTTTATTGATTGAGAAGGTGAAATACATGGAAATACTAATTATTTGTCAAAATTGGTTACTTGTGTGAAGGAATAAAATTAAAGAGAGCAGAAGTGGACAGGAAGCAGAGAAAAGGAAAGTGTAAAAAAATTCTTAGAACTCTGTAGGTTCTAACCCTTATTTACAGAGCACAGAAATAAAAAAAAAAATGTGTCTGATTCTGTGTGAAGATTCTACTACATTATGGTTAAAAAATGGTTGGTGTGAAAGAGGCTTTTTGGGGAAAGGAGGTGTAATAAATGGGATAACCGGTGTTACTTTTTTTTTTAGCATCTTTACAATCACTGAAAGTTTTTTTCTTTATGTGTGCTCTCCATCATCTGTAACGTTTTTCCCCTCCTTTACTTCAGGCAAGTATCTATTGAAGAGGGCGAGAGGAAAGCCAAAGAGCTGAATGTAATGTTTATTGAGACTAGTGCTAAAGCAGGCTACAATGTTAAGCAGGTGAGTTTAATCCGCAGCCTCTGACCCTCCTCAGTTGCTGCTGTTCTTGTTCATATGGAGATCCTCAGCCTGGGCTGACCCAAGTTCATCCCAACAACATGTATGTGTTGATTTTTAAAGCTACAATGGCATTTCCAGTCCTTTTAATATTTTTATGTACACAGTCATTGGCCATTTTATGATACACCTTCCATTTATTGTGGATACACTGTAGGTGTTGACCCTTTAGACCTTTCATCATTCAATTCAGGTGTTTCATTTAGTCCTGTTGCTGCAAGTTTATAAAAAGCTATGTCATATCTTTTTTTTTCATGTCATAGTTAAAGAATGGTTGACTTTAAGAGCGGACTGAACTCCAGCATGGTACTGTAATAAGATGGCATCACTGCAACAGATTAGCTGGTGAAATTTCTTGATATATTTTATCAGCAGCCAGAGTCCTGAGAGAGCACAATTGGTCTTGCTCTCTCTGGGTGGGTACAGTAGATGGCGCTATTTCCCCTCATCACTCCTAGGGTGATTTTGATCAGCACAAGACGTCTGTGAGCTGATATATCAGAACCGAGTCGCTGTGCTTGATGCTCGTTATTTTAAGGCCAGGATGAGGCTCTCTTTTGAATAGGACCAGCAGCAGCAGAGCGGGGGAGGCGCGGAAATGTGTTTTACTTCAATGTGTTTACAGTTGTTTTTGTCTTTTCTCTTGCTTTTATTTGTTTGTCTGCATACTGGCTGTGTGTGAATGTGCTGTGTGTGTATGAATGGGCACACGCATGTCTCCTATCACAGACAGATAACAACAGAGGAGGGAGAACAGAGAGCTAAAGAAATGAATGTTCTGTTTATCGAAACGAGCGCAAAGACAGGATACAATGTGAAACAGGTAGAGGGTGTGTGTGGGTCAGATGCTGTGTTTTTGACCACTGCCCTCATGCATGCCCACATCTGCGTGTGTCTGTGTGTTTCCCACTGATTTTAGCAGAAGGGCCTTTTCTATTGCCCTTATGCCCACAAATCCTCAGTGATTTTCTGCAAGAAAAGATGTGCTTAATCAGAAACTTCTGATTCTTGTTGTTCACTCGAGATGCTGATCATCACTTTAATCAGTAACTAATCTTAAACAAAACACAACCCAAACAAATAAGGCATGGATAGATGTTCACTGCTCTAACTGAAGTAAACTAGCTGTTTACAACTTTAGCTGGATGTTATTTATAGCTAATGTTAGCCCGATGTTATTAACTGTAGCTGACATTCAATATATGTTCAATGACTCAGTCTCTGTACCTGTAAGATTTAAATAGATTTTATCTTCATGTTAGTTACTGTAGCTAATGTTATTACATGTTAATAACTGTAGCTGATGCCAACTGTAGACTCTAACTCATGTTGTTAATGACTAGCTAGATGTTAACAATTGTAGCTGATGTTAGCTAGATGTTTACTGCTCTAACAGATGTTAGCTAGATGTCAATGGTACTAGCTGAATATCAACATATATAGGGAATTAGCTGGATGTTAATATTGAAGCTATATGTTTATTAATGGATGTTGGCAAGATTATGGCTGCTGTTAGTAAGCTACTCTAGCCGGAGATTAACTATAGCTAATGTTATCTAGATGTTAATAACTAGCTAATGTTATTTAGATGTTCATAACTGTAGTGGTTGTAAGCTGCATGTTAATAACAGTAGCTGATGCAAACTAGAGGTTCACAATTATCGCTGATGTTAGCAAGATTGTAATTGTAGCGGATGTTGGCTAGATATTTACTGCTTTAATGGATGTTAGATAGATGTCAGTAATTGTAGCTGATGTTAGCTAGTTGTTATCTAACCTAGCTGAAAGTTAACGACTATTAGTAATAAGCTAGATATTAGTAACTGTAGCTTCTAACCGTACTTTAGATAGATGTTGGCTGCCCTAACTGATGTTGGCTAGACCTCTACACTATCTTCCCCTTGAGATCCGCTGTGGTGCCTTGCTAACACAGTTCTCAGCAGTACAGTTAAAGAAATGGAAATGCTCCACTCTTCACGGCCGAACCTTTGTCATTCTGACAGGTTCTGGCTTTTGTTGGATGAAAGCTGGGTATTCAGGGCCTGTTCTGAGGAGCCTTTGTCTCGGCAGTGGGGAGAAAAGACTTTTTTTGGCTGGAGACTCTGAATTAGCCTCATTGTTGGAGTGAAACGGAAAGAGGGCAGAACAGACATCTTGCTCAGCTCAAGCTGTTTGTCATGCCGAGCTTCAGTGTTGTCAATCTGCTGATTCATTCTCTCTTCTGGCTTTGAGGGACCAGCACAAGGAATAGTGTCTTCCAGCTGTCAGTCATTTGTGATTGATTACACAGGGCAGTGCAATTTCCGAGAGCTGAAATGTCCTCCAGTGCTGTGCGAAAGTCCGAGATCACTTTTCAATAATTAGATTTTCTGTTAAAACAGCCCTTAAAGTTCCTCATTTTCTGAGATTGGCATAAATAAAGATTTGGACTGAGAATCAGGGCTAAACCCTTAAACCCCAAAGTCCCAAGTATTGTGAGTTAGAATCTCGGATCATGCTTCTTCTCCATCAGCAGCCGGAGTCTGAGAGAGAGCTCAATTTACCATGCTCTCTCTGAGAGGGTAGTTGGCGCTTTCTCCACTCATCAATCCTAACATAATGCTGACTGGAGCAGGCTTTGGTTGGCTCATGTATCAGAGCTGTTTTCCACTGAGTTCATTGGCTGATTGGTGATGTGTTTTAAAAAGAGGCGGGTCATTGTGTCTACAGCAGTGCATGCAATACTAGAAGTGGATTCATTAGCATGGTTAAATTGGGTAAAATTAAAAAGCTTACATGCTTGTGCTATGCTACTTTAGCGTTTATTTTCTTCCTTCTGTCCACGTTAGGACGAAAAGTTCACTCAGCATGTTAGGAAGAGAAATTCGGATATTTCTGATAAAATTCTGATATAAGTAGAAAAGGCTCTACCACACTACAGTTATTTTTGTCTGCCTCTGAAAAATGAAAATGAAAGTGCCAGAATTTCTTGCATGATTTATCACTGAATATAAATAAAACATTATATTCTGAGCGATCTACACCGCTAATATAAATATAATTCCATTTTTGTCATCTTAAAATGAGTCTTTTATTTACATTCAAAGATCTATCATTAAAAGAGTCACTTTTAAAAAGAAAAATGTGATTAATTGATTAATTTCCTGCCTTCAAAATGACAACATTTTGCGTGCACACACACAAACACTTCGACTTTATCTAATCATGTGTGTGATTGACTGCTGGCCTTTTTTGTGTTTTGTGTGCTTTTTTTTGTCTTTTTATTTTATTTTTCCCTTTTCCTGTGGACTTTTCACAATAGCTCCTTGTTTATTCTTCTCTTCCAGCTTTTCCGGCGTGTGGCTGCTGCCCTGCCCGGCATGGAGAGCACACAGGACAAGAGCAGAGAAGACAGTATCCTTCACTATTTCCTGCCGGATGAGCGTGCACACTGCTTTGCTTGTGTTTTGTTTGTTTGTATGTCTGTGTATCGATTTTTAAAAACACAGTATCGATTTTTAACTTACCGTAATTAGTTACATGTAAAGATTGGTGTCAGACCATCATTAATTGTCATTAATTGTTGTGTATAAATCTCCGTCCAGTTGGGAGCAGTGTTGTACTCTGTCTTTAGATCGCACTGTTCTGTTAGGATAAAAAGTTTGCTTTTCTTTTATATAATACTGTTTTTTCTACTATGAGAGTTTTCTTAAAATTTGGTTTAAACAAATATATCGCAATTTATCTCCTTGCTTACTGTATCACAATATATCGCAATATACTGAATCGTAACCTGTCTATAACTAATGTAGCCAGTACACAGTCCTGCTTAACTGCTGTTGATTTGCTTAACTGCTCGTCCTCAGTGATTGACATAAAGCTGGAGAAACCCCCAGAACAGCCAGTCAGCGAAGGCGGCTGTTCTTGCTAAGATCTCGCCTCATCCCTCCTCACCCTCTCTCTCTCTCTCTCCCTCTCTCACACTCCCCTCTTTCTCACTCCTCTCTCTCTCTCTCTCCTCCGTCTCTTCTCGGCTGCAGTATCGGTGTCCCCTCACCTCCCCCCCTCCCAGCCTGAAACCAGAAGAACACTACTTGTCCATCATCCTCAGCCAAGCTTTCTGCTGACTCACTGAGATGACCTTAAGCTTACGAAGCACAATGTGGATGTGAAAGGTGTTGCTTCCTTTTTTTTCCCTGTTAAATTTTGAAATCCGTTATTCTTCCTTTTGTTATTGTTATTAATATTATTATATTATAATTATTTTGGCAAAATAAAACGTTTTAGTACTTTCTGTTTGTTGGCACTGTACCTTGAACAGATAAACGCTTATGCCACAGTTAGGCTCACGCGATGCAGTGCACCTGATGAGTGCAGAAATGGAAAATCTAGGGGTCTGTCTTTGTATATATGTGAGCACTTGAACAATTAAAAGAATAGTCTGAGGAAAAATCCAATGAACATTATTGAGTGATCAGCCAGGGCTAGTTTTGGTTGCTGAAGTTTGCTTCTTTAGGTTGGAATAGGAAATTAAAAGCTTTACTAAAACTGTATTTAGAAGTTATTTTTTTACATGGGGAAGTGGGGTAATTTAATTTTACTACAGAACATCTGTACAATTTATTGCTGATTTGAATGAGATAAGAAATCTTGGTATAACTGACTTGGATGGGAGCAGCTACTCGATTTACACACTTTCATCACCTCCAAAATACGTGATGGAAACCAATATTATCAACCACTTATAGCATATATATGTAGGCCATATACAGCCTACACTTCACAGAGACTTACACAGTGACCTTCCTAAAGCAGCAGGAGTATTATCCCATTATCCTAACATCTCCAGTTTCAAACTAAAGAAGTTGACTTCAAATATCAAAATTGTCAGTCTGATTTACTGTATCTGGTATCGGTGATGATAAATCTTGTTTGTTCTATTTTTCGCTGCACTGTTCTTTAATATATTGGATTATTAACAATGTTCTGATGAAGTTCTGAGTACTTTTCCTATTAAAGAGTACTCAGGTGCTACGTGTGCTTTGCAAGCTATCAGAAATTCAGTCTTGCACAGGGTAGAGTTGAGAGTTGGGAGTGCAAACTAAGACTAAAGGCATGTCATGTTTAAGGGGTATTGGGATTGAAGTCTAGAAGTCTAGATTATGTCATTATCGGCTATGCAGGGGTGTCATGTTTTGTCTTTGGGGAGAAAATAAAACGAGACACCATCACCATCCTTAATATTTACATTACGGACGCTCTTATACACAGAACGGTTTTCAGCATGAAACTCATCAAATCTCTCTTTTATTTTGGCTCATTTTTTCACCTCGGCTGCCATTCTCTTATACATAGAGTGTTAAAAAAAATCCAGTAGCACAGTAGTAGGAAAAGTACAGTTACTTCACACAGTAGATAAGATGATTTATTTGTTTTTTGTTTGTTTTGTTTTGTATATTAAGGGACATTATCATAGACATCAACTGATTATATCAATGCATATTATGCAGCCATGCCTTTAAGAGTTTTATAGGGCTTCCACAGGCGTTTTTTTTTTGTTTGTTTGTTTGTTAGCATTGTAAAGTTTGATTTAATGTAATATTAAAATAATGACACTTTAGCTGTCTGTTTTTTTCCTCATATATTGGTTTGTTGAATCGACCATGATGTGTAATATTTATTTCTACTCAGATCATGTTGCTTTTTTTTTTGTTTCTCTTTAATTTTCTGTCATAATGTGGTCATAATTCACAATTTTTTTGCAATGCTTTGTAGACCCCCTCCAAAACAGACCCACCAGCGGGTTTAAGCAAGCTCAAGATACAGTGCAAATAGAGTGGTGTTTTTTTCTTGTTTGTTTGTTTTGTTTGTTAATTTTTCCCTTCCCAGATTGTTTTGGTTGTTTTTGTTCCTGGAGGAAAGTCCATGCACGGTAACCGTTACCTCCAGGTTGTCAGATTTTTTTTTCTTCATTTTGTCTAATTTTATTTGTTTTATATTTGTTTATTGACTGTTTTTTTAACTGTCACCACTGTGTGCTGCTGTGATGCTGTGTACAAAACGCTCATAATTTGCACTGCTAGATTACATCAGTGTCTTATTGACATCCCTAATAAAGACCTTTATTTAGTGACTATGACAATGGCCTTTTTTTAATGCACAGACAAGAAATATACATGGTCTAGAGGGCCCATATCACCTACAATTTGAATTGATTGGTGCAGTGTAGTATCAGTATGAATACTTCCTTTCCATTGGATGACTAGGGTTTCATTTCGAAGACATAAACACATCACACTACACTAATAAGTACAGCTGAATTCTCACATTCTCACAGTACCATGGCCCAAATAAATTTTTCTTAAGTACTGTTTATACTGACTTTTTAATGTGACCTATATGTGTGTAAGTAACTAGTTTTACATAGGATCTCCGGTGGATTGTACGTTTTACAGACTCGGTCAGTGGCTGAACTACACTTTACCCGTTATACAGAATCCACGAAAAACAACTTACATGGCACTAATTCATACTAGAGACCACAACTAGACAAAAGGAATGAAGGAATGAAAAGATGATGGAATGAGACCTTTAATACACCCACTCTGCAACTCTACAAGGTCTTTTTAATAAGCTAATTCGTTAAATCAGGTATAAATGTGCAGGGAAACACGGGTCTAATCAGTAAGATCACGTTTTCTGTATTCTGAAGATTGATGTGAAAATGACCTGAAGCTGGCAGGTCCGTACATAGCTACTAGATTTTAATTGATTGTACTAATAAAGCACGATTGGTTGGATAGATAATTGCGTCAATAAGTGGGTAACAATAGTTTCTGATAAAGTGCCTCTATATCTAACTAATCTATAACTCTTTTATACACCTTAAAGTCGCTGAATTATGAAATACATTAAAGTTTAATGAGCTGATCTTGTACTGAACAGTTCTGAACATTTCAGCCTCAGATTCCTGATCTCGGTGGAGCTGCATGGAAAGATGGAGATGAGAGTGAATAATGAATAGAGGCTTATGTAACACTCATGAACATGAATACGTAATGCAGTTTGCTTTGACACTTTAAGGTCAAATGACTCTGGAAATGGTTGCTGTACTATTAAGTAAACTCACATATTATTTTATGTCTATATAATCTATATATAAAGTATCAGTCAAAAGTTTGGTCTCACCTTCTCATTCATGGTTTTCATTGTTTTCTGTACATTGTAAATGAATAGTGAAGTGATTCAGACTACGAAGGAACACATAAGGAATCATGTAGTAACTTAAAAGTGTTAAACAAACCAAAATACTCTGTAAAGAAGCATTTAGGTGCTCTTATCTGAGGAGCTGTTGACTTGCGTTTTCTGAGACTGGTGACTTTGATAAACTTATCCTGTACAGCATAGGGAACTCTTGTTCTTCCTTTCATGAGAAGGTCCTGATGAGTGCCAGTTTCATCATAACATTTTTTGATCTTTACGTTGTTGCGACTGCACTTGAGGATAGTTTCAAAGGTCTTGAAGGATGTTTTTTACTTAGTTGAGTAGTTCTTTTTATAGTATGGATTAGGACACTGTTATTCACTGTATACCAACTCTATCACTTCACAACTGATGCTCTCAATCATATTAAGAGGAAAAGCACGGATTTCAAGTAATTAACTCTTGAGGAGTTCAGCACAGCTGTTAACTGAAAGCCTGAATTCCAGGTGGAGAAAATCCAGCCAAGATGTGCAAAACTAGAGGTGCTACTTTAAAGAATATAAAATATAAAACATATTCTGGTTGGTATAACACTTTTTTCTGTTTACTAAGTAATTCCATATATTATTCTTTATAGTTTGGAAGACTTTAGAATGAATTTACAATGTAGAGAATTTTAAATATTAAAAAAAATGGTTTGGTACTGGAATGGTACTGTATAATAACACCAGTGTACTGCATTTATAGTAATATTAAATATTATCATGCATGTCTTATCAAATAACAAAACAGAAGCGCAGATATGACCTCAGTAAATACGCTTTAAGCTTTATTTTGCATTTTTTGCAGAATGTCCTCTGCTGCCCTCTAGCGATGGGGTTTGCTATTACATTACTCTACATTGTTTTGCTTAGGTTTTAGCTTGTATACAATATTTCAGGCTGATCCTACACTGAGTGCATCTATATTGCAATCACTGGTCATGTGAAAAGCCACAAACCTCAGGCATAAATTAAAGCACTTTTACATAATTTATCTGATTTCTCTTTTTAGAGTAATGGTGATGAAATTACACATATATATTTGCAATATATACACTGATCAAGCATGACATTATGACCACCTCCTTGTTTCTACACACATTGCACATTTTGTAAGCTCCACTGAGCATGTAGTTATTATTATTCTTTTTCTTTCACCCTTTTCTTCAATGTTCAGGACCCCAGAGTAGAGAATACCACCATAGAGCAGCTATTATTATTACTATTATTATTATTATTATTATTATTATTATTATTATTATTATTATTATTGTAAGCCCCCCAAACCACTAGGCCCAAATAATAACACCCTCTAATAATTCCCAAAGCAATTAAACAAACAACACTACTGCCTAGGGGTAGTAGATAGTACCAACTGACTCGGTCCCCACTCAGGTTTGGATAAATAGTGGTGGATTACCCAAGGTGAAATAAGAGAGAGATGATGACGTTTCACAATGTGTCTTTATTAGAAAATCTAAAATAAAAATAAAAAAAAACAACAACTCGTTTGCTCACAAGAATTGACCCAAAATCCACAATTGGCAGTGTTAATAAAGGAATTAATTGCCTGGTAGCTTGAACGTGGGAAAACTGGTAGTATAATACCCCAAAAGAAAATAAACGAGAGTTTACAAGAGTTTTAAGGGCTCAATTATAACCAAATACTTCAAAAAAATAATATAAATAGAATAGACAACACAACAAACTCAAAATCAAACAAATTCAAAATTAACTTAAAAAAACACACTCCACCCCAAAAGAGAACCCTCACGACTTGTACCTCAGCTTAGTTAACACGAGATTATAATAATACCACCTCCCACCAGGCCCCACACTGTCCAACGGGTTCAATTGAATGTGATGCAATTTTAATTTAAAACAGAATTGGCACTCAAGTCAATTAACGTTTACTACCTTTAAAACCCAATCTTTAATATATTTTACTATTAAAAGTTTCAAGGGGAAGGAAAGAACAATAATTAATTTTCACTGGCCAGGGATACTCCTAAAGAGGAGAAAGCACACCATTAGCACTTTACAGCTCTAAAACTTTTCTTTCATTAAAACTAATTTAAAACATGAACCTACCTATATTCTAAACATTCTATATATCTGCCTTGGAAGGGCTCCACTTCCCTTGTTACTGCTGTCCACTACTGGATGTTACTGCTTTAAAACAAAAAAAACAGCCAAATAAGCATGCTGTATGATTTAATTTTACCTGCAGCTCACAAAATAATAAACAGAAACATCAGATACCTGTATCTGGACTTCCACAATGCACACTGGCTCACCGGCATACACAGGGCTGCAGTTCACTACAACATAGGCTCTTATTCCACACTGTAAAACAAGTGCATATTTTTAAAACTAGCCACAAAGGCATACTAGCTTAACTTCACAAAACAGGTTAAAACAATTATTAAATACCTGTATCTGGACTCCCACAATGTGTACCGGATTCACTGGTGCACAACGGCTGACTTCTCCAGCCCTACCACACTCCAAACCAACCGAATGAAGTACCAAAAACGCTGCTCTGAAGTTTCAGCCCTCCGTGCTACCTGCACATATCCCTGGCAGTGAGCCAAAAAGATCGCTGGGCAAGATCCCACGAGCTTTTTAAAAATGGCGGCTGCACGCTTCTAACCAAACGAGAGTTAAACAAAGTCTCACGAGACTTAAACCAAAGCCTGCAAGCCTTAAGACATTTGTAGTGCACTACCTCCCTCTACTGGAGAGCCTCAAGAGTACACTGCCAGCTTCACTCACCATAACCCCATTACAGGTTACATTATTATTATTATTATTATTATTATTTGGTTGGTGGGTCATTATTACTCTCAGCACTGCAGTGATTAGCACTGATTAGCATGGTGGTGGTGTATGAGGTGTTAGTGGGTCAGATACAGCAGTGCTGCTAGAGTTTTTAACCATCTCACAAAAAATATAACCAATATGTTAGCATTAATGATATGCATTAATGAGTAATTTAACAGTTTTATGGCTATTTTCTTTATAATTTGCAATAGAAATCACTAGTAGTCCTTCTCAGTAGCTAGCTAACTTTCCCAGTCCACCTTAAATAGTGCAATAAGAAGGAAGAAGCTGCAGCATTTAAGGTGGAACTGAAAAAGTAAATAAAACCTAATAGTACCACTTTAAAATAAGACTACCTTTATAAAGGGTTTATAATTAGTTTATTAATGGTTACTAATCAGGTTGTAAACGCCTTAAAAATAATTAATAATCAGTTATAACACATACGTAGAAAGGGCAACAATATAGATGGCTGTGGGTTCACTATATAACAAACAACAGGTCGTTGTTGCCCTTTCTACGTATGTGTTATAACTGATTATTAATGATTTTTAAGGCATTTACAACCTAATTAGTAACCATTAATAAACTAATTGTAAACCATTTATAAACCCTTTATAAAGGTAGTCTTATTTTAAAGTGGTACCAACCTAATAAAAGAATTTCAGAATTGGACAATAATAATTGCTAATAATAATATAATAATAATTGCTGCATCACCTGACCCTGTTCTGAAGACATATGATGCTCTAAATTTAAATAGGTAACCAGCAGCTTGGTTGCTGAACTTTTTGGGCCTGTGGTGGTCCTGAGTGTTGAAGAACAGGATGAAAGAAGGATAAAAAAAGTATTTAGCGATTTATAATTCTGAGTTAGAATTAGAAACAGGACTATAGTCAGTAATTCTAGAACTACAAAGTGATCCTATGCTCCCAGATAACATAATCATCCTCAGATTTATAAATAAAGATCCACGGTCAATTTATTGTGTTCCAGAGTCAAAGCAGTACACTGTATACAATATAATATAACCTATGAAAGTATTGGACGCCATGTTTTTGTGTTCTTCATCACTCCTCTCCCATTCACACAAGTTCACACTGCTCTTACATGATGTTTATGGGTCTGAGATAAAGGATGACTGAGGTCTAAGGAAGCGTGATCAGGATGAGCCCAGGTTTAGTCTAGTGCAGCCTCTCAGGATCTGGCTTTAGCTGGAGATCCAGAGAGCACAGTGGCTGCCTTCATGCCGGTGAGTTTGTCAGCAGAACCAGAAAGGCATCCACATGAAAGAGCGCAGCGCAGCCCCCGCAGCCATGCCTGCCAGCAGCCCCAGCGCTATCGACTCTCCAATTCCCTCGTCATACCGCTCTCTGTGCACGTACACGTGGTGCATACCTGCAAACATGCAGAAGAGAAAGTTTACACCAAATGTACAAGTTTTTTTGTACTGTTCGACCATTTTGTTAATAAGCAATGTTAGTACTGTAACTGTAAACTCATTACACATTTTCCTCAATCTGTGTTGAGTTATTAAATATATTGTTATTTTATTATTGATGATGATATGACTTACAGCTAATGACAACTCAACTCAAAAGTCAGTATCTTAAAAATTAGAATATTATTTAATTTTCGTAGGACTTGGCATCCACATATGTGGACATCACATTTTGGGTTGTCCAGACCAAAACACAAAATTTTGCTCTACAAGGGCCTGGGGTCCTCTTATGAGGCCATTATACTGTCACCTAGTGGTGGCAGAAGACATACGTTGAACACATGACAGTTTCAATTTTTCTCAGGCACAAAATAATTTTTTGCAAACCAATACTAATTGTGTCTTCATTGTGTTCTATCGAAATATAAAACTGAAGGCCTCATATGTGGACATAATTTTTTTTCAGAAACTACATCATGTAAAAAGATAAATCTTTATTTCTGCACTAATCTGATGCCAACTAGCCCAAATAGCAAAGAGAAATAAAAAATGTATGCCATGCAAGAGTTTAGGTCTTGGGAGTTTAAGACCAATTGAAACTTTTGGCAGTGTGGGCAGTGTGCCAAGTCCTGCTGGAAAATGAAATCCGCATCTCCATTAAAGTTATCAGCAGAGGGAAGCATGAAGAGCTGTGAAATTTTCCAGGAACACACCAGCAGATGACATGTCTTTCCAAACCATCACTGACCATCAGTAAATTTTACATTTCATTTGGGAACCAAGAGAGCAGAGTCTGGAGGAAGAGTGGAGAGACACACAGTCCAAACTGCTTGAGGTCTAGTGTGAAGTTTCTACTATCAGTGATGGTTTGGAGAGACATGTCATCTGCTGGTGTTGATCCACTGTGTTTTATTATCAAGTACAAAATCAGTGCAGTGATCACCCAACTGAGATGGTGATTTGGGGTGAGTTGGAGCTTGACAGTGTGAAGATTGACTACATCTAAGGCGCGTTATTACCTCCGCTGCCCGGCGTGACGTAAACTGCATTGTGGGCGCCAACAGGAACAGACTGGTAGGAGTCGTCGCAGGGATCATATACATAGACCTGGTGGACAGAGGGAGGGGTTATAACATTCAGCATTTAGCTCAGTGTTGGCATTTAGCTGTAGTGTGTATTTCCACGAAGAGCTCAGTGCTTCTCTGACTCGCCGTGCCACCGACTCATTAACCTGAGGAATGTTCTGTTACTATATTTGAGCTTGGCATTCTTCTGTGCCAAGGGTGTCCAGCTCTGGTCATGGAAGAAGGCCTTAGTCCAGTTTAGTTTAGTATGTCATCAGACTGTGCTGGAATTTGACTCTCCAGGACAGAATTGGGCATCTTTTTAAACTCTGAGAATTGCCAGTCAGTCTACATTCATTTTATTAGGAGCTTTTTATTAGAAACACTTGTTCAGCCAATTCATGCAGTTATGATCTAATCAGTGTATCAATGTGCCAATCATGTGGAAGCAGTGTAATGCATAAAATCACACTGATACAATCCAACAGTGTGAGGTAATATTTGAATCAGAACGAGAAGAAAATGTGAGAGTGTTTTTGAGAGTGGCATGATTGTTGGTGTCAGAAGGGGCTGATTGAAAGAGCTAAATTTAAGGGCATTTTCACACCAGCACTATTTGGTGAATTGAAGACATCTTGTGTGTGTGTGTGTGTGTGTGTGTGTGAGGCTCTTAGGTTACCAGACTTAAAAACACACCAAACAAGTCCTTCTTTGGAACACAGAAAACAGAAAAGCGTTTGAGAGCTAGTTAGCTGTAACCTAAATTGCTCTAAATAAGTTTAAATAGCCTATTCGGATGTTGTGTTAGCATGGCTAGCTACTCTATAATCAGTGGCCACAGCAATAGCTACTTCAGACTGAATAAAATACGAATATAAAACCATTTTACATGAACTTACTGGAAATGAATTTTCTAAAAAAAAGACAGGTGTTTGTGTAGATGCAAGGTAGGTTTATTGAATAAGGAGCTCTAAAATGTCACTGAAGCTTCAGAAACTTACAGGATTCCTTCTTGCTTCCATGATTGTGAGCTTCCAAGCCCTGCAAAGCAACACAGAGCACAGAAACCATAGTGACTCAAGAGGATAATGTATAACAAACTATATAATATATCACAATATTGATATTTTGTCAGGTATTGTGATATACAGGTGAATAAAAATGGAGTAGATCATGGTGGAGGTGTAGATTAGAGGTAAACTCACAGGGCCTCGTCCTCACTGTTGGAGCACAGGAACACGGAGGAGCCGTCCTTTAGGTGGACCACCAGCAGGTTTTCTCTAGGGTGGCTCTCAGGTGGAGTCACGCCTGTTTCAAACCAATAGAGATACACGTTTAGCAGTCCCCTTTAGCTCAGCTTAACATTAAACTAAAGCCGTATCTGGATGGAATTAGCATCTCATGGGGTCCTGGGGTAATTTTCTCTTTTATGGGGGCTTCTCTGTGATTTTATTCCCGCCTGCAATGATCATGTATGTGTTTTTATCAGATGTCCTCTGATAAAAATTACAGGCTGAATAATCTACTGTTTTTAGCTGAACTCCGTGGTCCTCCAGTAATTTTAGTCCTGTCTGGACTCACATTTCTCCTTGCGTTCAATAAAATAGCTATTTGTCCACTGCCACGCACCATATGCTAAATACATTTTGCCGTATCCGTTTCCACGGATATCCACATAAACACAATAGCGAGTGGAAATGGAGGAGCTACTGAACGCTGTCACGTGACCAAGTAAGCCAAAAAAACTCACTGGTCCTCCTGTTTTTCAATTGCAGTCCGGATGCAGGAGTTTTATCACTGAGCAGAAGCGTTAAATATTTTTCACAGACGTTCCCCTAAAATCTAATCCTGTTCAGATAGGGCTTAAGTCTCAGTTTCAGCAGTGAAGAGAAGAATAAGATGTCTGACAGGTGAAGTGCAGTAATGAAGTCATTGATAAGATGAGAAAATAAAAAAGAAGCTTGTCTGGGCCATACAGCATTGCTACTGGACTACTGGACAACAGAGGTGTTCTTAAACTTTTGACTGGTATTGTATATCAACGGTTCGAAACATGTCCCCTACTTGTCATCACACAGAAAAAGGTGGATTAGGCAAAGTCATATAAATAAATAAACTACAGTTTGCAGTGATGATCCCAAAATTTTCTAGAGAAATGCCACCCATATTAATAGTAATAAAAATAAACAAATCTGCGTACATATGATAATAATAATGATAATGATACTCACCTGCACACTCCAGGCCACACTTTACATCCACACAGGTGCTCTTCAGACTAACCCTGGTCTCATACTCCCTCCTGGAGTCTGTCTTATAGAACACCAGGCTGCCGTCGATCCACAGGTCACAGAAGTTCAGCTTCCAGCGCTTCAGGTACGAGGCTGCGAGGGGAGTATCGATTACAGTTCAGTGTTTTTAGAGTAGTGGTGAGTAACAGCAGTGTGTCTTTAATCCTGGGTTTAGAGGGTTGGTGCTGATAATTTATGTGAGTGGTCTGAGTGTTTCCTGAGAGAGAGAGAATCAATGAAAACTTTCTGCTTGCTAACATTTACATTAATAACCTCTGGCAGATGCTCTCATGCAGAGCGACATACTGTTTAATTATGTTACACAAGTAAGTATACATAAAAGTAGCATTAAGAGATTTAATGCTTTATTGGTTTGCCCATAACCAGCACAGATATATAGATTGATATACTATAGTGCATCTCAAAAAATGTAAATATCATTGAAAAGTTACTTTATTTCAGTAATTCAGTTCAAAATGTGAAACTCATATATTATATAAATGTATTAAACACAGAGTGGTCTGTTGTAAGTCTTTATTTCTTTTATTGTTAATGATTATGGCTTACAGCCAATGAAAACACAAAAATCAGTGTCTCAGAAAATTAGAATAATATATAACACAAATTGGTACTTTTGGCAGTGTGGGCAGTGTGCCAAGTCCTGCTGGAAAATGAAATCCGCATCTCCATAAAAGTTGTCAGCAGAAGGGACTTTAGACTTGATATAACACAGTGGATCAACACCAGCAGATGACATGTCTCTCCAAACCATCACTGAGCATCAGTAAATTTTACATTTCATTTGTAAATCAAGGGAGCAGAGTCTGGAGGAAGAGTGGAGAGACACACAGTCCAAACTGCTCGAGGTCTAATGTGAAGTTTCCACCAATCAGTGATGGTTTGGAGAGACATGATCATCTGCTTTTTGTTGATCCAGTTATAGTGTAAATTAGTTCTGTTAATCGAGGCTGTAGATTCAGTAGAATGAAAGTTTGAAAAGGAAAACATGAACATGGAGCCCAGAAAAATGGGAGACCTCAGGAGGGCCAGTTTTCAAAAACGTCTGCATTATTAACTCAGTATTAATATTTCATATATAAAGCTGTGTTTTTAAAGATGTTTCCTTCTCCTGTTCGGGTAACATGTGCTGATAAAAATGCATGCAGTTTATCAGGGAACCCACTAATTTAATGTCTAATTTAAGTATGTTCTGTGTGAAAAATGAGTGATATATTTCTGATACAGAAGTAAAAATGCCAATATATACTATTCTTTAAAATTCAAAACATTGTATTCAACATTCAATTGGAACATTTAATTAATGTTCTATAATCAAGGATATAAAAAGCCATGGTGTCCAATTTACTGTTGTAACAGCCTGACAAGGGGTAAGAACATAGTTCTGGACCTCCATCATTACAGAGAACACAGTTCCACTGATGCACAGCTCAATGCTGAGGCTTTATATCCCCTTTAGATAACAGGGATAGCAGCAAATGTTGGGATGCTACAATGAATAAATAATTATACCATTAAAATTTCATCAATCAACAATTATTGATTGATATAAAGTGTAGTAAGTAAGCCAAACCCCACTAGTTTAAGGTTGTGTAGTTTGATTCTGAGCAATTTGTGCATACATTATCTAACTTACTCAGAGGAGTGATATTAATATGAGCTTTGAATGATTTGAACGGTCATATAGCTTATTCTCAGTTACATAACTTATTCAGTTACTCTCAAAAAAGTAAAAAATGCAAACAACTCAAACAGGCATTCTTAATCTATAATAAATGATACATTTCATGTGTTGATGCAGCCATTGGTAAGATTATTATACAAATTTGTACTTATTGCTGTTAGAAATGTCTTTGTACTTCAGAGTGAACAAATCTGACCCTGTAAAGACCAATATTGTACCTTTGAGTACAAAAAAGTACTCCTATCGTACCTCTGTTTTTTAGAGTGTATTAAAACATTGTTTAAGCATATTATTTTCTACTACACTCCTCTGCGTATTCTCTTAATGTTCATTTCACCACTGTTATGCAAACCCTTATATGTCAACAACGAAAAAAAAAAAGATTATGGAGCATTTCTGTTGGCCCATTGATCATTAAACCATTGGCCAGGTTGGAATTGTTTGCATATAATATGAAGAACAGATACAGACAAACAAATTTTACTTTTTGTTTTTTCTCAAATTTACACAGTGTGTCACAGAAATGTTTCACTGCTACATCAGGTCATAAAGAAATGGTACAGATACCCCTGATTGGTCTACAACATTTAAATGAAAGCCAATGTAAAAGTAAACATTACTCTTTAACTAATCTGTAACATCTTTTTTGTTACAGTAAAGCCTCTGCCTACTGTTACAGATCCAGCCCGTCTGTTTAGTCATTCTCTAATTATAGCTTCTTTATCTCCGTCTTATCACCGTCTACCTGCTGTGTTTTACTGGAACAACAACTATACAATATATTACACTGCTTGGAACCATAAAACTCCTTTAGGATCACTCAACTGGAAGTCCACCCACTTCAACTGGAACTGATTATGAACCCTTACGTAGATTCTAAATGCTAGTATGATCAGCTAGTGCTGATATTTTTTTTATTATTATTATATAGTTTAAAAAAAGTTTTAGTTTAGCATCTTAATTTCTCTTTTGCTTGTATTTGTGCTATGAAGCCATGGTATTTTTCCTCTCAAGCATTAAAAAGTGATTTATGTGTTAAATAAATAGATAAATAATAAGTAAACACGACTGATCATAAATCTTTTATACCGTTTATTTCGTAAACGGCAGGCAACTATAATTTTAACATTTTAGCATAAAGTTATTTAAAAGCAGTTTGTAGGACTGGTGGAGGAGAGCATGGTGGAGGGGGCATTACTAATGATAATGATTGTTTACTGTATATATACAGCTCTGGAAAAATGAGAAATGGCTGAAATATGTTTTTTTAATAATAAAAAAGATGCAGAGTTGTGATTAAAAAACAGGTTTATTCCACCAAATATTAATTTCAGAACCTTAAACCTTTATGAATATGAACTTGTTTTCTTTGCATTATTTAAGATCTGAAAGCTCTGCAGCCATCTCATTTTCTGCAAATAAATGCTCTAAATAACAATATTTTTATTTAGATATACAATATATTTTATTTATACCACTAATATATCACAGCATGTCTGTCTACTCACACTGCCGCCAGAGCCAGCCTGATCTCAGCAGAGCCATGGGTCCAGTTCGGCCTTGTGTATCCACCAAATCCCAAGTATTTTCAGATATTCCGAGATATTCCCAAGTGATCCGCAGTTCAGGGTGGTCTTCAGTAAATTTTCTATAGTTTTACGACAGTTCCTATTAGAAAACACTGTTAAATCTTTTAGGGAGCCACCTGAATGTGTATGTAGAAGTGTGTGTATGTGTTTATAAGTGTGTGTGTGTGTGTGTTTACTGTGTGTGTATGCTTGCCCTAATCCTCTGAACAGGGTATGGGAGGAGGTGAACTTGTCAGTAATCTGGGATTACACGCCTCGTTCACTGCCCTGTCCCTCTCCATTCTCTGGAATATTCTCGTTTCTTGCTTTCTCTTTTTAATGAAGGTTTTAAATAGGTAATTAAATATTAATTACTAAATTAGATAGATAAAAAATTCTCAAAAAGAATATGACCTCAAACTCTGACTCTACAGCCTCTGGAGACCATTTCTGTACTATCTTAGTCGTACACTCAATACTGGTTTTCTCCCATTGGCTCTCAGGGGAAGACCTGTGGACTGATATACAGCTCTGCAAAAAAATAAGAGACCACTTAAAAATGATTATTTTAGTTGATTTTACCAAATTGAAAACCTCTGGAATATAATCAAGAGGAAGATGGATGATCAGAAGCCATCGAACCAAGCTGAACTACTTGAATTTTTGCACCAGTAGTGGCATAAACTTATCCAAAAGCAGTATGTAAGACTGGTGGAGGAGAACATGATGCCAAGATGCATGACAACTGTGATTAAAAACCAGGGTTATTCCACCAAATATTGATTTCTGAACTTACAAACTTGGCACAGGCCATGCAGAATAGGGTCAAATGTAGTTTATACTCAACAACCAGAAAGTTGACACATGTGGCTCGGGCCAGTTCCCATATTAAACCCAGCAACCGGGGTGTGTGCACATGCAGCACTGGATGTGAGCCGAGCATTTGGATTAAAATCAGACCTAGATTTAAACATGAGTGGGATCGATGCAAATCAGGCTTGGTGTGTGGCAAAAGTGCCATTTTTTGCCATCTGGGAATAAACTCACAACATAACGCCATGCACCCGTCCATTTTTAGAAACAGTTTATTCAGATAACTGACCTACTACTGCTGTTATAAAAGCTCTGACCCTCACTAAATGCTATCACATGAGCTGATTACATGTCACTGGGCATCACCCTGCCTCACCAGGACTCTCTCCAATTCTCTCCGTCACGCCAGCGCTGGGCTAACAGTCCTGCCAAAGTCCTCGCCAGCCTTTTCCAGATGAGCCGACCTGCTTATACAACTCTGACCCCTTCCTCGATACACAGCCATGGTTACAGGACATAGCAGCAGCCTGGCTCTGAGCGTGGGACATAGCTGAGCTTTTTTTAGTCACAGCTGTGTCTGTGTGAGTGTGTGTCTGTGTGTGTAAATAGGTGTGAGAGGCTTACACAGCATTGTGTGAGGTGGAATGACTGTGAGGAGAATCAATAAAGCTCTCCGCTCCAGTCCTCTTTCTGCAGCTATTTTCAGATGGCTGTACATCTCTCAGACTTGTTGGTCACCAGTTTGGCGTAGGCAAATGTAGCACTGATGTCTCATAGTTTCATTATCACTGGTGTCTCATCATTTCAGTACACCCATAGGCAGATGGTCTTAGAAAGGCATGCAAATTGAAAAACTTGCTGTTTTAATCAATGCATTTTAGTAATGTTTACTTACATTTGAGTTTGTTTAACTTTAAAAGCCTGTTATGAAAGAAATAAAGGGCCACTTAAATTTGTTTTTTACCACATTGAAAACCTCTGGAATATAATCAAGAGGAAAATAGATGATCAGAAGCCATCAAGCCAATCTGAACTGCTTGAATTTTTGAACCAGGTGTGGCAGCAGTGTATAAGATTGGTGGAGGAGAAGATGCCAAGATGCATAAAACTATAATATATAAAAACCAGGGTTACTCCACCAAATATTGATTTCTGAACTCTTAAAACGTTATGAATATGAACATTTTCATATTGAATATTGAATATTTCATCATGAATATTTTCTTTGCATTATTTGAGCTCTGCATCTTATTTGTTATTTCAGCCATTTCTCTTTTTCCAGAGCTGAATATATACAGCAAACTATCATTATCATTATTAATGCCCCCTCCACCATGCTCTCCTCCACTTGTCTTACACACTGCTTTTGAATAACTTTATGCCACCACTCCTGGTGCAAAAATTCAAGCAGTTCAGCTTGGTTTGATGGCTTATGATCATTCATATTCCTCTTGATTATATTTCAGAGGTTTTCAATTTGGTAAAAAAAAAAAAAAAATCATAATTTGTAAGTGGTCTCTTACTCTTTTATCCAAAGCTGTATGTACAGTATATATATATATATATATATATATATATATATATATATATATATATATATATATATATATATATATATATATATATATATATATATATCATTTTATATTTATTGGCTTCCTAATGTACTTTGTTTTGGGGTTCACTTTGGATTAATATGCAGTGTTTTCATGCATATCTACTATTTTGAAGCATGGTAACAGTGCATTGGCTTTGTATTGTGCTTATTAAGCATGTCTTAGCTTTTAATTAATTAATTAATGTTTGCACATTATTTCTGCCATACAACATTTACATGTAAAAGGAAAGTGACATGCGTCAGCACAACAAAGCGAGAGTGAAGTCCTGCAGATCTCATTACAGCAGTGCTCTTCTGTACTTGACCTTCAGTGTGAGGACTTCTGGTGTCTCCCCTGTGCGCATTTCTTCCACTAGAGGGACCTGCTGCTACTGGTCTGCAGTTTAACACAGATTCCCCATTAACATGCTCCATAGACTTTCACTGAAGTGAAAATCAGACAGTCCAGATCTAACTGGCTCTGTAGGCCTCCAATACCCAGAATGCACTGCAGCCCTGTGTATAATACAAAGAAAACACCTGAAAAAGCTGCTGTGCAACAAATCATACATGTGTTTATAAAAAAGTGCAGTGCCTGTTTCTGTCTAACTTCCAGTAAATAACACTCACTTTTACTAAACCTGTAAATAATTACTCATATATGGGTCACTCATGAGTTATAAAACACTTCTCTTAGTAACCAGTGGCTATAAGGAATGGAGTTACAGATTGATGAATACATTCCTAGGCATTTAACATATTTTTTGTAAACTGTATTATTTGAATGCAGTATATAAGTAGCTTTATTTTATTTTTATCTTGGAGTCTATTTTATGAGAATCTTAGAATATTAGAAGATGTTCATTGTATATATTGTTACTTTCTATTAAAAAAATAGAATAAAAAAATAGAATAGAAAAATAAACATAACACACAAAAATAAATCCTTCCGTTTGTGAACCTGTCCGTTGTGTGCTTTGTAGGTTTTATACAAAAAGCTACTTTTGAAAAAAAAAAAAAAATATATATATATATATATATATATATATATTTTTTTTTTTTAAATGCTGAATATAATAAGGCTCAATAAAATCTTATTATATGATTCATCAATTAATTCTCAATTAATTTTCCAAACTGCCTATGAATAAAACGTAAAATATCACTTAGTGTCTGGATAAGCTGTAATATTTAAAATGATATGCATATATTTAAATAAATTACTAAATAAATAAATTAATTAATAAAGCTTGACAACAAAACTAAATTTAAACTAAGTTTAAAAATGTAAAATATTTAACATACACACTTATATCCTTCTAAAATGTCATATAAATGAGATAAATGAATATATATATATATATATATATATATATATATATATATATATATATATATATATATATATATTTTTTTTTTTTTTTTTTTATGAGATTAAAACATAAATTGTATAATCAATGATTATAAATGTAATTTGGGTTTTAGACCCTAAGCTCTTGATGACCAGGTGCTTTGACCGCGAATCGCAGTAATTACACGGTTATAACGCCTCATACAGCGTTAATAATCAGCTTAATTAACAAAGAGCCTGAACAAAGTCAGCGGGAGCGGCAGCAGCAGCAGCGGGCTGGAACAAACGAGCCCGGGTAACAAAAGCGAGCGGCTTTAAGAGCTTTAAAACTCCCATGTTGAGAGAAAGTCCAGGTCAGAACGCAGCTTAGTGTGTTTTAATGTTTTATAGTGTTTTAGTTTAGTGAGCTGAACGAAAATAATGAGAAAAAAAATCATTATTAGTTAATTAAGTGAATTGCTTAGTCATAAATTTATCCAAAAGCAGTGTGTGAGACTGCAGGAGAACATGCCAAGGTGCATGAAAACTGATTTCTGAACTCTGAACTTTGATATATGAACTATTTTTTTTTATTATTATTATTATTTGAGGTCTGAAAGCTCTGCATCTTTTTTTTGTTATTTCAGCTATTTCTTATTTTCTGCAAATAAATGCTCTAAATGACACTATTTTTATTTGGAATTTGGGAGAAATGTTGTCCGTGGTTTATAGAATAAAACAAAAATGTTACTCATTTTACTCAAACATTTACCTATAAATAGCAAAATCAGATAAACTGATTTAGAAGCTAAAGTCGTCTCTCGGCAGTTCAGCTTGGTTTGATGGCTTGTGATCATCCATTTTCCTCTTGATTATATTCCAGAGGTTTTCAATTTGGTAAAATCAAAGCAACTCATCATTTTTAAGTGGTCTCTTAATTTTCAGAGCTGTATATATTTATATATAGGTGATATATACACACACATATAGACAGCTGTGCTTTTTTATTCATGTAGCTCAGCTCAGCTAAAGTGTGTGTATCCGCCTTTCACGTAGAAGTAGGTCCTCCGGGCTCTCTGCCCTCCGCCGTCCTCCTTTTCTCTCTCCCTCTCTCTCTTTCTCTCCTCCCATCCCCCACTCGCTCTGAATGTCGATGTCACACCAGCGGCTCTGCTTACGAACACGAACCCGAAAAGTGCAGAGGCGAAGCGGGGAGAAAAGCATCACTTTCGCCGCAGAGCAGAGCAGCGGACTCGGCAGCCCGGACGAGGAGAGACGGTAAACAGCGCGGAAACAGAACAGCACAGTTCGGGCGGATCTCGGGGGTGAGCGGGGCAGCATTTTTCTCTCTCTCCATTTCTCTCAGTGTGTGTTTATAGCTCTAACTGCTGCACACTTTCTCCTTAGATATGATGTTTTAGCGGATTAAACAATTAAAAAGGCGCTGTGTGTTGGGGTGTGGGGTGTTTTATATGATTATAAATAGTGTTGGAGGAAAGATTTAGCTAAATAAATGAGCAGTTTGGAGCGGAGAGGGGGAGAAAAATGGGGAAATCGTATTTTTTGGCAGACCCACAGAACATAAAGCATTAGCAGCAGCAGCACATCATGGAGCGTGACAGGAGCAGCGGAGTCTCCGGCCATGGAAACCTGCAGTGCGAAATGGTGTCGTCGGTGTGACGGTGCGGTTCGGACCGTGTTTACCGAGCGGAGGGCTCGAAAATACAGAAGTAAAGGATGCTGAAGGGGAAGGGGAGCCCGCAGCGGGCCGGAGACGTGCGGGAATGCGCGGAGCGGTGTGCGGGAGCGTTAAACGGACGTTCTTTGTTGTGCAGCTGCTCTCAGGCTCGGGTTAGCCGCTAGCGTTAGCTCTCTGCTCCTCTCTCTGCTGGATCTCTGAGCCAATGTGCTCCTAATGAGCCTGTTCTGTCGATTTTAGCAACCTTGTCAAACTATGCTACCCTACTGTATATTTAAAATAATTAATAACAACAAAATATTAGAACATGCTCGCAGTAGAAGTCTCGGTATGATATTTGAATTGCCTAAATCGCTATATCAGGATACAGTTACGGTATTTTATTAGGGAGGTTAATTAGAAACCGGTTTTATAGATTATATTCTATTTTTATTCTAATTTTAAACGGTTGTAACACTCAAGCAAACTTTGATAGTGGGCCCAGATTGTAAAATACACCCGCCAAAAAAAGCTAAATTTAGCTTTAAATTATCAGGAAAAACTAATGAACACAGTAAAAAAAACATTAAAATGAGAGTTTAGCGCATGCGCAGAGCCGCCAAGTAGCACAAATCGATCTGTAGCACAACTCGACAGAACACCGTAGCTAACCTAAAGCTAGCATTTTCAGTTAAATTCAGACGGAGCGATTTTCAGGCCTGTTGTGGGGGGTTTGGAGGTCTGTCCTGCCTGTTTTGGTCCCATCTTGGCCTTTAAAAAGGGGAGATTTAACTCTAAAAAAGGGAGTTTTACATTAGAGTTTAGGTTTAGGTTTGGGTTGAGGTGAGAAATGATGCATTGTAGAGAAACTTAGCTGGTGGTATCCAGGGGTCGTGGTGTTTACTATGCTAATTAATATAGCTAAGCTAGCTATCCATTTTATTCTCAATACCAAAAAACAAATGTTAAATTAACCCATAAAAGCCCAGACCCATTTCTGAATATTGATGCCAAATTCAAAATTAAATCAGATAAATTAAATGATCTAATAATTTGTTTTTATTTCTTATTGTGGGCACATGACTAAATATTTTTAGGTTAAATCCTGATTTAACATAAATAACACAAGAATTTAATAACATTTTGTATTTTAACATGCTCTACAGCACCTTAGAGGATGAATGATAATGTCAGTTACCGCTACCATTTATTTTAAAATAACACATCAACAATTTTCTAACTATTATTAACATTTTGGTTTATAAATTGTGTCAGAACCATTTAGGTTATAAGGAACGACAAACATTTAATTAAATCGTTTGGATTGATAAAAATGTTGTAGCCATAAAAGCTAGAATACACTTTTAATACACTGTCCTGTAGTGATGCTCTCAGGAAGTTAAGAATATGTCACTTAGGGACTTAAGAAGTTAATTTAAGGTGTATATCTATTATCTGAAGACATTTCTGAGGCTAAACTTTGGTCAAAAATTATGATTTGACCGAACCTTAGGCATCATTTTATGCCTTTTATGTAATAATACTCCTTACATAAGGTTCCCATCACTATTAAGTTGACTCAAGTTTCAGTGAGAAAAATTGATGAGGATTACTCTTGTAGTAAATTAACCAATGAAGTCACTTGATAAATGAAAATGTCAGTAACCTTTTATGTCAGCAAATATTAACAACGTTATGATCTGAATTGTGTTCTGAAAGGGTTTTCATGCTCATTCAGAAACTATCCCAGCTCAACCAACAATAAAAGCTGCATAAAAGAGCTTCTTTTCTATCGCTATAGAGCTGCACCAAAAGCTCCAGCTCCACAAGATGATCCATGTTACTGTGCTGTGATCAGCATGGACATGCATGCCCACTGCAGGGCAGATTTTAATGAGTTAGAGGGCACAAAGACAAAGACTCTTATTGATAGTTAGAGTGTAATCAAGGACAACACTTGCCTGCAAAACCTTCCCGCACAGTAAATTTGCCACTGTTAAACCAGTTATTAGTACTAACAGTGTTAATTTAAGACTAAAAGTGTTGATTTAACAGTGGCAAATTTACTGTAAAGTTTTAGATCAACCCAGTAAAAAAACAAGATACCATTATAGCATTTTCATCTTGCTCAAACCTTGTATCTCCAAATGGCAGTTCTACAGCTAAAGGGAAAAAAAAAATCAATATGAACTGATTTTATTTTTTATCATTTCTATTTATCCATCCATCATGAAATTTTAAAGCCACTTAAAATGGAACAAAAATTGAGGTACAATGATTTGCCTGACAGTCAGAGAAAACAAATTATTATTATAAGTATTGTAAGACATGAGTTAGGAGACACCAGACTAGAAAGTAGCCTAATTTAGACTTGATTAAATTCATAATTTCACAATTTTCATTTATTGTATAATTTTAGTCCCATTTGAGTACATAGGGTATTTTCCAGGACAATGTGCTCTTACTTTCATATTTAGTCTCTAAAACCCCATTTACACCTGTTTACTTTATCCATCTTGAGTATCAGGAATATATATTGAGGGTGCTTAACCAAAAACCAACTAAATCTCCTCCTAGTACAACATGAAACACCAGTAATAATTGTTGCACAACAACAAATTTGCATAGTTTTCATCCCAAACAGAAATCAGATTTAGGCTGACTAACTAGAGATGAATTTTCTATAAAAGCATCAGTTATATTAAGGCCTGCAAGTAATATAGTGGGCTGATTAAATCAGCTGATATTGACTACATGTGGTTTTATTGGTATTGACAAAAATATGATCGATTACCAAGCTGGGATATCAATTCACAGTGTATTATCTCATTGTGTTTGCAGGGGTTGATTCCAAAATTAAAGCACATTTTATCCTGAGAGTTAATGCAGAACATTAGTAAAGCCCTTCAGGATGGTACATTACCTGGAATGGTTAATATATATTGATCCTGAATTATCCATGGTCAATTGCATCACTTTTGTTAATAGTGCCTAGAGGACACCAGAGTGTGCCCTGCTAGAACACAATGGTAATACAAAGGATCTGACCTTGATAAGGCCTAAAATTGCCTAAAAACACCTGACTCGTTAAAATATGCCTGGATTGGCCCGGATCCATTGAATCTGATTGAGACCTCTGTGTATCTGTTTGGGTTGATATCACTATTAGTCACAAAATATTCAGGTTGGACTGGTTGGATTTAGGTTATTAGGCTTAGTGACAATATAGTCTATCTACATTTGCAATTTATTATATATATATATATATATATATATATATATATATATATATATATATATATATATATATATATATATATATATATATATATGTGTATTATTTAAGAGCTAAATCTGAGCCATATTTAAAAAAAACAAATTCTAAACAGAACCATCTACCATTTAAATGGTTGCTATCGATCCCCCAGCTGGCCACCAACGTCAATAGGCATTCATTTTAGGTTGAATGTTGGTCATGACGTCATATGACTAGAATTTTAAATCAGGATAACTTCTAATACTGTTATGTGCCTGCAAGGCAGTAAGGCCTTTAACCAAGCAAGGTTTCAGATGGTTCTTAAACTTGCTGTGGTTCTATATAGCTTTATAAAAGAGTGTAGTTGAAATCACAATGTTTAAGTGCTTAAACTCTGCTCAGAAAGTGAATAGCCAGGCTAATTATCAGCAGCAGATGGTGCTGATTACAGATTTTGGTGTTTGACTGATTGACTATTAATGTCTTCTGTTGGCGAAGCACCTCTTATAGCCTTTACACTGGATCAGATGGGGGCGTTATCTCACCTCATCGTCTGTTCAGCCCGTATTCGGAGCCTCTTACCGTACGTAATGCGGCTGTGAACCTGCACAGGCATGTCTTGTTTAGCAAAACAAAATTCTTTATTTGCGCAGGAGGACGCTGGGCCGGTGTGTGTGTGTGTCTGTGTGTGTGTGTGCGCACAGTCCAGTTATATGCAGTGCCTGGGAATCTCCAGGGCCTACCTGTTCCAGAAGCAGGCTGCATGGTAGGAAACCCAGGGCCTAGTAAATTGTGAGCAGCGGTTCCTCTTCCTCTCGTTTCTGTGTGGTTTGGTTGCTGTGGGCGAGATCTTAGCTCTGAGCTTGAGCTGGCTGCTTCTGTCAGCAGTGCCCAGGGCAACAACGGTCAGCAGAGAAAAAGCTATAAGCCATGTCTCGGTGAAGACAGATGGCTTTGTGAAGCTCAGCTTCTGGTGTGAGATGATTACGATCTTATATCTGGGGTGTAAAAATGCAGGAAGCTGTCCTTTCTTCTAGTGTTAGAGCTCCTTAAAGTCTCCTTAGAGTAGTAAATTGCAGGATCAGCAGAACATGGAATCTAGAATCTCTGTAATTTAGTCTAGGTTTAGTTTAGCCTTAATGTGGGTTTGGGTTTAAGTCATGCTACAGTAACTTCAGGTCTAATTTTGTCCTGAAGTGACAAAATTACACCTTAACCAGCAGGTCTATCATGATAACTTATTTTTTGGACAATATATTGTCCCACAAATGAGTGCAATATATGTTATAAATTCTTTGTAGTATTTTAAGACCAGTTCATGTCATTGATATAATCAGACCCTGTATTGTTATACATATACATTGTATTAGTAAGGCAATAGTACCAATACACATAAACAAACACACACAGCCTAGGCAGACACATAATAATTTGCATAATATGTCTGTGTCTCCCCTGGTTTGTTGTATCAGGATCAGTGGGGTGCTATAACATAATCAACTGCCTCTGTGTAAATATGCAGTCTGCTCTGTGTGAACCCAATACACACACTCACGCTGGGGTTATTACTCTTCTGCATTGTTAAAATTCAAAATATAAGATTTAAGGCTTGGAAACAGAAAAAATGACATTTTGACTATATATATTTCTGCGATAAATAAAGTGAAATTAAAAATACAGGACGTTTCACCAGAAGTTAATGATTCAACATGGCATGCAATAAATAAATATGTTCTATGGTGCACATGTGTGTAGTCTGTAGTCTAATCGATGTCATTGTGTGGTGTGTCATGGTCATTAATATTTGCCTATCGTGAGATCTGCCTTATTTATGACTGTATTGTCTGTACTCATCTGTCTTGTGTGTGTATGTATATGTGTGTGTGTATGTGACCAGCTTACTGTTGTGTTCCCCAGTGCTTCTTCTGCTGCTGCCGTGCTTTGCTTTTGCTTCGCTATGCTTTTTTCTGCCCACTGTGATCATGGTCTGTTTTGATTTTTTCAGATTTGCACACGCTTTTCCACTCCACCTACACTAGCCCTCTCAGAACATGGCAAGTGGGCACCCCATTGACAAATTTGCTTTCTTATACCCACCTGAAAGCTCTCAGAACCTGAAGAGGTTAGTGTGTTACTCAAAGACCCCCCTCCTCACCCGGTGTCCCCCCATCTTCTTCCTTTCCAATGTGACTGAATTGAAAATGTGCCCTTGTGATCTGCCCTGTTTTGAACTGTGCCCCCATTAAAGGAATAGTTCATCAAAAAATCAATTTAACACGATTTATCTCTGACAACAGATGCAGCTGATCATTTAAGACATGTTTGACATCTGACTTCTGCTTCTTTAGTTAAAATGGTAGATCCTAGACTAGTACACTCTCTAACAAAAAAAACGCCCCCTAGATTTAACTAAGTAAATGATGTGGGGTTGATGCTGCAGTTTGTCTGCAGGTTTAGGTTTAGCAACAGTATGTGCTGAAATAATGAGGTCGGCTGACTACCTGAATATACTGAATATAGACCAGGTTATTCCATCAATGGATATTTCTTCCCTGATGGCATGGCCATCTTAAAAGATGACAATGCCAGTATGCATGGGGCTGGAATAGTGAAAGAGTTCAGGGTTCAGGGAGCACGAGATCATCATATTCACACATGGATTGAGAGAGTTCACCACAGAGTCCAGACCTTAACCCTATTGAGATTTTTTGGGATGTGCTGGAGAAGACTTTGTGCAGCGTTCAGACTCTACCATCATCAGTTTAAGGTCTTGGTGAAAAATTAATGCACCACTGGATTGAAATAAATCTTGTGACATTGCAGAAGCTTATCGAAACAATGCCACAGTGAATGCTGTAAAGCAATCAAAGCTTTCTTAGAAAATTCTGACATCCGTGTTAAAAAAGTTGAATTTTCTTTCTCGGAAAGGCAGGAGAGCTTTAACAAGTACAATTATCTGAAAATTTAACCAACTCATTGCCAACTCCTGGAATGTCCGGAAGGCAGCGCAAGAATAAATCCCTAAAATCTTGATTTAATTAGATTAAATTTGAGATTAATTTGGAACGGTTACTCAAAAATTTCATGAACCAAATATCGTTGTCTTGATGCATGTGTCAGGAAAATCCAGCAAATCGTCTCCTGTTCCAAACCTAAGAAGCAAACATCAGATATCAAACGTGTCTTGACTGATGGGATGCCTCTGGGGTCATTGATCAGTTATGTACATTTCGATTATTCATCATTGCAGATAAATACAGGAAAAATACAGTTACACACACTCATGTGATGTGGCCAGTGATATTTGCATGTTTGTTATGAGTTGTAACCTTATTTTGTATTTATGTATTCATGTTTTTTATTACAGTTTTATTACAAAAGGTATTGATAATCATTACAGATTCTAAACCCAGGTCAGTAATCTTCAGAAGTGCTTTGGTCTCTGAGCCTGACGAGATGATGCCGCTGGCAGGACCCAGACCATTAGAGAGCCATGCTGCATTCAACTGTTGTTAACATTAATTACCTTGTTTTATTGATCCAGGTATCAGAAGAAGGTGGGTAACTGTCCTGGAGACAGTATTGCAGCATAAACCAATATGTGCATTCTGATTATGTCATCATGGCTGTTTTATCAGTCAAATAAGGAAAAAAAGTGTATATTTGGCAAACTAATATACTTCCTTAAAAAAGTACACATCATGGTAAATGTATTGGGACATCCACACATTATACCTAGAGAAGTGTTCTTAACTCATAGTCAGTGTGGAGTCAGTCCCTCTTTGCTGTTCTAACAGCAGGTGTGGAGCTCTGCAGTTATTGATAATCAGAGTTTTGGGCACTTTTCTGCACTATGCTAGAGAATATCTAGTACTGAATTTCTCGCACAATAAGGCGCACCAGACTATAAGCTGCACTATTAATAGACGCCTGTTTTCATACATAAAACGCACTGGATTATAAGACGCACTTTAAGAGATACTATAAGGAACTTTTAATTCAGCAGGTCTTGGTGCTAAGCTAAGTGAACAAAACTGTAATAAAAAAAGACTTTCTTTCTTGAAAAATGTTTATTTGGGTGAGTAAATCACTTTCGTTTATTTACAGTAAGCTTCGATTTTTTTATTTCTCCAGCACTAAGGCTGGAGCATTAGCATTAGTGGTTAACTGCTAGCGGTTAGCGGCTAACGGCGCCCGAAATTATCAAATTATTTTACGTTCTTGTAAGAACAAGACCACTATATCACAGTATGTCATGATAAATTACACTGACTTGCTAAAATCCCAGAAAAGCTGTACATACATTTGAAATCATGAAGTGTTATCTCAAGGGACAACTTTTGGGAATGCCTACACCTGTGTAAGTTGTGAGGTGTTATCTTGTGAGTAAGGTTGAACACTGGCCAGCGTGCTCAAGGCAAGGTGGCACGAATAGTTGAAAAGAAATTTTGCATATTAATGGGACATTTCCCATATTTCCCATTCCCAAGTTGTGCTCAATCTTAACGTTCCTCAATCCACAGTATCATATGTGTACTGGTAATACATTATATAAGACTAATATTAGCATCCAGAGTGGACAGCGCAGTGGGTGGTAATGGTGGTGACCGGTGGATTCTATGCAGGAGACCCCACACACACATATCCCACAGGTCAGTGCAGCATTCCTTAGCTTCTATGGTGACATGGTAAAATCAATGAGATGTAATGCTGATTCAGTACAGTGACTTTTGGCACGCTCAGCAGCGTCCTTTGCATAACACAAATCTACAAATCCAGTTATAGGATTGTCGAAGTATCATGATAATAATTCTGTATCATGGGGCCTCCACCCTTCAGCTGTAGCAGTGTCCTTAATGTCCTCAGGGCACAGGGGACACGCGTGATAGCTTTACAGTCAAGACTTACACCATCCCATCAGCCGGACTATGATGCGTCCTGTTATATTCTCTAAGGGAGTGTATTTACGACATGTCATAAACATCCCGCGCATCCATCTATCACAGTCCTCTCTCTCTCTTCTCCACATCACTCTGCTCATCCATCACAGCACCATCCTCCTCGTTTCCTCATCTCATTATCCCGTCCGCCTGTCAGCCGCTTGTCCGTTTACCCTCTCAGTATTGCGTTATCACACTATCTCTATAACACGCCATCCATCACGCCTGTGCTATGCTTCAGGTCTTTTGATTTTAATATAAAAGTGTTTGCTTTTCGTTTCGTTAATTATTCAGTGTTTGACATGATTGATTTCTGTTTTCTTTTATTGTTTGTTTTTCTCTTGTTTTTTTTTGTCTAATTGCACTGCCCTGTATCTTCTGAATGTACTCATAGGCCTGCCACAATCATTATGTTTTTGTTTTAACTAGTAGACTATATACATGTGTATGTGTATATTATATTTCAAGAATTTACTTCAACAAAAAAAGCAATGCAATTTTATTTAGTATAACATTTTAACATTCAGTAAGAAAATATTCTTCGTTATGTGTGTATATATTAGTAACTTACCAAAACTCAAAATAATTGCGACAGAATACTGCTGTTATCACAGTATGAATTAGAAAATATATTACGCACTGTGTTAAGATATATTGTGTAAAATACAATATGGAACAACCCCAGCACCCACCTAGCGTCATGTTAATAACCTCCTAGCAACACAGTAGGAACCGGCTATCAACACCATAGCAACCATCTTCGGTACCATGTCAACATCTAAGCAACACCTTATCAAACAGCTAGTGGCATTAATTGATGCCATAGCAACCAACCAGGATACCATAGCAACCAACAAGCAACATTTTAGCAACCTTCTGGCAATACCAATTGCAGGCACCAGGCAATGCCATATGCCATAGTACCATAGAACCATAGTTATATTTTATATTCCAATTCCAGTGTATAAATATTCTTAATTATCAACAGTTCACTGCTCTTAAAAATTATTATTTAAAATAAAATTGTTTTTCTCAATTCTTTCTGAGACAATATATCGTCCAAACAAACTGATAATCGTGACAATCATGACAGGCCTATCTGCTCATCTTTCACTCTGTTTGTGTTGTCGTTCGTCTAATTCTGTCCGGATGTTCTGTTTCTCTGACATTTTTTGTTTTTGTCTCTTGCCGTAAATGTTGTCATTCAAGCCAGACACGAGCATCTGCCAGCAGCAGCGTTAGTGAAACATTAGATGCGGTATTTTCTCTCCTCTAGTGGAAAATCTGAATAGTGTATTTTTATGGTGCTTCCCCAGCTTTGCTCCCTTATCTGTTTTTGCAGTGCCTCTTCACTGTGTGATTTATGATCGCCCCTTAATCCATTTCTTCTTCCTCTCTCTCGTTCTTGCCCTTCTTTTCCATGCAGTAAGGGTCGAGTGTCTTCCAGTATGAATCCTGTTTACAGTCCTGTGCAGCCAGGAACCGCGTACGCGAACCCCAAGAACATGGCGTACCCAGGTGAGCTGCTTTATGCTCTTAAGCAAATGGGTCTCTTTACTCAAAAAGTGGGGCTTGAGGACCTCCTGCTCTAAACATTAGAGGAACCCCAGTCCTACACATTAGAGAGGTTTCTTACTATAATACATCACTTTAATTTCAAATATGTTTTTTAATTAGCTGATATAATAGATTGGGTAAGTTGGAAGCATGGTAAACACTAAAATGCAAAGGGCTTGCGTTCCTCCAAAACCAGAGTTGCTGACCCTTAACCTTTAAATGCAAAACACCCAGTGTCACTGATGTAAAGCACCAAAAATTTAAGTACTAACTAACAGTGTCACATGAGCCACATTGCTCAAATCGCTCGTAATGTGAACAGATCTGTCCCAAAAATGCCTTATATTGATACATGTATACACATCGCCTTCTTCACCAACAACAAAAACCTCATATTAGAGAGACAAGAGACTTGTAGCTTTATAAAGGGAAATGGATGAGTTAGCAGCTCATATGTGAAGCGCCTTTTGCTGGAGTGGAGAGTAAACAGCTGGTCTGAAGTACATGCTCAGGTCGAGGAGGAGAAAAAAGGCCAGGCGGTTCCGATTTGACCGTTCACATTCATGACGCATGTCCATGGACCATTAACGTATCTGGTTTAAGACCACATATGAATGTGACTCAAATGTTAACACAGCCATGAAGAAATCGTATTTGAGCCACATTTGATAATGTTAATGTGCACGTAGCCTTTGAGGAAGCACATGCTAGGCCTCACTCTTCCAGTGCTGGTAGCATAATGTAATAGTGGAGTCTAGGGGGGCTATTGGAGAGAAAATTGGAGAGCATCCATGATTCACTGTGTAACTAGAGGTGGAATTAGCAATTCTACTGTAATCACTATGAAATATAGGAGTTTTAGAGGTTAAATTGGAAAGAAAGGGTGTGGAGGGTCATGAATCATGATGATTGAGTCCATGTTTCTCATTGCCTACACAGCATATTCTTCTGTTTCTTCTGCTTAAACACACACACACACACTTTACACTGCAACGAGCCTGTTCATCAGCTGATGAGCTTAGTCAGGTGTGTGTGTGTGGGCAGGGGGAGCTCTGAAACATGCTGGCTTGGGGTATTTAAGGACCCGGAGCAGGAAACACTGATGTATGTCAGGAGCTGAAATGACGTAGATGAGGCGAATCATTTTCCCACTCATACATACTGTGTATATATATATATTTATATTCCCTCCAGTCCGGTTTTGTCCAAGGAAAATAAAAGTGGGCTGAGGTTGAGGACCTTCTTGCTCCGGCTGATTACTTCTGGAGAGTAGAGCGGTTTGGGGAGCAAATTAATCACAGGCCCAGTACAAGGGCAATCTAGAGGACGATTGGAGGAAGTGATTTTCTCTCCATCACAATCCGTCTTCTTCTTTTTCTTTTATCCTCTCTCCGACTAAGAGGTTACTCTGCCAGCTATTTCCTGTTTTTGCTCTCTTCTTGTGGATAATAGGTGGCTTATTTTATTGCAGAGTTAGGCCAGTGTGAAATAGTGAACTACTCTGTTTACGTCTAGATGTTTGTGTTCAACCGTCTTCTAATGATTCTAATGATTTATTCAGCTACTTTATGCTGAATCCATTGCTGACACAGGCGTACAAGTGCACACACAGCTTGTAGAGCTTGTAGAAATCAATCAATTAATCAATCAATCAACCTTTATTTTTACTCTGTAATACATTAAGGCTAACCCTTATTTAAAATGCAGCCAAGCATTTACAACTTAAAGGGACTGAAAAACAAATAAAAAATAAAATCATGTTGTATTTAATCAGAAAAACAGCAAAACAACAGTAATCGATCCTTTAATCAGGCATTTAAATGGCTTTTTAAAAGATAAGTAAGAGCGTTTTCTAGGATTAAAAGTGTGAATTCAGCTGTAACTGGAAATATCTTCACAAAACTCAGCTGGACTGAAGTGCACAGCTTTCGACATGTGCGTTTACAAGCATGTGCCCAACCATGTGGATGGAGGCCATGCAATTACCTCGTGTTTACTCGTGTACACCCAAAAATGCAGATGTCTTTACCTACATTTAAAAAAATCATATATTCATCAATGCATGTAATGCTCCTGGTTAATGTATATTCAAATATTAAAAATTAGTTATCACAATATATATTAATATTCAATTGTTGTCCAGCAACGCATTCTTTACGTACTCTTTGTACTTTGAGGCCTCTAAACATATCGAATTTATCTGTACATTTTGTACCTTTTTTCTGACTCTATCCCTCTGTCTCTCTGTCCTCAGGCTATCCTGCAGGTTATCCCACCACAGCTCCTGCATACACGCCCAACATCTACCAAACGGGCACCCCGGGATACCCACCAGGTGAAGCTCATTCGCTGACAGCATTATCAGTTCAAACACAATCTGCAGCTACACTCATATCGTGTGCTACAAGTATCATAATTCCTTTTGCTCTGTTTCCCTTTATCTTTATAGGATATACAACAGGAGCTCCCTACAAGGTGCCCCCAACACAAAGCAATGGAGCCCCTCCTCCTTACTCAGCATCCCCTAACCCCTACTCTACGGCCATGTACCCCATCAGAAGTGCCTACCCTCAACAGAACCTCTATGCTCAGGTACGTCACAGTCCAAAAATATCAGTCCATCTAACAGACTTTAGGGATTAAATAAAAGTACAGTAATAGTAATAGTACTATTAATTATAAAAAATTAAGGGACCACTTTGGTTTCTGAATTAGTTTCTCTGATTTTGCCATTTTTAGGTATATGTTTAAGTAAAATGAACGTTGTTGTTTTATTCTATAAACTACAAACAACATTTCTTCCAAATTCCAAGTATAAATATAGCCATTTATTTGCAGAAAAAGAGAAATGGCTGAAATAACAAAAAAAGGTGCAGAGCTTTCAGACCTCAAATAATGCAAAGAAAACAAAAGTTAAAGTTTTAAGAGTTCAGAAATCAATATTTGGTGGAATAACCTTGGTTTTAACCACAGTTTTCATGCATCTTGGCATCATGTTCTCCTCCACCAGTCTTACACACTGCTTTTGAATAGCTTTGTACCACTCCTTGGTTTGATGGCTTGTGATCATCTATCTTCCTCTTGATTATATTCCAGAGGTTTTCAATTTGGTAAAATCAAAAAGTCTCTTATTTTTTTTCCAAAGCTGTAGATCTATGACACTACAATAAATACAATAAATACAGCAGACATGAGGCAGTTTATAGACAGAACAGTATAGTACCAACACTATACGATCTAAAAGTGTGGGGAAAGATAAAGTGCAGAGTTTGTGTATATAATGTGATTCTATCACACAAATTTCAGAATTAACAAATTAAATGTTGCATTGCACTACTTAACGCTAATGACTACAATGTTCCATAATGCTCCTGATTGCTTAATTCAAATTTCTAAGGTTTTGGTTTTGGTATCAGTATCAGTGAGTACAAAAATACATGTACTTGTACTCGTATTTGGTTGGAAAAGAAATGTATGCATCACAGATCAGTCGTACTGTTAGGGGCTAATTTGAAACTAAATTAGCTGAACTGGAGAAATGTAACAATTTTGGTTCTATATAAGGTAATCTGTAAAAATATGGATTATAGTAGTTGATCAGATAATGGAAATATCGCTTTGTGTTTTTCCCTCATTCTCTTTTCCTTTTTTTATTTGTAGGGTGCTTACTACTCACAGCCGATGTTCGCGCAGCCGCATGTAATCCATCACACCACGGTGGTGCAGCCCAACAGCCTGCCATCAGCCATTTACCCAGCCCCAGTGCCCGCGGCCCGGCCCAACAGCGTGGCCATGGGCATGCTCGCCGGCTCCACTATGGCCATGTCTGCAGGTAGGTTTGTGCCTCCAGCTAATGGCCTTCAGCCTAAAGAAGCTTTTACACATGAGTAGAATCTGCTGTGGTGATTGGCTCTTGCCCTGTAGCCAGAGCACTTCTAATACTGCTGTTATGCCCTGAAGGACTTGTAAGAATGGAAATGAAATTGTAAGAATGAATCAAGACTAATGTAGGTACCTGCTTATGAAAGCTTTTACCCCAACAATCAGAATTATATTGAGTTGTTAAGAAATTTGAAACAAGACATGCCTATGACTGTAGGACAGACTTTAATCTACACTATAATTATGATTATCTACATTGTACTAATGATTTGTATGCTGATTAAATATTAGGTTTAAAAGTCGTCTGAGAAATGTTTTTTTCACTCTGCATCCAACACAATGCTTTCAATGGGTTGTGCAGCGCAGATGTGAACAGTGAACGCTGCACAGACCGCACATTTAAACAGCACGGAGCAGCAGAGCCAGCGTTTGTTCACAGCAGTATATTATCTAATTAATATATCAGATTAAACTGTGCCTTATCAGCATTTTAGCTCAATTAAAATGAAGTGTATTTGATAGCTGCGTCTGATAGAGACCAGATCACGTTCTTACCACAAGCGAACCGCTCCAGAAAAAAAATCTGCATGTTGCTTAGCTGCTTCATATTTTTGCTGTTATCGTCAGTGTGTGAACAGTGCTTTGTGTGTGTTTGTTTACAGGGCCTCTGCTGACCACGCCTCAGCACACACAGCACATCGGCGCTCACCCGGTTACTGTGCCAACGTACAGGCAGCAAGGAACCCCCGGGTACAGCTATGTGCCTCCGCACTGGTAGAACAGCCAGTTCACTGCATGTGAGTGCGTCTTCCTCTGTGGACACCTATAGTACACTGTACTTAAAGCACACATACAGGAAGTAAGCTAAAAGCTCATGTCTCACATAAGCTTGTGAGCCAGAGACATTAAATATTGAAAAAAGGGACTCTTCTTGTTTTATATAAAGCTTAAATGTTTTATATTTATATATTAGGAATAGAACCAGAAGCCATATATTTGATCTAATTTTTGCAATGCAACCCTAAACATCAAACCGATAGCAAAGTTTATAGAAAAGGTTTGTAGGCTAAGCTGAATGTATTGTGTATGTATCTTTAACTTTCCTGTTAAACCTTCATAGTTTATTCACAATTAACACACAACAAATAGCCGCAATTTTGGTCTACAATTCATAATTTACCCTTAAAAGCCTTTTTTTTTTTACACATTAAAGTAGGCGTTTCCAAATTATATGTTTATCATGTTACTAGGTAAGCCCAGCAGAAAAAGTATCATGCTCCAGAAATGATTAAAAACGTATTTTCTAAGTATTTGTACACTTTGTAACACAACTGTATGGTTAAATATGCATAAAAATATTAAGCATTGCTTAAACTAATTGTTTAGCAAAAAAATGAGCACGATTTATTACGAGATGCAGTCTATTATGCAATACATTTTTGTTTTTAAAGTTTGCTTTTGTATTTAAAATAAAAGATGCTAGGCTAAAATTGCTAACAAACATTTAACACTTACCAAACTCATCTTGGTAAATTGGCAACATTAGCCTGTTATTGTCTTTTATTTTAAACTTAAGACACAAATTTCACATATAAAACATCTGGTCTGGTCTGATCTACAGTATCTAAAGTAATGAATTATGTGCTAAACATTTGTTTCATTAGTAATTAACCACTTCTTTGTTCTTTGTTCTCTTTTTCTCTCTCTTTCTTCTCTCCTGCTGTAGATCTGGAGTCCAGCATAGTTCACAGTTTGAGTCTTACGTGGGTGCAGCAGTCCGCACTGGGGCACCAAGTCCTTCTGCAAGTACAAATACTGAAAGAGCAATGGTCACTTTATGTGTTCTTGGTGATTTCGTTAAAGCTGCTCACTCAGTTTGTTTGGTTTTTAGTGTTATCAATATTAAATAGAATCTCTGACCAACATCTACCAGCAGTTTATAAGAATTAAAAATAAAAGACTCTCCACAACTACACTGACCAGCAGCGACTGTTCTGCTGCTGTTAACACTGGTTCCTGTAAAACACTAGTACATTTTCTAACGGTCAGAATGTACACATTTTATTATTCAAGCTGCCATTTCGTATTTTAACGGTTACATTTGAGCAATTTTTGCATTATTTTGCTGGTTCATTTTCACTCTGCTTTGAGAAAAGTCTGTACTTTTTGTTTCTCCTGCTTTTTAAATATAATTTGCTTTTAAAAAAGGGTCAGAGTACTCTGTCATGAAGACTCATCAATCATCATCAGCATCATCTTGATCAGCAGACCAGATCAGCAATTTTATCAGCTTTATTAAAACCAGACTGTGTAGTGGGCATTTCGGTGGGTTAAGCAGCTTCATGTGACCAAATAGTGACATTTAATCCATACTGTAAAAGCGAGCAGAAGAACTGATGTAGTTGGTTTCATGGAAACAATAGAAACATGCAATCGTGCACTGGGGGCGGGGCTTAGAGGAGGCTGAAATGAAACTTTGACCAGTGTCGTGTTTACTCACACCATACCACCTTCATGTAAAGTTGTTCAAATGGGAAGCAAGGCGTAGCAAAGTACTGGAAGTTTAAAAAGTTAGACTTACAACATGGTTTAAAATGTATAAAACAGATTTCCAAACAAATTTAGTCGAAATATTAGTCTAGGCTTTATTTTGTGAGACATGCAGATCAAACCTTTAGTCTTTAGGCAGATTTATGCTTCTGTGTGGAGTTTTGTGAGCATTTCTATTTGTGCATTGATGTATCTGCATTGCTCTGCAATTACACCACCAAAGCAGTAGTTGGCGACAGAGTTTCTGTGGGTAAACAGCAATGCATGAATATGATGCTTAGCAGACCACCGCAGGGAAAGTGCACATCAGGCTAGGGTTAAAGGGTGCACAACTGCATGTAGGGTATGCTGTAGATTCAACGCAGAAGCATAAATTGCCTTATACTCACTGTGATTTGCTTTATAGAATAGTGTGCTTATTTCACAGTTATGCGTCTGAGATAAGAGGATGAATTAAGGACGTTCGACTTCTGATTTAGACACAGTTTTCTATTTAAGCCATTTTTACCATAATACACTACATTTTAACTCCTTAAACCAGGAATTCGGGACACTCATACATCTGCTTAAAACTTAGATCAAGCATTACTTTCAACACTCTTTCTCTTTTTTTTTTTTTTTACTAAATATGATGGTCCTAATGCTGTGCTGTTCTAATTTAAGACCATCTATACTCTCAGTTTCTCACCTCTGCTTTACCTGAGGTTTAAGGTCTGAATGTGGGCCCACCCTTCTGTGTATCACTCTCCAGTATCACTACATACTGAACAATTAGTTGTAGTTACTTGGGGTGTAAATCTTTTTTTAAAAACAATAATTAAGTCTGAAGAAGTAAAAAAAAATACAGATTAGATCATGGAATGACCAAATGATCAGGTAAAGATCAGGTTTGTTTTGCAAAGTAGTACAATATAGATAATAAAACAATGCACCAACCTTTTTTTATTTGTTTATTTGTTTAGTTTTTTTCCATATTTAGCCCTAAATTTTTATTCTGGCCCACAAAAATACAGCATACAGTGTTTTGAATATAATAACATGTTATAATTACATTCCATAAACCATGCAGTTGAATTGAGACCTTCACTATAGTGATGAATGAGAATTTTTTATGCTGCTTAGCTCATCTAGACACCATAGCAGCCCTCGCCCCCCCCATCTCCATCAGACAACCTACTGACAGTGGTGGTGAGTCTCTTTGGCCTATGACTAGTTAGTTACCCAAGCTCAGTTCCACCTAATGAGCCGTCACCAAGCAGCTGAGCGCGAGAGAGAGAGAGAATAAACACTGCAGAGTAATGCTCACTCTCTCATTCCACACGTACTAGCTTTCTAAAAAGGTAGAGCACATCAGAAGAACGCAGGAGGATGTGAGAACTGTTGTAGGCTAGGAATTAGAGGCTTGTGTTTTTAATGCGAGAAACAACATTCTTCAAAGACTATCATAACGGAAGTATATAATAAAATTTGGTAAGGAATATTGCACTCTTTAAAGTAATAATCTATGCTTGTAGTTGGTACAGAACATAAATAATAATCTATTAAGGAATTCATTTATTGTACATTACAATTGTGGTACTTCTAGTCTTCCAGGGAGAAAAATAATAATACAAAAAAAAACACTGAAGAGATTCATGCAAAATACTATAATATGTCATTGCAATATTCTTCCATATTTTAACCACTTTATTAAGAAAAATTAACGTGATTTCCGTCTGTGTTTTATTAATTATAAAGTAACGAAGAATTCGCAGGCTGCATTTCGAATGACCGTGGTCCTGCTAGTGTAGAATCGTGTGTGTTTGTTTAGGGAAGGCTTGTGCAGTGTGTCGGTCTGTGTGTGCATCCTCTATATTCCGTTAATTGTTGCTTTCATGCAGTTTACGCACCGAATGACATCGGACATAAAAAACACGAAAGGAGGACATTGTTAGAGTCAGGCTTTAAACTTCACAGACACACGTAGAACTTACTGTTGTTTGTTTTCATAACCAGCGAATCAGCTTTGAGTTCAGCTTAGAAAAAAAATAAAAAATATATATATTTTAGGGTTCTTCAGAAACATCAGGGGTTCTATGTAGTCTTTATAAACTGGCCAGGTCACATGGATCTTTATATACAAGTAAAAAAAAACTCTTGAAGATGTTCTGTATAGAACCTTTTTGTGCTGAGAGTGCAGACCTTTATTATCTGATTTCTGCTTCACTGTAATCTGAGATCACACTACAGTTCTTCTCAAATGTTTGGACTCACCAAGTCATAAAACTATTTTAGCTATTTCCTGCAGGAATGCATTAAAGAGGTGGAATTTCGTAAGGGACCAAAAAATATGTTTTTAATTATTGTAGATTCTTCAAATTCACCATTTCTTTCTCTTGATTCGTTTTAATGTTTCCTTAAAGAGACTTTCCATTTAAAGTCAATTCAATAGCATGTAGATTCCTCACTACACCTGTTAAATACATGCGTATTCTTTTACTATAGTGATTCCACCTTCATATTTCCTGATTTAAAGACTAGAAAAAACCCTTCATTAAGGTTGGAGGAGCTTATATAATTGTATAAAGGGGGAATTTTTAACAGATAGGCTGGTGTAAAGCTTATTAAACTCTAGTTTAAGTCCAAAACACAACAGGTTTGTCCAAACTTTGACCAAGTACTGTAAAATATACATCACTATACATGTTCAAGCTGATCTATTGATGGCTGTTTAATTTCTGCAGTTTCTGCATATTGGTCTCCATTTGTTCTATTAATGCTCGGCCTAGTTCCTGTTTTAGACAAACTCACACTAATTGTCCTCAGTGGGCAAATGTTGTGTCTTTTCTTCTTTGTTTTTTTTTTTGCCAAATGTTCAAAGCTATGCACTGGTTGAATGTTTCTGTCACCAACCGAACTGAAACAGCAGTAGGACCATGTGTTTTGAAGCAAAGATTCACTGAAAAATGACACTATTTTTTTTTACTGTAAACATAGTCTGAAAATAGGCATCTTTAATCATGCAGTGGAGCTACACGGCTAATGTTAAGTCAGTACAAATTGGAATTATACGTATATTGATGTATAATTGAGTATTTCTGGAAATTTAGATAACGGGTCAATATTTTCTCATTAAAACCAACTGCTTTCTTAGATTCTATAAGCCTTTGTGCACACTCTGGGTACCATAAAAGACATCCACCTCCATTTTTAACGAGGCACTCCACCCGAAATGAAAAATGTGTCCGCTGCAGCATCTGTAGCAAGTAAGCATGCCTACTCACCTCCTACAGTGGTGCCACAGTGGTCTAAAGACCAGAAAAAACAACCTTCTCATGGTTTAACTTGACAGGAGGTCAAAAGCTACAGCTGCTTGTTGGGTTGGCTAATTGAAATCAATAGCTGTGTTAATGCAGATAAAATGTTACCCCTTAAAGACTAATGCATAAAATTGAGTTTAGTAAATTCTAGTTTTACATTTTATGCCTGCAACCTCTTTCCAATTGGGTAAAATTGAATATTTACAGAGAATGGAAACTGATCAACTAATTAAAAGTGAAAGTTACTAAGATGGCAGATTCTGACTCAACTCAGACCCATATAGAACCTGTCTGAAATACAAAATATAGTATATTTTTTACTTATTAGCAACATTAGCCATGTATCTCTAGTGCAGAACCAAATAAACAAATCTCAGACACTAAACCTAAAGCCTTCACTGATCAACTAATAAACTACGTTCATGATCAATAGAAAATTGTGCAAGTTAGATTTTCCAGTGAATCGTTTCTTTAAGCATTTCCTCCCATTTGCCGCTGGCGTATCGTCCATTTCTCTCCTGCTAGAATTTGTAACGAAATGCAAGTAGCAATGCAGGCGGCCAGTTGTGCTGGTCCGGGTGGGCGTGGAGCGTGTGTGGGGCAGAGCTGTGTTCCACGCGCATGTATTTGAAGTATTTGCGATGTAAATATCCAAATATTATACAGAGAAAAGAAAAAAAGAAGTATTTTGAGTATTTGAGCACTAGAATGTATTTTCAAATACATGTATTTTTCTCAAAGGCTTGAGTACTTGCGAATATTCAGATAATGGGGAAGTGTGTTTTGCCCGGGGCTACCATAGAAAATGAATTTTATTTGTTCCTTTTTTTTTTTTTTTTTTTTTTTTTAAGATGTTGAAATTTTAAACAGTACTGATCACTTTTACACATTTTGAACACTTTTACACATATGAACGTTTTCTTAAAGGGACACTCCGGCCCAACGAAAAAGGAAAAAAATATAAAAAAATAAATAAAATGTACCCATGGCTAACGCATCTGTTCTAAACATGCCCACTCACCTCCTACAGTGGTGCCACAGCGTCTGTAGAGTGAGATTTGCTGGTTTTAACGAATTCTGGTGACATAACTTGGGGGTGGAAGGAACATTTATAAACTACAGCTGCTTTTGTGGTGGATATTTGGGGCGTTTTTGAGTAATGACAGCTTGGTTGTGTTTAATAGCCTGTAGATCAGTGGGGCTAGGCTGGCAGTCAGGCCGGAGAGAGTGAGCGCCGCAGGGATTCCCAGTGGGCTGTGTGATGTATTTGTGTAGTGCATGCTGGGTATTGTAGTAAGAGAACATTAATGCGAACATGAAAATGATATGAAACCCTGAATTATTGTCAGCAATATTACATAGCATGACAAATAACATAAGAAATGCTAGGTTAAGGCCGGAATGCCCCTTTAATATTCTTCTTAAGCTCTGATTTCATTGATAAATATGAAATATGAATTTGTCTCCATTTGACTATTTCTGCAGCAAGATGATTACTGCCACACAGCGTGGTTATAAAAGTGACCATTGAGGAGCATTTCAAGCTTTTTAGATCATAAAGCGACTGATCTGAAAGGATGCTGAATCAATAATGTAATAATATGATAGTTTATAGGTAATAAAATCACTTAAAATGCATAAAACTACCTTTTAGTGTGTGGGTTGTGGAGCAGCAAAAGAATTAAGAATTAAGTGACACCATGAACATGATAACGGTTCTGGTTTCACAACTATAATAATAATACATACATACACTTTTTCTGTCTAATTTCAGCCTTTTTAGGCTGTAAACAAATGCAACAGCCTCATTATCATGGGACTTTAACTTGTTTACCTCATCTGGGCGTTGTTTCCCAATAGTATTGTGGCAAAAGCGATTATCGTAGAATGGCTTATCGTAGAATGATTTTAACTCGTTTAAATAATGTTAAATGTGTGATTCGGGGAAACAGCGCAGATCGTAACTTTTAAATATTCATTCTTCTTGATAAAATGATCGTGTTCATCACATTACGCAAGTAATCTTTTGCCACCAAGCACTTCAGAAGTACTCTCGGCTCCAGTCAGCCCCCAGTTTAAACGTGTAAAAGCCATTGTAATCTCTCATATAACCAAATATAACCTGAGCTGAGAGGTGTGTTCACATGTACGCATTATTTCCCATCGTCACTCCCCATCAGAACGTTCCCTGTCTACCTGCTGTAAACCGCGGAGGTGTTGATATGGTATTTCTTGTACAGGCACTTGGGCACGTGGGCACTATAACAAGAGTCGGTCGTAGGCCTACACGTTATGTCTTCCAGAATGCAGATTTCATAATGGGTTCTAATCAGCATCGAAGGGTTGAAAACCGATAGACAAGAAACTTTTAATGTCAGTACATTTCAGTCAGTTCTATATGATGACGTTGCAATAGTATTTTTTTTTTGGTAATCTCAAGACGGGGGTGCTGTCGAGGCGAAGATTCACATCCGGCTTGTGAAAATGAAGTTGAATTCTGTTACACTTACGTTGTTTTATGTTGTAATGAGGATCTGTTAGTGATCTTGGTTATAAGACCGAGGTTGTAATTGTATTATATTTGCTGTACATGTAAAACGTAGATCATTCAATAACTATTAAAATCTTTGAAAACAAACTCAAGTTGTCTTGGTTTTTTTTTGTGTTTTTCTTTGCTTCTCATCCATATTAAACTACAGTTGAGCAGGGGTCAGAAATAAAGTGCTTTTAATAACAATGATCTGTACTATATTAAATTTTTTACATTTTTGAGACTTTCATTGTCACTCCACTACAATATATATATATATATATATATATATATATATATATATATATATATATATATATATATATATATATATATATATATATTTAAATAAAATGTCCTGTCATTGATAAATGTATCATTATGTATTAATATTAAAAGGTAGGAAACCGACCAAGCCAGTAGAATAGACCTTTTGTTTTAACAGCACTGCTAAATTTGATTTTTTTAATCATAGGGCTATTAGAGGCTCTAACAGAAGAACAGTCATAACTGTAATAACTATTGGCTGTGTTCCAGTAGTGTACTGTACACTAGTACTACAAGGAATAGACTATATACTAACCTTAATAGTGTGGCTTTTTACAGGTAAGTACTCAAAATAGTATTGTACTAACCTGTTTTTAACTAAATTAAGTGTCATCAACATATGCCACTAAACTTTGTTATCGCATCATTATCCACATTTGTTTTGTTTAATACCTAATTTCATATGTGTCCCTTAATTGTTCTCATGTCTTTAATTTTAATCGACAATGTAGAAAATAAGTTAAATAAAGAAAACTGAGAGGAAACTGTTCTGAGAGGCAGGCTAATGGTGAAGTGTTCTTGAAAACATCAGTAAAAATATGTTTTAACACGTTGTTTTCCAAAGTTTCTTCATTTTTAACAGCATTTTTGGTGCTAAAGTTACATAACACTAGGGAGTTTGTCACTAGCAGTGTTTAAAAATGAAGGTTAAAGGTAAAGTGTTCTTGCGAAATTAAAATAAAGGGTAATAAAAGGATAGTAAATTAATGAATATTCGTTTTTTTGTGCTTTTGTGGTCCATAGTTATCTGCATATACTGCTTAAAAACTGGCAGTTTACTAACTTTTTTATATTTCTGGGAATTAAATGGTTAAAAATGACAGCAAACACACACACTCACACACACACACACACCACACACACACACACACACACATACACACGCAGACTCCACATCATCAAAGCATTTGCGCCGCTGGGGGGCGACACTCTGCTGCAGCAGCGCTCTCCAACAAAGCCCCCATAAAACCTCTCATTCCTGCTTATTTATTCCCACCTCTTTCCGGGCATGTCCCGCCCTCCTACGCCAAGATTGGTCAGTATTTCTCACTCCAATGCTCTTTGCTGATACGCTGACTGCTTTTAAGACTGCAGCACTAGCCAATCTAGTCCCAGATCTCTGGGAAAGCTTCAGCCAATCACAGCGCAGGGAGGCGGGACTTTGGTGAAAACGGGTGTGGAACAAATGTGGCCAGCGAGGAATGATCGAGTTGCCCCCCATCCGGAAACCCCGTTCAATTCCCACACAGCAAAACTTGGGGCTGCACTTTTCCCGTCCGCCCGCTGCAGAGTTAGAGGAGAAAGCGGGCTTTAGGAAGCTCGGTATGGGTTTATAAAGTTTTGTAGAGGCGCTGAACACCGCGGACCGAGACTTTTGAGCCCCTGCGGAGCGGGTATTTGAGTGGAGGCAGCGGAGGAGGTGCAGATGTGCTCGGACTGATCTCGGGACTGTTGTTGTAAACATGCAGCCTCCGCCGAGGAAGGTAAACCCGCTGCTACTACTGCAGATCTATAGCACGAATAAACTGCTTTTTTACGAGTTTATGTAGAATTTAGAGTGAAGTTTAGCTCAGAGTTCAGCTGAGAAGTGCTATAGCTTATGGAAGACTCAGTGAAAGTGCAGTTTTTGGAGCTGGGGGGCAAATCTGCATGTTATTACAAGCTAACGTTTTCTATCTATCCAGCTAACGTTACAGAATTAGCGTAACTAACCTCAAGTGGATGTAGTTTCACTAACCTAACTTTGATTTAGCTATAAGTTATTTGTGCTTCAAGCTCGGGTCCGTTTTAAAAGCAAGTAAAGATATAACGTTACATTAGTTAATATGTTTTTACACTTTGTTTTCCACAGTTTCTTCGTTTTAATAGCATTTTACTATCGCTATCACTCTGTTATTACTGTTCTATTGGTGTTTTAACTAGTTAGCAAGCTAACGTTATAGTGTGATACAGCTATCAGCCTGTTAGTTAACCTAAGCTACACTGTCCACGTATTGTTTTTTTTATTTAATGTTTTTGTTTTACGTTTTTACAGTTTTTATTTCTAAACAACTATTATATGTAAATAGTACTGTACGAATAAACGTAGCTGTTAATAGTTTTGTGATTATTACTCACAAAAGTAATAATAACAAAGTAAATTACTAACTAGTTAAATTCTTATCCTACATTGTAAGTTACAACAAACATATAAATGCACTGTAAATTTTAAAAACTTTCCAATACTATTTATTTTAATATCTCACGTGATTTTACTAAATAAAACCTATAACTAGCTAGCTGCAGTTTAAATGCATGGATTAAAGTTATCTGTTTTTAACAGCTTTTAGCTGGCAGTTTTAATAAAATTAACTATGAGTAATTATTTAAGTTCAGCTCATAGAAGTGCTGTAGTTTATTGGAGATTCAGTGAAAGTGCAGTTTTTGGAGCTGGGGGGCTAATCTACATGTTATTGCAAGTTAACGTTTTCTGTCTATCCAGATAACTTTACAGAATTAGCGTAACTAACCTCAAGTGGATGTAGTTTCACTAACCTAACTTTAATTTAGCTTTAATTATGATAGTTCGGTTCTGAACTAGATAACTAGTTAAGTTTAAAAAGCAAGCAAGTAGAGGTATACATTAGTTATGAAGTTTTTATACTCTGTTTTCCACAGTTTTTTCGTTTTTAATAGGATTTTTAGCGCTGAGATTACTAGTTATTACTCTGTTATTACTGTTCTATTGGTGTTTTAGCTAGTTAGCAAGCTATAGTGTTGCTGCATTTTATGTTTTTTTTTTTTTTTTTTTTACAGTTTTTGTATTTCTAAGTAACTAGTATATCCTAAATAGTACTATACTAATAAACGTTGCTGAAAATATTTTTGTATTTATTACTTAGTTAGCTAGTTACATTTTTATTCTACATTGTAAACAAATCACACAATAAAAATACACTATAAATTTTACAATACTCTTCATTTGAATGTCTCGTGTGATTCAACAAAAACTATAATTTAAATAATGTTACATGAATTATCTGTTTTAACATATTTTACTAACCATAAATAAAAACAAATGTTTCTCATTATTAAAAAAAATACTGTTGTGATGGGAATATATTATTATATTGTCAAATATGTTTTAAACTGCAATAAAATGTCTGTAAATATTTTAACAGTGTACGTTAACTTGTAGCCTTTATGAACAGCAATAAAAATACAAACTAATGTTTTTACCACTTTTCACTTTTCAGTGAGCAACTCTTTCTCTATCTCTGAAAGTTTCCTGATCTTTCAGACTTGACCTTCATCATGCCTGTTAAATGTTTTTCTTCATTTACACTATTAATTGAGAAAACAACTTCCTGAATTTTTTGATTTGTATCCTCTTATAGCCCAGCTTTATTTATACTGTAATATTAAAATGAATGTACATAATGTGTCTAAGTAAAACTGACCTACTGTCACTATGCCTAATGCCAGGGTTCTAAAGCCCCCCAGTATTGAGCTGTAGAGCAGTGATCATATTCTGTTTGTAGTCTTATGTCATAAATATATATCCAACCTGTGCTGCAGGTGAAAATTACCCAGGAGCTGAAGCACACGCAGGCAGAGCAGCTGAGCAGGCTCAATGTGAAACATCAGACTGACTGTGACCTTCTGGAAGACCTGAGGTAAGAGAGCGATCACCACCATTAGAGCATTTGGACTCCACATCATATCACATGGCAAACAGACCAATAGAAATGGTGCAAAATGACTTTAATGGTATTACATTTCATTAAAATTAGTCCCATTTATTAGTGCCTGACTGATATCAATATCGCCAATATTTGTGGCCAGAATTAATTTTATTTAGCTTAAAGTTCTGTCAACCATCATTTAAATGTATATTTAAATTTTATACCTAAATAGTGCTATATTGGATCTGTCTCCATCACACTTTTAATATAAACTCAAGTAAACACCAGAAACTCTCAATCTTAAATAATACAAAAAAGTTTTTTTTTTCTTTCGTTTTCTTGAAATGTACTTTAATTATTAAACCTCTCAGACATCTGGATGATTATTTGAAGTGAGCCTGGGTGTGTTTAAAGGTGCCCGCATGTTGTGCAATGTGATTTCATGCCCCCGTGCTGCACATTTATCATCAGAGGTAAAAGTGTGCTGTGTAAAAAACTCAAGACAAGCCCAGTCAGTGCTCTGCTGTTTACACAAGTTCCTAAAACACCTTGGGCTCTTTTGGGAGTACCTCAGAGTTTGTGAAACCCTTATGAATTACAGGCTTATTTTCACTTTTCTCTAAACAAAAATGTGCAGATTATGTTAAATCTGTGCAAAAATATACATACAGTACACCTAATAAACCTAATATTTGGTTAAATGAATGTTAGATAGTTGTACCTTTATGTACCCAGATGCTTTGGTTGCCATTATCTATGTTTTAGCAGGACTCTGCTTGGATATTTGACTCTCCTTGGACTAATTGTTAGTGTTTAGTTACAGTAGTTGGCCTCCTGGCACATACTCCACTTTTAAGCACAGTCCACATATTTTAAGCAAAAATTTCAAACGGATTAAGGACTTTTCCCAAGCTTAATGTTAGCTGTGTTTAGTCGGTATTGATTCCATATCCAGTGCAGATGTATATTTCTGGTGGATTGGCACTAAATATTCATCAGGCAAAATTATTTGGCCAAAAATGGAGAAAAAGTACTTTGATGTTCAGCCAATTATGAAAAGAGTCTGAATATTTTATACTGAACAATGACTAATGTATTGTAAGTGATTGTGCTTTGTTGATATGTCCGCTGGGGCGATACATTTTAAGTGTTCAATTAATAATTTTGCATTTTAGTTTTGTAATTGGTCTGTCATTGAATAGCAAGACAAAAATGCATTAAGGCTGTTTATTTTATGCAATGTTAGAAAATGGCAAAATTAATGAAAAATTGGTTCTGGCTTCGGTTTTGTTTTCAGCTAAAAAGTTTTATTTTGGTCCATCATTAGTTTTTATCCTTTTGGATCACCCAGTTGTGTCAAAGTTTATCCATGTAGCTGATAATTATGATAAAGAAATCAGAGGTAGTTCTTTATCATTGCATCTAATTTGTAATATGTGAAATTTCCATTGTCAGCCCCAGAGCTTGATGCACCCACCACCATGCTTACCGGTTTGTAGAGTGTTTTTTTTTTGTGTTGGATACCAAACCTAGGCTAGTAGTTATGGTAAAATAATTCAGTCTTTCTCTTACATGGTAATGCCAGTATACATCTTATTCCAGTCCACAGATTAGTTTATCTACATCTTAATTGTACTTAGGTAGCTTTACCTGAATCAGCAGTTATTTTACTTGTGTAAAGATTTTTTCTGGTTTATCAACAACATTTCAAGACATTTAAGTCTGTTTTAAAATATTTTAAAACATACCCATACACCCACATGCACGCATGATTGCAGTAGCACATTTTGCGCATTAGAAGGTTAGGGAGGGTTCAGTTTTCACACCGCATTAACACTGTTAGTAAGACATGTAGAACCCACAGTGCAGTGATGTAATCCTCTGCTCCATAGCTCTCGGCTGAGGTCAGAGCGGAATGATAATGCACTTCAGCCACTTGCACTTCTGTGACACATCATCACATCCAGGATCAGGCTTATTTCATTTTCCTCAAAACAAAACAATACGCTGCTATAAAGATCTGAATGTTTACAGATACAGGCACTTAAACAAGCACAGGACCCTTTCCGGCACTTTCTTTAATGTAATAAATTGTGAATAAGCATGTTATAGAGCAATTTCACACAAGAAAGTTCGGACAAGAGTCTGAACCAAGCTTCATGTCCTTCTTAAAATTGATTTATTTAGTCCAGTTAGTTTTGAGCGCACTTAAGAATTTGGCTACATCCTGTCGCTATCATCTACCATTATGGTCTGTGTCTCTCTATACTTGACATTGATTGGTTTGTAGAATGTTTCCTATCAGATGTTGTGCCAGATTTTGCATCCTTATTTCTATTTGACTCTCTTTCACGCCACACAACAGATTTCCTTTAGATTCCCTTTATTTCTGTGTATAAATAAGAGTGTCTATACTACTGTGTGACGTACATGCACGCAAAGGGAAGTCAGATTTTGGCACAACACCAGTCCTTTTTCTTCTTCTATTGTTTAATGAGTAACAATAGCTTTTTCTCAGCTTTCTATAATTGTTTGAAAAAGTCCAGACTATTTAGAAAAGTGCTTTTAACATTAAAATAAATTGATCAGTTGATCTGGTTCAGTTGATGCAGATTAAGACTAAATTTTGGTCCTCTGGTCTGAACTGTGATTTGTGGCTCCTTCCACACCTACTGTCTTGGTTCAGACCAAACGTTTAGGATTCTGGAACAGAAAGGTAGGTGTGAAAGCACCTTAAACCAGAAATGAGTGTAAGGTGATATAAGTGGGTGTATTTCCTGATGTCAATGAATTACAGACAATTTAAGAAGCATTACAGATAATAATATGTGCACACAATATAATTTAAAAATAGGAGACAATCAGCTGTCTAGACTTTGGAACAAGCAGATCTATTGGTTTGCTTACATTAATTATATATGATGTAATTTTGCACTCAAATTTGATATTGAATAATGGCATGCAGTTCTTTAAAATAATTATAGTACCCACCACTTTGGTTAATAGCAGTGGTGTGATTTCAATATATTTTTAAATGTGTAAAATGTATGAAAAGTCTATTCAAATTCAGTTCTAATTTGGACTCCTGTGTTTGTGCTTTACCTGCAGAACGTACAGTCAGAAGAAGGCAGTTATAGAGAAGGACTATGCTCAGGTAAGTCTCACTGCACCCGTACCCATAGTGCTTTGCATCTGAGAGAGACTAGATTACTCATTTTCATATCATTTGCCTACATTTCCCAAAGTGTACTATTTCGTCGTTGTAATAGCGGGGATTTTCCTGTGCACTGGAAAGCATTGCTTGTGTTGGTATCTCTAAAGAAGCCTATAAAATGATTCATTGATGGAAACGGTCTGAGACTGGCTGCTTGTCCTGCTGGAAATGCTGATAGACAGTAATACTAATGTGATCTGATATCGTAAATATGCAGGTATTACGAGACAACATTAAACTGCCATATTTATGTAATTACAGGAGTCTTGGGTTATTGATTAAACCATTATTGCGTTTTCTCATTTCTGATAAAAGTCAAATTCAGCTGTGCATTTTTACTGTATATATTTGGGGAAGTTACCAAGATCTTGCAGTATTGATAATGGTAGAGTCTGACCACTGTTCAAAGCCTTCTCCATCCAGCACATCCCAAAGATTCTCAATGAGGTTAAGGTCTGGACTCTGTGGTGAACTCTCTCTCAATCCATGTGGGAAATTGATGACCTCATGCTCCCTGAACCCTGAACTCTTTCACAATTCCAGCCCCATGAATCCTGACATTGTCATCTTGGAATATGTGTTCATAAGGGAAGAAAAAATCCATTGATGGAATAACCTGGTCTATATTCAGTATATTCAGGTAGTCAGCTGACCTCAGTCTTTCAGCACATACTGTTGCTGAACCTAAACCTGACCAAAACATCACTTTTAATAACCAAGACAACTGATGTAAATCATATATGAAACACATTAATGTCAGTGGACTGTAATAACCAGTATGAGAGTTGAACGTTTTCAAATTATATAATGAGTAGCAGTTTTTTGGGGTCCAAGTGGAGCCCCAATGAAGAACAGTCATTTTAGGACATGCCTTGAGTTTGCAAACATTGTTGAACCCAGTGGGACTGGTTTATCTGAATAGTTGAGTGTGTAAATTCAGTATTGAGCAAAGTTGTTGTTTCTTTTTGTTATTGTGCTGCTCTAAAATATGTTAATATTGCATGTTAATATGGCGTCACAGTCTTTGTGCTCCTCTTGTTTTGGAAGCCACAGTACTGCAAGAGAGCTGTTTTGAGATTGAGCAGCAAGGAAAGCTGTTTTGTTTCTGAATACCAAAGAAATATCTGTGTTTTAGCTTTTGCTTAGTTTGACACAAGTCAATATTTTTGGCTTTCATTTGTCTTTCCGCTCTGTCTCAGGCTGGTCTGGCTACCACATGCACTCACACATTAAATAACTTTCTCTTTTCTGCAAAAAAAAAGGTGATGTAATGTCATGATGTCATTCTGTCAGCCTCGCAGTGGAATGCACTGAGGTTAAAGAAGGCATTCAGCCGTCAGTGTTGACAGTGATGTTGATGTTGACGAAGAAACTCGTCCTTAGGAGATGTGGATATTTTCCTTAATGAAAGAGGGCTGGGCATTGAAAATATTTTTTCTTCTGGCATTGTTTCTGCGTACATATTGGATTTATTGACTGCGGTCAGCTATGAATGGTTATCATTGAGATGTTTTGAGTTTGGAGCTGGATGATTTTACCCTTCTCCTGTCTCATTGGCAGTGGCTGTATCCTGGTTTGTTATCTCTGTGGAATGTACATCTGCTGAGTGAACAGCTCAGGCCTTTTGCTTTCTTATGCAGAGGCCCTGCTCACTCTTTCTGAGGCTGATGTTTTGTAGCTCAGCTGAAAATGAGCCATGACCTGACCTATAACTGTGCAAATATACCCCCAAAGACCTCAAATACCCCCAGGATCTCTGAAGCTATCTGGCACCAAAGCAGATTTTAGCATCAGAATATTTAAGTCCTGACCATGACCAGTTTATTAGGTCACTTTTTGTAGGTAATGAGTGCCTTCCTGGCATACCCCACAAGACCTGCCTGATGTTTGGAGATGCTCTGACACCCTCAAACAAATGCTTACTTGGTGCTGAGGGGTCCAGCGGACGAAGCACTACCACTATGTTGGGAGATTGCTGCTTTAAATCCCGATCATGCAGCTTGCCACCAGCTGTTGAGCTGCTGAGAGAGCTCAATTGGCCTTGCTCTCTCTGGGTGGGTAGATGTCGCTCTTTCCCCTCATCACTGCTAGGGTGATGTCGATCAACACAATGCGTCTGTGAGCTGATGTATCGGAACCAAGTTACTGCTCTTTCCTCCGAGCCTACTGTGATGCTACTCTGCGAATAAGAAAATAAGAGAAAACTATTTTCTTAACTAAACTAACTTAACTAAATTAAGTCTTTAAGAAAAAAAAAAACATGCCTACTAGTGTAAAGGCACTCAGCAGTGACCCAAACCCCAAAGTAGTACTGTCTAAATGCAGTGTAAAAATATTGTAACACACTAGGGAATCAAATGTTACATGAAAATCATGAAGATTCAGAGTAATTAATCTGTATACTTACCTATTTTCTTCCTTCTTCCTTCTAGATTGAGTTTTTTTTTTCAGTTGTAGCTTTAGTTTTTAAGTTTTTACTTCTGTAAGTTAAAAAAGAAATCACAAGTTTTTATTGTAAGGAGTTTTAGAGAAACTGCATAGTTTTCTGGCCCCTTAGGCTTAAATATATGTACAGATATACAATACATGCAAACACACAAAAAAACAAAAAGCCACAGGAAGGTCTAAAATCCTGCTGTTCTAACCCCATGGGACAGAATGTGGCCAATTGTAGAACCGTGCCATCCTGTTGAAAGTGCTGAGTCTGCATTACAAAGGTGTCCTGGAATGAGAGTGATAGATTGAGAGGGAGGAAAGGAAGAAAAGAAGACCTTGGCTGGAAATGCCTCTTAGAGTTTACAGTTGAAGAGTACTGTAACCTGTGCTACAAACAGGCTCTGTGAGCATCAGACTCAACATTAAGCCGATAGAAGCACCATCTTAATTCAGACTTTGCTTGGTTATTAATTGGCATAATAGTTACCCAATCTGAGCCTGTTCGTGTTTGATGGCGTCCATCTTTCATGCTTTGCTGAGTGAAAACAAGCAGAAGTGGTTGGTCAAAATGTGCTCTCTGTTTTAGTGCATTCAAGCACACGTTGATTTTTTTATTTGATTCTAAAACGTGTTGTACTTTTTAATTGTTCCTGGCTGTAGATGGATCCATTGTAGCATTAGTAGCGTAAATCTGAACTCAGAAATTGGGTTTGAACCATGCTTCTGTATGAAGACCCAAAAGCCATTTGGATTAATGGACATAAACAAAATTAAAACACACGTACAGACAGGAAATAACTATTTATTTATTTATTTATTTATTTATTTATCGATCTATTTAATTAATTAAACACAGGGACAGTCTGGCTAAGGTGTAGTACCTGTAATGTTTGAGGCAGACCCTTAGGATGGCAGCAGTAGGTGGACGAGCATTGTCTTGATAGAATAGCACATTGGGGTGTGTTATCAAAAACTATAGCTAACTATACTAAAGTCTATAGTTTTATCAGAGAAACTGATCATTTTAAAGTGGTCTAACACATAAATGTACTAATAATAAATAATATAAAATAAATAATAATACATTTACCCATTTTCGCCACTAACTTAAGAAGTTCAGAAGGAAGATCACTTATTATTTATATAAAATTATGTATTGTAAATATTCTCCCCCCCTATCTTTCTTTCTCTCTCACTCACTCACTCTCACACACACAGACACACACATACAAGTGTTGCTGCTTTAATTTTAGTGTTAAAAAGGAACAGTGTAATATATATTTATATTTAAAGCGTAACTGCTAATATCTGAACAATAATTGTGACTATGTTTTATTCACAATACATATCTTTTTAGGTTTAGTTGTAATGTTATACACTATGCTAAAAAAGTAACCCCAACAGGTGAAAGCTGTATTATAGTTTTGTCTAACAATATAAAATGTTAAATGTGAATCTTAAAAAATGCTAAATACTGTTGATATGGGAATTAGGGCAGGGCAATTCATTAAAAATGAACCAAAACCCACACCCAGAACCACTAATCAATATAACTTTTTCCATTGAATCTGCGATTATGAAGAAGGCAGTACTTAAATACCAGTGATGTTTAATGTAAATAGAGTGTCATGTTTCCTTATATGAGCTTAGAAACGATATCACATGATATCAGCTAAATTCTGTGACTAATAAATTAATCATATATCACATGATTTACTGCATCTATAGTTTATTAAAATACTCTGTCAATTATCTGTTCTGTGACGTACAAATTCTTACATTTGAATTTCCAGGAATGAGGGCCACGATTTTTAGAAGTGTGCGCACACACACACACACACACACACTCAAAGACACACACACACTCAAAGACACAATAACATTTCTGATTCAGTCTGGCCTTGCTTCCTTTTCCCCTCAGCCTTGCCCTTTAAACCATGACAAGCAATTAATTGTTTTATTACCTTCTTCTTCCTTGTCAGCGCTGACCCGCGTTGCAGCGTAAAGATAACAATGATAAGAACTACAATACAATTCAGTCCAGTTTAGTAATAACATGAAGTAGTGTATACAGCTCTGGAAAAAAAAGAGCCCACTTAAATTTAAGTTTCTTTGATTTGCACCAAGAGTGGCATAAATTTATCCAAAAGCAGTGTGTAAGACTGGTGGAGGAGAACACGCCAAAATGCATGAAAACATTCCAAGATGCGTTAAAAACCAGGGTTATTCCACCAAATATTGATTTCTGAACTCTTAAAACTTTATGAATATAAACTAGTTTTCTTTGTATTATTTGAGGTCTGAAAGCTCTGCATCTTTTTTGTTATTTCAGCCAGTTCTCATTTTCTGCAAATAAATGCTCTAAACGGCAATTTTTTATTTGGAATTTGGGAAAAATGCTGTTCGTAGTCAAAACATTATGACCACTTGCTTATTGTGTAAAGGTTGCAATTTAGATAAATCTGAAGATGTTATCTGTGGTATCTTGTACTGTTATGTCCTGTACAGTCCTGTATGTTACCTAGTGATGCTAATGCATCCCATAGGTACTAGGACATGCACAAATAGGAATTTTTTTACGTCTAAATGTTGCTAAATGTTCTTATAATGTTCTCTGTTAGCTGCACTGTGTTTTGTGACGCATTCCCCCTCAGACAGGATAGCCTTGATTGCCCTCATGCCTTGTTAAGCCTTGGGCTCTAGACACCCTGTCTCACTGGCCTCGTTCACACCTGGCATTATCATGCGTCCCGGGTGATCCTGTGACACTTAATTGCCAGAAAACAAATCTGTTTACACCTGGCATTTTAAATGTGTCTCCTGTGCATGTAACTCACATGATTTCTGCTGGAAGAAGAGCGATTATGGTAAAAGTATCTAAGATGAGGCACAGAGTTTTGCATGTACCATACATTGGCCATGGCCTTTATTCTTGAGGATATCACGCTTCGTGCCTTAAGAACACTGACCCAACTGTGTGTTTCATTACAGAAAGTGTAACAAATCATGTTAAATTGGAAGATGTGGAGCAAAAATAGGGTCTGAATTCAGTTTAATCCTAATCAAAACAGCAGGTGTGAAGATGCAGCAAAATGATTCAGAACAAATTCAGAACAAATTTCCAAAATTTGGTCAAACCAAAAGAGGTGGTCTTGTTCTGGATAACCTGAATCATGATTTGGTTTGTCTGCTGTGTGAAAACACTTATCTAGATGCTTCAGACTTTGAGGCAGAAAATTGAGGCAGGCTATCGTCCCCCTATAAACAATAGAAGAAAAAAGCATGAGCATACTTACAATTGTGACTCCTGTATCTACTGTAACTGTAGTTTAACCCTTATTTCTAAACAAAATTAAAAGGAATCCAATAGTAATCTGTTACGCTCATTGTGCTGAATCACGCATATGCACACGTTGAGCAGTTGAATTCTGGCAGGAAGGCACATTTGGCACAACACCTATTAAAGCAACTCTCTAAACTGATAATATTCTACAAATCAAATAGTGTAAAGCATAGACAGATGCAGCTCAAGTAGGTGAGGACGACAAGACAATGGAAAGTTCTTTATTATACCAAATGTATTAAATGTAACAGAGACATAATTTTTGGTCTGGACTTTCTGCTGTGAAAAAGCCCTTAAATTCCCTAGTAAATGATAGATGCATGGCATGTGCACGATACAGATTCTGCTTCCAGGTCCAGGTGTCATCACACAGCAGCTGGAAAAATGCTTTTGTTGAAAGGGAAGCACATCAAAGACTGCAGTGTCTCCTGGTCTGAATGAAGACCCTGCAGATCCAGCACCTGCCTGGGCCCGGGTGTCGTAAATGGCAGCGAGCTGAGGAGCCTCTCTCTTCCTCGCCCTCTCTCCTCCTATGGGCTATTGAGACGAGGCTGGTGGACTGGCAGAGCCCTAGCTCACTCTGACAATGCCAGCTTGTGGCGTCCGGGTCTGGCTCTGACCCCGGGCCTGAGGCGCATTCAAAGCCTGGAACTGGATCAGGGCACACTGTTCTCTTTATTCAGAGAGGAATGCAGATAGCAGAGCTTACTGCCTGTCCCTCCCTGAAGTGAGAAGCCTACAGGCTTAAAAAATACTGCCTAACAACATTAAAAACATTTTATTTTAATGTGCTGATGAAGAAATTGTGATGGAACAGAAATAACAGTGTGCTCTTCAGTCAAGACAGATGCTGTGAAGATTTGTAGATAATCGTTGTGTTACATATAGAGTATCACACAATCACAGTATCGTAATATCAATGTTATCATAGGCAGCGTTTTTGTGAAAACTTTGTATCGAGAGATGCCCTGTGATTCCCACCCCAACACAATAGAACTTGACCTGACTTTTCATCTTATGGCTGATCTATGTATCAGAACAAATGGCGTGATAGTATATAGTATAGTCAGCCACACTGAAGATTATGGAATGCGCTCACAATGACCCCTGTGGATTTGATATTGGTACCAGTATAAAGATCACTGGGCTGTAACCGTGCTCATGTTGAAACCTGCGGCTCTGCTTTTGAAGATTATCTCTCTAAACAAGTTACTTCCTGTCCTGAAAATTGACATCATGCTGGAGAACTGCACATTCTTCTCTAAATCATTTAAACAAATCTTTTCCCTCATGCACAACTGTTCCAAGTTCCAATTCTATATAAATCCTTATTTTACTAATGAGGCTGATATTCCTCCTGACGAACGCAAAATGTTTATGTTGTAGTGTGTGGTGTATATTAGGGGTGGGAATTACAGGGCATCCCACGATACAATATTATCACAATACGTTGTCCATGATAATGGCGGTATCACGTGGTTGTGATTCTGCAATGCTCAATGAACAGCAAAAAAAAAAAATCTAAAATACTACCGGCCTAAGTAGGCCTGTTACAGTAATTATTAGTGGTTATTAACTTATAGTACAATATATGGAAGTGACCTTAGTCATTTTTACTGAACTTAATATTATCCAATGTGTTTCCTTGAGAATAAAATAGTCTCACAATGATCAATACACCAATAAAAGCACCTCCATACACAGAATATAGTTTTTATAAGATTGCATTTTATGTTTTTATGATACTATTATACAACTGTAGTAAAAGTTCCTTGCATTTTCAAATGGTGAAATTGCATGATTATGCTATTATATTATCATTATAGCAGTGGCATCAGATGGTCTTACAGTGACGATAATATTGTTTATTGCAATTATGTCTGGATTAGAAAAATACTGTATATCGTACAAACATTAATAGTTAACGTGGCAGGAGAATTTAGAAATGGAGAATGTCTCTTGAATGCAATGGGTAATTTCATGTCCTCCCCACTATTGCACTTCTGTATATTATATATTTTTTATTGCCAACATATATAAAATTTGCATTACTAAATTTTGCAAACCAAACCACTGCCTGTGCCTCTTTTCCTGCCTGTGAAACCTCATATGCAGTATATACTGTATGTATACACAGAATGTCCTCTATGACTTCTGCCTTTGCTGGACCTCCACACGCTTCAGGAACCACAGAGAATAAATCTAAAATATTATTGCTCTCACGCTGCTGCCAATGTTATTTTTACTTTTTCACCGTTTACCCTGCAATGCTATTTCAGACGCTCTGCCAGAGCTTTAATGTGATCTGGGCGGAATGGGAGGTGGTCAAAATAGCTGCTTTTTACACAAACCTATTTAAATTCCATGTCCCAGACTTTTTGGCTCTGTGTCAAATGCTTTACATCATATGCCTTTTATATCAAAGACTTTTTGACACGGAATTAGTACTACCGAGTACTAAAAAAGAAGAGTTTAAATCCTGATTTGTGTGTTTTTTTAATAGGCACTACAGAAACTGGCCTCTCAGTATCTGAAGAGGGACTGGCCTGGGGTCCAATCAGAGGAGCAGAAAGACTACAGGTAAAAGAAGCTTCACTTAAAATGAAGTATACCTATATAAAATATATTTACGCTGATGGTCGTGATGGGCTGGAACTGAGGTTTGTGCTGGTAAATTTCTGGTGTGTTGCTATCTTGTTGGTGGAAAACACAGGTGCTCCACTGACAGATTTAAACCCTGACAATAGTCACCCATCAGACGTTCATACCTATCTTATCTACACAGACGCTTCATACACACTCAGTTACAGGTCAGTTTCCTCAGCTGAGAAGCGTTGGAAAAGTCCAGGATATTGCTGCATTAAAATAGCAATATGCCAATAAGTCAGAGCGCAACTAGCTCTTCAAGGGAATGGCAAGTAAAACTCTGAATTGGACTCTGGTTGCACTTTATGCCCAAAACTCCCAAAACACACCCATAACTGATTAAGAAGCACAAGACATACTTTTTGTGTCTAATGATCCCAAACACACACACCTAAACACACCTGACACACCCTAAATCAAGATGCAGCATGCGTTTTTTTTTTAATAATTCCCAAACAACTAAATAGAAACAAATAGAAATAGAATGTCCTATCCATTTGCATCAGACTATAATTTCCATGTCAATGCATCCCTTTATTTTGTTTGTTTGTTTTTTAATGCTTCTCTACTTGCTCTATTTTTTCTGAAACCTGTTTGTTTATATATGTGTGCAGGAACGTTTGCACAGTATGGAAGGCGTATTTGGAGGGTGTGGTGAAAGTGACCCAGTCTCGGATCAGTGGCTGTGACAGCTACAGGAACCAAGTCTCTGAGCCAATCAAAACCTTCCGGGTCCACAAAGAGCAACAGCTAAAGAAGGTATGTGCTTTGGTTAAGGAACATCATCAGTGAACCAGTTGATGATGCAATGAAGATGTTTCTGATTGCTTTTCAGAGCTGCATGATCTATTTTACTATTTTTGGCTTTTGGATCTTTGCTGTGAGAATTTGATTGCATTCTTTGACATGAGACACTGTTAATGAGGTTAGGAATTTGGATGTCCCTATTCCACCTCACCCCAACTCCCCAACTCATCCAAAATCGTTGGGTTTATAACCCTCTGTAATCCACACATGGCATTAGATTTTACAAGGTGCCACTAGAGTCCTATTCTATTGGCAGTACTTCTCTATAGGCACTATACAAGCTTTTGCACATGTGCAATTGCACATTTGTGTGATTAGTAGGTGTGAGTTAAAGTAGTTGAATGCATTCATGATAAAGGTTGCCCCCTAACTTGATTGTGATATACAGATATAAAGATTGCGATATTTAAACCCCCTCGAACTTTATTGAAGTTCAGGGAAGTTCATTACCACTTAGGTCATTGTTCTACGTTCATAAAATATTTTAAACCTATAAACTCTAACCACACTTTTTTTTTCATTCAGTCTATTGAGCAACTCACACGGATTCAAGCAGAGCTACAGGACACAGTAAAGGACCTGACCAAGTCCAGGAAGAAGTACCAGGAGGCAGAGCAGATGGCCCAGGCCGTGAGGGAGAAGGCAGACATGGAGGCTAAGTATGTTTGCTGAGACTTCGGCTCATTGTTTTATGGGTTACGACCTCAGACACCAGCATGCCCTCTCTCCAATTAAATACAGCTCTGGAAAAAAAACAAGAGACCACTTAAAATGATGAATTTCTTTGATTTTACCAAATTAAAAACCTCTGGAATATAATCAAGAGGAAGATGGATGATCACAAGCCACCAAACCAAACTGAACTGCTTGAATTTTTGCACCAGGATTAAAGGCATAAAGTTATCTAAAAGCAGTGTGTAAGACTGGTGGAGGAGAACATGCCAATGTCACAATAATCAATTTTGATTATAGTTTTAGTTAATTTTTGTTTTATTATGCATGTCTGCACTGATGTTTTAAAAATCGTATGGTCATGAAAATTTGACTTGAAGGCATAGAAAAGTCATGAAAAAAAACTTACAAGTTTAATAGTTAAAAAGTGTATGATCTCTGGTGTTAGGAAAAAAAGCCATAGCAAATTATGGCTTAGCAATGCCAGTTAAATTTCTTCGTAAATCTACAGTATCTACAGTATGACACATGCTAAAGCAAAAGCAGTTTATTGAGTCATCAGAGTGTAACCATGCTTCCTCTGTTGCTTTTTTCCCAAGGTCAAAACTCAGTCTTTTTCAGTCTCGATCCAGTTTAAAAAGAGCCAGCGTGAAGGTGAGTGAAAAGAAAACAATATATAAGTCGGTTTATTCATTAATATTTCCACTCTAACGTAGATTTTTGCTTATGCGTGAATGCACATATGAACTGGCATTCATTTCTTTGCAGTTGAAAGCCAAGAAGAACGAATGCAACTCCAAAGCCACCCATGCCAGGAACGATTACCTGCTCACGCTGGCAGCAGCCAACGCCCACCAAGGCCGTCACTACGAGACGGATCTGATCAGCTGCATTAAGGTGAAACCAGGCCCTTATTTACTTCTGACCAGGGCAGGGTAGTGTCACAACAAACACAGACAGTAACATGTGGAAGCAGAGCAGAACGAACTGACATAACTGAAGGAATTGGGTCTGATTCAATAGTATGTTACCTTTAACCAATTAATTCCAAGACAAAGGGGTTGTGTTTCTGCCATTTAGTCTACATTCCTTTCGTAACATATATATAAAACACACATAAATATATATAAATACAGATATAATTCAATCTGCTTTTCAGCATAAAATCCATAAAATGTCAATATCAAATACAGCTTGTTAATGGATGTAGATGTGGGGCAACTCATCGACATTATCAACATATTTAACACCATCAATTTACTTAATATTACTGTGCTTGTATATTTTTCTATTTTCTTTAATGACTATATATGAGTGAGAGTCACAGCCTGTTACTACATTGATTATGTATTTTCCTTCAAGTACTTAGATGCAAAAGTACATGTACAAATACTATAACAATGTAACTACTATATTTTACCCCAGTAACGAAATAATACTCACTTATAACCATTTTAATCCTTAAGTTTAGTATTTAAGTAACAGGTAATAATATTCCATAGGGAAAGGGTTGCTATGACATAAAGGTATAGAGGTATATTTTGCTGTAGAATAAAGCCTTGAAGTGTATAGTATGTATAGTATTTTGAGTATGAGAGCATGATAAAAGAAAGTATTGGACCGTTAATAGTAATACTAAATTACGGTTATTTTAAACACATATACAGTTTTTGTGGTGGTTTTTTTTAATAATAATACCCTGCATGCATCTGTTTTGGGCTAAATCTTAATCTCTAAAACTCATGAGAAGTGGTGAAACTCACTTTTTAAAGCATTCTTCAGACGTTCTGAATTCTTTTACCGTAACTGTTAACAATTCTGACTCTGTACGTGTCTCTAGAATGGAGCATTTCACACCAAACCGTTATAAATTCCAGTTCAACATACCAGTGCCAAGACAGTAGTCATGATTGGGTTAAACTCAGTCCTGTCTCTCAAGATTTTACTAGCAATGAAAAGTGATTACTCAGTGTTTTGGCATGGTGCAGCTGGAGCCGCTGTGTACTCGTTCAGCGCTGACTCTGTGTTGATGTTGTTTTTCTCCTCAGATTCTGGACGGCAGTGTGTACGATCACATGAAGGGCTATCTGGTTTCTCTGTGCCAGGTAGAGCTGGAGGCGTCCCACACCGTGCAGGACACCTTCAACTTCCTGCTGGAGAAATCCACTGGAGTGAGTGGAACGTACTGTGCATATGCTTACACATACGTGCACACGCTCACACACACATGCACACACACACACTCTGGAAAAACACAGTCGGCACTGCGGCGGCCTCACAGGTTCTGCTGGGAATTTGATCTGGCAATAAAGAGCAGCCAGATCAAATCCCAGTGTCTATGCACTGGTGTCCTGAACCAGGCTGTTACATGAGGTCTGAACTAGCTATAACTGAGGATTATTCGCTGTGCAAATGAGTATTTAAAGCTAAAATTGTAGGTTAAAGACTTATTCATTTGTATTATTATTATTTTTCTATATTCTGTTTATTACTTTTGTGCATTTACCCATGTCAACATTACTCAATTACACAGTACTCTATTTACTTTCCTGTGCCATCTACAGCAATTTACAGCAAAGTAAGTGAGATAAAACAATTTAACTAATTAAAAAAAGAAAACAAGCCAACAAACTAATGCATAAAAAATATATATACATACATATGTGTTTTGTCCGATTAGCAATAAGGCTTATCCTGCAAGATAACTATGGAGCCATCCCCTACTTTCATCCACACTTCATTTTCCTCCTGATATTCGACACACACTATCTCACTCTCTCTCACACACACAGGTGAACACACAGGTGAAATTTGCAGTTACACTAGTGTTCATTTCCTTTATTAAAGCTCTCAGTTAAACTCAGTAACTCAACACCTTACAAAATTCTCATTTTAATTGCATCAAAATGCACAAACAAATATAAATGAAAAGTACATTACAATTAGAAATACTTTAGCTGTGGATGAGCTATAAACTATATTCTACTAGAATCCACTGATCTACAGGTTGAACTCGGGCACTATATATATATATATATATATTATTGGAGCTGTTCTGATTGGGAACCAGTCTTGTGTCTTTGTAACATAATAACGCTCAGACTGTTTCCACTCGTCTCAGCGTGACTCTGTTCTGCATCTACTGTGTCTTCTCTGTGATGTGTATTCACACAGAGTCATGTTTCAAAGCGCACACACACACACACATCACACACACAGGTCCTCTTACACACCACACACTGTTGGCCTGGTCAAAGATAATCCACAGTTCTTGCTGTTTTGGTTCTTAAAATGCAAAGGCTTCAAAACATTATCTTAAGATAGAGGGTTTTGTTTTTTCAACTTCTTTTCTTTTATGTATTTACGAGTGTATGCATGTGATGTGTCCTCTAGGTAATTCAAGACTTCCACCAGGAGCTCTTTATCCAGGAGAACCCTGTGTTACAGAAAGGCTCCCTCTTCCAGTTCCAACCCTGTGAAAATGACTCAGTAAGTTTCTCTCATTCAACACTATTAAAACGTGCAGCAACAATGATCTTACATGTGCATCTTAAAAATATATATATTTATTTTACTGTTACAGCCAATGAAACCACAAAAATCAGCATCTCAGAAAATTAGAATATTATATAAAACCAATTGGTACTTTCGACAGTGTGGGCAGTGAGCCAAGTCCTGCTGGAAAATGAAATCTGCATCTCCCTAAAAGTTGTCAGCAGAGGAAAGCATGAAGTGCTGTAAGATTTTCTCTCCAAACCAACCAGATATGCTCTCCAAACCATGACTGACCGTTGGTTTAGTATGAAGTTTCAACAGTTAGTGATGGTTTGAAGAGACATGTCATCTGCTGGTGTTGATCCACTGTGTTTTATTATCAAGTCTAAAGTCAGTGCAGTTTTGTTTTCCCACAAAATCTTACAGCACTTCATGCTTCCCTCTGCTGTCAACGTTTATGAAGATTTCATTTTCCAGCAGGACTTAGCACACTGCCCACACTGCTAAAAGTACCAATTGGTCTAATATGATATAAAAATTTTCTGAGACATTAATTCTTGGGTTTTTATTGGCTGTAAGCCATAATCATCAACAATAAAATAAATAAACACTAGATCACAATAGATAGAAACAATAGATCACTCTGTGTGTAATACATCTATATAATATATGAGTAACTTTTCAATTATATTAATTAAATTCCTTTAATCTTTAATTAAAAATATTTTCTAAGATGCACCTGTATATCTACTCAACCAATCATGAAACTACAGTGCAATTCATAAAATCTGGTAGTGATGGACATGGGAAAACATCATATATAGCAGTACACCTTCCAAATACATATAAACGCACTCTCATATAAACAGTCTTTACTATTGCTGTTAAAACCACTGTTTCAGACACAGATATACAACATTTACAAAAGCATTAATGAAAAAAAATATAAAAAACAGAGCTGCACCCAAATGGGAATTCAAGTCTGATTCAGATTTCTAGTATTTTCCATGCACAAGTGAAAATAAAGTCATGGGACAGCAGTATATCAACTGATCATGAAGTGTTACCTGAGGGAATGGCTTGGAAACACCCACAGCTGTATAAGTTGTGAGGGGTTTTCTTGTGAGTGATGGTGAACACTGACCAGCATGCTCATGAGCAGGTGTTGTGAATTATGGGAGTTGGAGTGAGGTCTGATAATGGGTGCCTGAGGGATGGAACATTCTATTTCTGAAGTTGTGTGGGCTTTTAACATTCCTCGATCCACAGAGTAACGTGTGCAGCAGAAATACGCAATAGTAGGCATTACCACCCCACATTGGACAGCACGGTGTGGGTGTTAATGATGGGGATCAGCGGTATCTGGCTAGAACTGTCCATACAAACGGACAAGCAACAGACAGGGCAGAAATCCACATTCACATCCACGTTCATTGCACAAGGACCCACACACATGTCCAACAGGTCAGGGGAGCATTATTTAGCTTCTGTGGGACATGGCAAGTCATAAAGAAATTGATAGGAATTGAGTCATAAAGAAGACATGTTGAGTTAGCGTTAGCGCCTCCTTAAATCCTTCCTAAACATGACTCAGTGAATGCACATGCTGTAAAGCCCCACAATACACACAGTTGGCAAATTACACTGCCTGACAAAAATGGTCTGAAAATGGTCCAAAATAACATCTGGTCAGTGGAGGTTCTTTAATGGTGCACAAATGTGCAAAGTGCACTTACCACTTACGTAGTAGGTGTACCTGATAATTACACAATGAATGTGAGGACAAGGTAGGTGTATCTACCGGTAATCACCTGTGTAGTTTATGGTCTGTGATAAGGGATGATTATACATGTGGAAGACAGTGGTTAATGGTTCTCAAACCTTCAGGGCCCACAAGAGGGTCCACATATTTGCTCTATCCCTGTGTGTTAAAAAAAAATCCTAAATGATAATAAAGCACTGGAGAGAATGCTTATGGGTTGCTCTTATGGGTTGCAAGGTTGACAACACTGAATCTACACGAGCGAAGACAGCATATAATCACATCACGACTCAATGATTATTTGTATTTTTGCCGTATCTGTCTGTCATACTGATTGTTGGATTGTTGCAGAGGAAGTAAACAGCTGTACCACATATGCTCTGCCATTGTGACTGATAGCAGTTCACATTAACATGCTGTAGTATGATGGCTTTAGCCAGCACTAGTCTGGATCACTTTACCTAACTCAAAACCCAGCTAAACACTGACCAATTGCAAGCATGCAAATGTTAAAATTACTAAAATACCCATCCTACTAGTGGTTGTATTAAATTACCTAGCTAAAATTAGCTAGCCTAAGCTAAAGTTAATTAAAATGGGTGAAACATATAAAGAAAAACAAATACTCGTGTACAGTGACTACTTCTTGTGAGACATTAACCAGTACACATTACTAGAAAAAATAAATCAAGCATACTTAATATGCTCTGGGGTCTGCACTTCTAACACACTTCTCAATTCCCTCTCAAACTGTCCACTCTGACACGGGCAAATGGCATATACTTAAGTCTCTTAATAAATCATGGAACATAACGTGAAATAAACCAATCAATGTTTCACTTGCCATTACCTTTAAGAGTCAGATGCCCTCAGACTTTGGCAGATTGCTATTTTAACAGTGCAGTGCTTCTGCACTTCTCAGCAAAGGAAACTGACCTGCTCATTCAGGCTGTGAATGTTATTTTATTTCGTATTCTGTTAATTGTTGATGTAAAAGTTAGGTTTGTGCACTGCTTAAAGGCGTATTTCTGCTCTGGGCTCCAGTATCCACTGAAATTCCTAATAATTAGCCCTCTCTCACCTCCTCGTCCACCTTTGCGCTCCCTCTCTCCAGGCACAGCCCTCCACGTGGCCTTCAGAACTGGTCAACACTGGATAATTTGTTCCGAGCTTAAAGACACTCCCCCTCTCTTTTCTTTGCCCCTCAAAATCAAACAAGTGGCACCCTGTTCCTAATGAAAACATTAGTGATGCAGCGCTTCCCTCAGCCTGACAGAAGAGTCCGGAAAAGCGCGGCCTGAGCGGAGAGGAGTGGAGCTGCAGGCTGAGCACTAGTCAAAAGGGGGCTTTGTGAGGAGGCGCTGAGTAGAGCGTGTGTTGTGTAGTCTAGTCTAGATTCTCCCCCTCCACCCCTCTCACCACATAACAGCTGAGGCAGGAACCAAACACCACCTTCCCTCGGGATCCACCCTCCTGCCCAGCACCTCTGCAGCACCTTCCCAACATCCCCCACCTCCCCACGCCTTTTATGTAATAAGTGCTCACCTCTGCCAAATCCATGCCTGCTACTACAGTAGGGGGTTGACTCCTGTCACGCAATGCTTAGAGACTGTAGCAGAACCTGGAAAGAAAAGATCACTGAAATGCTAAAAGTCACTGGACAGGACTTTCATTAGAATCAGGCACCATGACTTTTTCCATGTCCAGTGGAAGCTAATGACCGTTGCAGGTATTAAGTAAAATGTGGGATATGCGTGTGGGCCATCCTGCACTGACCAAGTGATGTGTTTGCTGCCAAAATTTGTTTGCATGGGCAATTATAGCCAGATGCCACCGGTCACAATCATTATCTCCTACAGTAAACACAGCATTTTGATGTTATGATGTATATTAAAGGCCCACTTCCTCACGGTTTTATGAGCACCATGGCCAGTGTACAACCTCACTCACAAGATAACACCTCACAACTTATACAGGGGTTGACATTACCAAGTTGAAGAGGAAAGATGGTTAATAAACCAGTCAAAAAACATAAGCTTGTAGCATTAGCTTTTTGCCCATTAGGCGTTCACGTTGTTGCTTGCAGATAGTGTTGTAGTACTGCAGTCTGGTCTCAACCTCGAGACCAAAAACACATCTTGGATTTGAATTGGATCTGACTACTAAAAGTCTTCACTACAGTGAAGTTTATGTAAATTAGATGGGTTTACATGTAGTCAAAACTGTGATGTAACAGTTTTGGGGATTTTAAATTGGCCTGTTTTCCAGCTCTGTGAGAGGGGATGCAGATGTAGTTTAAATGTAATGAGTGAAGACTGTGATGTAACAGTTTTGGGGATTTGAAATTGGCCTGTTTTCTAGCTCTGTGTTTTCTTTATGCTAGATTCAAGGATTCAAAAGACGTCATTGTCATTCACATTACATTTGGTGCATAAGCTGGAATGAAATTGTGATCTCAAGGTCCAGTTCCTCTAAGTAGAGCAATTATTATTTAAAAAATAAAACAAAATAAAGAATAAAATATAAAACAAAGAATATAATAGATACATTGTCATAAATATAAATAAGAGAAAGTAAACGTAGGGAACGTAAAAGAAGTAGACAATGTAGCAGCAACATGAATCCTAGCATGAGAGAATGGGGTTTAAATGTAATGAGTAAAGACTGTGATGTAACAGTTTTGAGGATTTGAAATTGGCCTTTTTTGCTAGACATTCTTTTGATGGAGGATCAGCGGTGTTTTAGTCCCACAGTTTGTCAGTTTATATACTGATTTCATTACTCAAGTATACCATGATAAATAAAAATTTCCATTCTAGGCCTCTTGAACAATTAGTTTGCAGTTTATTAAGAAAAGACTGTGTGTTGGCATCTATAAGTGTGAATGATATATAGCTTACGTAGATCAGAAGGCTTGAAAACATTTCCTGGAAAAAACAGCTGGTACATTCAGTTTCTGGTCAACAGGAGCCGGACTGTTCCACGACACACACACCCAAAATAAACCCATCCATGTCAATGGTGCCATTCTTCAGCTGATTGCATCACTAAAGTCCATTTAGTCAGTCAATATTTAGACATCTATCCACAAGCATGCTCTAATACAAATTCTTCTGTTTTTTTAAGTGCGTTTGTATGATTGCTAAGATTTAATTTTACATTATTTTATTATATTATTTGTTATGCCAACTGACTTGTGGGTATTGTAGGTGAGAACAGCACTGTACTCCATAGAATGCATCTTTCTATCTCTATGTACATTATATTTAGAAAACTGACAAACCAGATTGGCAGATTATTAAATGTAAAACGATCAGAAATGCATGTTTTTCTGAGTGTGATTTTTGGAGCCTAATTCTTTATTTTTAATCCCAGCTGTTTTAACTTGGCTGAGATTGGAGAATAGCAAAGTTTAGTTGCAGTATGTTCCTGGTATTAAAGACAGCCAGAGAGAACTAGTCTTACATCAAAGTCATTTTGCTTAAGCAATGATTTTATCTTAATAACCCCTGAGGCAAAGGTGAAATCTGGCTATAAAAATGTACCTTGCGATTTTGTAAGAGCACTATTTGCACTTTGTCACGTTTGACATCTGGTGTTGTAGATGTATTTGCTTCATCATTTTGACATCATAGTAAAGTGCAGGCAAATTTCATTAATGTAAATAAATACATTAAATCATTAGTCTGCATAACACCGTCAGTGTGTTTTAGGCTCCCTATAAGATTTTAAATGTTTCAAACTGAGGTTTTTCAGTTTTTCTTTAGGAAAAAAATGCAATAGATTCTGGATACGTGCCGCCAAATATTGATATTTTTTATTGAAACATATGGGCGCTTTTAAATCCCTAAGACTTGCCCCCAATTAGACTAACTAAAGTTCCTGCTTCATTTTACGAGGGTAAACCTGCAATGAAGAATATTGGTTGTTATATTCTGTGAAACTGACACCAATAAATCCATAATTCCTGGTATTTACTTGTTTAAAAATGTTTTACCCTCTTCAGTATTGTATCGTTGGATGCCTAGTAGGGGTGTGCCATATCGTATCGTACGCGATAACATCGCCAACATTTTTGAATATCGTGAACGATATTATACCCTGAAATATCGTGCCATATCACCCACCCCTAATTATCACATCAGGGTACTATTTTTTGGTGTTTTAAGCAAAAGAAAAAAAAATCACACTGTTCTCATTTTCTATTAAATATCTACTAGAGACAGATTATATCTGTCCAGTATCATTTATTTTACTTTAATCCTGGATATATATATGGAGATATTTGGAGTTCTGTTACAAATCTGCTAAAATTCTTGTATTTTTTAATATCTGTTAGAGGTGTGCAATATCATATCGTATACAATAATAACATGTACGTTTTGTTTTGTTGCAGTACTGTACTTTTAATTTTTTTGTCATTTCGGCAAGAGTACCGTTATCACGATAATACCATGAAATATCGTGATACTAATTTAGGGCCATATCGCCCACCCCTAATGCCTAGTAAATGTAATTTTGCCAGATATTAGGCTTAATCTGTGTTTGCTAAACCATTGTTGGCAGTTCATTCATTTCTCTAACAAAGATTTCTCTACTCTTCTCTCAGGTAATACAACTACAGAAAGAAACTGGCACAGCGGAGGAGCACAGTCTGAATAAAGAGGCTCGAAAGTGGGCCACCAGAGTCGCCCGGGAGCACAAGAACATTATCCATAATCAGCGGGTAAGAGACACGGGCAGCATGGGCCAAGTCCAGTCAGTTCAGGACTTATTTGTCATTTGCAAACATTTCAGGACATTCATGCATTGGCATGCTTGTGGTATTAGACAATAAAATAGAATCTGACAGTATTTACAACACATTCAAGTCATTTTTGAGCATTTCTTTTGTTCATTCGTAACAAAATTGTAGGAGGAAATGTTTAAAAAAACATAAAAAAACAATACAAAACACAGTGCCAAAAGCACCAATTGGTCCTATGTAATATTCAAATTTTCCAAGGCACTTCATTTTTGGGTTTTCATTGGCTGTAAGCCATAATCATCAACAATAAAAGAAATAAACACTTAAAATAGATCACTCTATGTGTAATATATGTATATATAACATGAATTTTAATTACCAGTGATATAATTTTTTTTAGAAAAGCACCTGTATTGTAATTGTAATTATTGGCCCTCTTTCCTCCCTGATGGACATTTACACATCGCACTGCCTCAAGGACAGCACCCATCCGAGCTTTGAGCTGTTTGATTTGTTGTCCTCAGGAAAGCGCTACAGGTGCTTCAGAGCAAGGACGAACAGATTTAAAAACAGTCACTTTACTGAACTTACATATGCACTGATCCTTTTTGCACGTTCTTCACTTTATACTATTATCATTTTTTTGGAAGAGACTTTACATTATATGTATGTATGCACATAGGAAAAAAAGGAGTGGCTTTTAATCTCATTGTACATGTGTATAATGACAATAAAGGCATTCTATTCTATTGTATTCTATTGTATTCTAATTTATTGCATGCACTGTTAATGTGGCAATGTTCTTAATGGATACTCAGCAGTAATTTCTGATAAGGTGCACTTCTAATGCTCTGAATGGTACATACACGTCAGGCACGTATTATAATGTAATAAACGTTACACATACCTAATAAAAGTGGGTTATGGCAATGACAATTGGTATCTTCTTTTATACAACTGACTATTGTGTGGTTGTGTTTGTGTTTGTCTGTAGACTCTGTCAGATTGTGAAGGACCACCTCAGCAGGAGCAGAACTCCAGTGAGTTGGAGCTGAAGATGGAAGAAGCAAAGGAGAGCATCCGTAAAGCGGAGGTACTGAGTGTGTGTGTGTGTGTGTGTGTGTGTGTGTTTGAGTGTCTTATGGCTGCAGAGAACTGTACACCAGCAGGCTTCAGGCGCCCCCTTCTGGCCAGTGATCCAGATTCCTTGTGCAGTGTTCTCTGCCTAAGCTGCAATAAGCTTTTACTGTGGTTGATCTGAACAAGTGTATGTTGCTCCTGCTGCAGACGGTGAAGCTGAAGGCTGAAGCTCGTCTGAACCTGCTCAGAGATGTGGGCGTGGCCGTGGACACATGGATGAAGAGCGCCATGAACCAGGTGATGGAGGAGCTGGAAAATGAGAGATGGGCCACACTGACCACTCACGACGCTTCACTCTCTGTAAGTCGTAAATCTACTTCTTCACACCCTTTTTGTACAATAATAAATATATTACACAACAGTGGATCTTCTTATTTTAAGCCAATTTAAATGTTTTTGCTTCTAGAGCACAGCAGATCTGGACAGAGAGGATGACGAGGAGACCGAGGATACGGAAACGCTGGACGACAGCAGCTCCAGTCCTTCTAGCACCCTGAGGAACTATCCCCTCACCTGCAAAGTGCTTTACTCATACCAGGTAGGTCTCACCTTCAGTTTAATTCTATTGTTTATATATTTAACCTTTCATTTAATCAGGGAAGTCATTAAGAACACTTTATTTAAAACTTAGTTAATAGCAGTCAAGTGCACATATCACTAAACACCTCTCTAATACCGTTTTTTTTGTATATTTTTTATATATAATTTTAATTCAAATTTTTATCCCATTTTCTCCCCAATTCACAAGGCCAATTACCCAATCCACTCATTAGGACTCCCACTATAACTACTAATGCCTTAACACCAGGAGGGTGAAGACAAGCACACACCTCCTTTGACACATGTAAAATTAGCCACCGCCTCTTTTCAAACTGCTGCTGATGCAGCATTGCCGAATAGCATCACACCGCGCTCGGAGGATTGATCGACATCACCCTTTGGAGTGATGAGGGGAGAAAGCGCCATTTACCCACCCAGGGAGAGCAAGACCAATTGTGCTCTCTCAGGGCTCCGGTAGCTGATGGCAAGCTGCATGAACAGGATTGGAACCGGCGATCTCCTGATCATATTGGCAGCGCTTTAGACTAGTTAGAAAAAAGAAAAACGTTAGAACTTTTACCTAGCCCATTTAAAAGGCTATTTTATTTATTACAATAAAGGAAATAAGAGTAAGAGAGAGAACATTTTTAATTTTATACTCTGTGACCTTAAAGAAAGTCTATAAACCCTATACTGCCCATCGTTTGTATTAGAATGAGAGGCTTTAGTAAAGTCATAAATATCAAAACTTCCTCCTAACATACAGTAAAAGAATGAATTCTCATTGCAGAGAAGTGTCTCACCTGAGAAATTATTTTCCGCTGTAAAAACATTTCCTTTTGCATCTTTACCAGGCGTCCCAACCAGACGAGTTAACGATTGAGGAGCAGGAAGTGCTGGAAGTCATAGATGATGGTGATATGGAAGACTGGGTTAAGGTTCAGTGCAAATGAGATATTTCAATATGTCTACGCCTTAAAGTATTTTGAGCTTGATTTATATTTAAACCCGTCTTTCACATCTCACTTCATATCTGTGTTTTGCTTTAGGCCAGAAACAGAGCAGGTCAGGTGGGGTATGTTCCTGAGAAATACCTCCAGCTGCCCTCCTCTAACAGCCTGCTGAGCATGCTCCAGTCTCTGGCAGCCCTGGAAACTCGCTCCCATTCCTCCAGTAACTCCACCGAGCAGGAGCCCGAGCATGCCCCCGAGCCTGTCCCCGAGCATACCCCCGAGCCTGTCCCCGAGCATGCACCCACCAGCCCTAACGGAGACAACAGCGGTGAGTAGCTAATAAATCCTGCAGTCACACACACAAACACACACACACAGCATGCACTGATGCACTGATCAGATCTTGGAATCTGTACTCCATCAGGTGACTCATTACTCTGCTGTATTGTTGTATTGTTTAAATTCACATAACAAAGGTGGTCAACTTGTGAGAATCATGTGCAGAAAATATTTATCAGAACCCGCATATTCTTTTTAAAAAAAGAGTGTACCTGCTGAACACACCTGCACTCAGTCAGTGGATAAAATTAGTAAGATGTCTGACGTCTGTATGCGTCTGCTGGTCAAATATAAACATAATATTTTCCTACAACTGCTGGTGATGTGTGTGGTACAGTATGGAGGATAATACTTTAAATATTTAAATTTTGTATATTTGAATTCTATTTACTTTACTTTTGATGAACTTGAATATTAATATTTCTATTCATAAATATTTGATGGCGTAATTTATACATTAAATTTATCTTTGTTTTTGTGCTTTGAAATAGGCTGTTTAAAAATATGTATTTCAAAATAACTTACAGTTATTTTTATTTGTGTATGAAGGTATTTTTAACAACAAATTTCAAGACTAAGAATATGCATAAAAATCTAATTTGTGAATTTAAATAGTTTTTATACAAAATACAAAATGAAGATTTACATATATATGTCAGATTTTACTTCCAAATTTTGATTATTGTAATTTTTAGACCTCAATTTGTGTAATTTCAATGCACAGTCTGACCCTCACATTGTTTTTTTAAGCAGTTGATTACTTATTTTAGAATTATTTATTTGTTTATATGTATTACTGTAATTTTATGCCACTGATATAATTAAAATATAGAATTATAATATAATGCCATTCTTTTTAAGTCAGATTAACTTTTAATTATTAATAATACTCTATTATTTTAATATTAATATTTTCATTGAAGTACCACAAATATTTCAATGTATGGAGCGGGCAATATGATAAAAACAAATATATAAAATATATTTTAAAAAAAACCTGACAAACTGCATAATTCAGTACAGAGAGTGAAAATTAGTGATGCTTAACTAACATAAAGCACATTCTGTGTCAAAATATTGCAATACATTTTTTGTATCATGAAATTTTTATTTAAATATCATGATATAATATTTGTATCACATTTCCCATCCATTTTTAATATCTTAAACAAATAAAACATAAAATCATGAAGTCATAATTCCAGCTCAGTCGTGTTAATGAGATCTTCACTGTAGTGTAATTTCAGTTGTTAATATTGAGGTCATGATCTCTTTGCATGATCTCAAAAAAGTCTCTATATTTTATGATAACTCAATAGTGTAATAATTGAGACAGGACTTACTGACACTAATTGACCGTCCGCACTCATTTCTGACTCTTTCTGAACAGTGAACTTTGCGAAGGCGCTGTACGACTACGAGGCTCAGACCGAGGATGAGCTCTCCTTCCCTGAGGGAGCCATCATCCGCATCCTGAACAAAGACAACCAGGAGGACGACGGCTTCTGGGAGGGAGAGTTTAATGGCAGTGTTGGGGTCTTCCCTGCTGTGTTAGTGGAAGATCTGGCTGCACCGAATGGCGAGGACACTAACAGTAGCATGGAACCACAGGTAAAAAAACTGTAAAAAAGTTAATAAAAAAGGGTAAACATGAGTTAATACCACTTTACCATAGAGTGGTTTGTATTAAGGCTGTACATCACACCACATTTAAGCACTTAAGATGAATGGAAACTTTTAAATGGAAAATATTAAATTTTAAAGTACTGTGTTTTACATTGAAAATTAAGCATGGTCTTAGAGATAGACATACCAGTCTGGGTTCTTCACAAGATGCAGATGAGAATAGTCAAATTATCTAGAGCAGTGCACATTTTAGTGTTTCCTGATTCAACTAATCTGCTTTTAACCTTTTAGAGTTGCAGGGAAGGTGCCTGCAAGAACAGGATTAAGAAACACTGGTCTAGAGGACACTATAAGACAAACAGAAGTAGCATTCAATATCATTAAACTGATTACAATAATTAGCATTTATCACAAATAACTATGTTTTTTATATTTTTATATTTTATATTTCTATTATAGGGGCACTAAACCCCCTGATTATTGATGAATCCACCTTCAGCTCAAATTTGAAAAAGGCTAAAAAATGGGAGGGATCATTTGGAAGGCTCACTGGGTGATGTATAGGTTTAGGGGCGGGGCTGGAGGGAGAGCTGATTGGCTGAGCTGCAGCAGCAACAATGTGCTTCTGACACATCACATCATCCACACCTATAGCACAGCTGAACCTGAGAGGTGAAAATGACCAAAATAAAATCTTTTTTTATTTTGATAATAAAATTTTTAAAGGTTAGGAAATGTTTATAAAAAATGTAAGCAGGACTAATATATTTTATTACTTCAAAGAAATACAGTTCAGCTATTAATGAAAAATATATGGTTTAGGGTTTAGTGGCTTTTTAGTTTGAACCAAAAAAGTCTTATTAAACATACAAATATTAAAAATATTTCTCCACTCATTTCTGACTTTATCTAGAGAGGCTAGTAAACAGTAAATCTATACATGAATTAACCAAAATAATCCTGTTTAATTTGCAGGTTTCTCCGAGCTCCCAGGGCCGCCCGCCCCGCCCCCTGTCTATGACTCAGTACCAGCCGACAGCCTGCAGCAGCCCCATCTCCAGCCCTCTACAAACCCCTACACTGACCTCACCCCTCTCCACCCCGACCAGCGCCTCAGCCTCCCCCCTCCAGAGCCCGCGCTCCCTCAACGGCTACCACCGACCCGCACCCGGACCCCCCAAATCCTCCGGCCACAGTACGACCCACTTCTCTCTAACGTTCCTATCATCGTTTATTATTAGTGCATCTTTCCCATGCACTAGATTTATAAAGACATTATTATTAATATGTTTTCGTCAGTCAGTGACATTTACCTTTACTTTCTTACTTAGGCCACTCCCACAACTCCACCCCGCCTCCTAAATACCCTGCAGATGGAGGGCCTGGTACACTGAGACCTGTAAGTACCTAAAAATAAAAACTACACAAGCAGCTGATTAATGTTATCAGGCTTGCTGCTTTAAAAAAAAAAAAAAAACGTCATGATAAAATATGCAAAAGTTCAACTAACAGTGTAATTAATATTAGTAAAAAATTTAGTCATACATATATATTAATATTAATAATAAAAAATGTTTTATCAACTGTATTATAGAAGATATTTTTTACAATCTGGCTTTCCTTGCTTAATTTTTTTTTTATATATTTTATATATAATTTGTTTGATCTCTGTAGGTGCGTGCAGCACCTCCACCACCTCCACCCAAACAGCAGGCTCAGGGCCAGGTGCAGAAGAGAGAAGAGGTGGAGATCACGCTGGTGTGAAGTCGCCGCCCCAGTGGCCACATGGTGATTTGACAGGACTGCTGTCGTGGCGGTTTCTGGGCCTGTAGGAACATTCGGATTACGCCGGAGTCTGGCGTCCAAATCCAGCTAGGAACAAAGGCAACGAGGAACAGCCGGTCGGATGCATCTGGAATGCATTTTGGAGACCGCAGAGTTTCACCATGCTAAAGGCACAGTCACGGCCGTCGCCCCACGGGACCCAATCCCAGCCTCCTCCTCCCCCTCCTCCTCCTCCTCCTCCCCTACAGCTTACAGCTACATACATCTTTCTCTCTCCTATAAGAACACAATGATCTTCTCTACAGTAAAGTTGACTTTGTCGACTGCAGACTTACTTGATGACTCAGTGAATGAGAACAATGGAACACTAGGAGATCAATGAAAAGCCAATGGATCAGACTCAACAACAACAACAAAAACCCCTGTTTGTTTTGCTGGATTGGAGGTCGTCCAGTGGGGCATTTCAGAAGAATCTAGCACATTCAAATAAACACAAAAAAGGGGTCAACTGCTCAACAGCATTGGCGAATAGGCCGATCTGGTATTCAGCTCTGGTGCCCACTTCCTGTGGAAACCCACATTCACAGCGTGGCAGGGGGCTGGCTTCCCCAGCCAAGGACTTGGTCAGAAGAAAAAGGACTTCTTAAAGGGAAAAGTGGCAATTTTAAGGTAGTACGTTTTAGATGATTTGACGAATTTTGTATGTTTACTTCGGATATATCTCTCTCTGTAAACACTCAGAACACTGCTTTGTGTGGAAACTAATTCAAAGTGAGCGTCTTGAACCTAATGTTAGCTTTCTCTGTGGTCAGTCAGTATTGTTTTCTTCGTTTATGGTTTGATTTATGATTTCATTATCAGGACGAGACTGTCCGATGTTGACCGAGACGGCTGTGGGAAGTGTTGGAAAGAGCTATGTTTTAGGAAAGAGCTAGTGAAGCCACATTTCTCTAATTCCTGAGCTGTGCAGCTCTCATAAAGCTGGAGTCAATTATTGGAACAGATTTTCTTGACGAGGCTCAAAAAGCACTTTAGTGTTAAAAGTTTTAGGGCATCTCAGTATTACTGCTTACGGAGTCGCTCTGCTCCGAACCCATTACTCATTACTGTTCATGCTGCTTCTCCTTGTTCGTAGTTTCAGTTCCTGTCTTCGTTCTGGTTAATGTAATTTATTTCCATAACGAGTTACGTTTAGTTACGTCGGCTTGATTTGATTGCGTAATGTTTGTTTCCTAATACGTACTTGTCTTTTTTCCTTTCTTTAACACTACGTTCTTTAAAACGATAGTTTACAGATGGCTTGAGGCATAGAGTAACACTATGTAACAGTGAACTTAAAGCATTTTTAAAGGATAAAATTATAAGAAGATGAGAATATGAATAGTAGTTAGTTAGAGAAGCTTTAAATCCTGTCCTGTTGTCGATATGTTTGAGATCTGTTGCTCGTTACTGGAATCCTTTTAGTCGTCCTCCAGGTTTCGTAGCACCTCCTCTGTAAGTTGTCTCCTTCGTCTGAAAGTGATACTCGCAGCCGTGTGGACGTTCGGGTCTCAGCGTTGTTTGAAAGAAACAGGAACAAAGGAGAAAATCTGTTTGTATTTATCATGTGCAAATGTAAAATAATAAAAACTCTCAATGAAATGTCTCTCAGTGAGTGATGTGAGCCTGTGTACTGTGTTTTTAGTGGACAGTCCGGTATTTGGACAGCATTCACTGTGGCATTGTTTTAATAAGCTTCTGCAGTGTCACAAGACTTATTTCAATCTAGTGTTGCATTACTTTTTTAACAGGATCTTGCAGCAGGTTCTCCAGCACATCCCAAAGATTCTCAAAGAGGTTAAGATCTGGACTCTGTGATTTAAAGGGGCACTAAACCCCCTGATTTTTGCTGACTCCACCCTCAGCTCAAATAAAAAAAATGCAAAAAAAAAGAAAAATGAAAGGGGGAGTTTGGAAGGGGCACTGGGTGATGTATGGGTTTAGAGGCAGGGCAGGAGGGAGAGCTGATTGGCTGAGCTGCAGCAGCAGCAGTGTGTCTCTGATAGCAGTGACACGCAGATGGTTGGACTGCGTCACGAAGGAGAGGTGGGGTGGGGTATTATTGATTGAATGATCTGCATAGAAGTGTTACATGTGAAGTCAGCCATCACCTCTTTTGTAACTGCATTGGAGGAAAGCACAGGTCTCGGTTCTGATTCATCAGCTCACAGAAGCCTTGTGTTGATCAATATCATCCTTTGGAGGGATGTGGCACCCACCCAGAGAGATCAAGGCCAATTGTGCTCTCTCAGGGCTCCGGCAGCTGATGGCAAGCTACATGAACAGGATTCAAACCGGCGATCTCCTGATTATAAAGGTTAGAAAATGTTTATAGAAATTTTAAGCAGGACTGGTATGTTTCATTACTTCAATGGAACACATTTCAGCTATTGATGGAAACAAAATATGGTTTAGTGTTTAGTGGCTCTTTAGTATTTGAGAAATGTGAACTCCCGACGGTGCACATGGTAGAGACGTGCAGTTCAGCACCGCTTCAGAATGAGGATGTTCGGCTGGACGCTGAAGGATCTGCTCAGGAAAACTGGAAATGCCTGTAGAATCAGTTTAAGAGATAAGCAGTGTGTAGCAGAGTGTCAGACAGGAATCTGGGTTATTTCTGAACTTGACCTGGATTTCTCAAGCGTGACAAAAACAGGAGAAAACGACACATAGCCATCTAGATTTACTGAGAAGTAATTCTGCTCTAAGTGTATTTTAACCTTATAGTAGGACCCAGACCAAGAGGTTCCTGAATACCTGCCCACTACAAACTTAGCCAGTCCTGCCTAATCCACTGTTTTACCGTCCAGAATTAACAAGCATCGTGTTAGGAGGGGTGTGTCCCAATTAAATATTAATTAGTAGTACTAACTGGTCTTGAGTATGATGATTTATATAACCTAGTATATAATAAAAAGTGTTAAAGTTGATTACAGGAACAATCAAAGGTTTGGTTTCAACATTTTTTTCATTAATACTAAAATCATTCAAACTATAAAGAAAATCAACTGGAATTATTTAGTAAACAATAAAAAAAGTATAAAACAAACCAGAATATGTTTTATATTTTAGATTTTTCAAAGTAGCGTCTCTTGCTTAGATCTAGGCTTAGATTTTTTTAATGAGGTAGAGTCATATGAAATTCAGGCTTTCAGTTAACAGCTGTGCTAAACTCTTCAAGAGTTAATTACTTGAATTTCTTGCCTCTCTTAATGTGTTTGAGAGCATCAGTTGTAAAGTTGTGAAGAGGCAGAGTTACAGGTATACAGTGAATAGCTCGATTAGAGTAATGTTCCACTGGCTCTTTTCAAATTCTCAATTCTGGAAAATTAAAAAGAATAATCTAGAGTATTATTATCTATCATTTTGGGCTCGCTTGTATACTCTTTAAATTACACTTTACACAGTATAATCTTCATTACAATAGATACCATTTTAACCATTTGTCATCAGTTCTGAGGACAACACATCAAGAAATACGTTAAACACAGTGCATATTTTATTACAATATTTTAAAAATAACTTAAATCTCTCAAAAACACCAACACAATATTCGTAATATCAAAAATCACAAAGATAATACATTTCATTGTGCGTTTATATCTTACAACGTACCGTAGCCATCACATTCTTGTACTTTTATATTACACATTTATCAAATCACATCCATCCGAGTGAGCGCCTCCAGGCTGCAGTCTCTGAGGCTGTGGATTTAACAGTCCTGTTGGGTTTAGGAGAGTCCAGATAACCTCATGCTCACGTCCCACAGCTTCTTGGCCACTGCGTCGTCTTTAGCCCGGGCACTCACTTCCTGTACAGCACAGCAGGAGAAATAGCGGCCGCTGAGAGCCTCGATACCCTCCTGTAGGGCACAGTGGAGCGTGGTCTGAGCGCCGGTCGTTGGGTCCAGGAACAGCAGCCAGGCCACCGGCTCGATAAACACCTTCTGCCAGAGACTGACGTGACGGGAGAGCTCGGTTTTCACAACACCTGTTCAAATATAAATGTATATATAATTAGAAATTCATAAAATTTATCATTTAGAATCATTTTACGTCTTTTGAAAACTAATCAAAGTACATCCTATTATAATAAAGTCAGCGTGCGAAGGGAAGAAGCTGCCTTTCTGGAGGACTTTGGATCCAACCCTTTTGAAGTCATTGATTGGCTGAATGGTACAGGGCTCCAACGATTAGTCGACATAATCGATAATGTTGATTATAAACATTTACACAAAGAGCAGAGGACAGAAACACAAAAGGGGGAGTGCTTAATCACTTAGTTCACACTTATCTTGGTCACCAAACGTTCCCAAACACAACAGATTACATATTTTCTCACTCAACATCTTCTGGGAATTTAAAGGGCATTATAAATCACACATTCAGCTGTTTCTATCTCTTTTTTTAAAGCGATAGAAAAAACAGAAAGAGAGATTGAGGGCATAGCGGAAATAACCTTAAAACAGAAACAACAGGCTAATCTGTAAATATAAATAATCTGTAGGTCAAGTTCAGTTTAGACCTAAAACAAGCAAGAAGTTAGCTGTCTAAAGGAAGGTAGGGGAGCATTATTCTACAGCAGCCTCCAGCCTTTGGGATGCCAGACTTTGCATGATTTCATGGCTTTTTAGAAAAACTAACAAGAGTTGGAGTATGTCCTGTGGTATTGATTTATACCACGCTGTTTCAGGAGCGGTTATTTTTTTAAAGCCTATTTTACGCTTTTTAACACTACCCTAGGATGCTTGGTTTTCCCAAAACTAATCACAGCACAAAGAGGCTATGGAGAAACTGAGAATAGAAGATCTATGCAGACTTGCAGATTTGGAAAATATAAATATTTCTATCTTTCTTGATCTCAAAATCACAATAAGTGCACTAGACTGAATGCAAATTACCATACCATTAGGGGTGGGCAATATTATATCGTATACAGTATATCATGACAGAAATATCATGATATTAAAAATCCATATCGTGATAATAGGGCTGTTCTGTCTTAAAAGTAGTCTATTATTTACTGTGAAGTTTTAGGTGTATTTATTGTATAATTGTTTTAGTTTGCAGTTTATATGCATGCACTAAATATTCTGCAATATTATTTGCTGCATTATATTATTTTATGCTATATTATTTATTTTGCCACACTATGATTATACTGTTATACTATTATACTATATTCCTGAAATGAATTAATTATTTTAGTTTTCCTATATCGCCAAGTATATCGTTATCACAAAAATACCCTGAAATATTGTGATATTATTTTAGAGCCATATCGCCCACCCCTACATACCATTCCTTCCTTAATTCCTAATTAATTTTACAAATCTTAACATTACCACATTCATTTCTAGATGTGTGCTGCTATCAAAATCATGCCAGTTTAGACAGATATAATAGCATTGCAGGATGTTAAGCTGCTGCACTTAAATATTTCCACTTTATACATTTTTCACTATATCTAATATAATCCTTTATAAAGTATAGTCATATAAAACTAAATATAAATAACTGTTAGATTTTCTCTGTAACAGTAATCTTGTTTTTGTTGAATCAATTGTTAAAAACATGTAAAATAAAAGCACTGAAGACCTTAATCAGCCATCTGTTCCAATAACCATGTATATTATTTCCACTATAATTTAAGTTAGAATGTTAATAATCTGGTACTGTATTAATTTTATTCATTTATGTGTTAATGGTTTATCAGAGCTGATGTGTCGAGAGCTTACCTGGGTGAACACTGTAGCAGGTGACGTTGGTGCCCTTCAGTCTCTTGGCGAGCTCATGTGTGAAGAGGACGTTGCAGAGCTTGCTGTTGCAGTAGGCGTGGAAGAACTGCCAGCTGTATCTGCCAGTGCCCAGATCTTTATTAGCAGCCAGAGCATCAAAGTCAATTGTTCCCCACTGATAAGCCATGGAGGAGAGGGTGATCACACGGGCTCCCGGGCTTTCCTTCAGTCTGTCCAGCAGGAGACAGGTCAGCAGGAAATGGCCGAGATGATTCACACCAAACTCTATTCCGAAGCCATCCTCCGTTCTACCGTCTGCTACAAGACCTGAAGATCATGATGCAGAATGTATCATCAGTTCAGCAACATACAATCATCCTATTTCACCACCTACACCTTCTACTTAACTTTATTCCCCTGGTTTACGTGTTTATGCCTCAGGGTAGGGTGTGCAACCAAAAAACAACAACAAATGTAATATATTTTCTTCATTAAAAATATAATAAACATTGCATATGTATATACATATGTTTAGTAAAAATATAGTTCTATGTATTATGGCTCTTTCAATGATAACAAGCATTTAAAAAAAATCACTAGTGATTTTCTAGACACTTCCTGAGGAAATATGCAATTTGTAGCGACGACAATTTGGCATCAGAGCGATAAACAATCAAATTCTTCAGAGCAATTGCAGACATGGGGGTCTGAGGTCCTCAGCTTCTGCTCTTTGAACAGTTGATTCCTACCGTAATTCATTCATATCCAATAGCCCACACGTTAGGGGTGGGCGATATGACCCTAAAATAATATCACAATATTTCATGGTATTTTTGTGGTAATGATACTCTTGGCAAAATGACAAAATGTGGAATGAAAAAAAAAAAAAAAATAATAATATATATATATATATATATATATATATATATATATATATATATATATATATATATATATATTTTAAGAATAAACTACTGCAACAAAATGAAAATTTAATTTTATTATTGCATACAATATGATATGGCATACCCTAACTGAGATATATAAAAAAAATACAAGAATTTTATCAGATTTGCTCTCCAAATATCTCCATATATCCAGGATTAAAGTAAATTAAATGACACTGGACAAATATAATCTGTCTCTTGTGGATATCTAATGGGAAATGAGAACAGTGTGATTTTTTTCTTTTGGTAAAAACAGCAGCAGTAGTACCCTGATGTGATAATTAGGGATTGGTGATATGTCACGATATTTCAGGGTACAATATAGTTTATGATCTAGTTTATGATAGTCTGCCAGCGTAAATGGTAAATGCAAGGTTTGGTTGTTGTATAATTTAAGGTAGAATGGGGAAAGTCAAGTCTCCAAACAAGAAGTGTGTGAACAGCTGATTTTAGCTGAAATTAGGGGTGGACCAGCAGTGAGGTTGATGAATTTACTGCTCCTCTGCTATCACACCAGACTGGTAGGATCGCCTACAGAGCAGCACTAGTAGCTGCTGATAAAGCAATGTTCTTTCTTTATTTCTTTATTTCCTAATAAAAGACTGGGACCTTGAAAAGTTGCCCCCAAAAAAAAAAAAAAAAAAAAAAAAGGAGAAATGGAAGATGTCACCTACCTGCATTGTTGATGAGAAGATCCAGTCTCGACTCCGTTTTCAGGTAGGTCTCAGCAAAGGAACGCACAGATTTGAGACTGCTCAGGTCAAGCTGCATGTACGCAACATTGGTGCTCCCAGTCATCTGATCGGAGCAAAGTAAGAGTTTCCCCCTTTAGCTTTAGTGGACTAATCCCAGCATGAAGGAATTTTATTCACTCAAATTCTCTTTACCTACCTTCTCAATATCACTGATGGCAGCCTCAGCTTTTTGCTGGTTCCTGCAGGCCAAGATGACTCTCGCTCCTCGACCAGCAAGATCCATCGCAGTGGCTTTTCCGATGCCTGTATTTCCACCTGAGAAAGGCAAGAAACTTTCGATTAATTACACAGTTTTCTCCACCAAGAACAAGTAGCTGTCCATAAGTATTAGTGAATACTTTTGGCTTTACATCACACACACCAGTATACTTTGTGAGGTGTTATCTTGTGAGTGAGGCTGAACAGTGGGCGGTGTGCTCATGGCAAGGCCAGATAAAGTATGGGTGTTGGTGTGAGAACTGATAGTGGGTGTAGGTGGATGAGATTTCCTTTCTGAAGTTGTGCAGGTATTTATCATTTTTTTATGATAATATAACTAACATTAATTATAGAGAGGTACATGGAGGATGTTCTAAAGCAATTATTTACCACAGTCTTACCATAAACCATAAAAACATAAAAAGTTCAGAAGAGGTTGATTTGATAGTAAATAAAAAGGCTCTATAGACATTTCAACCACTGCCTCCTACCACCACCAATGTGAAGAATAAAAAAAGAATAGTGAATCATTAGGTTCCTCTAGAATTATCTATTTCCCACCACTCTCAATAAAATGTTTATCTTGCCATAGTGGAATTATTTAGCTAGTAAGTGTGAAAAGAATGGTGGAAACAGCACACCCAAGCATGGAATGCCAAAAACAGTGGCAGCCTGTATAGAAGTTAAATCCTGGAAAACCTGTTTTAATCAGTGTAATCATCTTTTTTTTTTTTTTTTTACAATGGGCTGTTTTTTCAGCCTTTTTAGATGGGGTTTCCTTCATTTAGTGTTGGTTATTTCACATTAGACTGATTCTGGGAAGCAGCTTTCTGTTTTAGCTGCATTTAAACCCTGTTTAAAAACATACATTTGTGTTTCCTGTGTTTTTTTAGGACTGTAATTTATTATTGCTACCATCATAATTTGTGATAATTAAAAACTTTTTTGTTCATTTCATGTCAGTGCTTTAAAACATTATAATTATGCAGGAAACACTGTGAATGGCACCAACAATAATTTGTTTTAATCGTAATTTTAGGTTAGAATGTGTTTTAGTGAAAAAGACAACTGGTTTGCAGTTTATACAGTTTTAGACTGAATAACACACAACTCTTGATTAACAACTCTTTCCCCCCATGTATTTTAATTATGTTTTACCCTAAATAATGAGGAATTGCATTCAGGCACCTGACAGAAACTGCGCAACTGCTGCACTATTTAAGGTGGAACGTTAAATTCCCTAATGTCGAACTGACGTACACAGCCTAAGGCTATACTGTGTTAAACTGAAAACCACCTTAGAACTCTCCTCCACTAATAGTCCGTTCCGCCTTAAATGGTGCAGGAGCTCGATTAAAATCGTTCAGCTACTGCTATATTTAAGGTTGAAATGGGAAATTCCAGTATTTTTAAAATAATTAACGTTACTCCGCCATTGCAAATTTCACCAAAAACAAACTGTTTAAGCATATTCTAGGCTATAATGTGTTTAGAGAAATACAGAATAAGCTCTCCTCCATTGATAGTCCGTTTCGCCTTAAAAAGTTAAAACTTGGAACCGCTCAGCTGTTGCCTTATTTAAGGAGGAACGGGAATTCCAGCTGAAAGCTGAAAGTACATAGAGGTGGGTAACCCAGGTCCGTAAAGTAAAAATCCACCCAGGGTTCTGTACCAACTGCCTGGGCGGCTTACGCAGTTGGTACAAAACTCTGGGGTGGATTTTTGCTTTCTGGACCTGGGTTACCTACCTCTAAAAGTAAAAGAAGCTAACCTAAGCCACATCATCCTCTAGAGCAAATAAAAATAAAAATAAAATGTTTTTAACCATATTCTAGGCTAGAATGTGTTTTAAAACATAACTTATATAGCTACTCCAGATTATATATCTACAGTTTTAGACTGAATATACACCTTAAACAGTTCTAACGTCAATTCAGGTGGCTGATTGATTGAATCAACTCGACTGCTAACTACACTATTTAAGGTGGAACTTTTTAGAAATTTTATTTCGTAAATGTAATGAAGCTTGTTAACTTAAACCTCTTCATTCATCCCTACAACCAAACTGAGACCCAGTCTGAACACACTTAGTAGTTTAAACATTTTAAACTTGGTAACAAGCTGAATTAAATTATAATTGAATTATAATAACATTAAAGTAGCAGCATCTCTTCCTCACATATAAGCCTGTTAAAAAAACTAAGCCCATAATTTAGTTGAGACTTACCTGTAATTATGACATTTTTTCCAGTCATGTCTCTCTGCCCTTTACATTTAGATTTCTTAAACAGAGTTTCCACCAGAAGAACATAAACAGCCCCCAGGACGACCACAGCAGCGAGCAGGTGAATCATGGTGACAGCAGGACCGGGGGAAGGTTGATCTTCTTCAGGCTGGTGGAAAAGCTATGACTGAGGTGACTGAGAGGGAAACTGGGGCTTTTGTACTGGTAGAGAGTCCTGTTAAACTGGTTTATCTCTTTCTCTGGGTCAATTTAAGTCTCACACTCCTCACAGCGGCCTAACCGGTCTCTCACTGTGTCACTTTAAGTGCTAACAGAGAACTAATGACGATAGACCTTTGCGTCATACAGTCACTATTAAGACATTCTGTAACTAAAACATCAGACTATAGACAGTAACCAAAAAGGAGACACATAAAATAATAAAAAAATGCTTTGTTATTTTTTAAAAAGTCAATAATCTAAAGTTTCACAATTATTACATTATTGACTCATCATACAGTAAATAGACATGACCTCAATAATATCTTATAAATGAATTTAATATATATAGACAGCTTTGGGGAAAAAATATGATTTTCTTTGAAATTTGAAAACCTCTGGAATATTTTTGCACCAGTAGTAAAGGAATAAAGTTATCCAAAAGCAGTGTGTAAGACTGGTGGAGGAGAACATGCCAAGATGCATGTAAACTGCGATTAAAAACCAGGGTTATTGATATTCTCGAATAATACCAACAGCCTTGATTTAAACTGATTTAAAGACAACTGTATCAATTTCTAAATTTATCTATAAACTGGTTCTGTATAACCCATTGATCACAAGCTCTACAATGCTAATATATCGTCCTTTTTATTTACTTAATTTGTGTACTTGTGTACTGTAGCCATTTTATTTACTATTCAAAGCTACTACTGAACAAATTTTAGATTTCTTAAAACCCCCAAATTGTGTATAACTCAACTGACAATTAAATGAATGGCCTTAATGAAGAAACACAATGAAAGAAATGTCAATGAATACATTCAATCCAAAGCAAGCTCACAGCCCTCACATGACTCACACCTCATATGCTTCTAGGAATTATAGGAATTTTGTTTAGTGACTTGGCTGAGACTGAGCAAACTCTAGTGACTTCATGTACCTGTTATTTTTCAGAGAAATGCACCACAGCAATGAGTCAATCACTGCCAAGCACTTTAGATAGATACTGACAAATGAGACAACCTCTGGAATTCCTTAAAATGTATTTATTATTCTATAACAGTGGCCTCTTTACAAAGTTACCTGTAAGGTAAATTTGTTTAACAGTCTAATACACACAGAAAATATGGTTAACTAAGGGTTATAGGTAAAGTTTTTGAGCTTTTTTGTCATTAATGCGAAAAAATACCCCAAAAAACTGTCCATTCATGCAATACTGAAGATCTTCATTTTGATTTGTGGGTAACAGCTAGGAATCAGCAAAAATGTTTTAAAAAATATTTTTATTAAATAAAAACAATGTAACTTTGATATGATTTAGCCTTTTGCCTTCTGTTCAGTAAATCTGCTCGCATGAAATTCAAAGCTCTTACAATTGCCAACAAGGTGATGACAGAACAGGCTCCTTTCTACCTGCACTCGTTCCTAAAGGCTTACGTAACCACCAGGCCAAAGGCCAAACGTTCACACAAAACAATCCAGACTGTTTTCATACAGTGTTCCCCAATGGTGGAACAAACTACCTTCCACTACCAGATCAGGAGCATCCCTCTCACTATCTTTAAGAAACTCCTGAAGACAGAGCTCTTCAAAAATCACCAACTCTCCTAACACCTCTAAAAAACTAACTACTTCTTACCTCGTTTCCTTCTTCCTCTCCTTTCCTCCTCCATCCAACTATTCACCTTTGGCCTTCTTTAAGCTCTGTCAAAAATGTTTTTTGTCTTGAAATTCTATGACCTCTATTATTAAATGTATCTATCATTATTTGTAATTCGCTTTGGACCAAAGCGTCACCAAATGTAATGTAATGTAATGTAAAGTCATCTCAGAGAAGCTTGCTAAAAGACAAACACATGTACTATATTTAGTAGCATTTAAAAGCTGTAATAGACTATTGAAACATTCACGCCCTGCCTGGGTGGAGTGGGACATTGTTAGCTATAGGCCTTTAACTCCTCACACATGCATCTTCATGAAAGAACACATACTCAACAGCTCCAAGGCACAAAAAGAGACATACCTCACCTCACCCCACTACACTGCACCACGCCCTTCCCTCACATGCTCTTCTCACAATTGCCACACATAGCTTAATGATTAGAAAACTGACAGAACAAGTTAGGAACCAATATGTTAGAAATGGTATTTGATTAAAACACTATGTACAGTACAAATCCACACATTCAAATCAGGTCAAGCTAGGCCACACATTCTTTCGCTCAGTTCCCAAAGCTTCTTGGCAGCTGCGTCGTCTTTGGCCTTGGCCGAGACGTTCCTCACAGCGCATTTGGAGAAGAAGCGTCCGCTCAGGGGCTCGATTCCCTCCTGCAGAGCACAGTACAGAGATGTCTGGGCTCCTGACTCCACATCCAGAAAGAACAAGAAGGTGATGGGGCTCAGGACCATCTTCCACCATATGTTGGCTTGACGACCTATCTCAGTTTTTATAGCCCCTAAATAAAGATAAAAGGTGAGATGCTGTAAGTGCATTTTATAACAAACAATAAAAACAAAACAATTTATTTGACTCTATGGTGTGCAGTATGACGATATTTAATGACATTTCCGTATTGTGGAGAATACTGTTGATATCAAGCTTGTTGACAGAGCTAAAAATACTATGATGCATATAATGTATTGTTGTATTGAGTCCTTAAACATTGTGATACAATTTTTTGTCACATATCAGCCAATCCAATATGACCACTCACAGATAAAGTTAATACTGTTGATTATAGTATTATAATTAGTAGTAGTAGCATTATTAGTGGTGCGTGTTAGGGTCTACTCTTTATTTTAGACTAAGGGTCAGCAATCAAGTTTGGTCACAGGCCAGATATTTTCCAAGCCATTACATGGCGGGCCACAAAAAAAAAAATCTGGATTTTGGAAAATGAGTAAAAGTGTAATGGGATGGAGTGCTACAGACTAGTAGCTCTCCAGCCCAGAGGGTTGTTGAACCCAATTGCAGAACAGTTGAATTCAAGGCAGGTAAACCCAAGAAGAAAGGAAAAAATAAATAAATAAACACACCGCTCCTTATGTGGGATCGAACCCACGTCATCAGGGTCGCTGTCCAATATACTACCACTGGCCCGACTAGTGAATTGGGACACGACCAGTAAAAAACGCCTTAATAAAGAGATAGGAATGGGTGGAAAAACGATCATCTTCATAGTGCTATGTTCTTGCTGGAGTGTGACATGACGTGTGCAGGTGTGATGGATCGCATACAGTGAACGGGATCTTGGGAGGGGTTCCATGAATTCTCCTTCTGACTAGCCTATTGGTTCCAATTATTGAAGTCAGAAAAAAACAATTCTTCTCTGAAGGCTCTTCATTTCCCAGCATTTTTGTGGTGCTGTGTGAGCTGGAAGGATACATCAGCTGCACCCTCGAAATACCACAGGGCATTTGCAGAGGTTTTTTAGAATTAGTGCCTCAAAAGGTCAGAAATGGTTGATTTGGCTCAAGACTGTAAAAAAAGGGTGTATCTATCAGGCTCAGTTCTTTACATTACTGTAATGTCTGCAGTAATGTTTATTGGAGTGATATTGAACGCACCGCAGAATCAACTATTAGTGAACGTGCCACGTGAGGATACTAAGCACACGTGAGCGTGGGTAGAACAGGATAACAACAATGATAGAGACAAGAGGATGCTGTGTAGGAGTGTACTGTGAACTCCTAATCTGGTGTCTCTGTCATTTAATAAGAGTACAAACTCCACTATTACCATCATCCAACCTTCCAACTAATCATTTAAGAGATTTTATTTTTTTTTTATCAAAAACTTTTTCAGGTCTGAAAAAAATCAGCTGAAAAAAGCAGAGTTTGAGCAGAGACCCACAGTGAACATTTATGTATCATTTTATGCCTAAATAAAGATGTTTGCTGTGCACAGACCTGGATGAAGACTGTAGCAGGTGACGTTTGTGCCCTGGAGTCTCTTGGCCAGCTCGTGGGTGAATAGAACATTGCAGAGCTTGCTGTCACAGTAATTCAATAACAGAGCCAAAGCAGATTCTCCGGTGCGCAGCCTTTTGTGGGTGTTGATGCAGTCAAAGTCGATTTTCCCAAGCTTTTGACCATCTGAGGATACATTGATCACTCTACTGGGACCGCCCTCCTTCAGTCGGTCCAGCAATAGAAGGGTCAGCAAGAAGTGACCGAGGTGATTGACGCCAAAGATCATTCCAAAACCTTCCTTCGTCCTTCCTTTTACCACAAGTCCTACATTCAGACAAAGATATTTAAAAACTGGCATGAGTCAAAAACTTGAGTTCTATTAATCTAGAATAATATTCTGAAGGTCACAGGAACAAAACAAAGGCTACATTCACATTAACAGGCTGAAGTGTCTCAAATCTGATTTTTTCATGGCTGTGTGAATATGCCAAATCTAATTTTAGACACTTTCATATGTTGTCCTAAATCTGATACGTATCCAATCCATGGACATTCTCGGAATTCATGCATATTTTTGCTTTTACGCATTAGCATTAGCGCTACATGCTTCTCTCTCGTACCCACATCTCTATGGATATACCTGCAAAAACAGCAAAAGCAAACAACCTGGCCTTTTTTCTCCTCCTCGACCTGGGCATGAACTTCAAACCAGCTGTTTACTCTCCACTCCAACAAAAGATGCTCCACATATGAGCTGCTAACTCATCCATTTCCCTTTAGAAAGCTACAAGTCTCTTAAATATTTGTTTTTTTGTTGGTGGTAAATTAGGCGACATTTATACAGGTATCAATGTGAGCATGTGAGGTATTTCAGGGACAGATTCGTTCACATTATACACATTATTCACATATACATTATTCACTTACATTTGTAAATGTGAACCGTCAAGATCCATGTGAACCAAATCCGACCTAAGCAAAAAATCAGATTTGAGCAATGTGGCTTGTAATGGGAACGTAGCAAAAGAGAAATCACCAGCATTGTTGATGAGTATGTCCAGTCTGGCCTCTGTTTTGAGGAAGTTCTCAGCAAATGTTCGCACGGACTGAAGATCTGCAAGGTCCAGATGCATATACAGAACCTCATTGTTTCCAGTTTCCTGTGTAAAAAGGAGACGCCACATCATTAGAATATTCACATTTAGTGTTTTACAGTGGTGTTTTAAACTATTTACAGTGCTGGTGTATTTCTATATATATTTGTGGCCTTCGTCCAAGCAGAGTTTCCATCATGGAAGTTACACATAAACGTGCCCTCAACTCAATTTATAATAAGAATTTCTGAGATCATTTTGATACCCGAGTTCCTGATTTGCAGTAGCCATCAGCCTTTTAACATAGCTGAAAAAACACTGAATCTGTATTGGATGATGCATAATTCTGTATTTGTAACACTGCAGACACTATTAATGGTTCATTTTATACATTATTTTATTATGTAATCTATGTGCATTTAACTTGGTATAAAATAATGCTATTTATAATAGAAAATTGACTACTCTGCTAGACCATTTTTTTTCCTCAAGAAGCAGGTAAAAACATAAACACAGCTTCCATATTCAAAGTGGGAATATATATATATATATATATATATATATAGAATTTATTTATTATACATATGTATATATGTGTATATATATATATATCTTGTACAGTGTTCGTACAGTGTGGAAGAGACATTTAAGTAATAAAATAAAAATTAACTGAATTATTTAATTACCAATCAAAACCTTTAAAACCATTTTAACCTTTAAAACATTTGCAATGTTGTATAAAGGTTGTTTAAAAGATTATAGTCATGCCATCATCAGCATTAAATGATGCAATACCACCAAATATCTGTCTATTCAATGATCTTTGTAATCAGGGAAAAGGGCATGAGTTATCTGAAATGTTATAATTAATTTCTGACTACGTGTCGGGCTTTATCAGTTGTACCTTCTTTATATCGCTCACAGCAGCTTCAGCTCTCCGCTGGTCTCTGCAGGCCAGGATCACTCTCGCTCCTCGTTTGGCGAGATTCAGAGCTGTGGCTTTCCCAATTCCAGTGTTTGAACCTGAATAAGAGCAAAAAAACATTAAATAACTTTATTAATTAGACTGTAGTTATAATAATAATAATAATAGTAATACATCTATTAATAATAAATAGTAATAATGTAGTATAAAATAAATAAATTGACTAATCTAAATATTACACCTTCTACTGTTTAACTGAAAGTATCGTTTAAAGAAAGAAAGTTTCTCGTTTTGTGCGGTAGTGGTAATTGTGCGACGGTCCCTAACAGAGCAGCTCTTAGTGCGAAGGGGGGCGGCGGTGTGCTGGGTGAATAAATACAGTAAAAATCCTTGCAGTACTTAATAAGTATATGTTGGAATAATGTACTGCTGGTTTGAGATATTTGAGGTAACATTTTGAGAACGTTTAAAAGGTGTTTGTTCATTTCTCGTTTTGTAGGGTAGTGGTAATTGAGCCATGGTCCCTCACAGTGCAGCTCGAAACACTGCCACATGTAATGCTGTTATAAAGCGGATTTTGGTTATAATGTTGTTGGTTGTTTACCGTCGTTAGAGCAAGAAAATTTAAACTGCACTGATTAAGCTTAGCTTTGATAGACGGCAATAAAGCTTTGAATTCGCAATATCTCATTAAATAATAGACAAAAAGAAACTAACTTTGGGTTAAATCCACATTGCATGCGTTATGCAACCCTGCTTGCTATTATCCGCTGGTTAGAACCAGTTTCTTTAAGTATGTTTTTATTTAATTGCTCATTATAGTTTTTTTTTTATTATTATTATTATTCGTAATTTTAATTTCCATTTACACTTTTAACACTCAAGCAATTTATGACAGAGAAATCAGGTTGTTTAATGCACCCAATCAATAAAACCAGAATTATCATGACACAAATAATACAAAATACAAAAACAAACAAAAAAGACAAATGTGGGTCAGCGCATGCGCAGTGCATTAAGCAACACATATGGACGAGTAGCGGAATTCGACATAACACCGCCTCGTTGTTCAACTCCAGATCCAAATCCAGAACACCTGAAGCGTTAACTCAGCAGAGAAGTCTCTCCACACTTACCGGTGATCACCACCGTCTTTCCGTGCAGCTGGACCTTGCTTTTACACCGCGGCATCCGGAGCACCGTCACCCAGAGCAGCAGATACCCGGCGAGCAGAGCTCCACAGACGGCCAGCAGAGTCAACATCTCCGCGGTGTAGAGCCACTCAATCTCACACAGCCCTGCAGCAGCTCACAGTCCAGACTGGGAGTTATAGCCGAACAGAGAGAGTGAGAGAGTGATATAAAAGTATAAAAGCGTATAAAGTTGAATTGCCGAGATTTGCACTCCCACCACTATATCACACGCCCTGAAGTTATGCAATCAGACAGTTGTATACGCTGTATTATGGCTGTTGTCACATCCTGCATACCATTAAAAACTGTGTGGGTGAAGGGCTGACGTTCGTCCCAATCTACTGCTGGATTTAAGGTGGGACTGAGAATTAGAAGAATGTTATGTGTATATACCAATGCATCTTTAAAAATATATATATATTATTGAAAAGTTACTTAATTTCAGTAATTCAGTTCAAAATGTGAAACTCATATATTATATAGATGTAGTACACACAGAGTGATCTATTTTATTGTTGATGATTATGGCTTACAGCCAATGAAAACCCCAAAAATCAGTGTCTCAGAAATTAGAATATTATTTAAGATTAATTGGTACTTAGTGGTCAGTGTGCCAAGTCCTGCTGGAAAATGAAATCCACATCTCCACAAAAGTTGTCAGCAGAGGGAAGCATTAAGTTACACCTTAAGATACAAAGAAAACATCTAAAAATCGTTCTGCATTTTTGATGTGCCATTGTAATATATTTTATTGCATAACCTGATTTATTTATTACTGTCTGTAACCTCTGGGTAATATGAATAATAAATGTACTTACTTATTAATGAATGCAAGACCCCGTTTACACATGGTCACTTAATGTAACCAGGATGTGTTGTATTCTGATTGGGTATTAACTCATATGCATTTATACTGCTTGTTTAAAATTGTATCTATTTAATCAGACTGAAATATTCAAATATGCAAAATCTCATATTGTACTGTAATTATTACTGGTGATTTATGTGACTGTCTTTAAGAGAAGGATGCATTTACATGCTGATATAAAATGTGTTTCATGTCAGCTCCTGAAGTGATTTCAGTAATCAGGTTTGTACGTTTTAAATGCATCTCAGAAGTGTTTACACTTGGCTTACTCAAGGCTTGGTCTTATCCAGATAAAATATATAAGATAAGGTCTAAATGAACTGAAACTGAAACATTTTTCTTTGTGAGGTCAAATTACATTGTTTTATCAAAACTACAACTTGTCTTTTCTCTAGAAAAATAATTTGTAATCGACATGATGTTACACAAATGTGTTATCTATCCAATTCAGAGCCAATATTCTAAATAATACACAAATACAATAGCAAAGTACAATTGCATGAGTATTTTTCACCCTAAGTATTTTGTACTCGACTCAGGAGCTTCTAAAAGAAAATGCCACACACATCAAGGTGTTTCTAAAGCATGTTATTTAAAATCTTTAGATATTTACATTGTTTGACAGACAAGAAACTGGTCAAAATTGTAATTACAGAGTACATGAAACTGTTCTGATGAAACCTCTTTGAAACAGACATATACATAATGACTACAGTATTGAAGGAAAAAAAAAGGACTTAACACTTTTTCTTAGCTACAGAACATCAACCAAATGAAGCACTGTACAAATATAAAAGCCAGACTGCTTTATGTACACGGAATCCAGTGCTTCCCTCATCACTGGTTTTTAAAACAATGGATTCCTTTTCATGTAGGTTTGGTGTGTGGATATTTGCATATTCACACGGGTACATGGATACAAGTACATAGACATATATACAACGTGTACGCATATATTCACGTGTGTGAGCACACACGTGAATATAGAGAGGTGCTACTGTGAAGGTAGCAAAATGGAACACCAGAACATTACTATACCAAATACAGTACGTTAAATAAAAATGAGTAAATAAAAGTTTCCGTTTATGAAAAAAAGAGGATGTTGATATAAAAACTATAGTTACTGGCACAAAATAGAACGTGTTCTCATTTCTTTACAAGTGGAAACTTCTCGCCTGCTCATTGGTTCTCAGAAGATCAAGGACGTCCCATCCCTTTTAAAAATGCAAGTTCAACAAACTCAACGTTTTGCATTTACACACACAAAGAAAGTTTCTATGTGCAACTTGCCCACAAAATCAGATCCTCTGAAAGAGAGGAAAAGGGAAAAATACTTCACCTCATGCAAATGTATGAACAATTAAATAGTTACAAAAGAAGCAGAAGCTTTGTACAAGTCCGAGCTCCGAGGCTGGTTGAAAGCGGCAGGGGGCGCCGGCTAGGGAGGCTAGGGAACGGGGTTGTGGTGCAGCACTGGCACTTGGATCTGGTGGATCTGGGTGCTGGGCTTGGCCAGTGGCTCCCCCTGCTGACTGGGTGCGGGGCTGCAGCTGATGGCGCTGGCGCCCTCTTCCTCTTTGGGCTGCTTGGTGGCGAACTCTGTGATGCTGAAGACAAACTGCAAGCAGCCCAGCTTGATGTAGCTGCCGTGGTGCAGGAGCGCCGTGCCTTCCCAGCCAGCCCCGCTGCCCCCGATCAAGCTGGAGCCGCTGGCCTTGCAGCTGCAGGGCGTGAGGGGCGGCACCTCGGCCTGGCTGCTCATCACGCCTCCTTCGGGCAGAATTCCCGTCTCGCTACCCTGCTGCTGCTGCTGCTTATGCTCCTCCTCCTGCAGCTCCTGCTGCTTTCTCTTCTTACTGCGACCTGACAATGAAGTCAAATTGTTTGAGGATTGTATTAAATTGATAATTATTAAATATTTCATTTATGGAGTTTTACAGGGCCATCTCAAAAAAATTGATTATTTTAGGTTACTTTGATTCAGTAATTCAGTTCAGAATGTGAAACTCATTATATAGATGTATTAAACACAGAGTGATCTATTTTAAGCGTTTATTTATTTTATTGTTGATGATTTTGGCTAACAGCCAATGAAAACCCAAAAATCAGTGTCTCAGAAAATTATTATTATATAAGACCAATTGATATTTTTGGCAGTGTGGGCAGTTTGTGTGGGAAGTCCTGCTGGAAAATGAAATCTGCATCTTCATAAAAGTTGTCAGTATCAGAGGGAAGCATGAAGTGCTGCAAGATTTTGTGGGAAAACAAAACTGCACTGACTTTAGACTTGATAATAAAACACAGTGGATCAACACCAGCAGATGACATGACTCTTCAAACCATCACTGATTGGTGGAAACTTCACACTAGACCTCAAGCAGTTTGGACTGTGTGTCTCTCCACTCTTCCTCCAGACTCTGCTCCCTTCATTTACAAATGAAATGTAAAATTTACTGATGATCAGTGATGGTTTGGAAAGACATGTCATCTGCTGGTGTTGATCCACTCCTAGGACAATGAGAGAAAAAAAAGGACATCTTCATTTAATAACTATTTCTATTTTTTTTCAGATATCAGTACAATGCAATTATAGAGTGCAATAAATCAACAGCACCACCCAGTGGTTTTTATAATGTATTGCAGAATTTGACAACCACCAAATGTGACACTTTTTATTTTGTCCTTTCAACACTGAATGGGCATTATACAGCACTCTACTCCACTACTTACGAATGATGTTCTGCACTTTAGACACCAGGCTGCTGGATGGGCTAGGCCCAGTCTTCTCTGAGAAGTCACAGGAGTAGAGCACGTTATCCACCGTTGTACCGTGTTCACTGTAGTTCAGCAACTCGTACTGTTTTGTGTTCTGAAACGTACAGAAACTGTAGATTAATATCCATTTATAAACAGTTTAGAAGAGCCTCCTGAACAGCCTAAAGCTGTAGAGATAATCAGTAGTTTGACAATAGCTCAAAATAAACACAGCATTAGATAGATAATTTGTTAATTAGTTACCTCATCATAAAAAATGCATGCATGTTTTCCCGACACGTAGTTGCAATGGCCGTAATTCGTAAGGCACACATCCATGTCAGCACCTGTGGAAAAAAAAATGGAAGACACTGTTAGATTGGGCAAATTAGATAATAGACTTTCCATATGATACCTGACGAACTTTTTTAAATGAATAGTAAAACAGTGTGATGTTTATTCTTTATTTCAAATAAAGAAGAAAGTTTATCGAATTTGCTTGTCACTGAAAACTGAGAAATAAGGCAGAAAATTAGTCTTAGAATGTTACTGTGAAAGAAGCTTTGAAGGAGAGCTAATTATTGAGTGTTTTCTACAATATATTAATCACAAATTAAGAAGAGCAATGATGCTGCAGTCTTTAAAACTGGTGGGATTTATTTTAAGACATAAATATGGTTTATACTGATGTTTTGGGGCATTTTTGAGTTATTAAGCCAAATATTGTTTTGGTTGAAATTCAGGCACCTGGTCTAATAAAAAAAATAAATAAAATAGTGCAAGATTAATGAATAAAACAAAATCACACTTGTTAGGGGCAGCTCTACTGTTAAACTAAGTGAGAAAGTGACAAATCTAGCTACACTGATCAGCTGTGTAGAGCAGGACTCACCGGTCCCAATATAAAGGCTTCTGTAGCACATGCTGACTGCTGCTCCCTTCCCCGACAGAGGATAAAACGTAGCTCTCGCCTGAACGTCCTTATTTTGTGCTGAGAGAGAGAGAGAGAGAGAGAATAAGAGAGAATGTACAGTGAGTTCCTAATTTACAACCGCCTACTAACATCATGTTACAGCTCCTGCTTATTATTACATCAGTCAAACAGAGGAAGGAAGTGTGGTACCTTCAGTGTGCCGGCTCTCCTGTGTGAGGGAGGAGGTGGCAGGAGACGCCACACTGCTGTGTGCAGGAAGTGCTTTGGGCTCAAACAGCTGCTGAATTCGCTGCCACGCCAGGAGCTTGATGAACTTCTCGTCCAATGCGTTTAACTCAATCTCTGTAACAGAAAAGCACATTATTTATTTCATTTAAATCTACACGACTGTAGACTGAGGGCAAGTTCATGCTCAGAGATGATACACTGATGTATCATAACAGGGCTGCACAACTAGGCCTGTCACCATAATTATATTATTGACTTATTGTACAATAACTGGACATACCTGCAATAATATTTAATGATTGATACTGTCTATTGTGTTGTGTTTATTTGTATGTTTGTTCACATATATAACAGTAAACAGTATTTTTGCCAGTCATGCTTCAATAACTGATTCCATACACACAGTGTGCACAGGCAGTAGATGAAGAAAAAAGTAGATTTCCACAATTTTTAATCAATTACGACTTTATTGTCTTTAAAATTGTATAACTGCTTATGTTAGTGGCATTTAATGATCTTAAAATGACAATAATATCGTTTATCACAATATCCAGGATCACTGGATCTTCTCTCAGATAAATGCACCTATACATTTTTATTCAAACCAACAGTATAAATGAATTTTACTGGCTGATTCACAGCTCAGAGAACAGCTCACCTCCAGCCCCCTTCATCATGCTCTTCAGGCAGCTGGAAAGATCTCCCAAATTGAAGAGGTCTGAACCACTTCCTTGTGTGGCAGCAGCATCTCGAAGCTTTCCATCTGAAGAAAAACAAAAAAAGACAAAAAAATATTAATCATTTTCCTTCTTATCATTATTATTATTATTATAATAACCAGCCTGTTACTTTAATGCAGTACCGGGACTCACCAGACGAGGGTGCTGGAGAGGCCTGGCAGCTGGCACCAGTATCTGGGACAGCTTGTGGCGGCGTGATGGCTGGCGTCCCAGAGGCGGCAAGAGAGGACGGCAACCGTTTGGCCAGCACAGTGACCTGGCCCCCCTGCAAGCTCAGGGAAGTCCTTTGAGCGAGCGAAGGAGGGGGGCTGGGCTCAGTTTTAACGGAAGGTAGGGGCTGTGAAGCAGCACACGACTTTGAAACAGGGTCTTCAGTCTTTACAAGCACCGGGCCTGCGTGGTTCGACAGGCCGGGGCCCGAAGGCGGAGGGGTGGGGGGAGTGTGAGAATGAGGTGCTTCGGGGGCTTTAGGTTTAACTGGTCCGTGCTGGAGGTCGGCCTTTAGAGCGCCTGAGCAGACCTGCCTGCCGTTGGCCTGGGCCAGCCTGTCTATAGGACCATTAGTGGTTCCACAGTTCTGACAGGGCCCGTCTGTGCAGGAGCCACACGGCCTGTGGCCCTCACTGGTTCTCGTGGAGTTAAGGCTGAGGGCGTCCGACGTTTTGCCCGTGACCGCAGTGTCCGTGCTGTGTGTAGACGTAGGCAGAGAGCCCGAGTCGGCTCCCACATTCGGCTTCACATCTGTTTTTTCTGTCTGTTCCGAGGACCACTGTGAGGAGGACGTCTGCTTGGCAGACAAATGCCTCACGATGCTACACTGTAGCGAGATCACGTCCCGAAGCCACTGTGCAGAGCAAACAGAGGACAAACATCAATCAAATCAGGTCAACATTTTACATCGCAATACTTGAGGGCTGTTCATTTTTATTCCATTCCTCTAGAAATGGAAATATTTCAGGTCAAAACAATATAATTTCAATGTCAATATGGACAAAATTTATAACCAGACAAATACAGTCAAATATGCCCACAATGGATGTATGTAGCTACAAATCCATGAAAAATTAATGTTAACACATGTAGTGCACCCTGTAATGGATGCTGGTCACTGTCACATAGTGTAAAATCAAAAATGTGTTTCAAAATCTTGTAATTTTTTCAGGATGTTTTATTTTGGATTCTGGCTCTTACTCATGAATATTCATGCCAATGCATCGCCTTTGATTGCCTAACAGCACTGTGATGCTCTCTCCAGGGCTCTGCAGTGAGCGGTCGCAAGCCAAGTTGGCCGAGGCCATAAATTCCAACTTACTGGTTCACGTCAGTCCAGGGGCTTTTCCTGATTTACTCGTTTTTATGTCTATTTTATGTTATTGGCTAATATAGGCAATGAGAGTATAAGGTACAAGATACAAGGGGGGAAGAGGAAAGACATATATACTGAAAAATTTTCCAGCCTTAGGTTGTTAGCTAAAATTAGAGGCAAAGGATGTAAATCCCCAATACCTGCTGCTGTTCATCGTCGCTGGCGAAGTGCTGGGGCGGCAAAAGTTCCGGCACGCCTGAGCAGATCAGCTCACCTTCCCGAATTCCTGCCGGCGCCATTATTACAGGCGGACTGCGATACTGCGCCTTGATGGCATCTGGGACCTGCAGGCAGAAGACGGTTTTCAGTTACAAAGAGGACTTCCAAAACATGCAGCCTTAATATGGTCACTAGACTTCTGAACAAGGTTTACATTCATCAGGTGAAATCTGACCTTCAGAGTTTTCTTTATGTGTGTGTGGATCGCCCGTCGTGTAGGAGGGTGCTGGCGGTGTATTCGCTGCAAAAAGTCAACTTTAACAGCATGCTGGGATATGCGGTCCTGAAACTGGTCAAACAGCTGGCATCGATTGCTGAGCGTGAGGCTTCTCTGGTTTAGCTGTAATTAACAGAACAGAAGAGTTAAAGCATGCTCTACTGTACATCACCAAACTTCATCTTTATTATCCATTATTTAAATATAAATATACTTTAACATTTCCTTTTGAGAAGATGTGCATAAAAAAAATAGTCAGACAGAATAAACAACATGAGGTCCTGCTTACCACCAGGTGCTCGATGTGATTGGGACACATCCACCTGCCCGTGGGCATGGCAGTGAGTGGCGGTTCCAGACAGTCCATGTGGAACAAAAGGGGGCAATAATCACACTGGATCAACGGAGCCAGTCTGCAACTCCTGAAACAAAGCAAAAGAAGCCAAATTCAGCATTTAAAAATCTTAACTCAATACAATATAAAAATAAAAAAAAAGCTGTGAACTCCTCAAAGTGTGCATTTATTTTAACTTATAACACCCATCATCCAGAAACACCAACGTTCTCATATTTCTAAAGTTGGATTTTTTTTTATCAGTTGGGACTTACACATGTGGACAAATTCAACATGTAATGGAATGTATAGTTACCACAGAATCTGCCTTGCATCAGAATTCTACCATACAATTACCATATATTTATTATCAAGTAATTCAGGTAATTTCATTCATCCTTTTGCCAATTGCTCTTAACATTTTGCAAAAGTTGATCAACAGGACACTGATTGTAGCACAAACCGAAGAGGAACGTGTGGTACCTGCTGCAGGTGTAACACACTTTCACTGGCAGTGGAACCAGCCCGTAGTGGTCCAGCTCGTGCTGTGGCCGCTTCACGTTCTTTCCCGTCATTTCTTCTTTCCTTCTTTTCTTGCTGGTTCCTGACAAAGACCATTAAAATAATGACTAATTACTATAAGAATAGGTGGTTTCTTAGAGTACAATACACTTAACACACATGCTTAAAATGTGTTTATTTATATGTGCATCTACAATCATCATTAACAACAACAATCTAAATCTAAAATATAAAGTCTTTGCACCAGTCGCTACCTGGAAGTGCGGTAGTGCAGGTGAGGTCATTAGGGAGCTGGAACTGCGTGGGGTTCCTCTGCATGGCAGCAGCGATAAGGAGGTCAAAGGGCCTCTTGAGGGTAGTCAGCGTTGTGGCGCTCTCTGGCTCGGAGCCCTGAGCCTCGTCCTCCACATCCAGCAGGTCCTCCTCCATGTCGTTCTGCTCGGAGAGCGTGGGGGTGTCCGTTGAAGAAGCGTTGGAGGTGGGGGTGGCTGGTCGGCTGCTGGGTCTCCTTTCTAAGAGTCGCACTTGTGCCACCGCCGCCCGCAGCCCCGTGCCGCCCACAGCTACGGTGGGGTCCAGGCGGAGGGTCCCCAAGTCCAGCTCGGCTGCTGGGGACGGGGTCTGCTTTGCCAGAATGAGACCATTGATTTGTTCCTTTTTCTGCTCTCGCTTCTGCATGAAGCATGAAGAGAGGAAAAGCACAGTTCTCTCAGTATTGTTGGTCTACTTGTAAATTATTTTACTGTTGGTTTGTTTATTTATTTATTTAATATAAAATAAAACTCAACATTTACCCAAATAGAACCTTACCTTCTTGCGGACTGTGCAGCGATGGCACATCCAGTCGCCAGGGGGCAGCATTTCCCTGCTGAGTGGTGGGTTACTGAGAGGGAAAAGACAACAAAGGATTAAAAACTGAACTCAGTGCCCCTGAAACTGCATGTAAACCTACGCAGAATGACAATGGAAGAGAGATTCAGTGTTTAAATATGCACTGTCCATAATGCACTTCTTATCTTTAACATTAAGATGAAGGATTTTAAGACTTTACAAAAGTGGCACTGATTCTCTGCCAAGCCTGAAAGGCCAGGTGCCAATTGTAAACAGTGAAGAATCAAACAAGCCAAACAAAACTTTTTAAAGCCACGTGTTACTTGATGTGCAAAAAATATATATAAATAAAAGCAAGCTCCTCCAAGTCACGCAAAATGAAGACGCTCTAGTTTACATTAGCCAGCCTGGGTTTGGAGGTCGCATATTTACATTCCTTCCAGCAGCAGCATGCATGCACAGAATTTGGAAAGGGTGCATTTAGACAAATTTCTCTTTCCCCATCCTTCCAATAGTAAATAAATACTCTGCTTTGTGTATGTAAGAAGACCAGGAGTGCGCTTCAAGAAAGGGGTCTCTGTTTTCAAATCCTCAGCCTGTATCTGGCATGCCAACCACAACAGATTTCCAGCACACATCTGAAAGCCTGAAAGCTTTCCTTTTTTTTGTTACAGAACATTGAACACCGAAGAAGAAGGAAGAGAGCCACAACCATCACTTACAGACTTAACCTCATTTTATGCTGCCTTTCCACTTGGGATAAGGATACTAACATTGGTTCTTAAGGAAAAAAGGCCTCTTTATGAGACACCCGATTAGAGATTTTACCCAAAATTAATAATTTTCTTTTCTGACACCGATATTGAATCATGGAGTACTGGCCAGTACACATTTCAGACTTTAAAATATGGTGTTTTACATATTAGCACTTAAAAGTATAGTATCCTTCTCCAGCTGAACACCTTAAACACTATACTACCACACATGAAGAAGAATCACACAGCTAACACCATCACATGCCACACTGTGAGTGTGCTATTTCAAGCTAGATTGGTTACAGGACCAGATCAGATTCATTCTTCATTCCCATCCCTCTGATATCTGATATCCAGCTTTTTCTGCTGATCCATTGGTTCTCAAACCTGTCCACAAGTTCATTTTCCACTATCCTTGTGTTGAGAGTGGAGTTAAAGTAATGCAATGTAAAGTCCACAGCCAGACTATCAGTTTGTAAACCACTGTAGGCCTGGTCAGTTCAAGCATCCTAACATGTTTCACAAGGCCTGGTTCACCAAGCCCAAACCACATCAAAAACAACACCTTCACTATTCACTCAAGACCTCTTCTCAGCTTGCTCCAATACTAAAATCAGCAAAAAGTTTTCTATGAAGGTCATCAGTTCTATCTATGCTGCCTATTTGAATGTGGGGACGCCCGAGAGTCGAGCTTGATGAAAGGCAGGTGAGACTGTAGGCGGATTTGAGTCCATCTGGGCACTGGGCCAAAGGCCTCTGTGCACAATGCATGCCGGATAGGTTCAGCGTTGAACGGTCTCTGAACTCACATGGATTCATTTAAAGCAGTAGTTCGTACAAGCGAAGATAAACAATGGCAAAGATGAAACTGGAGCATTTCAGAATCTTAAATCTCTTGTCGAACAATTATTACTGGAGCCCAACTGTGCACAGAGCCGTGACACGAAGTCTCTTCTTCCACGAGACTGTTTTAAAAGTCTGACTGCTTTAAGAGTTTGTTTAGAGCTTTCTGAGGAGAGCCTGGCTGCATTTCTAATAAGTTAATTGCGGCAGAAAACCACAAATCAGGCGGAAGGCCCTGTCTCTTTGTCTGTCTATTATTCTCTTAGTCTGGTATTTCTATAACGCACGCTAGAGCCAGAACTTGCGGCTGCCTGGGACGCAAAGCATATTGGTTAATGATTATTTATACCGTCCAGCTATCCTTGTCCTGAGCCTGAGTGTATATTTACAGGCCACCAAAGTGAGACTCTTAATTCTTACTCCACTTACTCATATGAGGGTCTGCTCATGGTCATATAATAAAAATACATCAGATGCCTTGTTCTGTGCACCAGATTTTATAGTGACACAATTAGGAAAATAAATAAATCAATCGACCTGCATCGTTGCTTACTCTTATACTCTTACAGGATTCTACAAAAAGATAATCAAGGTGCGAACGCTTTCTTTTTTTTTTTTTTAGCTCATCAACAACATCATGTGGGAGTCTTTACAGGCAAGCGACAACCAAATGAGTCTCCTCTGCCTGGCCTGCAAAACAAATAAACCAGCCCTGCACTGATTACACACAGTCAAACATTTTACTGAGTGGCTAACAAGCGAAGACAACCATCAAACAGTTCACATCTGGTGAACGACAGTTCAAAGGCAACTGTGGCAACTGTGTCAAACATAGTTCTGGAAAGTTTGGAAAGACTTACTCAGGACCACCAAATGTATCTGACAGGAATCTATTACAATAAGTGAACTCTGCCATCAATCACTACAATGGACCAACAGCCTGTCTGGAAGTATTTCTTTTTGCACCAACTGATTTCACCTAGACAACCCGTTACCATAATCAGTCACAAATGACATATCCTCCATAGCGAAACATTAAATCTAAACAACTGTATGCACTCATTTACTTTACCAGCCTTAAGATTCTCCTCTATATACACACACCTCTGTATTTGCACTTTCGTCTTGTGTCTCTTGTCTCATGTATGTCTATATCTGTGACCTTGTTATATTGTACGTTAAATGTCTATCATTTCATTTTTTATTATTTATAATTTTTACTTTGCTGTACCTGCAGTAACTTGGGGAAGGAGGGTAAAGTAATTTCAATCCCCTGTATGTCCTGTACATATGCAGTATTGATAATAAAACTACCTGACTTGACTAGTCTTTATAATGTTCTAATATTTTGTGTATATATATCCAAGAGAATCAAAACACCGTGTGTTAACATATATTTGTAGAGACACCAGGATGAGCAGGACTACAGTCTACAAACTTTTGGTCGTGTGTGTACACACCAGCACTGCAAGTGGAAGGCAGCAGGGCAGTGATCGCAGCAGAGGAGATCCCCTCCTTCCCGACAACTATCGCAAGTGTCGTGGTTGGTGGCCCGGCCGGATCTCCTGGTGCTCCTGTCCAGCTTTCGACTCCTCTTCTCCGAGTCCTCGGACTTGGGCGGTGCGAGCAGAGTCTGGATTTGCTGAAACGGAGGAGAGAGGCATGTTTAGCGGGGTTTGGGCGCGATCGAGCCGCAGCACTTCTGAGCAGCTCTGAGCCAACCATCCAGCGCTAAAAACCCGCTCAGAGCCCAAACTAAACTGTCTGCTGCGTATGATTTGATTAAAAACGAAGTTTTCGAGAGGGACAGGCAGACGAACATCTTAGTAGTGTGATAGCTGAGCTATGAGAGGGAGAACCGTCATGGTAGCGGGGAAAAAAATAAAACCATATTATGGCGTCCACCCTGCTCGGGTTGAATCGAGACGTGTCAGCCATTGTTGGGCCCAAAAACACAGGCTAGCGGGTAGCAGCTAGCGGATGATAACACTAGCTAGCCTAGGGAACATTAACCATGAATGTAGCTACTTATCATTAAATAAACCAATAAACCAAGAGTGATGGCACGCTTTTTAAACAGAGATATAAATGAAAAATACAGCGAAATAGCTTAGCAAGATTAGCTAACTAGCTAACCGCTGGCTAACCTAAGATGTTAGGGTGACGGCTAAGCTAGCTAGCTAATGATTAGACTACAGCAGCTAGCTAACGTTAGATACGAGCTGAGCTAAGCTAACCTAGCTAGCAGCCGGGCAATCCCTAGTACACTGTAAGAAAAAAACAAAGATACAAGAAGCCACACTCTTCAATTTTCTGCAGCTTTTAAGCCACCCTGCTTACCTCCATCAGCCCACCGGAGGTGTCCAGGTCGTACACGATTGTCGGGGTCTCCATTTTATCCCACATTCAAACAAGTCGAGGTTAATGAGCGTTTGGATAGGCTAGGCTAAGCTAGTTAAGCTAGCTAGGTTATCTAACCTAGCGCTAGCTTACCCAGCCAGCTCAGTCCAGAAAGAAAATGCAGTCCAGCTCAGTTATAGCCGGACAATCCCCTCAAAAAGTTTCTAAAAATTCCGTCCAAGCGCTTAGTAAACGCTATAGGTATCCACAGAAAGAAACAGACCCACACGTCTCTCTTCTTAAGTCTCTTCAATGCCAATGTTGTGCTAACAGCAGCCCGAGCTCATCAGCTTCTTAGCTTTCCAGCGTTTCAGCTTCTCAGCTCCAGTCCCGCAGCCACGCAAAGAAATCACCACACACTCCAAATTGTGTATTTCCAAGCAGGTAAACACAGGAAAACTCCTAAAACAGCGCCGAGCAGCAGGAGAAGCTCTGCCCGGAGTCAAACCCCGAGAAATCCTACAGCCGCGGGCCTAACTGAGGCCTTCAGCCAGCGCGCTGCCCGCTCCTCCTCCTCTGACCGCGGCCAGCAAAGATGCGGGATAAAGGCGCCACAGCGGCCGCTTCCATCACTGCGAGAACACCGTGCGGCCCCAACCGGGGGACAGAAACCAGACCGCGGCTCTAAGCACAGCCTGCCAGCAGCAGAACGGTGCCGGAGATAACGGGCGAGATCATTGTTATCATGTGTGAAAGCAAACCCGACGACAACGGCGACATCCTCCACACAAGCGACGTCCGATTCGCAAGCGAGTCGTTCATTTGAACCAAATCTTTTCAATAAAAGCGGGGCGAGTCGATTCCTTACGAAGCCCCAAAGATGGAAAAATAATATTTTGAGTCTTAAAACCTAAATTTTCCCTGAATTTGGAATGGATACTTTAATTATACTGATGGAATAATTTATTTTAAGTCTTTAAAAAGTATTTTTCTGTGTTCTGTGTACAATCTCGATTTGATTTGGAACTGAATCAAACTATTATAGCTATATTATGTATGCTATATAGTTTAACTTACATAGTAAACAGTAATTGTAATTCAAATGTAAATAAAAACATTCATAAATAAAATAAATACAATATTATAAAGCAATAATATAGTAAGAATAAAATAATATTCAGATACTTTTTTGTGATCAATTTTTATTTGAGTTTATTCATTAATCAAACACATTGCATTTTTACATGTTTACGTCCGTGTTTTAGTATTCAGACTTATTTATATTAATATAAATCATACAATAATATATATATATATATATATATATATATATATATATATATATATATATATATATATATATATATATTATTATATATATAATATATTTATTTACGTGTAGTTTTAACCGTGTAGATTCGAAAAATAAACATGAACGGAACGAATCGTTGACAGTAAGGTTTGATTCATTCGGTTCATTGAACCAAGCAACTAGAAAGAATCGGTTCCTTAAACTGAATCGACCTCCCCGTCCCCGTTTGGCGCAAAACTTGCGTGGAACCGCCTTTCTGCGCATGCGCCGTCGCCCAGCCGCCTCGGAGCCATCTTGGAGGAGGTTGAGCGCTGGCTGCGTTTAGGAGGCATTTTCTGAACTGCTCGGTCTCCGCTGTCGCGCTGCTGTTTACCGGGTTTAAACTCAGCGTTATGGTGTAGTTTATCGGTGTGTTAGGGACAGTGTGAGCTGTAGTAGTCCCGGCTGTAGCTCTGCAGGGTGTGTGTTTGTCGCTGTGCTGTAGTTTTCCGTTATTCGGCGGGTTTTGTTAGTAACGGGTCTCTGTGTTCAGCCGCTGCCAAAACAAATACACAGATTAAAGTCATTTAAGGTCGTCTGATATCTCACCCTGGAGTATATATATCTATATTTACCGCGGATTTCCGACCTTATTATTAATGCTCTTTTACAGCGAGGAGACCCGCCGGTTTAGCCGCCGGTACAATAAATCGTTTCTAATTGATCATTATTGCGATTCTGCATACAAATTATGTTAATATTAGCAGCTAATATTAGTAAGAATGCCTAATAATGTTATAGTCACAGAAATGTAATTTTTGTTGTGCTTAATTCAGTCAAAATGTCATACAAAGTAATATATCTGACTATTTATTACCATTAAATATAAATTGAATGGAAGTAAATATTACCAATAAATATGTAATTTGAAATTTTGGGTGCCTAATTTAGTCAAAAGTTCAATAAAAAGTAGTAAAAAATATAAAACATGGTCTTTGTAATTATTTATATAAGTATTGCTTTATTATGCAAATTAGCAGACTTTACTATTGTTTTTAAGTTAAGTGCACATCACTTTTTAATTACATTTCTGTGTTATTAGTTTATTATGAAATTACGACAAGGCACCACAATGTCGATATGCAGACTTCTGTTTTAGGGTGTATGAAACTACAATAAATTATGACAGTAATAAAAGATATGAAGGTGTCTAAGGGATTTAGGGTTTCCAACATTTTTGCTTTTTTTTATACTTTAACACTTTATGCATATTGACTCTTATTTTATGGACATATCTGACCATTTATTACCATTAAATATAAAGGTTACTTTTGTGATGCTTAATTCAGTCAAAAGTGTAAGAAGAAGTAGTAAGTATATAAAAAAATGTTCTTTATAATTATCAATATAATAAGAGATGAAGGCAGTGTAAAAAGGTTTTATTCCAAATAAATTCATCATGAAAAATGGCCGTGATGTAGAGAACAAATTATGTAAATAAATAACACAGGACAGACATATAAAGATAAAAGAAGTTCTTTTTGAACCCACATCAAGCTTACACAGGGATTACTGCGCCACATGAGTCATCACAATTATCATAATGCACAGAAACATAATCCGAACATTTTATTTATATTGGACAGATATTTTTCACTCTCTTTTTAGTGTCTTAATTTTTTTTTCATATACTGTACAGATCAGTGTCTTTCAACCCAATAAAGCATCATGATAGCTTAATTAAGCTAGTTATGACTAATTATTTTACTATTATTATTTTATATAATATTAATAACTTCCCATTAATCACTGCATTGAATATTGACATTTAATATTCTGTAAGTATACCCTATTAGTTTTGATATTCCTGTTATAACAGCTCAGTCCTCTTGAGGGCAGTCTTTTAAAAAGAACCATGCAACTGCTGCTTTTCACCTCCCAAAGAGTCCATACTTCAGATATAACATCTTTATATCACTTCAGGAAACACAATATTGATCAAAACATTGTTTTTTCTGATGTTTTTAAAGTTGAAAAAAAAAAGAAGAAATATAGCAACAGATTTGGACACCTAGTATCTTCTCTAAGTAAGGTTTTTGCTTTATTCAGAGTATCATGATGATACTTTATTGCATTAATTAATTGTGGATTATTAAAGCCTTCTGTTGTTATGTACAGTTGTTTGACGTTTTTTAAAGAGGTAATGGAGCCAAAATGACAAATGTAACCGTCACGATTTCATTTGCAAACAGGCCTATTAACCTCCTGCTGTGGAGCCACAATAGTCTCTAACGCCTCTGTAGAGTTTCCAGCTGAAAAGAAAAATCACACTTCTAATAATGTGTGTATGTTTAAAGGTGTTTGAAAACTGCAGGCACTGTCTCACTGATTTTGCTATTTATAGGTTTATGTTTGAGTAAAATGAACATTCTTGTTTTTATTCTATATACCACAGACAACATTTCTCCCAAATTCCAAATAAAATAGTGTAATTTAGAGCATTTATTTGCAGAAAATGAGAAATGGCTGAAATAACAAAAAAAGATGCAGAGCTTTCAGACCTCAAATAATGCAAAGAAAACAAGTTCACGAGTATCTATAGTACATATAAGCTATATATAAGCTGTGATGTAATATTCTAGGCTGCAGTCGAGGAATAGGGGGCTGGTCTTGGAATGACATTAGATAGAACATTGGAATAAGATAACAGAGCAACATAATCTTTGTTTTCATGCAATTTTGCCCAGTTTTTGTGGTGCTGTTCCTTCCGTTTCTCCTTGATGTGTGCAGTAAATTGTGGGTAACCGAGAGCCAGGAAGGATACATCAGTTGCCTCCTTCAAATCAATTGAAACATTGGCTGCATTTGTAGCTTGGCAAGCAGCCTATATCTACTAAATTCTCACTATAAGTCAGACTGTGACTTACCGAATTCTTATAATTACATCATTACATCAAAATCCGTATATATACACTGCTCTGGAAAAAAATTAAGGGACCACTTGAAAATTATGAGTTTTTGATTTAATTTTACCAAATTAAAAAAACCTCTGGAATATAATCCAGAGAAAGATGGATGATCAAAAGCCATCAGACCAAACTGAACTGCTTGAATATTTGCACAAGGAGTGGCTTAAGGTTATCCAAAAGCAATGTGTAAGACTGGTGGAGGAGAACATGCAAAGATGCATGAAAGCTGTGATTAAAAAACAGGATTATTCCACTAAATATTGATTCTTAACTCACTTATGTTTTCTTTGCATTATTTGAGGTCTGAAAGCTCTGCATCTTTTTTTTTCATTTTGGCTATTTCTCATTTTATCACTATTATAACTCTACTTACCTGTTTTTCCAGCTTTTTCTTCACAGATGATTTGCAAGAAAGACACAAAGCGTCTGGGTTTGGAACAGTCAGTTTATTTACAAAGTGTTTAGGAAAGAGAACCCCCATGCAGACATTCAATGGTGCCAATGTTGTAAATAGACTGAGTGAGGATGGTATTAACACTGGTCTCAGAGTGTCGCTGTGGCTCAGTTAGATAACCCTGGCCTGGACACTCATTCACTCTCAGGTCCAGAGCACATCCATCTCCTGTGGATGCAGACCCTGAAAAGCACTCTGATAGATATTGTCCCTCTTATGTTTCTGTACACACACTTTCTGTGCTCATTTGAAAGAAAAAAAGAAGAAGAAAAGAAAAGGTAGAAGTTGCTGAAGCGCTACAAAAATAACGTTATATTGTCCACCATGTTTCCAGTGTTTACACAGGTCCTCTGGAGGAAAAATATACTGTACAGGAGCTCAGAGGAAGGTGGGAAAGAGGATAGGAACTCATGGAGAGGAAGAGGAGGAGGAAGAAGAGGAGCTGTCACAGGAGAGGAGGAAGAAGAAGAGGAGGAGTGTAGAAGATGGACAGCCACTGCTGAACAGCCTCTAAATAGACACCTCATACTGTCTCGTCTCCTGCAACGATAAACACAGCCGTCAGAGACTTTTCGAACACTCTGGAACGTTCTTTATCAAAGTAGATTAGACAAGTAAAGTGGGGCCTATAGTTAAACCTGAAACACTGTTTGTCAAAAGTTTGTAGACACCTGCTGAAACTAGGTTTATTCTATAAGGAAATTCCTGCTGCAGTATCAGACTCTTATCATCAATGAAAAGCTTTAAACTAGATGTTAAAACATTGCTGTGAGAATTTACTTGCAGTCCTACACTGTAAAATGACAATTTATTTAAACTTAACTTTTTAGAACATCTATAGATTATGTTAAAACAAAAGACCTTTATTACAATCTGCTGTCAAATGTTTGGTAATACAATTAAAACTCATATTTTTTATTCAATCATATACTGATTGAATTTTTTTTTTCTCAATTGTTTCCCATTTTCTCCCCAATTTACACGGCCAAGGACTCCCCCTATCACTAGTGATGCCCCAACACACCAAGAGGGTGAAGACTAACACACGCCTTCTCCGATACATGTGAAGCCAGCCACCGCTTCTTTTCGAACTGCTTGGAGGAAAGCGCAGCGGCTCGGTTCCGGTACATCAGCTCACAGACGCCCTGTGCTGCAGACATCACCGTAGAAGTGATGTGGGGAGAGAGCGCCATCTACCCACCCGGAGGGAGCAGGGCCAATTTTGCTCCCTCTGAGCTCCGGCAGCTTGATGGCAAAGCTGCATGAGTGGGGGTTCGAACCTGCGACCTCCCGCTCATAGTGGCAGCGCTTTAGACCGCTGGACCACTCTGCGCCCTCTGATTGAATTTTAAAGCAGAAAATGATACTAAATAAATAATCACATTGCTTCAGAATGTCCTGTTCCTTCACATTGAAAACCAGACTTAGCATATTTCTGGAATATTCTGTAAAACATCTTAAACTATTTGTTTGCTCTGTTGATTCCCTTATATTTATATATACACTGCATAGGAGATTAATAAATATTAAACTGTCAAATTCAGTAATATGGCTAGTGATTCCAAACTTTTGAATGGTAATGTATTTTTTTTACATGCAATGAATGTATAGTAGTAATCCATTTACATGGATTGATTAATCTGACACATTACATGACACCATCCATTTAAGAGTGCAAACAAGCAAGAAAACAAACAAACAAAACCCTTCTCTGAACAAAAGTTACAATCATATGCAGAGTTTAAGACATCAACATGATATGGAATTAAAATCATTACTATTTATACTAAAAAAATCAAAGATGCATCAACTTGTATAAATAATAAATATAAATACTATTTACATGTATAATATATTTTACATATACTACCCATCAAAAGTATGAGGCTATTTGAGTAACTTAGAGTTAGTACTTTTCTGTGTACTTTACTGGATTTTATTAGCATATAACAAAACATACCCAAAGGATTTGTAAATCGTTATATTGTTAAATCGATACATAAAAATGTGATTAATGACAGTCTATCTTCCTGAGACCCTTACTTAGTGTGCAATTAAAATTGATCCTAATTCTTTGGGATTAGTAGGACCTAACAAGTGTAAAAACAACTTTGGGGTTGGACAATGAAACTGAAACACAATAATTTATAGTCCCGACAGACAGTTCTGGTGGAAACAGGAGAGTTGAGGTGCACATTGAATTCTGCCGTGATTTGATCAGCCGTGGTTTTATGTTTTTTGGATACAATCCGGGTTAGCACCCGAACATCCCTTTCAGACAGCTTCCTCTTACAGCATCCACAGTTAATCCTGTTGGATGTAGTTGGTCCTTCTTGGTGGTATGCTGACATTACCCTGGATACCGTGGCTCTTGATACATCACAAAGACTTGCTGTCTTGGTCACAGATGCGCCAGCAAGACGTGCACCAACAATTTGTCCTCTTTTGAACTCTGGTATGTCACCCATAATGTTGTGTGCATTGCAATATTTAGAGCAGAACTGTGCTCTTACCCTGCTAATTGAACCTTCACACTCTTCACGCTCTTATTGGTGCAATGTGCAATTAATGAAGATTGGCCATCAGGCTGCTCCAATTCATCCATGAAACCTCCCACACTAAAATGACAGGTGTTTCAGTTTCATTGCTTAAACCCTGTAAATAGGCCTTCAGTCCAATGATGGCAATCAACTCTAGCCAAACAACATCATAATTTAGGTGTCCCCAAACATTTGATGGGCAGTAATAGTGAGTAGTGAGTCACACACAGCACTGGTACACGATTGGTTCATGCACAGCACTGGACAGATGTGATGACAGGACATCACATGGTGGCTGGTGATGATCAGACAGGGATGCCGTGCCTGAGTGCCGTCATGCTCCTCCATCAGGAAGCCTCACCTCGTTGCTCTTCTGGCGGTGCAGACGCGCAGGGACAGACACACAGAGCCGTTAGTTATCACAGAGAGCCAGTCGCGGCTGATGGAGGAGGAGGGGGAGATGAGAGTGAGGAGAGGTTGGGTGGTCCGGGTAATTGTGGTCCATAAGGGTAGATGCGTAGATGTAGAGAGAGAGATTGAGACACATCATGAGAACTCTTCAGTTCCCATAGACCATGATCCACAGCCATGCGTTTAATGCAGGACCAGAGCAGCGCATCAAGTTCATTAACCACTTTAAATGCCTTGTCCTCTATAAGGGCTGCAGGGCTACAGGTGTAGATGATACAAAGTGGAGCTATGAATTATAGCTAAGTTTTGGGAGTTGATCCACGCCCTCACTCCTCCCACTTCCTTCCCTATTTAAACCGTCACTTCCTCTCTACCTGCTCGTTGAACAACCTCGCACCCACCTCCTCCCCATCTTCCTCCTTCTTTAATTTTATTATTTTCCTTTTCCATGTTTCTCTTTGTGTGAAGCTGCCCCGAACTCCACCCCAAATTCTCTGCGTTCGCTCCCCCTCTTTTCTTCTTCTCTGCCCAGTCAAGGGCTTGGGTCAATACTAGCAAAACCCCTTTTCTCTGCAGTAAAATTGGTTATTCACATTCTGACAACTTTGAGGGCTTTAAAGACTCCTACTTGGTTACATGGAGAAGTGACTGCCTGTCCACTCTTTAGGAAAGTGCCAATTTTATGATTGTTATTTATTATATTATATTATATAAGTTGCAGATTTACTTACATAAAAAAAATAATTTCTATAAAAATTACAATTAGAATTTATCAAACATGAAAACCTTGTAATGCTTGAATGCTTGAATATAAATCTTCAAGATTTAGGTGTGTAATATCAGACAGAAAATTGACAAAAACGCTGGCCTGTTAGAGGGTTAAACTCAACTCAACTCAACTCAACTCAACTCAACTCAACTCGCCTGTAGGAAGTTCACCCCATCCTCCGGTACATGTAAAGTCAGACTCCGCCTCTTTTCAAATTGAATTAAACCAGCATGATCAAGCAGGTCGAATACACTCTAAGCCTGGATTTAATTTGCTTTAATATTTGAGGTCTGAATGTTTATTAAAACGTAAGCTAATTAGACTTGAAACATTCAGCTATCACTTTACATAAACTTAATTGCATACAGTATCTGATAAACTATGGGGTCAGAGATAAATAATGTCCATAAGATTATTTTTAGACTATTCCTTTAAATTCCTTTACAGGATCAGGCCATACACAAACACGGATGTGGATGATATTATATATGGCTGTTATATATGGACATGGTTTGGGACTTTGGCTACAAAACAGGCTAGGACTAGAAGAGCAACCATATATACTGTCCAATAACAGTATCTCAATTTGTATTGATTTTTTGGTTTACTATTTCATTTGAACACACAAGTTGTCCTTTTCACTGTGTCAGAATTTCAATAGAAATTCTCTAAAATGACCTGAAACTTTTTTTTACATTGACTTCTATTGAAAGTTTAAAAGTTTTGTTTCTTTTTCCTATAAAGTTGCTGTTTTGAAATACTTGTTTTTCATTAGACAGTGCTGATATCACTCATTTCACTTAAATATTGTTAATTATTTTAAATTAAGTTTCTTCATGATTTAATTAATTGTAGTTTTTAATGTAAAAAAAAGGAAGAAATGGTTGTGAAATGTTTCATGATTATGTTCCAGGAGAACCGCAGGGCTTAGTGTACTGTTTAGAACCTGCCAAATGAATATTACCACAATAACAGTATGTTCTTTTTGACCCTTTTTGGCCTTCAGATAATGAATATTGCTTTGAGAAATGCTGAGAAATCATTCAGACAAGCAGTTTATAATCTGTATCTCTACAAACCATCCTTCCAGTCTTCAGTTCAAACAGAACAGGGGAAATATTCTTAATTATTAATTAATGAATTGATAAAATAATGAAGGGGATGAGTTTGGGTCTGGATTTGTGAATGAAAGTGAATGAAGCATGTCGTCCTCTGCTGGTCATGCGATGGAAGTGCAGATGACAGGAGTGAATCTGGAGTGAATCTGGAGGTGAGGGACAATCAGGACAGGACCACAGTGTTCTGGGAGTCCACGTCTCGCAGGTTCAGGGCGTCCATACTTACTCCAGTCTCGTAGATGGGGTTGTCGAAGGCGGACTCCTCTGTCATGTTGTCGTATGGAGGTAAAGAGGAGGAGGGCAGGTGAAGCGTCTTCCCCTGAACTCTAAAAAACAATAAAATAAAACGACATAAACACTGTGTTTGACTATTATTACCTGATACATAAAATAATACTGTCTGAGATTTATTTACATTATCATTCAACAAAAAATAATATTAATGCTATAGATTGTATATATGAATAATACAGCAGTTATTAGATTTCTATTTGCTCAATAAATAGTCAAAACAGTCAGCAGATTGCTCCATATTATTTTTTACAGTAACAGTAAAACATTTAAAAATACATTCTTGGACGGTATGATTTTGCATTGTACAATAAACAAAAATTACAAATGACATTAAACAATTTACAATTCAATAACTGCACTGATGATGTTCTTTTTTTACTGCCTTGTTAAATAGCTCTACATTATTTTTCTCAAATGCCTCAATTAATTATAAACTTGTGCATCTCAAAAAAATTGAATATCAGTGAAAAGTTACTTTATTTTAATAATTCAGTTCATTTTTCTATTGTTGATGATCAGAAAATTTGAATATTATATAAGACCAATTGGTAATTTTGGCAGTGTGGGCAGTGTGCCAAATACTGCTGTAAAATGAAATCAGTTCAAATCAGAAGTCAGAAGTTCATTGTTTTCTTACAGCACTTCATGCTTCCCTCTGCTGACAACTTTTATGTAGATGCAGATTTCATTTTCCAGCAGGACTTGGCACACTGCCCACACTGCTTAAAGTACAAATTGGTCTTATATAATATTCTAATTTTCTGAGAAACTGATTTTTTTTATTTATTGGCTTTGAGCCATAATCAACAACAACAAAATAAATAAACACTTAAAATATATCACTCTGTGTTTAATACATATAAATAATATATAAGTTTCACATTTTGAACTGAATTACTGAAAGAAAGTAACTTTTCAATGATTTCAAAACATTCTTAACCTTCAACGGAGGTCAGGGTAAAAGTAAAAAGGTTTTATTCCATGTGATTTAAAAAAAGAAGCTGCTGCATGGAGTATACTCACTTAGAGAAGTAGAGGTAAACGCCCAGGACAGCCAGTAAGACCACGGCCACTGGAACCATGACAGCAATGGCAATTTTGGTGCCCTCTGCACCAGTTTCTGAGCTGACAACTAGAGGAGAACAACAGAAGATTTAGTACAGAAATTCTTGTTACATTTTACAATAAGAGTACAATAATTAACAGTACTTACTACAGAATGTCTCAGCTAATTATTACTAGGCACTAGTTTAGAAATGATTAATAATTATATTTTACATATTTTTTAAAAACAATGTCTTAATTCAGTATTATGTGCTGACAAAAAATTACTATTGAGAAGGAGAGGGGTGTTGGGGGGTGCTGATGGAATATTTTAGTTTAGAAAGTATAATGGTAAATGCATGTGTGTGTATGGGGAGCAGTAATACTTGAACTTTGAGCTTTAGTCAGAGTGCCATTATCATGCAATACTGGCACTCCTAGAATCCTAGTCTCTTAGTCTATCACATTGCAGGGTCAGAACAAACTGGTGCAACTGGTAAAGATTAGTTCAAAAGCACTGAGGTATTTCTTGTTGTTCCAGCTATGACTCAGGATCTGTAAGAGCACTACGTGATGCAGAAACAGGAGTTCTAATAATTGAAACTTCTAAACTAGCTGAATCGTCTTGCAAAACACGCCTGCATCCCAGAATAGTTAGATGAAGTCTTCCACTCTGAGAGATAACCTTACCGTCCAATCTGCGTTCATTAACGTCTCCCCCGGTGGCTGCAGAGGAGAAAAGGCAATTTTTAGAAGCGTAATTGAAACACCGGAAGCATATAAAACCAATCTGAAAAAATGAATTACTAGCTAAAATCAGTCTTTGCGTGAAAAAAGGTGATTTAGCACAATGACAAGACTTAGGGCACTTAAAATAATGGAGACTATTAAGGACGGCCTTTTGATTAAATGTTCTCATTTCCCCCAAACGGCCTCTCCGCAGCGGCGCGGTCTAAACGCTGCTATTCAATTTGCAACAGCTTTAAGCAGGAAACATCAGTTGAATCAGCTTTCGATTAAACTAATGACTTCAATTAAAAATGCAAGAGATAGCTTGATAAAAACCAGCAGTTAAAAACTTGCAGCCTTAAAAAAGTGCTCAACCTCGAGCTTAATAGAGTAAACTGTTCCCTTTAAGTGCTTTGGCTTTTTATATATTTGGGTCATTTCTCTGTTGGGGGTCAGTTTACCCTCTCAGTGGCCACTTTATTAGAAACACCTTACTTATACAGTAGCTCCACATTGATGGTGTACCAGCTGTGTGCGCTGTATTGCAGCCTGTTCTCAATAATGTAAAGAGACAATGGATCTCAATTTCTGGTTGGGTATTTGGGAATGAGGTGGGGTAGTGATCATCCAACATGCTGACCTCACTAATGCTCTTGTTACTTATTAAATACAGAAGTATGATAATTTTGTTTATGTTTTTTTTCACAAATGACAACCCTTTATTTATTTTTTCTCTAGTTTAGGGGGACTTATTATTATTATATATACATATTACATAAATAACCAGTATTATGTGGTTTGGTCGTGTTGAGCTGACTGGGGTTTGGTGGGGTAATTTGTACTTTATTTTCTCTTAGTTTTATTTTTAAAAGAGGAGATATTTTTTTCCCCACACTTTTGTGTGTGTGTATGTGGTATGTGTTCACATATACATGTGTTTGTTTATGTAAAAAAACTAAACAAAACTGTATATATTTCTTTTCAGGTTGGATGTATTATATTGCATTTTTCCCCAATAACAAAAAAAATAAATAAAAAAAATAATATATATATATATATATAAATTAGTGCAATCTTTCTGTAAATCCTATAAACTTCATTTCATTTCTCAAATATCACTGTGTTCATCTACCATATGATATATTTAACTGAAGTTGCTGATCTGAACAAGCAATGATTTATAAAGTTAAATCATTTCAAAATTGTATGGGGTGCCCAAACTTTTTCACACCACTATATCTGCAAACCCACACAGCAACAATCCAAAACCAAGTATAAAGCCTTCCCTGGGCAGTAGAGACAATTACTCCAACAAAAGCAGGATAAACTCTATTTATTACACTAAAATTCAGAAATTATGAATAATAAGCATTTTCCCCGATATGTTTGTTCATACAGTTTACAATATACTTTGTGGACAATAAAAAATAACTTAATAAAATAATGTAAAGTTGCAGTTCCTACCCCGACATGCAGGGGGCTCCCCGCTCCACTGAGAGGGGTGTCCCGGCAGGCAGCGGATGGTGGCTTCCCCCAGGAGCTGATAGCCAGGGCGGCAGCTGAAGGTCAGCGTGTCCCCGGCCTGGAAGAAGGCTTTCTCTGAGCTCTGGATGGCAGTGGATGGAGCACCAGGGTTACTGCAGGGCTCGTACCTCTCAGCTGGAAAACACACACATATATATCTCTAAATAACATAAATTTAATATCTATACCTGTGCGATAGAGACGTCACTATCAGTCAGCAAATTCAGCCCAAGATCAGGAGATCACATGATATGTAAAGAATCCACAGAGCAGCTATTATTATTATTATTATTATTATTATTATTATTATTATTATTTAGGTGGTGGGTCATTATTATTCTCAGCACTGCAGTGATAAGCACTGATTAGCATGGTGATGGTGGTGTATGAGGTGTTAGTGTGTGTTGTGCTGATACAGTAAGTGATACAGATCAGATACAGCAGTGCTGCTGGAGTTTTTAAACATTGTGTTTAATCACTCACAGGATGCTGCAGTTACACTGAGGGGTTCAACCCAGAAGACAGTCATTATCATCATCACATAGTATAATGTTGCAATTTTCTTAAAGCTTGATACAAAGGCAATTTTACTACTTTTTTCTTTTGCTTTATTTAACTTTCCTTGTAATGACTCATGTCACAGTTTATATTGGTCCTAAGACTCCACTTTAAGACACTTTAAACATGTTAGAGAAGTAGTTCTTCTGAACCACTAGAGAGTATTAATCATTTTACCAGAAGGTCAAATGTCAACAAATGTTTATTTAAAGTCATTTTAAAAATATGTTAAACTTCATTTTGAATGAGTCTACCCTGAATCAGAGTGCTTTATACAGTTCTAATGAGTGCTGGGATCCACTAGGTGGCGATAGAGGGTAAGAATATACACCTCTGAACATTTTAACACTGTTGCATTTCTCTGCTAAGAAACAAAATATATATTCATATTATTTTACTGATACATTTATATTTATTCCAAATTCTCAGCAGTTTTACATGTATATGAGTCTCACAGCAAAGAGTCTGAATTATGACCATGTGATACTTTTAAATTTGCAAAAATTTCTACATTTCTGTTTTTTTTTCTATCAAGATGGGGTGCTGAGTGTATATTAATGAGAAATAAAATTAACTTTTTTGATTTTAGCATATGGTTGCAATAAAACAAACAGTGAAATTTGTGAAAAAAAAGGGTCTGAATACTTTCTGTACCCACTGTAAAAGGTGAAATGCATCAATTAAAAAATAAATAAATAAAATAAAAATATGCCTATATAAGATATGAGTGGTGTGTATTCTGCACTTACGGACACACTTCGGCAGCCTCTCGCTCCACTTGGGGTCGGCGGTGTCTCGGCTGTAGCAGGTCAGAACTCCCGGGCCGGACAGGGAGTAGCCCTTATTGCAGGCGTACTGAACACTGGAGCCCACAGTGAAGCGGGAACCTGCGACCACCCTGCGGCCGTGTTCAACCAAACCGGGGTCCTGACACACCATTACTGCACACACACACAAACACACACACACAGACACAGATCAGTGAAACTACTTCACTGCTGCTTTAGTATTATATTTGCTTAGTCTTGAATTGTAAAAGCTCTATCCAGTTGTTTTGGATTAGCCACAGCACCTAACCTTGTTGATGCTTTTCTGGCTACCACCATCATGCTTAACAGTCTTTTCTAAACATACAGTAGCTCTGGTCATTGTAACATAAAAATCCTATGGATAAAATACTGTGTTTAATGGTACCAGTTGCTGAAACGACCATCCACTATCCACCATCAAGCTTCTCACTATTAAGCCTTACTCCATTCCCAAAATTCCCATCCCCCTGCCATGAGCACACTGACTAGTGTTCAACCTCAGTCAGTAGATAACACCTCACACCTTATACATGTATATAGGTGTGGATGTTCCCAAGCTGTCCTCTGAAGTGACACTTCATGATCAATTTACATACTGCTGATATCCCATGATGTTTATAATGAAAAATAATATAAAGTATCATTGGTGTTATATAATAAATGTTGAGAATAATAACTGGGTGTGTCTAAAATGTAATAATGGGATCAATTAACCTTAAAGGATGTTTTTCTTTCTATCTAAATCTCCTTAACCTCTCTCTGAACTGTTCGTACCTTTCAGAAGGTGTAGACTGAGTGATAACCGCTGCTGTTCACTCCTGGATCAGCCCACAGGACACAATATGGCTCACATTAAAAATGAAGGGGGTGGATATTGAGCCCTTCCAGCTGTGGCGTCAGATATATGATGGGGACTGAAGTTTATAAAGAATAACAGAGAGTAGCTGCAAATAAAGTATTTGATTTCTAAGGGTGTAGTCACACCAGGCCCAGCTGACTATTACTACTACTACAACATGTATTACTACAGCTATTAAAACAATAATTATCTCTGGATGAACAACAAAAACAGTGTATTTGTAAAGCCATGTCTTGTGTATTAAAACCTGAAACTTCCCAACCCTGGTATACTCCCTGCTCTCCTTATTTTACTCCTCATTTTAATTCCTCTTTCTTTCCTTTCTTTTATTATAAAATATTACATCATCATTGGACACAAATGCATAGTCCCACAGACCAGGACAGGATGTTTAGGCTTTATTTACCTTATGGTTTATTTGGATTATGTGGTTTTGGGAAAACTGATACACAACCCTTTCACATGCCTTACAGATGTATTTATTATGGTAACACTGGCAGCATCACTGATAGAGATAAAGATAGAGACTTTTGTACCAGAAATTGTCCACGTTTTTCCTTATTTTCCTTAATATTTAATTTTCACTGTCAATGTATCATTTCAACTGGTTGGATGCTACCACCACCATGCTTAACTGTTGCTACTCCTCACAATACAGAGCCAATTCCCAAACCATTCCCAGTACAGCGTACGACAAGTTCAAACTAGTATATTTAGCAAAACATACCTTTACAAAAAACACTGACGTGACAACACTTGCATGTCTCTGGCTGTATCTACAAAAAATATATATTTTTCCCTAATTTTTCCAAATTTTCCCACCCATTCAGCTGCTTGTCAGTTGTATATCCCCCATCACTGCTGATGCCACAATACAAGGAGGGTGAAGACTAGCACATGCCTCCTCCAGCACATCTGAAGTCAGCCACCGCCTCTTTTCTAACTGTTGCTGATGCAGCATTACCGAGTAGCATCACAGCGTGCTCGGAGGAAAGCGCAGTGATTCTGTTCCGATACATTAGCTCACAGAGGCCTTGTGCCGATCCACATCACCCTTTGGAGTGATGATGGGAAAGAGCTCCATCTACCCACCCAGAGAGAGCAAGGCCAATTGTGCTCTCTCAGGGCTCCGGCAGCTAATGGCAAGCTGCATGACCCGGATTCGAACCAGCGATCTCCTGATCATTGCGGCAGCGCTTTGTTCCTATTGCAGTTGTGCTAAAGTTATGCGTTCAGAAGTTCCACTTTCCACAGAGATGCTTATCTATCTGAGTGTCAACACTGATTTTATTTATCTGTTGTTTTTAATAGTGTGTGAATATCGCTCAGCCACATTTATCACATCGAGAGCCAACAGACACAGTGTGATTTTGATTGAGCACATACATTATGGGCTATTCTGATGCACACGTGCTCTAGCTAAGTGCCAGGCATTAATGTACAATTTCTCTGTGAGGGGAGAGTCTTTTGCGAGAATAATTCACCACAAACGCTGCCGCTGAAACACCGCGGGACTGCCGACGCGCCTCCACAAAGCCCACAGAGAGATAATTTAATCACCATTTAATGACAACTCTCATTAAACTCAATGCCTTTTGAAATGACTGCGATCTGAATGGTGTATGAGTAAGAGCCATACACACACGAGTGCGTTACACTGACTACTGTATGACTGTCTGAAACGCTTGTGAACTGGAAGCTCCATTTATCAGCTAGTTAGAGTTAGAGAGAACTGCTGTGGGTTTTGTGCTGCTGTTATTATGTTGTTATATTACAGGACATCAGCAAACCTACAGACATTCCATCACTGTCTTTAAATAGACACTAAACCCTAAACCATATTTTTTCCATTAATAGCTGAAATGTGTTCTTTTGTTGTGGTAATGTCTGCCTCTGCAGCGCCCTCTCAGGTTCAACTGTGCTATTATAGGTGAGGATGATGTTTCTGTGTACTTTGGTAAGCAATTTTGCCCCTCCCCCCCGCTGCTGCTGCCCTGCATCTAAACCCATACATCACCCAGTGCCCCTCCCAAACTACCACTCTCATTTTTTAGCCTACAGAAGGAATGGGGTGTTCATAATACAATGGTTTTGGTGGCAAAAGAAAGACCTACATTATTTTCGGTAGATACATTTTAATGTTATGGCTTATTTATAGGTACAATGATAAACCTAAATGCATTTTTTTTTACGTTTTTCTCCCCCTTTTCTTATTAATGGTAAAACAGCAGGAGAACCCCTGATTGTACTGACTGTAGCTTATCTGTTAAAGTACAGTACCAATCTAAAATGTGGACATGCCTTGGGGCAAAAAAACTCTTAAAACACTGAAAAACTTTTAAACTATTCCAGGTGACTCTACCTCATGAATACACTGAGATTAAAATACCAAGAGTGTGCAGAAACTACAAGGTACAAAGTGCTGGTTGTGATTATTGATTCTTGTTCTTAATTTTTCATTACTTGATTATTATTTTAATTATAATGTCTTGTATTGACTTGTCTTTTTTATTTCTCTTTTGACATTGTTCTTAAACTATTTTCTTAAATACATGGTTTTAGTTTTGACTTATCTTAGTTTTAATCATGCTTGAATCATGTTTTATCCACACTTTATTCTTATTTTATTCTTTTATTTCCATTTTATTGTTACATGTTTTTGAAATTTGACTTCTCTTTGTATTTTCTAATTTGTAAAGCACTTTGAATGACTGTTGTGTATGAAAGGTGCTATATAAATAAACTTGCCTTGCCTTGTCTTGCCTTACTGACCTTTCTCACAGGCGGGCACGTCTCCGCTCCACGTCAGATCCCACTGACACATCAGGATTTCAGAGCCCACCACCTGGAAGCCTGGGTAGCACTGGTACGTCACCACCGTCCCGTGGATCAGGTCAGGATGTGACGTGCTCTTCCAGCCGTTGGAGATCTCCGGCAGTTCGGAGCACGTGTCGTTCCGGGCCACCTCTGTGGACACAATGGGGGTTAGCATTAGGGATTAGCATTATGCTAATTGGCCCATTTTTGAATTGATTGAGTGTCTGGTCAATTTGAACCGGATCGTTACTGCAGGGATGAATAGTACCAGCAATTTCACAGTTGGCCACAGTGACAGCGCTGACCTGAGCTGGGATCCAGGAGCCCCACGCAGCCGAGTGGACAGGCGCGGAGAGGAGGCCTGGCGCTGAGGTGACACGCCGTGCACCATTGTGCATGTAAACGAGTCCGCAGCCAGAGAGCGCCGTGCCATCCTTTCACACTGATTGTTCACAGTGCAACGTGCCAAGGTGGGGCACTGCCAAACAGGCTGGCAGCACCGGCGCTAGCTGTGACACCGGCAGCGGAAGGGGCCAGCGCTCCACCAGTCTGACATGTTTGGGCAAAACACGCCACAATGGGACTGTCATAACTATCATCAGTCACCGTTCATTACACACGTAATTGAACTTTCACCACGTCTTCTCACTCACCTTGACTTATCCTCACCTCATAAAAACATGATTTAACCCCCCTCACCCTGCCCTTCTGTCCTACACCACTATTTCAACTACTAAAATGTAATAATTTAGAATGCACCACAAAAAAAGCACCACACTGTAAGCCTGGATAAGTTAAATTTACTTAATAAAATAATTTGAGGAATCTGTTTGCCTTTATGGAGCTCAAAAGCTGATATAAGTATTAAATCTGTATTAAATTTACCTGACTTTTATTAACCTGAAATATTTGATTGGGCAATTTGTTCATTTAATTGCTGTTAAAAATATATTAATAAAAAAAATCTTTTACAATTTTTTTGATTAAAAGATCCACGAATTCATAGATTAAAACTATTCAGTACCATATATTTAGGCCAACTTTATTCCACAAGTGAAGTATATTGATTTGAACTGATGTATCTAGGTTGAATGGTTTAGATTTTTTATCTAAAAATGTATAGATCTTTTATAGTGTTTCAAAATATAATTTTTTTCAACAGCAAATTTCTTTACCTTACAATTCAGAACACAAAATAACACTCTTAAAATCACATGTACGAATTACACCATTAAATACTTCAAGTCGAAGTCAGATGTCAAATGTCATCAAATGTTATTTTTTTAGCTCAGTATTGCCTTGAAATTTATGCAATACTGAAAACTTAAAATTAATTAAACTTAAAACAATAATTCGAATTTGATGTTTAGTTAAGTTTTATATTTCGTTCAAATAGAATACTGCTTTTTTATTACACTTTAAAATGAAATATAATGTCATTGAATGAGTCCGTTTTATTAGATCTAGTTTTTATTCTTTAACTGAATAATATGCCAATATATATATATTTTAATAAATTAAATGCTATAGAAAGAACACTATAGCACATAGTGAGCACAGAGTTAGCAGCTTAGAAAAAAAGTATAAATCTCTAAATAGTTGAGTAAAATTTGGGAATATTCGGTTTTGAATAAAACAGACTTGATTCAAACAAATTTATGAATTACAGTACACAAAGCCATTGTTTTAAAATGTGATTCCAGCCAATGTCCTGCCCTTTTGTACTACACCAAAGTGTATTTCCTAAAGTGTTAAAAATCGGAATGTTATTGACATTTTAATAAAAAATTCGTCAAAAGCTACTTACCAAAGAAATGCACCACGAAGCCGTTGTTGTAGCCGTAGATGTTAGTGGCCGGATCGGACTGGAACTGGATGGTCACGTCAGCCATGGAGGTGTAGAGCTTGAATCTGGGGAGGGATCCACTGTACTGGCCCAGGATGTTGGCTGTAAGGTCATCACCATCGTAAAATGTCAATACGTCGTTCTTACCGAGGTGAAGTCTGCAAGAGGAGATACAAAACCACAGTTATTTAAGACCAGTACAGTGACCGTCTGCTTTACTGGACATCTCTACTTATTATTTCTACCCTCTGACCACTAGGTAGTGGACAATTTCAGATTGAAGCCCATATGGACAAAAACTAGCCCATTTATGTAATGTAAATGTGAGTTTGTGCCCCTGGCTTGGGTCATATCTTTGTTGCTTTATTAGGTAACCATCAAAAAAATATCCAGCCAAGAAGGTCATTTATTTTTACCTTTAAAGCTCTTAAAATTCAGTAAATAACCTAAACTGCCAGGGCTTTAAAAGCTAAAAATGTGTAAACATCTGGAATATAATCAAGAGGAAGATGGATGATCACAAGCCATCAAACCAAACTGAACTAATTGAATTTTTGCACCAGGAGTGTAAAGAATAAAGTTATCCAAAAGCAGTGTGTAAGACTGGTGGAGGAGAACATGATGCCAAGATGCATGAAAACTGATTAAAAACCAGGGTTATTCCACCAAATATTGATTTCTGAACTTAAAACTTAAAACTTTATGAATATGAACTTTGCTTTGCATTATTTGAGGTCTGTAAGCTCTGCGTCTTTTTTGTTCTTCCATCCATAACTGAAGTGGCCTTCTAATTTTCTGCAGAACTTTATATTGTAAAAAGAACATAAATAAAATGTATATTTGAAAAGAAAAGGGAAGTTTGGAAAGAATGCATGAAAGCGATGGAAATAATTCTGAGATAATTTTGAGATTGGTGCAAGGAAATGCCAATTTATGAAGCCTTTGTCTGTCGTAAAGCAGTACTGGAACAGATGGTGTTACTGCTGTTACTCTCTACTGCAGCCGCATTTACACACTTACACTCACACTTACACACACATTCACACTTTCATCATAATAACTAGAAAAAGACACAGAAACACAGATAACTCTGTAACTATTAAAAATAGTAGAAGTCTTTTCTTTAGAGAAATTACAGATTTACTGTTTCCTACACCTTCAAAAACTGGTACAGGAGTAGTCAGGTCTGGCTGACCCACATGGAAACAGCTTTAGCCTTTAGCTCAGCTTAACATGATTAGACTTAGTCTCTTCAGTTTCAGCCGTGTCTGCAAAAATAGGGCTGTTCTAACATTGTCAACTGGTAGTGAATGGTTTTCATTTTAATGTGAGCAAAAAATGTTTTGTTTTTTTTTTGGTTTGAACTCATTCTCTGAAAGTTCATAGTGTGTGGGTTATATAACATGAAAACAGACGGAATTAGATGAAGATAAAAACTTTACTTTTCCAGTCTGTTTACTTTGATGTCAACGATACCTCTATTCCAGCTATCCGGTCCCACTGAGATCTGAGCGAGAACACTAGGCGGGAAGGCTTTGTGCTGGATCTAAATCCAGAGCCACAACTTGAAATAAACACTGAATAATTCAGTTAAATCTTTCTGGCTAATGAATATGTAGAGTTCCGCGCCTGTATTTGCGTAATGGGAATAAAATGATCCATTTATGATAATGCTCCATTTTAGCCCCATTTGAGCAGCTTACTTTCACCAAGAAGGCAGCGATAGCTTCAAGCAGGCTCTCCAGTCATTAAGCAGCCTGTGTGGAATCGTCGGCTGTGTTTGGCGCGGTGTGTTGAGTCTCGGGGGCGAGCGTGGTCAGCGCCGATATATTCACACCGCCCCGGTTCAGAGTCATTTGCATTTTGATGAACTGCTTCAAAAGTTGAGGCTATTTGAACTGTTTACTTTTAAAAGCGGCCCACGTTTGCTCTGATAAACAGACCCGGCGATGCCATAATGCGCGCGAGGGCATCGGAGGGCCCGCATTCGCTGCTCCTTTACGCCACTTTGGAATAATTGTCTTTCAGTGTTTTCCCCGCAGCTACAAATGAACACTGTGTTTATTTGAACCTGCAGGGAAAATGATAATAAGCTGCGACAGAAATAGAAAGCACAGGGACTGAGAGAATTCACCGTTTGTGAGCTGATAATTAATCTATCCATCCTCCACACACACACACACACAACTCATTCAGCTGTAGGAGAAGAAAAGAAGAAAAGAGAAGCTTTAGAAAAGGTTCAGTTCAGCCTAATGAGAAATATAAAAATATAAAAAAATATAAAAAACAAAAAAATGTTTATTTTAGAACTCAATCTCTCTGAATTATATACTCAAACAAACAAGAGTAAATTAGCTTCACAAACAAGTTTGTGGTTAGCATGTTAGCTAAAGGCTAAAGTTTAAGCTAGTTAGTTTAAGTTAGTTAGTTCTGCATCTGAGCTTATAGTTGTTGTAGTGGTATAGTTTGCTTGAAGTTGCCACCTTAAATCATGGTTAATGTATTAGCTTAAGCTGATGTATAGTACATGAGTAAGCTTGAGGCTAATATGCTAGCTCATTAGTAGTGTGTTAACTTAAGGATGAATCATTGTTAGCTTAGAGTTACATAGTTAAAGGGGCACTAAACACACTGCTCCACTGACTCCACCCTCAGCTCAAATTTGAAAAATACTTACAAAATGGGAGGGGTAGTTTAGGAGGGACACTGGGTGATGTATGGGTTTAGGGGCAGGGCACAGATGGATCACACTGGCCAACCAGCACCTGGGTCTAATCTGGTCCACCAGTACCAGCACTGGTCGGCCAGCATGACCAGAATCACCAAAATTATAGGAAATATACTGTACACTATACACAATATACACTTTTTATCCTTGATAATTAAAGACAATTTTAATTAATCCAAAATAAACTACCAGAAAAAGGCTGGTCTAATGCTTGAAGTTTTTATATGTTAGCTCATAGCTTACACTTACCACATACTATTATACGTTATTTATTAAAATTAAGATTTATTTTATTAATATGTCTTATATTAAGGGGCGTCGAGTGGACTATGATTGGGAGACTGCTAGTTCGAATTCTGGTCATGCAGCTTGCCATTGGCTGCCGGAGCCCCAAAAGAGCACAGTTGGCCCTGCTCTCTCTGGGTGGGTAGATGGCACTCTTTCCCCTCATCACTCTAAAGGGTGATGTTAATCAGCACAATCAGGCATCTGTGAGCTGATGTATCGGAACCTGCGCTTTCCTCCGAAAGCACAAAAACATTCTTATATTACTAGACATATAGTTTAGTATTTATGGTATATGTGCAGCAAATCAGCATTAGTGAATAAGCTAAACTTCCACATACTATTTTAAAGTTAGTTATAGTGTACTTTTATAAAGTAGACTGTTCTAATAAACTGGAAAAAAGCAAATACATAATATATAAAGAGCTGATTCTGAGACCGCTTCTTCCCTCAGGCCATCAATTTTTCTTTTTATACCTGTACCTGTGTAATAATACACCTAAAAGTGTAATAATACTTTTACAAATAGTTTTCTAAAGTCAGTAATATTCTATTTCAACCCACCTACCTCCTAAACCCACAGAACAAGTTAATGTTAACATATGCTGATGAAAACTATGAAAGCACTCCAGATCATTAAAGTATTATGGAATGTAGTGTAGCTGTCACACACTGCAAAAAAACTAGCCTAAGCTAATGAATAGATAAGCAGGGGAGCAGCTCTCGGCCGCTTCTCCAGAACAGGCTCGTCGTGACAGGCGTCAGGAGAGGCAGAGGATGGCCCGTATTAATATTCACCACCAGCGAACCTGAAGAGCACTTTGGAGAAACTGATAGCAGCAGAAAAGCTCCATCCTCTTGTACCCATCAATCACACGTCTCTCAAATCCGTGCCACCGTTCACACGGCGCCACGACTGCATTTACATAAGCGAGTGCGTTCGGGTGTTTGAGGGACGGGCATCCCCCAGGACTCCAGAACTGGAAACGACAGAATTACGTCATAAAAAAATCATCAATTGTTCGTGTCATCAATGTACAGTATATAAGCCATATGAGTTTGAGCATCACTGCAGGAAAATACACAGATTAAAGTTTAAATTAATTACTTTCTGAATGCTTTAAATTCCACAATCAAAATATGAGCTCTAATATTTATATAGAGGGTTCCTACAAAAAACTTCCTAACACATTCGTAAGCATTGAATAACTTATTTGTAACAAGAAGCTGAAGAATAGAATGGTTAAGTAAAACTGTTTTAGATAGGTGGTTCCTATGGTGTTGCTAAGTGGAGGCTATGGGATTGCTATGGTGTTGATTAGTGCTTAAAATATGGGTGCCATGTTTGAGGTGGTTGATATGGTGTTGCCTAGTGGTGGTAAGGATGTTGTTAACTGGTTGCTAGGCAATTTATATGGTATCCCAGGTTTTTGCTATGGCGTCTCAGGTGGTTGCTAGGGTGTTGCCTAGTGGTGGCAAGGGTGTTGCTAAGTGGTTGCTAAGCAATTCATATGGTATCCCAGGTTTTCGCTAGTGTCTTAGGTGGTTGCTAGGATGTTGCTTAGTGGTGGCAAGGATGTTACTAAGTAGTTGCTAGGAAATGTATATGGTATCCTAAGGTTTTGCTTTAATGTGTAAGGTGGTTGCTTGAATGTTGCTAAGGGGTTGCATGGATGTTGCTAAGCAATTTATATGGTATCCCAGGTTTTTGCTATGGTGGCTCAGGTGGTTGCTAGGGTGTTGCCAAATGGTTGTTATGGTACCAAGTTTGGTTGGTTGGGTAATGCTAGTGCACCAAGAAATAAAAACGGTGCACAACCCATTTATTCCCATTAGAAAAAAAAACTATTTAAAAAATAATATAATCAGATCAAAGAATCTGGAATTGGAACGATACACGATGCAAAAATACAGCAGAAAAAAATGGACTGATCAAAAAAGGAGTTTTTTTCATGGTTTATACAGTTTAATAAAATATTTAATTATCATTTCTTTTTATAGAACATTTTAGATTTTAGTGGTTTATATTGGAGTTTATAATTATATATACATATATATATATATATATATATATATATATATATACATATATATATATATATATATATATATAATTTTATAGTCATAAGACATCTTATCATCTTGTGGATCCTGGCATTAGCTGTATATGATTACTCAAGTGATTTTGTGTATTTTATAAAGTGTCTGTGGCTTTACAAATCATTACTGCTGATTATGATTACATCACATGAAATAAATATATAAAACACATATATTCACTCAGGTACAGACTTATCCTCTCCTGAAACTGAACCTGTACAGACAGTGAATATATGTAGATATGGTCTGGCTGTCAAACCTCAGACTAAGCCTGCAGTAAAAACTTGTTTTTTTCACTGGTGAATCACGCAGGCTTTGTCATCATGCGCGTGCTACACGTGTGCGTGTGTATAACTGCACATGTACGTGCATACTGTTTCTAATCATTCGGATCGAATGGGCTTAAGCAGGTCTAATTAAACGGGACGTTGCCCTCAGGGCAGCAGCGCTGGAGTGGATCTGCGTGTCTTGGTCTGCTGCCTGCACGTCAGTGGACACATTTGGGCTTAACTAACTCTCCTAGCTCTCCCCGGAATACAAATGTGGACATGTGGAAGGAGCCAGAAAAACAGAGAGAGAGAGAGAGAGAGCTGGAGGAGTGGAGAAACAGAGAGACTGAGCCAGAGTTCCCTGCGGTGACGAGAAGAAAAACTAATCTATCCCTGTCCTCCAGCTCTCAGTACCTAGGCCATGTTGTTGATATATAATAAAACTAAAAAAATCTTCGCCTGGGAGACCCAAAGATATTAACAAACTTTTTTGGGAGTAAAACAACATAACAGATGTACGTGAGCTTTTGTTGGAATTAGTGCTGGACGATTCTGGCCTAAAAAAAAATTGTGATTTTTTTTACAAATAATCCAATTTTCGATTATAATCAATTTTCCCCCTACTAAAAGTCAAACTATACATGACATAAAAATGGTTCAAGGCTGAAACTATGTTTACCTGTTGGAAAAAAAGATTAAACAGATAAAATGTCTGTATGTATGTATGCTGGAATTTGACAAAAACATTGCTGAGGAGAACTAAAGTCACGGAGAAGAACAAATAAATCTCATTCGTAACATTCATAATATTAAAATTACACTTATATTGGCCAGTTTATCATAAACCCAAAGATTGTTTCTGATCTCTTGGTACATAATTTGTTTTAGCCACTCAGTGGTCAATTTCTGAACACAAAGCTGTTCTAAGACTGGATATTGTTTGGACCCAGTCCTAATCTAGAAATGAAAACACCAGACCTATTTTATGAGATTTCTTTTCCGTAAAGTTATGCATTACGCAACTGTCCAAATCAATGCAAGCTAAATGGATGCAAGCTAAAATGCTAGCCATCCTTAAACAATATAGTATGATTTGATCAAATACTACATAAAATTAATATAATGTATTTACTAGTGCATCTCAAAAAAATACGAAATATCCCTGAAAAGTTACTTTATTTCAGTAGTTCTGTTTAAAATATGGAAGTGATCTATTTTTAGCATTTGTTTCTTCTTTTATTGTTGATGATTATGGCACACAGCCAATGAAAACCCAAAAATCAGTGCCTCAGAAAATATATAGAATATTATATAAGACCAATTAGTACTTTTGGCAGTGTGGGCAGTGTGCCAGGTCCTGCTGGAAAATGAAATCTGCATCTCCATAAAAGCTGTCAAGTGCTGCAAGATTTTGTGGGAAAACAAAACTGCACTGACTTTAGACTTGATAATAAAACACAGTGGATCAACACCAGCAGATGACAGACATGTCTCTCCAAAGCATCACTGATCATCAGTAAATTTGACTTTTTATTTAGAAATCAAGAGATCAGAGTCTGGAGGAAGAGTGGAGAGACGCACAGTCCAAGAGGAGTATGGGGGGGTCATATTTTAGACCAAACAGGTAAAAGCTGCCACTGTACAGTATAAAGCTGCCACTTTACTAGAGAAAGGACCTGTTAGAGAACAGCTCTCTCAGCACTGCTTAGATTCAGTACCTTTCTTAAGACATTCTGAAATACCACCGAGCTGAAAAAAGCACTTGGCTGAGTGTGATGGCCCTCTCCACGTGTCCCTGAAGGACTCCAAAAGCAGGCTCGGCCTTGCCGGAACACGCTTTTAAAGAGATTGAATGAGGTCCCGAACAATAAAAAAATGAGGCTTTTCTGCTGATTTAACTCTCTTGCTTTTTAATTAGAAAAGTTAAGTATCGGTTTTTGAAATGCCAAAGAGTTGGCCTGCCTCCCAGCCAGCACAGGGTTTTAAAACCAGGGCTTATTAATCACCACGGCCGACAAAAATCTATTGCCCTCAGGGGCATAGCTCACACCCACCCGGCCCGGGCACGGGGCTTACTGCCAGCCCAGAGCCTGGCCAAGGAAGACAGATGGCAGCAGAGGAGTTTTAGCTTTTTTAGTGGCGTAGGCCACCCCAAGACTCATAGGGCCCTATATTACACCCCACCAACAGTCTATTTTCATGCCTTTTACCTGTGCCATTTAAATAGCAAAAGTGATTGTAAATATAATTACGTTAATGGACGTGGTGGTTTTCACATGAGGTGTTTTCAGGACATTTCTGGTGTATTGCTATCTTGGCAATAGAAAACCCAGGTGCTCCACTGACTAAAATGAACATAGACAGATGTCAAGAGTCAGACGTTCACTGCTATCTTGGCAATGATCGTACACAAACCCACAGCTCATGCCTGTTGGCATTGTTACACCCCCCAGGCGTGGGTAGGTAGTAGCAGTTATGTGACCCTGGGGTTAGCAGGGCCTGGATAGAATCTGGATGCAGGATACAGAGAAGACACGGTGAGACAGTGTTTTCAGTTTCAGGTCTCAGATTCATCTCTTTTCTTTATTCAACAACATACACAAACCAAATCACTTTAGTCTTTTTTTTCCTCTTTCTTTAGCAGTTTCACGAACACATTGCATATTTCTGCACTCCTCATACAGATCACACAGAAGATACTTAACCTTCTTAGTTACCCAAAACTCTGTATCTCACAATACATCTCTAGGTCCACATTACTGTTACCTTGATCAGCAAACCTCCTCAACACTGTTACTACAAAATATATATATATATATATATATATATATATATATATATATATATATATATATATATGTATATAAGAATATATAAAAAATATTACTTCATATTAATATATTTATATACGCATACATATACCAATACTCACACATTCTACATTAACACCCTTCATTACACAGTTATTAATTAACAAAATTCCATTAACTTGTACTAAGCACACTTTAACTCCATGTTAGTGCTTTTAATATCTCATTTTAAGTTGAGTTTTTTAAAACTTGTATCTGCTTAGAGTATTTTTAATTGACCAAAGTAATAAACGTGAACATAACTAAATAAAACAGGAATACTAATTAGAGAAATGTAAAACTGTAGCTTATTCAACTGTAATAAACCCCATGCTGTGGTTGGCAGAGGCTCTAGCTTCACCTAACAAAGCCAAACAGGCTCTTTAATAGAGAGTAGAATTAAACTGGACACTTTAGAAACACTTACTTCACCTACAGAGACTTAGTTTAGTTTTATATATACATATTTTTAATTAACTCAATTATTTATGTGTTTTTAACATACACAATGCGTGTTACTGAGTCAAAATGGCTGGTGCCGCTTAATACAGGCGCGAAATGGCGGCAGCAAGGCGCGTAATTACTTCAATGAGTTAACTAGTGTTAGCGGGAAGAAAATAGAGAACAATAGCGTCGGCCAGGTGTATAATTAGCAGGCCGCGGTAGCTAATGCTAGCGTCAGAGTAATAGGAAACAATAGCGTCGGCCAGGTGTATAATTAGCAGGCCGCGGTAGCTAATGCTAGTAGAACTACACGAGAAAATAGCGACAAACGGACACTATTACAGAGCGGAGATAACAAATACTACAGCGAAAACACACGAGAGATAGCGACGGACTGAAACACGGTTAAAGAGCGGGTATATCTCACGCCAGAGCGAGGGGAATAACAGCGGAGCGCCGGCTAGGCGCGGTTAGCGAGCGGCGGTGGCTAATGCTAACGGCGGAGAAATACAGCGAGAGCGCCGGCCAGGCGCGCAGTTAGTGGGCTGCGGGAGCTAACGCTGCCCGATGCTGAGCGTCCACCAACACACAGGACCATAGCGGCTCATATTACACACCGTAACACTTTCAAAGCTCAAATAACCCTATTATAGTGCTTTAGAAACATGTATACTTGCACAGTTTCACATATTTCCCCACCTGGATGCAGGATACAGAGAAGACACGGTGAGACAGTGTTTTCAGTTTCAGGTCTCAGATTCATCTGAGATCTGAAATAGCAATGCACCAATGTGGAATAACTCATCAATAACTCAATAACTCCATTTTAATGTGGAATAACTCATCACTTTACCAAAAGTCTGTGAAAAGCACTTATAAGTGTTCATTAGTTGTTATGTGCATTTACAGAACAATTTTGATTATAACATATAGCAGTTGTGAATGAACTCAACATCTATTAAGCTTTAGGAAACAGGTCTCACCAATAATGTTAAGAACAGCAAATGCAAACATATTATAATGCATTATATCGCTTTGTGATACAAAGCTTTATACTGTGGTGTTATAATGTTTTATGTTTGAGATTATAAACATTTATGTATAGTTAGAAAGGCTTATGTCAAGTGTTATAAAGCATTATGTATGCTTTGTGAAGCTTTATGAATGCATTTATAATGCTTTATAGATACCTGATTCATAGAAAGGGTTACCCAAAATGTTTTGTCCCAAAATACGGGACATCTGGCCACACTATAACAGTTCTGCTGACCAGTCAGGACCAGACTACACACAATCTGGCCCAGTCCAAGTTCATTCAACCCCATTCATCACCAAATTATCACATCAGGTCCTGCACCCCCCTAACCCTCCTAACCCCCCCTCCCTCCTGACTCCAGCTGGCCAGGTGTTGAGGCGAGCACCTGCACGCTCGGCCGGCGAGGCTGCATCTTAATGAGCGCCGGGCCGGCCCTCCTGTTTATGCTAAATCAATTAATCAGTCGTCATTATGCACACTGGTCCTGAGTAATTGCGGGCTGGCGAGCGCTGCGTAATGATAATGGGAGAGCGAAAGCGTTCTCATTAGTGGGGAGAAGTGGGCGACCACCCCTGTAATGAGCCCACCAGCACATGCGGCCCCCTCCCTCCAGCTGCGGCTCCTTTCACAGCTCCCATTCATTCACTGGGGAACAGAATGCGTGAGTGGGCTGATCTGTAGCCCCACATAGAGGCTTCCTGAGAAAAAAAATATGGAGCAGGTAGGAGCTTAAAAAAGGACACTTGCTGCTGTTCCTAGGCCTGCAATGCATACAGTATAACATACAACATAAAAAAAACTGATACAAGACATGATTAAAACAATTGAAGGAAATCTGTTATTTCATCAGTTCTGTAGTGAGTCTGAAGGTATGAGAAACAAATAAGCGGAATCAGCCTGAGAAACGAGTCTGAAAAGAAGAGAAAGAGTTCTGTGAGTGCTTCACCCCATGTTAAAATGTGTTAAAATCCATTATATTACAATATTTGTGGTATATCACAGTATTTAAAAATATATATATATATATTATTTTGCCGTTTTTTCATTATTTTTAAATGTTCTGCTTTGTAGATTAATACTACAGTCATGCGAACTTTAAAGAAAAGCATCTGGTAAACAAAAAAATTGTTAAACAAACCAGAAAATGCTTTATATATTAAATTATTATAGCTCAATAAATATGACCATGAGTTTCTCGTGTCAGTCTAAATGTTTAATAATATGTGATGTTATATCTAATTCTCTCCCATTTTTCTCCCAATTTAGCTAGGACTCTCTCTTTTCGAACTGCTGCTGATGCGGTAGCATTGCCGAGTAGGATCACAATGCTAACGCTCGGTGGAAAAGCGCAGCGACTCGGTTCTGATACATCAGCTCACAGACGCAGCCTTGAGCAGTGCTGATCAACATCACCCTAGGAGTGATGAGGGGAAATAGCGCCATCTACTGTACCCACTCAGAGAGAGCAAGACCAATTGTGCTCTCTCAGGGCTCCGGCAGCTGATGGCAAGCTACATGACCGGGATTCGAACCAGCATTTTCCCAAACATAGTGGCAGCTCTTTAGAACACTGGACCATTTGCATAATGTTTAATAATGTATTGTTTCTTCTCGTTTCTCTTCTCAATTAGACATTTACTGATGATGATTGTATAATACTCTGGTTAGGTATGAAGAAAAGAAACAGTGTGAAGAAGAAAAGCAGTAAAACAGTCATATAGAAAGGGATATGTCATACAGCCAGTGCTGCTCACGCTGCTCACCAAAGGCTGGTTTTGGGACGGAGCGTGTGCCCATCGAGGGCTTTCTGAGGAAACGTGACCCAGAGACAGAAACCCTGACCCCTCTCCATCTGCTCCAGTGATCTGCTCACCCTCAGCTTTCTGAGAATCTGCTATAGCAGCACTGATGAGCACTGAGGAATGTGTGTGTGTGTATTACTGTGTGACAGAGAACAGAGATCCCGTATCGAACGCAGTCATTAATGCTCACATGGTGGCCCATCCACAGGAAGAACGGCAGATGAACTCCGACAGTTTTCAGCACAACACACCCGAGGTGCAGCGTCTCCACGTAATGACGGAGCCGCGAGCGCGGAAAATAAATGCAAATGGGAAAACAAATCCTAATCAGAGGACTTAAATTATTTCCTAATTTGTGACAGAAAATCTGGGAGTGTTTTGTGTCTTAATAAAAAGTTTCCAAATCATTTTTCAATTAAGCAATAAAACAAAGCAAACAAAAGCTTCAAACTTTTATATAAAATTGTAAGCTACTAAATATACAGAATATAGTCAAATAGAGTGCCAGTCAAAATTAGATGTGTTTTTTTTTTATTAATATATATATATTTTTTTTACGATTTTCTACATTGTTAGTTAAATATTGAAGATATTAAGATATTATTGAAGTATTTTCTCAGTGTCTTGAAAGAAGGAGTTCCTGGAGGTGCTGAACAATAGTTGCTGCTTTTTCTTCATGCTGTGAAGCTCCAGCTCTTGGCTTTATTAATTAAATCACCTCAAGTCACCATCTCAGTTCATCAGATTTAGATCAGGGGGTTGGATAAGGTGGAGGACAAACACTATTTCAATGTTTACTACATAATTCCATATGTGTCCCTTAATCATTTTTATGTCTTTAATTTGAATCTACAATGTGGAAAATAAATTAAAGAAAGAAAGAAATAAAGAAAACATTAAATGAGAGGGTGTCCAAACTGTACAATAGCATACATTAGCATGTATATTTATTGAGTATTGTAATATTAAGCCTGTTTTATTACACTATGTAAGAACATAGGGTTCCAGAAGGTGATGAAAAGGGTTCTAAATGATTATTTGTGTTGGTACAATACTTTTACAGAACCAGAGGCCAGATTATAAAATCTACATGCTGCAGATTCATACTGGATATAAATATTTCCTTTGTTATTACTATCAAACTACTACCTTAACACTGTAAAAACTACACACACTGCAGAGTCATAATGGATTACAATAACTCTGCAGTTCTTACTGGCTTAGACTGTATAAACTCTATAGGCTACAGATTCATACTGGATTAGAACAATACCACTGCTTTAATATGTCAGACTGTAATATGTCTACACACACTGCAGATTCATACTGGATTCGAACAATACCACTGTTTTAATATATTAGACTGTAACAACTACACGCATTACAGATTTAACTGGATTCGAACAATACCACTGTTTTAATATATTAGACTGTAACAACTACACACATTGCAGATTCATACTGGAGTAGGACCACACCACTCTTATTGCCGTCACACTGTCAAAACAATACAAATTGTACATTCATACTTGTTTAAAATCACACCACCATGCCACACATTTATAAACTCCACACACACTGCAGATTCATACTGGATTACCACCAAGTCTGTAAATATCTTTAAAGTGGTTTTAAACGTCTACTGGTTAAACTAATCCACCTCAGGCAGGCCTTTAGAGCAGCTTCCCGCCTCGAAACTTTACTCATCGCTGATGTTCTTCAGGCCGCAGTGGAAAGAACTCTCTCTTTTTAAAAAGCTCAGAGATGATTCATCACAAGTCGTCCGTCTACGGTTCTCTGAGTGGGCTGTGATGCTGTTAACGCTGTTAAAGCAGAAAGCGATCTTTCATCCTCGGCCATTCGGATTTTCCTGGGCCAGTTTTGGTCGTTAGCCTCTAAAATTGAGCTTAGATGCTGGTCAAATTTCAGCAGCTCTAATGATCCCAGTCACTGAGCGCCTCTATATACTATATACGCGTGGGCGGTTCCTTAAGGCTCTGTGCCTTTCACTCCATCATCTAATTGCTTCTGCTGCAGACACACACACACACACAAAGACACACACACACAAAGACACACACAGACACACTCAGCAGTGGTGAAAGCCAACAGTGAGGTCATCAGCTGCGCCAAAAGGCCAAACACGCTTAATAGGTAAAAAAATAAGTGTAACAAATGAGGAGTGTGCTGGAGAGCTGCGTGCAGAGGAAGACAGGCACAGCAAATGTAACAGGACACACACACACACATACACACACACAAACACACACACACACACACTCATGCACTTTCATTAGCAGCCATTAGACAAAGCCTCCTGACAGAGAGATCAAGCTTGTTAGCACAGAATTAACAAGGCTACACTGGGTCTTCACTGCCAGGGCAAATTGTCCTCACACAGACACACACACACACACACACACACACACACATATTAGAAGAGGACTGCAGCTGACTCTCAGTGTGAGCTGCAGTCGCTGTAAGGCTTCCCACCACAGAGAATCACCAGCTGACCCGTCCATGCTCCACCTATTAGTGCTCTTTATTGTTGCTCCTGTTATGAAGCTTAATAAGACCCACATACACGTCAGATAAATCACATACACAACAACAAGCACATACTGTATATAGATCATAAATTATTGTACTACAATAATGTGAGAAATATTGGACACCCCATTAAAACTCTCAGTAATAACAGATGTAGTGATGGGACGTAATATACTGTATTTTTTGGACTATAAGTCGCACTTAAAACCCTTAAAACCCTTCCCAAAACATTGTCAGTGTGTCTTATGTATGAATTCTACCAGTCCGGTATTAAGAAGCAGTAAAGTCACTTTACTGAAGTACATGAAGTATATATAGTGTCCTGATTATGAGTATGATATAACTGTGTAGTTTGACTTTACCAAGACTGCAGGTCATTCAATCAGAGGGACATTATAATATGTATTAGATATCATGCATACTGGTGCAGCATACATTATTACTAGCAAATATAAGCAATACAACTATGTCAGATCTCTGATAGACATACAACAACAAAATGTATTTCTAAATAGTGGTTAATAGTTAAATATGTGTATAAATTTGATAATGTCCAAATCTCATTTGCTAATTCGTCTTGAACTCGTATCTGAATCTCTGACTCACACTTGGATGTCCAGCATGATTCTCTTGTCCTCCTCCACGTGGATGCCCCAGATGCAGTCCTGCCCTTTGTCATAGGCCTCGGGCCAGTTTGGGGACAGAACGACTCCGGCTGAATCTGTAATTTCTCCACTGCACACAGCTGCCAACACACACACACATACACACAATATATATATATACAATGAGCGAGAATACTACAGGGTAGAGTAGTGGGTAACAATACCACCTATCCATTTTAACAATAGGGTTTGATTTCCAGGCTGGGTAAAAAAAAATCACCAAAAAAAGCACCAATAATCAAATCAAATCAAATCTAATTAACACGGGTGTGAAGGTGAGTGAAAAATGTAGTTATATAAGGTAAATCACAATAGTAAAACATTAAATGCCGCATATTCACAAATTAATATAGTGTATTAATACATTGCACATTTAAAACAAACTTCCTTCCACTACCAGATCAGGAGAATCTCTCACTATATTTAATAAACTCCTGAAGACAGAGCTCTTCAAAGAGCTCTTACTCTCCTAACACCTCTAACTAACTACCTTCTACTACCAGATCAGGAGAATCTCTCACTATCTTTAATAAACTCCTGAAGACAGAGCTCTTCAAAGAGCACTTACTCTCCTAACACCTCTAACTAACTACCTTCTACTACCAGATCAGGAGAATCTCTCACTATTTTTAAGAAACTCCTGAAGACAGAGCTCTTCAAAGAGCACTTACTCTCCTAACACCTCTAACTAACTAACTACTTCGAACCTCATTTTCTTCTTCCCCTCCTTCACTCCTCTATCCTATTATTTCCCTTTGACCTCCTTTAGGCCCTATCTAAAGACGTTTTTACCTTTAACTTCTATTATGTTTGTACTTCACTAATGTAAATGTAAAATAAACAGATGTTTACAGGCATAGACTGAGATGTGTATTCCAATGTATTGTGACAAATTAGTGGGCAAAAAGCCTTTGGTTTGGTGAGTGTGATGAACTATGTAAGACGGGTGCTACTGACTGTTCAGCAGCCTGATGGCCTGGGGGAAGAAGCTAAGTTTGACCCGCCCCTGCTTTAGAATGCCTGTGATTTTAACCCTTTACTCTGTGTGTTGTTTTATGACTATGTATTCCCCAGCCCACATCAGTCCGATTTGATTGCTCTTTATATTAAGCTTTACTACTAACTCATTTCTGTATGTTGTTAGGTACTTACCCCGGCAGGCTGGCTCTGTCTCGTTCCACTGAGGGTTCTCAGGGTCCACACACTCTATGGTGACCGAGCCCTGCTCCAGAGTGTATCCCGGCTCACAGGAGAACTCCACCACTGTGCCTGGTCCATACGACAGATCACTGCTGGAGAAGTTCCCATACTTCACAAAGGGCTTGTAGCAGGTGCCCTTCGCAAAGGCTGAAAAACACATATTTAAAATCTCAGGCCTTAAATTCCAAACCATTTCCAAGCATTTAGAAACTTAAAAAAAAATCACAAAGCAAAGTTACTGGAGTCTTGTATAGGTCTTGTGCCTATGCTGTTGTAACCTGATGTTCAGAAGAATGAAGCTCATGACTCAGTCAGTAAGGTACCTTCATATCGAACGGCGATTCCAGTGCAGGTCCCCGTCTCGTCCGTGGTGAACTCCACAAACAGGTACCTGCCTGTGCTGACCACTCCTTCATTAGGAAGATACTCCACTTCATAGGAGTCGTATACGGGTGGCGAGTCGATGTTGTTCCCGTTCTTGATCAGGAGCCTGCAGAAAAGATAAAAACAACAAAACATCACTGGAGTGAGTTCAGAATTGTTCAAAACAACTAAAGTGAAGATCAAAAAAAAAAGAAAGCAGAGGCTTTTAAGTCGAGCTTTTCGTCAGCGGAGGAAGGCTCAGTGGTGGAGCGGCTTCATTAAAGAGCCATTTGTTAGCGCAGCCTTGAGACACGGCAGTTACAGTACAAAAATGTAATTAAATCTCCACTTCCCATATCTCTGCCGCGGCCTCTGTAGTCGCTCCATTAATTTGCATGTGGGGATGCTCTTAATTATGCAGAATGACACGGAGTGGCTTGGATTCCACAGATGGAGCATCGGAGGCTTTGAGGCACTTTGTTCTATGTGTGTGTGTGTGTGCACTCAAGTGTGCGAGTGCGGGGTTCAGGGCTGTACCCTTGGCAGAGGCGCGTGCCAGGCAGAATGCGTCCTACAATTGGGCGCTGTCCAGGTTAATGATCTAACAGCCTGGGATCTGTTGTGTAATTAGGCTGCCTTTACAAGCTCTCGTTTCCCACTTGCAATGTCGAATTTGTGAACTCATCGCAATCGTGGCTGGCTAGTTAGCTAGGCTGTCTCTTAAAGGGGTCCTAGAACGGAAAACTGTATTTGTTTGGCATAGTTCAATAATCAGAGTTCGTTATATACACAATAATGTAGCTAATTCAATGTTTAGGGTTTACAGCTATATAATGTAAAAATAATTTGTTTTTTTTTTATGCAGCAAAAAAGGCATTGGTACCTTTAATATCCCACTCATTCAGCTCCTTGTCAGCTGTTCATCCTCCACCACATATGATGCCACAACACAAGGACGGTGAAGACTAGCACACGCCTCCTCCGATACATGTGAAGTCAGACTCCACCTCTTTTCAAACTGCTGTTGATGCATCATTAACGAGTAGCATCACAGCGCTAACGCTCGGAGGAATGTGCAGCGACTCAGTTCTGATACATTAGCTCACAGATGCCTTGTTCTGATTGATATCACCCTAGGAGTGATGAAGGGAAGGAGTAGGATGGAAGGGAAGGGGGGCAATTTGTGCTCTCTCAGGGCTCCAGCAGCTGATGGCAAGCAGCATGACCGGGATTCGAACCAGCGACCTCTTAATCATAGTGGCAGTGCTTTAGACTTCTGGTTGACTCAACTTATTGTTAAAACTTTGATGCTGATACTTTTGCTAAGGCATTTTGCTCCATCATCTTGATAAAATAGTGAATTTGTTTGTAGTGTACTCACAACAGAGCTCTAAAGAGTGTCCTTAACCAGCACTTACCTGTCGTCATCCTCGGCCAGGGCCACTTTCTCAAAGTGGACGTGCAGCCTGTGGCCCTCAGGGGCCTGCAGCACCCAGTGGCAGGTGAGGTTGTTACTGTAGTTGCCTGGAAAGCCGGGCGAGACAATGCGGCCCAGCGTGGCATTTTTCACCATTCCTCCACAAGCAGCTGACAAACAGAGTATACAGGAAGAAGAGAGAGATAGAGAGAGAGGGAGAGAGAGAGATCAGGGGATGGAGGGAGAAAAATAAGGGGAGGAAACACAAGAATGAAAGGTTAGCGACAGTAGATTGTAAGTGGGAGATAATGGAAAGTAAACGTATCCAAACACTGCAGCGTCCCCTCGGACAAAAGAGCCAATCCAAGATGAGTAAAAAAAGGTCAAGAGATAAAGAGATGGAACTGCGGTGTTTGTGTGTGTGTGTGTGTGTATGAGTGAAAAGGAAGAAAGTGAGATAAAGACAGTAATTTTGTTCTGTGTATCTGCATGGGTGTAAGGCAGCATGTGTGTATGTTGGCCTGTGTGTGTGTGTGTGTGTATGTGTATGTGTGTATGTATATGATAAGGTTGTCAAGGCACTAGAAGCGTAGAATCACAGTGTTTAATGCCAATGCTTTACTATATGGCATTGATGGTAAAAAAACTGTTAAAGAAGCAAAAATAAAAATATATATTTCTTGCAGAATTCTTATAGATCATATCACCAGCTGTTGGAGCAGTGTATCTGATAGTCTGACATTGGGTGCTCTATGAAAGTGACATTTTATTTCTGAAGTCGTATAAGCATTTAACAAGCATTTCCTCAATCCAAAGTGTAACATATGTACCAGGAATACTGTACGCCATAGAAGGCTATTATTAGTACTCGTAGCTCTCCAGCCCAGACGGTTGTTGAACCCAATTGCAGAACAGCTGAATTCAAAACAGGTAAATCCAAGAAAAAGGAATAAATAAATAAATAAATAAATAAATAAATAAATAAATAAATAAACACACTGCTCCTCATGCAGGATCGAACCTGTGTTATCAGGGTCACGGTCCAATACACTACCGCTGCCCCGGCTAGTGAATTGGGACACAGCCAGAAAAAAAAAAAAAAACCTTATAAGAAGATAGGGAGCTCAAGAACGGGCGGGAAAACGAGAACGGGTGGAAACTAAAGTCACGCCAAGAGCGACAGAAAGAGACAGGGGAGGTATGTAAACAAAAGCTCACCAGAGAAGCATTTTATTTATTTATTTTTATTATTTTCATATCGTTCATTATAGTGAATTCTTAGACTCTTAGAGGACAGTGCAAAAGTCATGGGAAATTACTATTTTCGGAATTTAATTCTTATATGTACTGACATATAAAAGGATGTGTTTCCAATAGCAAGAGCTTTCAATCCAGAGAGAGAGAGACTGGAAGCTGTGTGTATCAGGAGGGGCTGCTGCTGTATCATTTCTCTGCAGCTGTAGGGAACCCGACTGTCCAGCCGGCTCCAGGCCAGAGCTCTGGAGCTTTACTCATGCAGCTCGTCCTTAATTAAGCTGCGGATGTCAATGTGCTGGTTAAGCTCTGTACAGTGGCGCTCTGCCACCAGCAAACAAGGCCAAGCTGCCTTCATGCCAAGCGCAGAACAAAACATCTACCAGGGTCACTGTCGGATTTACATTTTGGAGGTGCTGCTCATAAGAATATTTGGTAATGAACTACATTAAACTATAATTTACTGACAAAACAAACAATGCACCAAGAACATAATTGTTGGTTAATGGATTGAACTTTTATACTGTATGTATGACTTTAAGGAACACCTCTATTGTTTAATAGTCCAGTAGCAGTGCTGTATAGACCACTGAAGTCGTGCGTCATTCTGTAGTCCTCGTACGGCTGCCGTGTCTAAGCGATTTTTCCCTTCTGTGGTGAATAAATCTGTTCAGACCCCTGTACGTTTTATTCTGTGTACATTTTCCTCCTGAACATCACTGGATCATCTGAATTACGAGATCGTTTAAGAGTTGTAATGAGAAAAATGCTAACTTTAAGGGATGTAGGCGGGATTTGTAGATTACCATCTGTGTTACTGTAGCCTTTCTGTCAGTTCCAACCATTCGGACATTTCTCTGTTTACCTTTTTTGATCAACAAGGTGTTTGTAATGTTAAATCCTTGGTTTTAACCCTCTTTCACACACTTTTACAAATGAAAAAAATGTACATCATGAATTGGAAATGAAAACATGTACAGTATCAGTCAAAACAAACTTTGTTGTCTTTCAAACCAAGTTTGAAACTGAAGGACTGTGACACTACATATTGGTGTTAAAATCAGGTTGACCAATCAGAACAGTGTTCCTTATAATATAATATCAAAAAGGAGTGAAACAGCCCTTTTCTGGACTATTTTCCACAAAAACAATAGATTAAGGGGTAAATGTTTTTAACAAATGGTTTAAACAGTGTTTGCATCAGTCAAAGTCTTATTTCAGGCAATAAATGAAAAAGAAAACAAGGGTTTCCATCATATGGTCTCTTTAAAAGTGTCAGGAGGCGGGATGGTTGCATCTTACCCAGGCATTTGGGCTCTTTGCCGCTCCAGTAGGGCATGGTGGCGTTGCGGCAGGTGAGGGAGGACGGGCCCTGGAGCTGGTAGCCGGTCAGGCAGAAGAAATAGGCCTCTCCTCCAGCGTGGAGGCTGCTGACCGAGACTTCTCCATTAGCCGGGGTTTGTGGGAAGGCACAGCTCAAAACGAAGGCTGAGGAACGAGAGAAAATAAGAGAGAGAGAGAAAAAAAAGAGGCAAGAGGTGAGTTTACATTCTCAGAAGAGTCTGTATTGATATAGCATTCTTTACTCTTTATTTGCAACACTTGAGATATCAATGCTTCTATTGAACAGTTACTTTAATCAAATGGATAAATCTTTGGTGATATATTGGTATATTGGTAAATTGATACTGTGGTATGTTGAAATTATGTGAATCTGACACCAATAAATCCATAATTCCTGGTATTTGCTTATTTAGAAGTATTGTATCCATTTCAGTAACTCAGATGCAATGAAGTTGGCTGTTGCATGGTCTAAACTGAACAAAGTGACCATTTATTTGCAACAATTTATTTAAAAAAATATATATATAACATTTAAAATAATAAAAACAATATATAATAAAATAATACTTTCACAGTTACATAGCCTCATAGCAACAGTGTACTGTCCAGTTGGGACAGCGTACTAACTGCATAACAACCACCTGGGATACCACAGTGTCAGCTTGGTATTTGCATAGCAACCACTTAGCTGTACCACAGCAACCATCTCTGGTACCAGAGAAACAACTAATCAGCCTCCCACAACAATAGCAGCATCAACAACTGCTGTATCTGGTATAGCACAGCGACCACCAAGTAACACCTTAGCAACAACATTAAATCTAAAAATAAAACATGTAAGCACCTTTAACCTATTACTACATTATAAACACTTTATAAACTAGTAATACAACATCTACATACTGTACAACTCAGTCCAACTTTATGACAAAGTTTGTCATAAATGATAGTTATGTTTTAAGCAGTTCTAAGCAGGTAATCTTCTAAACTGCTCATCCCTTTGGTGCTAAGTGCTGGTAGACTGTCTGCTATTAGCACCTTTTTTAAATAAAACCTGCAGTTCTACAGTCTTCTTCTAAAAGTCTATCTGTTTTTTAATGCCAAATGTCTAACATTGCACTGTTTTCCGTTCATTTGTCTTTTTTTTTTCTTCACCTCTCTTTCTGTCATCTGGAAAATGGTTAGAAATTACAATTTATGGAAGAAACACCGAGAACGACTGCAGTTAAGCTTTATTTTAAGTCCTGGTGGTCATTTAATGTCAGCGTTACGGAATATAATGATTGCCCATCATAATTAAGTTTGCTCTGGCTGTCTGGAACAGGGAAAGGTCACGGCAAGTTAAGATCCTGCTGCATATTAATGCAGGGTAATGAGTGCAGTGGGGCTATTTGGGGAGAATGAAGAGACTAATTGGGCCAGTCTGCATTTCCCATTAGCTTTCAGTTCCGACTGTTTTGAGAGTGAGTTCAAATCAGCCGCTGTCCATCATACGGGAGAACAAACAACGCTATTCTTTAAGGGGCAGGGCAAAGAAAGAAGGAAAGAAAGAATTGAAAGACATACAAGGGTTGCAAAATGAAACTGAAACACCTGTCATTGTAGTGTGGGAGGTTTCATGGCTAAATCTTCATCAGTTGCACATTGCACCAGTAAGAGCAGAGTGTGAAGGTTCAATTAGCAGGGTAAGAGCACAGTTCTGCTCAAAATATTGCAATGCACACAACATTATGTGTGACACACCAGAGTTCAAAAGAGGACAAATTGTTGGTGCACGTCTTGCTAGCGCATCTGTGACCAAGACAGCAAGTCTTTGTGATGTATCAAGAGCCACGTTATCCAGGGTAATGTCAGCATACCACCAAGAAGGACCAACCACATCCAACAGGATTGACTGTGGACGCTGTAAGAGGAAGCTGTCTGAAAGGGATGTTCGGGTGCTAACCCGGATTGTATTCAAAAAACATAAAACCACGACTGATCAAATCATGGCAGAATTCAATGTGCACAACTCTCCTGTTTCCACTAGAACTGTCCATCACCACAATAAATTATTGTGCTCTAAAACCAGGTGTTTCAGTTTAATTGTCCAACCCCTGTAAGTAATACAATGTGTATTTGTGTATGTGTGCATGTAGGGGCGTCTATTGCAGCTTATATTACTGCTGTATTTAATATAAAATGAACACAAAATCATATCTGAGGACAGGGGTCAAGCATGGTGGGTAAATGTAGCACTTTTGTGAGGACTTTGATGTGTTTTCTTGGAGATCTGCTCCAGAGGCCATTGGCCGCAGTCTAGCTGTCAGGTTGTTGTATATACACTGCATGGCAAGACAAATGGGCTCTAGCCACTCGCAGCGTCGCTGACCGCCCGCCGAACTGAGAACCTGCTTCAGACGTCTTGCAGAAACCATTAGCGGGGAGGGTGATGGAGAGACGTGACCTTGGTTGTGACGGTGGCCATAAAACCGGACCCCCGCCTGCTCTCTCCGACTGTCCTGTCACAAAAAGATGCCGTACGGAGAGCACAGTGGGATTTATTCTCTCAGGAGAAGGACAGAACCCAGGTGAAGGCCTTTATAATGAGCTGATAATAAGTGAGTTATATAAAGGAAAGCACTGCAGTGATGTGGATCCTGAAGAGACATCCTAAAAGCAGCTAAAAAACGAAGACATCTTTGTTTTTGCACTGCAACTACGAAGCTAATCTAGTGATGGAAGTGATTCTATGATTACAATAGTATTTGTGTCCCACTGATACACTTATATTTATGCATTAAACAGCCATAGCATTAATATCACTGAGTAGGGCTCTACAATACCTCTGAAGGCATCCTGTTTTATCTTACTGTCTTGAACCAAGACATTAGCAGGAGATCAAGACCTGTCAGTTTTGAGGTGGGACCTTCATGAGCATAAAAGAGCCTTAGGTTTACATGAACCAAGACAAGACAAGATACGACAAGACAAAACAAGACAAGACAACTGTATATATCATACTTATGCTGGGCACAGGTGGAATTTTGCTTTTTTTTTTGTCAAATTTAGCAGAATCCAGCATCCCCTGCCAGGAAAAGCACCCCCTCTCGGCAGTACATCTACGTACATCTTCTTGGCTTTAACCTTTTTTGTGGGAAAATACCCAAGATGCTGTTCTAAGCCACGCTGACTCCTAAGAAATAATGAAAATAGTCATGTCACCTGCAGCCTCTTCCATGAGGAAGTGCTTTTCCTGGCCATAAAATGCACCCCCTCTCGGCAGTGCATACGCACCATCTTCTTGATAAAAGCGCTTTAACTTTACTTAGAAGTGCTTTTCCTGGCGGAGTGCCGAATTAGGCACAAAACCAGCATCGGCCTGGTTTGCGAACCTAATTTTTAACCAGTTTGCTGTGTTTGCTGTTTTGGAACCAGTAATATTCATTCACAGTGGGAAGCGAAGAATACTAGGTTCTTTAGCGCAAACCGTGTTCACTGCTGCTATGCAACGCCCTCTGTTGATGACGTATGATTTCACATTTTGAGGGTTCCACTAAAACTGGTGGAAACGTGGGGTGGTTCAAGAACCAGAGTTCTTTTGATGGAAAAGTGCTAGCAGTGAACACACACACACACACGCACACACACACAAATGAGTCATTTTGTTAAAAAAAATATATATATATATATATTTTATTTAGTCAAATAGACACACAAATGTATTCATATTCATTTAAAACCTAAAAAAAATGTTTATATCTTAAACCAAGTAACTCTACTTAAGTGTCAGATATTTCATGCTTCATTGCTGTGGTTCCTAAATGCTTCCACTTTTCATGAAAAACTACTTACAGATGATGGTGGAAGAAATTTAACCAGCTGACTTGTTGCAACGGTGCCATCCTATTACCCATTACCTATCACACTGGAGTTCTTCTTCACTAATGTTTGTAAGGACAGACTGTATGTATATCTGTGACAATAGAACTGAATGAAACATCTAAATTAAATGAATAACAATGACTAACAATTAACAATGATTGTTTCATTGATAAATCTGAATGGCTTTGTTTCCCCCTCAGATATGAAGCTGTAATATTAGTGTAATTTTCTCTTTAACCTGTCCACACTGTATACCACAGCTGGTGTGTTGCTTTCGCAGGGGAGATTCATACGGGGAGAGGTATGGGCACAGCTGAGCGAGTGGTACACGATTAGGTCGCTACCACAGAAAAACAGCTTAAGCATCTTGAAGGCCACTGGAACGCGCTAATCTCTACTTCTTAAGCTGCTTCTCTCCTCACTGGTGTGCAGAAAAAATCATCACCAAAGCCTGCCAGCTTCACACCCCGAAGGACGGCCAACACCGGTCATTAAGGCAGAGTGCACTTCAGAAACCACCAGCTGTTCCAGCTCCCCAACACCAGCAGCGGTTTCAGCTCCCCACCGCCACCAGCAGTTCCAGTTCCCCAACCACCACCAGCAGTTCCAGCACCCCCCCCCCACCACCAGCAGTTACAACTACCCACCACCACCAGCAGTTTCAGCTCCCCAACCACCAGCAGTTCCAGCTACGCATCACCACCAGCAGTTCCAGCTCCCCACCACCACCAGCAGTTCCAGAACCCCACAACCAGCAGTGGCCATACTCCTTTAAGGATAAGCAGATAGATAGAGGACGGCTAACACAAACCGAACCTATAGTTGTCTATGGGTTACAGTTTTTACTCATGCATGAACTGAAAGGTAAGGTTTCCAATAAAGTAGCCAGTCAGTGTAAAGCCTAGGTCTGGTGACCTAAATTGACCTTTTGCTCATAATGTCTAGAGCTAAAGGAGTGATGGTGGTGCCCATTTAGGCCCTAAGCCATTTGGTACTCTTTCAAGCTCCTCCTTCAGCACCCCCTCACCCCCTGAAGTTGGGTTTATTGCCATTTCATCTTTATTATTCCATCAGCCCCATCTAAACCCGGGCTGCGTGCACAGGCGCTGGAGGCGAGCCTTAATGTTGAGCCAATCTCACGAGAATTAAATAACAGGCGCTTGCTGTCTCCATTTCCGCGGTAAGTCATGGTGCTTCGCAGCCCATAAAGCCTGATTGTCTCGCAATTACTAATAATGACTCTGCAGCAAGCGCAGTCGGCCAGATTAGTTGCCGGTGGGGTTGCACTCAACAGATGCCAGCGTGTTATAATACGCCTGCCGCAGGACTTGATAATAATCTCCACGCAGTTCCACGACTGATGGAAGACTTCAGCTAAGACCTGGGGTCTCCTTGAGAACGTTTTTTTGGAAGTTAGAGGCTGATAAAGATCTCATTTGTCTTCTTAGTGACTTTGCCGGGAAGGCTCCCATTAATAATAATGCAGCAGTTACGCAAAAACAATCCAATTTATACAGTTTTCTACCTCACCCCCAAATGAGGTCAATCAGACCAAATGTGTTTGGTGTACGAGATTTGCTTCAAGTGTGAATTTTGCACTAGAGCTTGGAGGCTAATGTCCTTATGTGAATGTGGTACATGGAAGTGATTGTGAACCTCTTAAAGCTACATTTCCTTACAAAGTAAGACCAATGTAAGTGGAATGGACCAATTCCAAAACCGACAGAGTTTTCTCCAGAGGTTTATACACCCAACATGTTCATACAACCAACCTACCAGTTTAAACCAACATCAATATACATCAGGAGAACATGCAAGCAACACTAGAAAGGCTTAAAGCTAACACTAGTAACACACTAAAGCAAACATTGATGTTCTTTTGTGGTGTAAGGGCACCTATAACAAGGCTAAAGGCTAATGTTTTAGTATGATCTATGTAGTTATCTGTTGCAAGGACTCCATTGGAACTGGAAAAAGGCTAAAAGCTAATGCTTGGCCAACAAATTCTAGCTTCTTTAGCTACCTAACAGCTCACTGAGATTGCCCAGAAACAAGTAAGCAAGACTAAAATGTCTAAAAGGTCATGCTAAACAACCAGAACAAGAAGCAATGTTGTTATTTGATGCAAAGGGACCATTGGAGAGGCTAAAAGCTAACATAAGCGATCTATGTTGTTATGTGGCTGTAGTTTTCCCTCTGAAGCCTTAAAAAGCTAAAAGCTAATGCTTATCCAAACAACTATAATATATTTAGCTAGCTAACAGCACAGTTAGAGGACCCAGAAAGGACAGCAAAAATATCCGGTAATGAATCCACTGTTAAGGGGAAAGCAATTAATTTCTTTTTGGATTCAATTAAATGGATGGGGAATAAAATAATGGTAAATACCTAGCTTTTAAAATTGATTTGAGCAATTTTATCCCAAAAAAATATTATAAATACATCTTAAACATCAACCAACAACTTTACACTTAATACACAGTAAATTCACCAGTAAGAGTGAATAAATTAAATTATTAAATAATAATTGATAATACTGAGAGTGTAAAATTTAACACTAACCGTCACTAACCTGGTGAATTTACTGTGCAAATTAATTTAATGTAATTTAAACTACTCATTATGGCTAAAGACAAATGTGTTAGCAGTCAATTATGTTTTCATTATTATTTATTTTGAATTATCAAACCAATTTCTCCCCAGAAGTCTAATGGAAAAGGGAAAATAACACTATTTAATCTGAGGTAAAATAACATAATTGTAAATAGGCTTACAAAATTGCATCTGAGCATCTTTCACCGGAACAAGAGTCACACAAATTTAAACTTTACTGTTTATACATAAAACAGCGAACTAATTAATTAATTAATTAATTAATTTATAAATAAAATATGTTTTATGGTACGTGTAACTACCCATTAGAGTTTGCTGCATGTCTTTGGAATTGTTATCTAGTCAGGCAGGAAAAAGCAGTTTCAGGGGTTGACGAGATGTTCCCGCCAGGCTCTTCTTGTGCTGTGAGAATGGGCTTGGTTCCACTCTTCTTTCTGCCCAGCATTTATCGAGCCCTTGACCATTAGAATTGAGTGTTTAACCCTGGCCCATAAACATCAATACATCACGGCCAGGTTGTATTACAGCTCGCTCTCCGATTTAATCTCTTCTCTCAGGGACGACGCTATTGATCTTTGCTGGTGTGTAGTGTTTTACTGGGCAACCGGGGGGCCGTCTCACAGGTGGTGTAAATCAGGAGCCTGAAAAGAGCGAGGGAAGCGTTGGAAGAGGTTGTGGGCCGGGGGTCTTCCTGCTAACACGGTGGATCTCTGAGCACAGGACTCATCCATATGTAACTATTGAGTCGAAGGCAAATGGTGGGTTTGTGTGTGTGTGTGTGTGTGTGTGTGTGTTAAGTGCCATGTGACCCTGGATGTGTGTAAAGTGGTTTACCCTTGATCTGCATTGGATTCTGTATCTGTTTAGAGCACAAAGAGATGAGAATTACCACTTGAGAATTTCTTACAGGCTTGTCAAAGCTGTTTGTAAACTATTGTGCTGCTCTGAAATATATATATTTTTCCCCATGGATTAAAGCCAGACGTACACTGTGCAGTTTTAGTCTGATTTTAAACCAGAACTGGTTTGGATGTGACTGAATTTCATGGTCAGGTTGAACTTTAGCTTCATCTTACATGATTTGTTCAAAATTCACTGCAAATGTACCCATAAAAAAGCCTTTTTTATGGATTTTATGGATTGATGACCTTTCTCATATGGATATTATATCTCATATCTTGCTTCTGGATATATAACTTTTTCGAGGAGGTTTCGTTGAAGTACACAAATGAGATGTATATATATATATATATATATATATATATATATATATATATATATAGAAGGAAAAGCAGTATTGTAGATTGCATAGACCGTTACTTAGTGACACTGGATATTTAAACTAATTAACCAGCAGACAAAATCCAAGTTACTGAATACACACAGCGAGTGGACAATGCTTCAAACACCCCTATAGACATGTACAGGGAAATAGCAGCATACCTCCAATTTCCTCTGTTAAATGGACAAACTGCAGAGTCCACATGGTCGTGGCCAATCAGTTCTTATTGTGGGCGGGCAGTGTTTTTCTTTCTCTCCTGGCTGGGATGCATTCAAGAGCATCATGGATCCCATCAAAACTCATTTCACTTCGGACTACTCTAAAGTATATCCATATCTGGTTAAAGTAAAAAACTATAAAAGTCCTGCCTGCTGTACAGTTTGTAAAAGTGATTTTAACATATATATTGGGGGGGGGGTTCCAAGTCCAGGTCCAGGGGTACCTTCCTGAAATGAATTTTAGCAACTTGGGATGGCTGCCGTACAGTGTGAGCATATAAATAGCAGGCATTTTCCGTACACAACAAAGGATCTCCACAACGCACCAGATTATAAAAAAATCACACAGTGTCCACCTGGCTTAAAACGTTGTCCACGAGTCTGACACATCCAGATTATTTAAAGCCCTGTCAATAAATCGGACACACAACTGATTTAAAATAAAATCTAATAACCTACATAAATTTAGTGAGAGCAGACATACAGAGCCGGTCCTGAGTTATATGGATGGAGCTTTTTAATGCAGCGCTGCAGTGGCTGAGGGTTTCTGACAGTAAGCAGGTGAACAGGCTTAAATTCCATAAACTTACTCTGGATTTGAAACGGAGAGATCAGCGTAATTGTACGACCCAAATTTAATTTTGCGAACCGCGTGAAGCCGCTTGTCGTCGGACTGAAAGAAGTGATGACATGCGCCGCGTAACGTTTGGGATCGACTACAGAGAGTAAAATTGCTTCGCACAACAGGGATTTCTTCCATAATTAATCTCCTGTAAGTTTTTTTTAGTAAGATAATCAGAACCAATTAGATGGGATTAAATTATGTATGTGTGGGTAGAGCTGAGGATTGTAATTCTATTGAAAGAAGACCACTATTGGACTACAGGCAGTGGCTGAGACTTACTATTCTTTTCAAAAGGTAAAATATTATATGTGATTTACTTACAGTATAATTGGCTCCTTGCTTTAAATATATGACTGGTACAACTACACTGACATGTCAGTATCTGCTCAATAAACAATTTTATATTTATGTATATACTATTTTACTTATACTTTTTACAAGAATCAGACTTTATGTTTGAGACATGTAGGGCCAAATTCTTAATTCTTAATTGGTGTGTCAGGAAAGCTTGTAAAAAAATAAATATAAATAAAAATTTTGTACTCTTTTTTTAAATTGGGGTTAAAAAGAGACAGAGCGAGTCTCTTACTAATTTACTCTGAATACAGAGATATATAGAGAAGTGAAATATCTGATTTTATGGTCTTATTTATTTTGTGCAGTTTTGCTATTTAATTTTATTGTAATAAGTTTTATACATATAGTTCCTATATATTGTTCCTCCAAAGTTTCTTAAATTTACATTGCATGTATATGTATGTTTAAATGGGTTTTTAAAGGCTTTCTTTTTCAAAAATAAATTGATAAAATGATTTGTTTTCTATAAAAGTGGGTCGTGACTTAATGCCCATGAGAAAATGTGGGTCCCAGGCTGAGACCAGTAAAAAAACCGCTGCTTTAGGTCACATGGCACCTCATTATTTAGAAAGCTCATATTGTTCTGAACATGTATTTTAAGGTAGATAAAGAAGATAGTGCCGGGCTATGTGACCTAAAAAATATTGGATTTCGCCCCCTACTAAAAATCAAACTACAGATGACAGATGAAAAAAAAAATAATAATTAAGGATTTAAAACATTGTTTAAAAGCCCATACGTTCGTTCATATCACACACCGACCTCGTGTCTACACAGCAGTGAAGAAACTCACATACTGACAGACACTGATTTATACTTCAGAACGTGGGTTTGTGACTGAAAATTGAGAAATAACACACTAAAGGTAAGAGAGATAAACACTTCAGAAATGAGTAGCGTTGTCACGTCTGGTGCTGTTAGCTCCTCTGTCCCTTCCACACCAAGCTCTAACGGAGGTTCTCAGGTCAACAACTACACTACCCAGAATGCACCACCCGCTGACATCACGCACACACCTGATCACGTGACACCTCACCTGCTTCCTCCAGGAAGTCCCAAATACTGATTACTGGCACTATAAAAGAGCACACCACACAAACACCCACGCCGCGTATTGTAGGTTCTCCTCATTACAAAGCGTTACTATATCTCTTGTCTCAGTTTGTCTCGTGTATGACCTTGCCTTTGTTTTCTCGACGCCGATTATTGCCTTTGCCTCTGATATTGGATTTCCTGTGTATTACCTGGACTGTGTGTTTCACTACTGCCTCTTGGATTACCTCTGATATTGGATCTCTCGTGTATGAACTCTGGACTGTTTCTCATTTATGGTATGGTTTTGTCTACGTTGCTCCTGTTATTGGTGATCACCTATCTTTCTGTACCGACCACGTTTTACATCTGTTTATTTTTTAATAAACAATCTTTTATCAGTATCTGTACGTGTCTGCATTCTGTACTAACCATGACAAACGTTTTCAGATATTTTAGATTAAAAAGACAAAATCATTGTATGTAAAGTTGTAAAAATTAGATTATTCCATTTTTAATTTTTAATTAATCAAAATAATTGTGAAAATTTTCCAGCACCATAAGATATGCAAATATGCAAAAACTGCCCTTAGAGGGTTAAAACCTGCCTAGTTTTCCTTTATATACTTATTTCATAATATATGTTAATAATGGTAGGTTGAGTGCTCCTCTTGCACTATTAAATTAGTTCTCTGAAAATGTTTTTTTTTTATATTCAAACAAAACCTGCAATTGTAACTGAATCATATCCCTAAATAAATCGATATTAAATCAAATTGAATTGGAAATCAAATAGAAACACGACCTTTCTGGTGATGCTGTGGATTGATAAATGTTAAATATTGAATGTCCAGAAATGGAACGTATAAACTCATTAACACCAGCCCTTTAATGCATTTATGTTATTATTTTTAGCACATACACACACAGAAAATGAGGGAGCTGCAGCTTCCAGACCCGTCCCGTATCTCTGGATACCGATACTGACAGAGTAATCAGACGGTGATTATGAGAGCGAGCCGGAGAAGTCAGGACCCATCGTTCAGGTCAGCTGATCTGAAGGAGATCTAATCTTCTGATCACTTCCTGTATCTCAGGGCTGTTTGAAGGGTCGTCGTAATTGCAGTTCGGATTTGTCGCACTCAGTCACACTTCATCCTCATAATGATCTGAGAAAAATGTGACAGGACAAGCGTAGGACCACACACACACACACACACACACACACACACACCGTCCAACAGAGAGGATCTCACTACTAATTAATGCCTGTATATCAGCTGCTCCTGGAGAAATTAAGAAGCGGGTGTGTGTGTGTGTGTGTGTTTATTAGTATGTTTAACCTCTTTTATAGGGACCAGATGTCCCTAGCATTGGGTTTAAGAACACATTCATATTTACTTTTAGTTCCTGATGTTGGTGGAATCTTTTAGCATTTTTGTTAAATCTACACTGTTAATATTAAAGTTCAACACTTGCAGTGTTGTTTTAACACTGACAAATTTACTGAGCATCACAATACTCTGATTCTGTGGCAGTATATCAACAGTAGGGGTGGGCAATATTATATCATATACAATATATCGTGACACAGAAATATTATAATATTAAAAATCCATTTCGTGATAATAGGGCTGTTCTGTCTTAAAAGTAGTCTATTATTTACTGTGAAGCTTTAGGTGTATTTATTGTATAATTGTTTTAGTTTGCAGTTTATACGCATGCACTAAATATTCTGCAATATTATTTGCTGCATTATATTATTTTATGCTGTATTATTTATTTTGCCACATTATGATTATGCTGTTATACTCTTATACTATATTCCAGAAATTAATTAATTATTTTAGTTTTCCTATATTGCCGAGTATATCGTTATCGCAAAAATACCCTGAAATATCGTGATATTATTTTAGAGCCATATCGCCCACCCCTCATCAACAGTATATTGCAAGACTTTATGGCATCTGTTTTATTAAAGAGGATAAAATACTCCTAAATCAATAAATATGGATATAGGAATTATGGATTTGTTGGACCAATTTTCCTAACACAGGTTTACCCTATTCATTCAAGTCTAATTGGAGGGTGAATCTTAGGAAGTTTAGAGGGCGTACGATTTAATGCAAACATCCATATTTGATGTTTCACAAATTGATATTTTGTAAATACTGTATGCATACATAAACATCTGTTCAGTCTCTTTTACCCTTTGCAAAGTACTGTCAACCAGGTTTGCAGTGGTAAACATTTTTACAGTATACCATGTTTGTTTGTTACTGGTTTTGATAAAAAAAAGGTAAGTGCAATGGTAAATCTCCCATTTTTTATCTACCATAATACACTGTGCATTACATGGAAATGATTGGATAAGCCTTACGATTAATACCTCTACTACTACTACTACTGTCAGGGGACAGTTAAAAACGTAGCACACAGGAAGTGATGTAAAAACTGTAGTTTTTCAGGCAAAGCTGTGTCTTGCTCTGTTAACACTGATGTTTTGAGCAGCCCAGTGGGTCAGTCCATGGATTATTTAATAAATAAAATTTTATGCTTTGTAATTTGTCCATATCAATAAATCTTATGCAGGCCTGAATAAGTTAAAACAGGTAATAAGTAAAACAAGCTTTCTTTAGTGCTTTGTTTATTACTCTTGTAGCCAACGCAACAATCCTACACCCCCCCTCCTCAATCCCACCAGAGTAATGACTTCAGCTCCTTTCACTTCGCCCCTGTGTTTAACAGCAGGGCAGTAAACGCGTTTTACACAGCAATAATATTTAACATCAATCAGAGAGAAAGCAAGAGGTCAGGGAATAAAACCTCACCCTGCACGAGCAGCAGCGTTAGCACATTAGCGTAGCTTTTACAATCTCAGCCCTCATAAACGCTTACACTGTGTATATTTATACATATTTGAGTGAGATGAAGTTGTTCAGTAATCAAAAATGACAAAAACAAGCGTGATAAGTGATAAGAGCATGTAGTCGTAGCAGTACTACATACAGTGGATCTCTGTGCACTACCAGCTTAATGTTACACTTTGCTAAAAAGGAAAACTCAGGTAATGTGGCCAAAAATATTCTTGTACCTGCTCTAATAAAGCAAGTAAACACACCTGAGTAATCAGAAACACCTGTGAATCTCTACATCTCCAATATTATTGTGCCTCCAAGGTGTATATTTACTTTAATTCTAATCTAAAGCTGTGAGAAGCAAATATATAAAGAGGCCTTATTCCCAAACATTATGAAGGGCACTGTATCTGCACTGTATCTGCATTTCCCTGGCTGTTTGGCTTCAAAATGTGTGTAAGGTAAAGAAGCTGCATTATGCATATTCCCCTGCTAAGAAAAGTGAAGAGCTGAGACATTCTCCTGCTTGGTTTGTTACCCAGGAGCTTTTCCGAAGGGCCTTGTTTGCCTTGACTCTCTGACGTGCTTATATTCTCCAGTCGTTCCTCACAGATGCATAAATCTTTTAGGCCCGTCTGTCCCTGAAGATTTACACAATCAGCATGCAGCTCGCTGAATTCTCACCAGACAACTAATAGCATTTATTTGCAGTTGAGTTTTTGAATGGAGAACGGAGTTGGCAGAACCTGGAGCTGAACTCTGCATTTCTAACTCTTGCTATTAATGAGAGTAAATGCGCTGCTGAGAATAAGATTATTAATTAAATGAATAATTAGAAGAAGATTAATTAGAAATCTGTTAATAATTTTCATTTCCCCCCTTTTTTGATGGACTTTGACAAACGTTTTTTTTTTTTAATGAATCAATTGATTAATCGATCAACCTTTATTTCCAATCGGTAATATTTATATATGAGGGTAACCCTCATTTTCAATGTAGCCGAGCTTGCACAAAATTTAAGGGACTGAAAATTTAGCTTAAGTTATAAAAATGAGCGAACACTATATTTATATGAATTAAATTCAGAATAAAAGGAGATGCAGACAGGCTAATTTATAAAGCAATAAAACAAAGACATAAATAATTAGAATAATAAAATAGAAACACAATTAAAGACATAGAGGACTAAAATGAAAAAGGTAAATGATGGGACTAGAATAAAACAAAATAAGTTAAATGTGTATAAAAAGGTAAAGGTAAAAGGCCAAAAGTTACCAAAAATAAAACAAATATAAAAGGATGAAATGAATAAAATAAATAAAAGGCTAAAAAGTAAAACATAAAATTAGATGTGTGTAAATTACAATTATAATTGTAGTTTAACTGTGTATTAAATGTGTTTAAACTACAATTATCCAAACAATAGAAACTACACGATTTGTACATTTATTAACTCCAGGTTCTTTATGTAAATACATCTGTTTAACAAAGTGGTTCTTCTCTGATATCACTCAGAAAACCCTACTGTAATAAAACTCCAAAAGAACTGGGTTTTTATTAGATCTTTACAGAGATATATAAATATTCAGTTTGTTAATATCTTTATTCATAATTTGTAGTTAATCCTCAGACATGATGAGGTTATGTTGAGCTTTATAGCATAATAATATTTCATTTATGAGGACAGAATTTTTAGGCTTTCATTACGAAACTCTTGACATTTAGAAAGGCATACTGTTCCACTTGAACAGAGGATTGGCTCGTACTTGTCAGCCACTGTGGAATGGGGGTAAAAGATAAGCTAAAAGGCGGTTCAGTTACAGTCCTTAGTGCCACTGGGCCACATCTGAGCACTGCAGTCTGGGCTGCCTGCTGACAGTACTGTGCATTTTATAATCTATATCTTTATATAAGCTATCACTGTGCGTTTGCTGCTTATGTATGATTTGCTTTTGCATTTATCAGCCAGTTTTTGCCCCACAGTCTTGAAACCCTGAGAATCAAGACTCCAATCGCACCCCAGAGACTTAACCCTCAAACCCCAGAGGCTTTAGACCTGACAAGGACTCACAGCTTAGAGACTTAAGTCAAAATTAAACCCAAGAGACTCAACACTTAACTCAGACTCACACCAAGAGACTCAAGACTCAGTTCAGACTCAAGACTTGACTGAGACCAAGAAACTCAAGACTGGACTTAACTCAGACTCACACCAAAAGACTCAACACTTGACTCAGACTCACACCAAGAAACTCAACACTTGACTCAGACTTACACCAAGGAACTAAAGACTTGACTCAACTCACACCAAGAGACTCAAGACTTGACTTAGACTCACACCAACAGACTCAACACTTTACTCAGACTCACACAAAGGAACTCAAGACTTGACTTGGACTTACACCTCAGATAATAAAGACTCAGTTCAGACTTGCACTCAGACTCAGGACTTGACTGAGACTTGAACTCAGACTCAGGACTTGACTGACACTTGCACTTAGGCTCAGGACTTGACTCAACCCTGCACTCAGACTCAGGACTTGACTGAGACTTGCACTCAGACTCAGGACTTGACTGAGACTTGCACTCAGACTCAGGACTTGACTGAGACTTGCACTCAGACTCAGGACTTGACTGAGACTTGCACTCAGACTCAGGACTTAAGCAAGACTTGCACTTAGACTCAGGACTTGATTTAGACTTTCACTCAGACTCAGGTCTTGATTCAGACTTTCACTCAGACTCAGGACTTGATTCAGACTTTTAATCAGACTCAGGTCTTGATTCAGACTTTTACTCAAACTCAGGACTTGATTCAGACTTTCAATCAGACTCAGGAGTTGCCTCAAATCTACACTAAGACTCAGGACTTGATCGAGACTTGCACTCAGACTTAGGATTTGACTCAGACTTGCACTCAGACGTAGGACTTAACTGAGATCAAGAAACTCAAGACTGGACTCTGACCTCACAAGCAAAGATTCTAAGACTCAACTCAGATTTAAAACTCAGAGACTTAAGACTCAACTCAGACTCGCATTTAGACAAAATATTTAATTTAGACTTGCTCTCAGAGACTCAAGACTCAACACTAAGCTCAACTTTAGAAATACAAGACTCTACTCAGACTTGCACTCTAACTAAATACTCAATTCAGACTTAAACTCAAAGACTCAAAACTTTACTCAGACTCATGTTCAGATACACAAGATTTGACTTAAGACTGAATTGTGACTGGTACTCAGAAACTCAAGCCTCAATTTAGACTCGCACTCATCATACTAAATCGTACTGTAACTCTATTCAGAGACGTGACTCAAAACTTTACTAAACTCAGACTCAGATGACTTTTATACAACCTGTGGCCTTTAAGATGACCAGTATAAACTATGCTATAAACTTAAGACTTGACTCAGATGTACATCACAAAGACTCAAGACTCATCTCAGGGCTAAAGGTTGATGACTCAAACTGTGTACCAACAGATTTACATCTACAGTCTGTAATACTTTAGTGTAAAACATTAAGTATTTTAATTTATTTCTTATACATTCAAAACATTACTATAAAAGATGTTCTAGATTTTGTTTAAAGAGTTTTTGCTCTGAAACTATAAAAATTAAATGACAAAAAACAAAACCAAGATATATGATGAATATCTTCCAACAGTAGGCTGTGAATCTCAGTATTCACTGGGGTTCTATTTTAGGCCAATGGCAACTGCAGGAGTCATAGAAAATGAAGAGCACAGAGGCACAAGTCATTTTTGTGTAATGGTGGCACATTGTTATCAGAGAATAAAGAAACTGTATCAAGAGAGCAGAAAAGGGGAGAATAACAGAGAGAGAGAGAGGCATCTTATTCAACAGGCACATTAGAGGCGTGTAAGAACGCGAGCTTGTCATACTTCATTAGTTTCGGGAAACAAAAGAATTTAGTCATGCGCCGGGTTCTTTCGTTCCTCTGCTCTTCTCCTCCCTCTCTCTGTATTCCTCTCTCTCTTTCTCTCTCTTTCTCTTTCTCTCTACACAAAGCTCCAGTGAGGTGAGGAACACCGCAGCCTGGGGTGCTCCCTCCCCCCGAATGTTCTGGAATTATCTATTAGCACAGTTCTTCTCCCATGTAATTACAACCCAGAATAACAGGGCGCCGACATGATCCGATCATGTTTACAACGGATGGGATCCGTCAGCATGAAGCGACTGAAGGAATCAGGTGAGGAAAGCTTTGTCTCTGTTGAGTGACAGCAGTCCTCAGTCAGGTCTTTCCAGGGGATGATCAGAAATAAGGCTTTGAATGTCTTAATGTCTGGGTCCACACTACAGTTCCAATGGGCTAACCTCCCGTCTAATGTTGAGTATGTCTCACTTGTGCCACCACAACAACTCTGACCTATAGAAACATGGATTAGACAAGACCTCTGTGATATCTTGCACCAAGACTATTGTTAGTAGCAGCAGATCCAAAGTCCTGTAGGACCATACACTTGGTTACTTGATCATTTTTTGCAGTCATTTGAAAATTATTCGTGTTTAGATTTTGTTGTCTTTGTTTTCATTTATGTGTTTTTATGGATTTTGCTGCTAAAGCTTTTTTCTTTCGCAATCTCTCGTTTGCTGCTGCTTGGTTTTTGCTTCTTTTGGCACAGTTTTCACAGGTAGGTGGGGCTTAGAAGAAGGCATTCCTCTTGAATCTCCATTGGTAGGTCTCAGAGATTCCAGAAGCAAAAGTCTTTAGCAGCAAAATCCATAAAAACACACACAAAAAAAAGACAAATGACTGCAATATTTGCTATAGATACACTTTTGATTCTTAAAATTTAGTTTGCAGATTTAATTGTTTTGCGTAAAACTCTTGGCACAAAATTCACTCCATAAAAATCCTTCTGTGTGTTACCTCTGTAGCGCAGCAGCAGGGAGCTCGGCGCTTGGTGTTTCTTGCTGCTGAAGTGGATGGAGATCTGGTTGCTGGAGCTGCGCACCACCAGTCCCCTGGAGAGCACGGACTCGTTGGCCAGGATGGACGGCTGAAGCCCACCTAGATCTTCCAGAACAACCTTCTCCCCCTCTGCCAGTGTCACGTTCAGGACCTGCCGAAGAGGAAAAACACAGTCGGGTCAGTCGAGAGCATGTGTGTTACTGTTAACTTCATACTGACCACTGGACTTATATACTATATAGACAGAAGTATTATGATGATCACTTCTCCACCTTATCATCTCCAATTCACCAAATCATTCCATCCAAAAGTGCTGGTTTGAACACCATCATTCCAGAGAACACAGTTCCACTGCTCTGCCAGCACTTTCCCCAAATTATTGGCTTTATACCCCACTATTCCACACCTGGCATAAGTGTGGTAGGACCCAGGTTTCTCCCAGACCTGTAGCCCAAGCTAAGAATCATTCAGGCCCACTATAAAGCTCCCTAGTAATTCACAATAGCTTTCCATTAGCACTCTAGCCAGTGTTTGACCTTCCTCACAAGATAGCATCTCACAACGTGTACAGATGTGGGCATTTAAAAGCTGGCCCCTTACAATACAGTACATCTACTGTCCCATGACTTTTGGCAAGTCAGTGTAGGTTTTCCTGTTGTTAAATGTCGATGAACCCTTTTTGCAGAGAGTGTGCAGTTCATACAGTTCACAGAGGCCAGTGTAACTAAATAAAGCAGTTATTTCATATAAAGTGGACGATAAGTGTATAATCAGACGTGGAATAGGCACACACTGTGATCTACAGAACCCGGCCCCCCCCGAACTCCGTCCACGTCAGAGTGGGAGACGAGAGTGAGTCATAAAGCTCTGACTGACCCTGGATGCAATTTGCGTGTCTCGTTGGTGCTGAAATGTGACAAATGAATTTGACATTGCTCGTCACTTCTGCCTCCCTCATCATTCAGTCTACCCGTCCATTAACACTGACGACAGGTGAGGAAACACACTGCGTCTTTTATTCTGTCTGTCGGATAATGTGGGAAAGTGGAAAGTTTTGACTCTGCACATTCTGTGACTTATGTTTTAGCACGCTGAAGTGACGAACACGACTGAAGATTTTTAAGATGGTTTGTTTGACAGCATTTATTTTGTCGCAGTGTTGTGTAAGATTCATTAAAGAAACATTTAAAGAATGTTGGAAATATTGAATAAACTGAATGCTGGACATGTTGAATGAATATAGGAAATGTGTAATAAATTATGGAAATTCTAAATCAAATAAATGTTAGAAATGTTGAATGAAATGAGTGTTAGAAATGTTGAATGAAACGAATGTTGGAAATGTTGAATTGAAGGAATGTTAGAAATGTTGAATGAAATAAATGTTGGAAATGTTGAATGAAATAAATGTTTGATAGGTTGAATAAAATAAATGTTGGAAATGTTAAATAAAATGCATGTTGGAAATGTTGAATGAAATGAATGTTGGAAATGTTTATGAATGATAAAAATGTTAAATTTAATGAATATTGGAAATGTTAAATGAAATGAATGTTGGAAATGTTGAATGAATGTTAGAAATAGTAAATTAAATGAATATTGAACATTTTGAATGAAATAAATATTGAAAATATTGAATAAAATTATTATTGAAAATGATGAATTAAATAAATATTGGAAATGTTGACTGAATATTGGAAATATTGAATGAATGCTGAAAATGTGGAATGAATGTTAGAAATGTTAAATGAAATGCATTTTGGAAATGTTGAATACACTAAATGTTGAATACACTAAATGTTGAATACAATAAATGTTGAATAAATGTTGAAAGTGTTGACTGAATGTGGAATAAAATTAATCTGATCTGTGTATTTGGTTATTTAAAGAAACTTTATAAAATGGTTCCATATTGAAGAATTTCATGGTTATTTAGTTATTTAGATCTTAAACACATTAAACAGAAGTCTGTATTTAATGATTATGTGCAGGAGAAAGGTCATCTATGTAATTATTGCGATATCCAGCGTCTCGGAGGAGTCCAGGGTCCATTTATTCTACAGGAGTCCCATTACAGAGTGGAATCTGTGGATGTGCTGAGGGCAGGACCTCTTCCGGCTCGGTCTCTCAGGGTAATAAAAGCCAGAGTGACCGAGGCCTTTCAGACCGATGATTATCTTCAGGGTCCGAGCTCTAATATGAATCTGGCCTGGCTGATGACCTGTGGTCCACTGTGATAAAAACTAGATAGCCTTATGTTTAAAGAGCGGGAGCTGAGGAGATATAACTAATCATCTAAGCAACTTAGTAACGAGAAATATATGATTTACCACAAACTACAAACTACAATTCAAGTACATGAAGCATCACGGCTACTTAAAACAACTTTTTTTACATTAATGAGAGAGCCAATCATTGTAAAAAAAAAAAAACTAAACAAAAAAAACACTTAATTGTACTTATAACATATTGAGAAATGTCTAAATATACTGTAAATATACTAACAGATTTCTGTACTTACTTAAAATATATTAAAAAGTACATTAATATTATGCTTTCATCAAATGTTCAAAAAAAAACTTTGATCATACTTTTTAAAAAGTAAAATATAGTGTATTTTAAAAAATAGACACAATTAAGTACACTTTTAGTTTAATGTAATTAAATATATTTCTAAAATACTTTTCAAATATACTTTTGTACATTTTTAGCAAAGTGTGTACAGAAGTTCACTTAAAGTACAATGTGGCATGTAACTTTTTTGAAAATAAATTAAACTACTGCATTTATAAAACTTAAATAAATTTGTAACATGCTAAAAATTGTAGCACAGTATATTAAAATATATTTTTATACCCTACGAAGTACACTTGAATTGTGCTTCTTACAAAAGATGGGACCATGTGTATAACTGGTGTGTAATAATTGTCACGGATGAGAGGGATGGACGTAAGTGCAGATATAATTTGTTTATTAAACAAACAAGAATAATAAAAACAGAAAACAAAATGCGGGTAACGCAAAAAACTTACAAAAAACAAGACTAGGATATAAATTAACTAAGACAAAGATAAGGAAAACTAAGGAAATAAAAAACTCTATAAAACTAACGTTAAACAAAGAATATCTAGAAAATACAAAAACAACAGACCTGGATCGTAGTGACAAAAAGATACCAAGGAACATAGAACATAGAACATAGAACATAGAACATAGAACATAGAACATAGAACATAGAACATAGAACATAGAACATAGAACATAGAACATAGAACATAGAACATAGAACCACATAGATACAAAAGACTCCACAAGCAAACACTCATACAAGGGGCTATTTATACACAAGGAGGGTGAAGACAGGTAATGAGGGGGCGGGGTTACAAACAAGACACAAGGTGACAACACTAATGGCTAGGGCAGGGCTAGGGCGGGGCTAGGGCGGAGACAGAACAATAACAAAACAATGCCATGTGCTCAAAAAAGCACATGGCTTTTAACACAAGACAGGAAAACAGGGAAGGAGCACAGAAAACCAAAAGAGGGAAAAACACAGGACAGACACAGGCTAATATGTGACAATAATCATACAGTTGTAATACTCATTGAATTGTTTATAATTTTACTGTAAGCATATTTAAAATATGGTGTTACATTCATGAAGTAGTATGTTTAAATGCTACTTAAGTATATTTAAAATACATTTAGCACAAATATTAATTAAATATTTTTATACAATTAAAGTATAATAAGTAAAAAAAAAATCTATGTTAGCACTCTTTAAATATACTGATTAAACTTTGCTACAAAGTAGCAAAGTTGCTACAAGAACACTTATATCACAATAATGCTTAGTATACTTTAATCTACTTTTTTTCACTAGGGAATGCATTTAAAGGGTTCCAAAGAAAATGTCACAGCCTTTTTTTTCCTTTTTTTTTTTACTAATATTTAGTGCTTTTAAAATACATTTAATAGCATTTTGTTCTAAAAAAAAAACAAAACACTTTGAGCCTGGAAAGCAGCATCTCAGCTATCAATTGGGCCATGATTATGCCCTCATTATTCAACTCAGTGACTGACAAAGAAATCCATTACATACACACCTCTTTCTGTAGTCATTATCCACTTTTCACAGTGCCAGCTCATGCAAATGCACTGTGATGGTATTTATAACAATGACCCACTCACTTCATTTGGATTTGTGTCACCCTTTAAACTGAATTCATTGATTGTGTGAATTGAATGTATGATCACTGATACAAGAAAACCTCATTCAGAGCAACATGATAGGATGTTTATTATTCATATTAGTCCATTTATCAAGAAATGTTTATAAATAAATGTAAAAAATAGTAATTTTATTGGCAGCAGGGGTTCCTGACAATTGCCACATTTTCATACACATATTCTTGCATGTTGTATGTAATTTTTTTTTGTATTTTCTAACAGACTATCTTGCAGTTGTAAACTGTAATTCAACAGAATAATAAACAGAATTTTATTTTAAATAAACTAATAGGAAGTGTTGCTAAATTATTTTTTTAAATCATACTTTTTGTATTTATTATTATTATTTTTATAATTTACGAATGTAGGTTGTTTATTGCATAAAAACACACAAAATACAGATTTATTATAAAGAAAATACGAGTAACGTTAATAATCAGTGCCTTTAGAAAGCACGTATCGATGGGTAGCACAACTCGACAGAACACCGGCTCATGTGAACTTTATTCATAGCTACCTAAACTAGCCTCATGTACCGCTAACTGCGTTAGCCTAAGCCAAGCCTGTTACACCTGAAAAATCCCACTGCTTCAAAAATACACACCCCAGAGCTGGTGTGGAGTTTTTGGAGACTTTACAGGTCCTAGTAATTTACTGCTTAGCTTAGCAAAGCCAGTTTAAACTGGTAGGAGGGACAGTAAACGGAAAGAGACTCTTTTAAAATCTGTATCTAGCGTTATATTGACTGCTAAACAGCTTAATAGCTAGATAGTTGCTAGGGATGACCATAAGTAATGTTTTCAATGAATGGTTTTGGATGTAACAAATTACTCTATATAAAAACACATTGAGAGCTACACTGAGTCACTACAGAGACAAACTATCAGTTTCTGGCTTATATTTTGGAGTACTCATCACTGCCGAGGTATTAATCAGATGAGGCACGGCTTCTCCATCGTTGTGACTGCTTGCAGCTCAGGTGAGTGTGTGTAACATGACTGTGTTATTCAGCATATTCAGATCACTTTAGCTAACTTTGCTAACCTAACTAGCTCTCTCAGATATCCTCTGCCTTTTTATCATCCCAGCTGCACACAGATCACTATGGAAGCCCATTTCCGCCACCTGAAGAAAAAAAAAACGTCCTCAACTAAGTCATAATTATGAGATAGAAAAGTCATAATTATGGGATAGTACGTCATAATTATGAGATAGTAAGTCATAATTATGAGATAGTAAGTCATAATTATGAGATAGTAAGTCATATTTATGAGATAAAAAGTCATCTCATAATTATGACTTTCTATCTCATAATTATGACTTTCTATCTCATAATTATGACTTAGTTGAGGACGTTTTTTTTTCTTCAGGTGGCGGAAATGGGCTTCCATAGATCACTGATATGGATGTGAATACTCATTTTTTAAATTACAGCTTAATTTAAACACCAGTCCCTAGTAAACAACACATCTAGTGGTGGTGATTACCTTTACCTGACTGAATTAGCTAGCCAGTTAGCTAATACCGGTTCAGGAGAAAAGTAGCAGCTCTGGGTCAGTCTTGTCGTCTTTTTGAGCTTAAGTCTTCTCCACCTTTCGAACTCACTGCCTATATTCACTCTTGTTATATTCCTTCTTTGGTCACTGAGCTTTTTTGAGACATGCTGAGGCTTTTTAAGCTGTGTAGCAGCTGAGGTTTCACTGAACCAGCTCTGCTAGATCCTTTGCTGTAGTGAAGTGTGGGTGCTGCAACTTCGGGGGTGGAGTTTGTGTTGGGGAACTAGCAGCAGGTGGAGTTAGAGGACAAAACTGACACAAAACTCCGGGACAGACTCAACACTTAAAATAAGAACTTACTGACTGAATCCCTGCTGACAAGAGCTGCCAGTGCTTTCACTCAACATGTTTCCTTAATATCTGATGATACATCCTGATCATTTTATCATTTACTATTGAAAATGATTTACATATTGGTCCTTAAATAAATAGTCAGACTCAGTGGTGTGCAGTAAGGCCCTTCTAACTCTTCAGAGAAGAGGTGACAATAGGTGCATGTAAATCATTACATAATATTTAATCAGGAAATATATATTATAGTTATTGTAAACTATAAGCATATATTTTAAAAATGAACTAAAATAAAAAACAGCAACTAATTCAAAGCATTAGTCTGTGTTTATCAGTTGCTACAGGACTCTTATCTGACTGACAGCTGTTCTAACCAATCAAAGCTTTTTAAAATGGCTTCTGCCCATGTGTGTCTGCGTGACCCTTTTGCTGATTTTGAGAAGGGTGTAGTAATGAGTCTATTAGCAGAGTCGCAGGACGATCTAACCAATCAGATTCATGATTTTCACTATGGGGGGCGGGGCATGACTGTCTAACCCCTTCTCGGCGCTCTACTGAAGAGGCTACGCGTTGCTTAGTGTAAAACGGAGCTCATGCTGGATTAGTTCAATAGTTAATAGTGGGGGGGGGGGGGGTCGAGGTGTTGCAGAAGGGGTACCCACTATATTAACAGCACAAAAGTAATCAGTGACACAAGTTCAGTTAGTCATGTGCGCACCTTATAAATCCTAAATCAAATATCAGCCTCTAACATTTACCTTCTCTGGACGGCCCACGTTCTAAACTCTGTTTTATCAGAGCTGGAGTTAAAGTGGGGATTAGTGGTCTGGGTTTTCCTCCCGGGCCTGTGAAACACTCCCACTCCTCCGCCCTGAACAGGGTCCAATCTGTCCGGGGCTTAAGTTGCAGCTGTCTAAGCTGATCTAATCGAGTTGTGTTTGTGAATCATTTTTTTTAAATAATGAAGGTTAAATAAAAGCCTGCTCTCATTCCCCAGAAACAGAATTCAGAAGAAACAGTAAAAAAAAAAATACGGTGAAAAAAGCTCACCTCTCACATTCATTTGTTTAAATAATGAGTTTTTGGGAAGTGATTTAGGATGATAATGAGTTTTAAATGAATATTAATAAAGTGCTTTCAGTGAGTACTGATGTCCTTTGGTGCAAACATTTGGTTTTATTTTAAAAATACATTGTAAAAATTAAGAATAAAATCCTAAAATAAAATGTTTTAATTTCAGTCTGGCATCTTAAAAACTCTTAAAAACAAATTCCAGAAGTCAGCATTAAAACTTTAAAACATTAAAACTTGAGATAGCAATAAATCTGTGAGTATAGACCCGCCTGTAGAGTTAGATTGGGGAGGATGAATTCAAGAGATTTACCTAAAATCTTTTAATTTTACAAAAAAAATTGACAGTGCATCTTATAATATGCTGCATCTTATGTATGAATTCTACCAGTCAGGTATTAAGGAGCAGTATAGCCACTCCGCTGAAGTACAGCGTAATAATTGGTTCGTTTTCAGTGAAGTTTCTCCAGCACTAAGGCTGGGTGCCCCAGCATTAGCATTAGAAGCTAACAAGCTTAAAAATGTTTTTTTTTTTTTTTTTTTTAAGAATTACAATTTAGTTTATTTAAGCGTTTCCCCCAGATTCCCTATTAAATTGCTAGTGTTGCTTAATGCACCTTATAATTCAACACCCTTATGTATGAAAATACACACAAAAAAAACTCATAATCTGGTGTAGACTTTTTGAGTGATTCTTTTTCTTAACAAAAAGATTTAAGAATTTTTTCAAGACTTGAAACAAGCTAAATATTCTGACTAGAATACAAACATTTCTATAGAATTATGTAAAAATACTTTAAAATGTATTGTGAAAAGCTTTTAGTATATGCTTAGTAACATGTTTAATGAATGTAATTCAGATCTGAGATTAGCTTGTTTATGATAATCAGTGGAAAAAGTCCAAGTGACACAGAGCTTTATAAATAGTAGGAGATGTAAGCAAATTATTTTGGGTAAATCATTTTGTAAGACGTTCATTCACACACACCAGGACAAATTATCCCAATTTAATCTAATCATAAACTATCTTCATATTGTTGATAAACCGGCAACTATAGAGAAAACCCTTATAGACATGAGGAGAACATGAAAACTCAAAGCCAGATGTAGAGGCAAATGTTCCACAGTGCTGCACAAATATGATCCTGACCAGATTTAAATATTGATCAAGAAGAATAAATTAATCTAACATTAATCCAACACTGATTCAGTATGAACAGTGTGAATCATTCACAACAATTTTTAATCATCATTTTAACTTAGCCATGTAACAAACAGCTTTTCCGCCAGAGGGAAAAGTACAGGCCTACTGACATCTGATCCTCCGAAATCATTGATCTATTTTGGATTAATTCTTATCTATGGCCTGTAGAGGCTGTCATGCTTGCAGCTTATCTGAGACTCGTCCAGAGGAAACAGGAAAGCTTTCATGCAATGTTTTGTGTGAGAGATAAAAAAAAAAAAAAAAACAGGAGAGGAAAAAAAAAGGCAAGTGCATCGCTGGCGTCTCCGGCACAGCGTGGGCGGACATTTGAATTTCATAAACACGTTTTCGAGGGTCATCCAGACGAGGAGAACCAGGCGAAACAGTGGAAAACTGGACCGAAAAGCTTTCTGAGTGGCGTTTGTCTCTGAGCTGAAGGCTAGAGGACAGGCAGGAAAGAAAATGCCGGCTTTGTTGAGGGCCACAGATGTCCCTCCGTCTCTCCGGGAGAGGAAAGCGACTTAACCAAAGAGCCTTTCATCACCTGAGTGTGATGAGGAGCTCAGTCTGAGAGGGCTGAAATCCCCCTCTCTCAGCTTGGGGAAGGGGATTCCTGGGAAAAATGCGGCGGCTCTGGCAGTCTGAGTGCAGCGCCGGAGCGAGAGAAGCCCTATTATTTTCATCTGGGTGTCCTGATTCAATTACAGAAGAGTTATAGGCTTTAGACACTGCTCCAGAGGGGTGAGCCAGTGGCATGGAGAGTCATCTGAGGGCATGAGAACTGAGGAAAAGAACTCAAAGACAGAATATATATATATATTTTTTTCAAAATTTTCTCCCCAATTTTGCTCAGCCAATTATCTAACCCACTCATTAGAACTGCCCCTATCACTATCACAGTAATGCCCCAACACCAGGAGGGTAAAGACTTGCACATGCCTCCTCCGACACATGTAAAGTCAGACTCCGCCTCTTTCCATTTTAACTGCTGCTGATGCAGTATTGTTGAGTAGCATCACAACGCTAACGCTCGGAGGAAAGCGCAGACACTTGGTTCCGATACATCAGCTCACAGACGCAGCCTTGTGCTGATCCACATCACCCTAGGAGTGATGAGGGGAATCTACTGTACCCACACCCAGAGAGAACAAGGCCAGATTTGCTCTCTCAGGGGTCCGGCAGCTGATGGCAAGCTGCATGAACAGGATTCGAAACTGAATGCCATAACATTAATTCTAATGATATTTTCTTTGCTAGAACCATAATTCAGATTGCTCAGACCCTTTTTTAATCATTTATTGGATCCCCTCTGGCAGCAATTACATCTGCAAGCCTTCTTGAATACTCTTTACAAGCTCTGCACACCTAGATTTGGGCAATTCATTATATTTTTCATGGACAAAACACTCAAATGTCATCAGTTTGGATGGAGAGCATTTGTAACCTGGGCCTTAATAGATGTCTAGGCTTTGGCTGTGCCATTTAAGTGTTGTTTTTTAATGTATTTTTTAGGTCATTGTCATGTTGACAGGCAAAATGTCACCACAGTCTGAGTGGTACCACTAAGAGTCAGTATCATTTTACTATGATGCTACCACCAACATGTTTCACTGTATGAATATACAAATTAGCCAGAAAAAGGTGCAATGCTTATATTTTCACCAGTCTATTGAGCTAACTGATGCCTACTGAATCGAGTATGTTCTCTCAGTGATTGTTGGGCCAACCCTTGGAAGGTTATTCCATAAAAAATATCTTAATGTGGCTTTGATCTTGAGTCCTGGTCTATTTATCACTATATTCTGAGAGAGGAGATTCCCAGACAGGTTCTTGAACTTCATACAGTAGTTTGGTTTTTGTCCTGATGTACTGAAGTGTAAATGTATGTCCCTTCTAGATCCAGTTGGCTGAAATCATTGGGCTAAGCTAAGCTGGACATTACCAATTGGTGATGAACCAGCATAACCAACTTTACCAAGCTGGTTGGCCTGCATGAAAAAGCCAGTCAATCAACTGGTCAACCAACCTGTCTTGTAAAACCTTACTAGTCAATCTGAATGACCAAGTTGGTTGACCAGAATGGTATTGCTGGTCAGGCGGGATGACAAGCATGATCAGGCTTGGTCTTACTGGTTGTTTTACTGGGTGAGGTTAATCCTGAACCTTTGTAGATCAGCTTAACCATTACACTCAAACTTGCTGGTCCAGAGCTAAGAAGTCCAGAAGTCTACAGGAGGCCATAAGCATTATTTAATATGTCTTAAACTGTGGCATTTGCCAATATATTAAGGTTAAACTTTGATTCTTACATTTGATACATTACAAAAAAATAAACATAAATTTGATCACAGACATTACCTAACTCTAGTTGAATGCATGTCTGACTTAAGGTCTTTTGAGGCATGGGTGTATTTTTAGTTTTAGAACACAAGATCTAAATATAGCACTCAGAAAAAGTAAAAAAAAAAAAGCTATGAGAGCGTGTGAACACAAGGACACTGCAGCATACGGTAAAGCATAAACATCCATCTCAAGCAGCCCAATGATTCTGACACGTAGCCCTGACAGACGCACTGAAGGACGATCCGGCCCCCCATGGACCTGTCATCTGTCCCCGCACACTCTACAGCCTGCCACTGCGCCCCAACCAACTGTGCACCTTTCAGTAATGAAGATTCATTGTATCAGAACCTTATGCTGTTTTATTTTTAACATTAGTTTAAAAAAGTGTGAAGATTTATTGGCTTTTTTGATGCTTCAGTTGATGAATGGACCAATAGAAATAGTACAACAAGTAATATATGCCTAAGGGGTAAATGTAAGATTACACTTCATTAACACCAATTATACTTTATGTTTAAACATTTTTGGGCACTGTTGACAAAAAAAAAAAAACATTGACAATGTGAAGAGTTGCTTTGGAGCAGCTGAACATGAACGTAAGAACACCATGCTCATTGCCAAGCCATTTGACAAGCCAATACCAAACTCTGCTCTTTGCCATGATGGAGGTCAATCCAGGAACTTCGATAGGGCTTTTCCACCAAAAGAACTCAATTTCTTGAAACAGTTCTATTGGGTTTATTACAACTGTGGTGCTTTTCAGTTAACCAGCCCTCGTTTCCACCAGTTTTAGTGGAACCATTAAAACGTCACATCATATGTCATCAACAGAGGGCGTTGAACATCATTGTTCGCACGGAAGAATCTAGTTTTCTTTGGTTCTTTAGAACCTGCTTTTGTTGGTGGAAACGAGACATATGGTTCAAAATTAAGCTCACCGACTAGAATGGTACCAGTTCCATGATGGTGGAAAAGCACATTGAGAATAACTGTTTTTCCACTGCATGGTACCTTCACTATTCAACTTAACCTAACTATACTTAACTTTTTGTATTTCCAATTTATACAAATTTTTGATCGTAGTCCCTGGAGACTTAAGAATTGAACATGGCTTGTAAATCTTAAATATTAAAAGCATCTCCTTGTCTGCTAATCATACCGTTGCTGTCCAATTAAAAACAAGTATCTTCATTTTGAATACACAAACATGATGAATAGATCAATAGAAAATCTCCAGTTTACTTGAAATTTTTGTGTCATTATTTTATTGACATCGGCTAATCTTACTGCATATCGTCGCTGTCCAATTAAAAAAACAAGTACCTCCATTTTCGTCGATTTTTAGTTAACTGCATAATTTAACCAGACAAACTGTGCCTTACACTGTGCCGAAATGTATTGATGAATGGACCAATAGAAATTCTTCAAAATGACCTGAAATAAACTTTTTTTACATTGACTTCCATTGAAAGTTTAGAAGGTTGCTGTTTTGGACATACTTGTTTTTCATTGGACAGAGACGATATATACTAACTGTATGAATGAATGAAGTTAAACTTTTATAAACTTGAGAACGCTTTACAATTTACAAGTTTTACACACAACCATGTATACTTAGCACTCATCTACACACCGGTGAGAAGCAGCAGCCAATAGCGCACAGCGTACTCTCAACCGGAAATAACCGTCCACCTGGAGGACTGCATCGGAAATTACAGCATTTTTATATAAGACAGAGTGCCAATCCATATCTGGCCACAGTCATACATACATTTACACACATGCAAACTTACATACATACCACATACATACACACCAGATCAATTTAGAGTATCAATTGTCTGGGCAATTTAGAGTATATATAGATAGATAGACCCATAGTATGTCTGTCAGAAACTAGCATTATTATTTTTGGAGTTTTGACATCTGCAGCCTAAAATGAAGACATACTGTAGGTCTGTAGGTCTGTAGGTCTGCCGCTGAGCTCTAACAATGTAAAACAGAAGACATGGCCAGTACTGGCCCACCGAGTCTTAACAAAGCTTAATACTGGAACATTTCTAATGACTGTTAACAAAGCATGCTGGGTTAAAACTATCAGCTAAAATGCCACGAAGTGCAGAGGGAAAAAAATGCAATATTTCCAGCACAATGAGGATAAAATAACCTTTAAATGAGGCAAATTGGCAGCCCTGTGCTACTTTGCATTTTGTAGAAACATGATAATTGAAGTCAAATCCGACAGGCTTGTATATGAGCGATGAGTGGGCTGGAGTGTGGAAATGGGCTTGGAGGCTTTCCAGCTGAGGAGAACAATGACAAGAGAGGCAAAGTGGAAGTGTCTGAGACGGGTAAGAGCAGCGGAGGAGGGGGGGAAGAAGAGAAGGATGATGGGGTTCTGGAAAGGAGAGAGAAATTATTTAACCATCCCACCTCGGGAAGTGCCTGAAGGGCAGGGTATATATGAACCATAATCGACACTGCATGTTTTTATGAGGATTTTATATTAAAAAAAAATTATGTGCAGAGCATAGATACAGACATATATATAGCTTTCTTTTTTTTATTTTATTTCTAATTTTTCCCACTCATTAGGACTCCCTCTATCACTAGTGATGTCCCAACACACCAGGAGGGTGAAGACTAGCACATGCTTCCTCCGATACATGTGAAGTTAGCCACCGCTTCTTTTCGAGCTGCTGCTGATGCAGCATTACCGAGCAGCCAGTGCGCTTGGAGGAAAGCACAGCGGCTCGGCTCCGGTACATCAGCTCACAGACGCCCTGTGCTGCAGACATCACCATAGGAGTGATGTGGGGAGAGAGCGCCATCTACCCACCCAGAGGGAGCAGGGCCAATTCTGAAACTTTCAGGTTTCAGTAAAGACACCTTGCTAAAATACAACATTATAAGAGTGAGAAGTTTCTCCAGCACTAAGGCTGGGTGCAGCAGCATTAGCTTAGCATTAGCCGCTAACCACAGCACTAGCTCTTTCGCCGTTCAGAGGTGAGTATATTGGACTTTAGTCAGCACGTTTGCCATGTTAAAACAAGCTATGCGGGAGGAACCACTAGCTAATAGCATTCATGGTTCCTCAGTTTAGCAAAATAAGGCAGCATTTACGTCCCGCTAGCGTTGCAGTTAGTAGCTAATGCTAATCCTGCTGCACCCAGCCATAGTGCTGGAGAAACTTCACTGCAAACTTACCCTTACATCAAATATTGGAAATCTAAGCTTACTGTAAATAAACAGAGGCACTTTACTTACCAAATTAAGTTTTTAGGATAGAAATCTGTGTAGATTAACATTCTTAAAATGTTTTTTTAAGAATTACAGTTTTGTTTACTTATGCGCTTTTCCCAGCTTCCTCATTATAAGAGAAGCATGGCGACTCCCTTGCTCACTTCGATGTAGGCATCCTTACTAGATACGTAAAGCCCCAAAGTGATTTTACACCAAATATGAGCCATTTCTCCCAAACCAAAACAAATCGGTGGCAAATTTCCAAATCTCACTGTGATACCAGGCTAATTAGGCTAATTCTAATATGAACCTCCACAAAAATAAAGCTGGGTTTTTTGTTTTCATCATTCAAGTCCTTGTTAATCTCTGTGACACAGTCGGATCTTTCCATAACCTTGACTTAAAAAAAAAAAACATAAATGTACCAGCACCACACACACACACACACACACACACACACACACACACACACACACATGCCCAACCATGCTAGTACCACAGGGATGAAATAATAAATCCCCTGTGCCTGAACCTACACGCTTCATATTTAAATTTCTTATACTACCTTAAATGGGGCAGCAGTTTTATCCACCTCTGTTTGGACACCAGAGTATATCAGCTGGTGGTCTTTGATTTATTAATAGTAACTCTCTGTACATAACTTTGGTTGAGAAAGCGTTGATTTATCACTCTGTTATTTTTTGGCTTTATGACAGCACAACCCACATATTATAGCATACTTCAGCGCTATGACAAGAACTCTGCAATTATTTTTTAAGTCTTATGGTATAGTCCTTTGTGTGTTCTCAGAATAATGTGCTGTTAGCAAGCTGAATAGATTAGAAAGTTAGACATAGTGCTGCCATTTGTTTTTTTTTTTTAAATCTTACCAGTAAAAATAATACAGTGTGTTCTCCTCTGATCTGTCTTTACCTATAGTTTGGTTTAGCTGAGGTAATCCAGTGATATACAGCTCTGGAAAAAAATAGGAGACCACTTCAGTGTCTGATTTAGTTTCTCTGATTTTGCTATTTATACAGTTGTGGTCAAAAGTTTACATACACTTGTAAAAAAACATAATGTTATGGCTGTCTTGAGTTTTCAATAAGTTCTACAACTCTTATTTTTCTGTGATAGGGTGATCGGAACACATACATGTTTGTCACAAAAAACAGTCATAAAATTTGGTTCTTTCATAAATTTATTATGGGTCTGCTGAAAATGTCACCAAATCTGCTGGGTCAAAAATATACATACAGCAACATTAGTATTTGGTTACATGTCCCTTGGCCATTTTCACGGCAACTAGGCGCTTTTGGTAGCCATCCACAAGCTCCTGGCAAGCTTCAGGTCGAATGTTTGACCACTCTTCTTGACAGAATTGGTGCAGTTCAGCTAAATGTGATGGTTTTCTTGCATGAACCCGTTTCTTTAGCACTGTCCACATGTTCTCAATGGGGTTTAAGTCAGGACTTTGGGAAGGCCATTCTAAAACCTTAATTCTAGCCTGGTTTAGCCATTCCTTTACCACTTTTGATGTGTGTTTTGGGTCATTGTCTTGTTGGAACACCCAACTGCGCCCAAGACCCAACCTTCGGGCTGATGGTTTTAAGTTTTCCTGCAGAATTTGGAGGTAATCCTCCTTCTTCATTATCCCATTTACTTTCTGCAAAGAACCAGTTCCACTGGCAGCAAAACATCCCCAGAGCATAATACTACCACCACCATGCTTGACAGTAGGCATGGTGTTCCTGGGATTAAAGGCCTCACCTTTTCTCCTCCAAACATATTGCTGGGTGTTGTGGCCAAACAGCTCAATTTTTGTTTCGTCTGACCAGAGAACTTTCCTCCAGAAGGTTTTATCTTTGTCCATGTGATCAGCAGCAAACTTCAGCCGAGTCTTAAGGTGCCTTTTCTGGAGCAAGGGCTTCTTTCTTGCACGGCAGCCTCTCAGTCCATGGCGATGTAAAACACGCTTGACTGTGGAGACTGACACCTGTGTTCCATCAGCTTCCAAATCCTTGCAGACCTGCTTCTTGGTGATTCTTGGTTGACTCTTGACCATCCTGACCAATCTCCTCTCGGCAGCATGTGATAGCTTGCGTTTTCTTCCTGATCGTGGCAGTGACACAACTGTTCCATGCACTTTATACTTGCGTATAATTGTCTGCACAGTTGCTCTTGGGACCTGTAGCTGCTTTGAAATGGCTCCAAGTGACTTCCCTGACTTGTTCAAGTCAATAATTCGCTTTTTCAGATCCACACTGAGTTCCTTTGACTTTCCCATTGTAGCTTTTGTAGCTGAGTCTAATCACTGGGTCAAATGAGCCCTATTTAAATGGGCTCATGAGAAGTCAACAGCTGTAGTCAATCAGAATCACTTACAAGAAGTGAAGAGGCCATGACATGAAGCTAATTTGATTGACACAACTCGCTACATCACCAAAATTGACAAATTTTGTTGCTGTATGTATATTTTTGACCCAGCAGATTTGGTGACATTTTCAGCAGACCCATAATAAATTTATGAAAGAACCAAATTTTATGACTGTTTTTTGTGACAAACATGTATGTGTTCCGATCACTCTATCACAGAAAAATAAGAGTTGCAGAACTTATTGAAAACTCAAGACAGCCATAACATTATGTTTTTTTACAAGTGTATGTAAACTTTTGACCACAACTGTAGGTACATGTTTGAATAAAATGAAAAATGTTTTATTTTATAAACTACAGACATTTCTCCATATTCCAAATAAAAATAATATCATTTAGAGCATTTATTTGCAGAAAATGAGAAATGGCTGAAAAAGTTCAGAACTCAATATTTGGTGGAATACCCCTGTTTTTTTAATCACAGTTTTCATGCATCTTGGCATCATGTTCTCCTCCACCAGTCTTACACACTGCTTTTGGATAGCTTTATGCCTTTACTCCTGGTGCAAAAATTCAAGCAGTTCAGCTTGGTTTGATGGCTTGTGATCATCCATCTTCCTCTTGATTATATTCCAGAGGTTTTCAATTTGGTCAAATCAAAGAAACTCATCATTTTTAAGTGGTCTCTAATTCTCTTTTTCCAGAGCTGCATATTCCTATTATTAGCAGAGTCTAAAGGGGATGTGCTGCTCTCCAGTATCAACAACACTGTTTTCACCCATAGTTGCCATTGTGATTTAGGATTTTACTAGCTTTCTGTGATGTCTCTGTTTTGGTTATTTTAGATTTTATTTTAATGGGTTGCCAGTCACTTATTATTATTCTCTCCCTTTTCTGTTTCTGTTCTGTTTTTTGTGTTGCTGAAATTGGCAGCGCTTTTCACCTTGAAGCACACTGTTGATTTGACCTTTTTTTTTAAAAAAAAAAAAGCCATCTTTTTAGACTGTGCTGCAAGGGATCATCTCTAGGTGCGGATGTCGTATTATAAGCTGTTTTTATATTATAAGTGAGAAAAAATGCTTAAGTCAGAACGAAATTCAACCGGGGGAAAAAAAAATGCAGTGCGAATTCCATTAAATTTCACTGATATTCGCCTTCAGACGACAGCCAGAAGGTCCCTCCTGTCCTTCAGCCGTTGTTTCAGCGAGCAAAAATACTTTAATGAACACTCGACACCGCTGTGTTGGAACAGCTCTGACAGACCTTGGCCCTCTCTCGCCATGTAAAAACTGACAAGAAAGGAGAAGACGAGGAACGGGAAGCTCAGACACATCGCGGAAATGAGTAAAACGATTACGCCTGAAGGTGTGTGTGTGTGTGTGTGAGAAGGGGTAGTATGTTCATTGGTGTGAGCTATATTAGGAGATGCGGGGGCTTACGCCAGGGCTTTCAGAGTGTCAGTGATATGTGGATAATCACTAGAGCGCTGTGTGTCTCGCTGGCCGGGTAGAGTGCATAAAAGGGGAAAAACCTGGGTCTTATCGCGCCACACACAGATACGGATTTCCACGCTCGTCTGCCCTCAGCCTGGAGTGTCCCTCTGCCTCAGGGCAGATACTGGCTATCTGTCCACTGCTTCACCAACATCCCGACCAGTTTAGACCAAACCTCAAAAAGCTGTAAAGCTCTAAAGCACGTCGCGTGTCATCGCTTCCTGATCGCTCATTGGGAACACCTGGATCCCGTGACGCGTTCGGTTAAGGAACATCTATCATGAGATACTGCTCATCCCAATCTTATCAGTGTGAAAGGAGCTACATAACACACACCAAAAAAGCTGGAGGCAATCAGAACCCTGATTAACCCCACAGCAACAGTTTTCTGCTGTAAACAAAATTCATAGCGACGGAAACGGCCGACAAGGGGCTCTTTCACCATATGCTTGATAATAAGCCACGCATTAATATCTCCGTGAGGACGCACACGGAAAAGTAAAAGGCAAATGTTAAACAAGCACCTCAACCCTCATTAGCAACTAAAGCGCAAAACCGTCATGTCCGCTATACAGCGAACAGCAAACAGCTACACATCGTAGCCCATCTGCTGCCAGGCTGCACAGAAAGAGAGAAAAAAAAGAGAGAAAAGTGCTTTTAGTCCAGAATTTCATTCACTTAAACTCACTCCTAAAACTAACTGACTCCTTAACTCATTTGTGACCTAAAATCATTCTAAAAACTGACTTGTGACTCTACTTAGATTTGTCCTGTACTGAGTCTGTATTGGTTCCTCTCAGACTCGTCTTTAACAGATTTGTATCAAGAACTTTAACTTCAAGGCCTCAATTTTTAACATGGACTCATCCACAGCTGATCAGACTTGTTGGTTGATTTTAGACTGGTACTTCACTGACATGTGGTTTATCTCAGGATCGTCTTTAACTGACTTGTGACTTGGACTTGTTCCTGACTGACATGTGTCTAAGACTCGTTCTTAACCAACTTGTGTCTTGGACTTGTTCCTAACTGACTTATGTCTTGTACTTGTTCTTAACTGACGTGTACCTTGGACTCTTGGATTCTTAAATGGCTTGTGATCTGGATATGTCTCTAACTGACTAGTGACTTGAACCCCTTTGTAGTGACCTTTTAAACAAAACGAACTAAAATAACCTAAGCCACCACAATTAGAAGAAGAGCTGGCTATAGCGGCTTTGACTCGCTGTAGCGGGTATCATAACAAAGTCCATACCTTTAAAACGTTGGATATACCAATCTATTTATTGGTCTTACTCCATTTATGTGGTCAAAATACTGTTGACTTCCTCGCCAAGCTCTTTCCTGCACACTACCATACATTCACCTATAAATCCTGGCAGCGCCCCCAAGTGGAAAGTTTCAAAATAAACAAAAATTTTAAAGAAACATAAATCCATAGCTCCAACACCCTTCTTAACCGACTTGTGCCTTGGACTCATTCTTAAATGGTTTGTGACTTGGATGCATCCCTAACTGACTAGTGACTTGAACCCCTTCTTAACTGACTTGAACCTTGGACTCGTACTTAACTGACGTGTGACTTAGACTCATCCTTAACGGACTTGTGCTTTGGACTCGTTCTTAACTGGCTTGTAACTTGTACTTGTTCTTAACTGACTTGTTTCTTGCACTTGTTCTTAACTGACTTGTTCTTAACTGACTATCTATCTTGTCTTTTACTGACCTGCAACATTACTTAGACTCATCCTTAACTTACTGACTACTTGGATCTTAGGTCAGGGTCAAGTTGCACTCAAACCAAACGTGAATTTGTGACTTGCACTCAACTGTTGAGTTGTGAACATAGTTCATCCTTAATTGACTTAAGATTTAAGACAGGCTCATCCTTACCTGACCTGCGTTGCATCTTAGACTCATCTCTGATTAAACTATTAAACTATGACTTACACTTACCTAACACTCAACTTGAGTTAGACCCAAACCTGACAGATTGAGACTTATCTTTACAACTGTCCCTTTCGAACTCCCTTCCTTTTTAATTATGAGGACAATTACCCCAACAAAAGCAGAATAAACTGAATTAACTAATGAATTAGTAGATGTAGCAAGATTTTTCTTCCATATGGTGTATTTGAATAAACCATGTTTAACCTCATAGGTTTGGTAGGGGTTAACTTTAAGACACTTGTACTGGCAGCCAAAGCCCTTGAGAGTTGAGTTGGGCTCGAGTTAACCAATGTTCTACAGTCTGTTAATATTCTATCAGCAAGGTTGAGCTTCAATATAGTTTTTTTTACCAAAATATTCAATGATATTTAAAAATTGCAATGTCATTTTCTAGTTTAACAGGTGGAAACATCTGTTTCTACACAGCTCAGAGCGAACTGATACTGGTTAGCCGTTTTCCCAATGGGCCCGCAGGCAATTCGACCATAATATACATGTGTATGGAAAACATCATCATAACAATAAGACAACACTTTCCCGAGCGCAAACAAGAGAAAAGCCATCTAAACCTCGACAATAGTGAAGCTGGACTCCTGGGAGATGTTGCCTACATACAATAATTGCTTTTTGACAGTCGCAATGGGTGGAGCGCGCTCACCCATCATGCATTATTCCCAGGTGTCCAAACATCATTTCACATGCTAACCGCGCTCCCTGTGCCGCGTGCCCTATTTTTGCATCCCATTACTTCCTGCCACTTTCCGCCGTGGCCGTGAAAACAATGGCACAGGCTGGAAGGGCAAAACTAATTCGGTGATGAACCCATTCACACGTGCCCCCGTACCCCCACTTATCTGGTTTTAGCATTCACAGCCTTCATTATCAGCCAGATACCTGCATGCTATTCAGCTAAAGCAACTAGAACCCCCCCCCCCATTCAAAATAACAACAACAACAGTGAATGGGACGAGCAATCATTCACCATTAACTGTCCAAATGAAATGTATGCATATAGATTTATGCATATGAAAATATACAGCTCTGGAAAAAAATTAAGAGAGTTTCAGAGTTCAGAGTTTCTCTGATTTTGCTATTTATAGGTTTATGTTTGAGTAAAATAAACTTTAATGTTTTATTCTATAAACTACTGACAACATTTCTCCTCCACCAGTCTTACACACTGCTTTTGAATAACTTTATGTCACTCCTGGTTCAAAAATTCCATCTTCTTCTTGATTACATTCCAGAGGTTTTCAATTTGGTACAATCAAAGAAACTCGTCATTTTTAAGTGGTTCTTATTTTTTTCTAGAGCTATATTTCTGATAAATACTCTAGACCACATAACATCTGAAGTGTGTGTTTTAGCTACAATAAACATAAAACAAACACAACATTTTCCTTAATGTGGCCAAAACATAAGCATCACAAAGCTTCATTTCATTTTAGTCTAAAATTAGCATTGCTATGCTATTAAAGCCATAAATAACAAAAACAAAAATGTAATACTAATGTATTGTTTTATTAAAGTAAATGTCAAAATGTTGTTAATGGTTTTATTCGCTGAAAAAAGTTTAAAATGAAAGTAGTACACCTGTCCCCAGTACGTAATAGTTTGTGTATATTTAAAAGGGGAGCATTCCTCAGCACCCCTAAAACCCAATGGATTAAAAATTATATAAAAAAAAAGTTATTAAATAAAAAAATGCCTTGATTAATCACATTATTTGTCATTAATACTAAAATGTTTAACGATGGATAATAAAATAAAGTTTAAATAAAAAAATCAGTGTTAGATCGTCACAATGGAAACTTATTAAGATTCAAATAAGTTTTTTAATTTTGGGTTTAATTTGTGTGTGTGTGTGTGTGTGTGTGTGTTTAAAAGAGAGAGAAAGCAAGATTGAGTAAGAGACAGTAAGAGTTAGTTATAAGATTTAATCCAACATTAATATTATCATAAATAAAACTGAATCTACTTTTTGAACTTGACAGTTAAAGCAACTGCTAAAGTAACTTTTTATTGTGAAGTTGGAGATAAAAAAGGTTTTAATTTCTAACATTGACAAAATACAGTTAACCTCAGTTAAATGTTAAAAACTCTTTTATCAGTTTTGCAAGTAGGCATATACGCCCCTTCTGGCCAAAATATGTCCATTAAATACCTAAAACCTTCTGTCTGCACCTGAAACTTGGCACAGGATATGAGAGATTCAGATCCTCCGAGTCTAAGCCTGGACCGCTCTGTCCCAATTCACCCACAATTCTTTGTTCAAACATTGTAATAAAACGGCTGAGCAGGACTCAGGTTGCGTGAGTCAGAAGTGCTGACGCCCACAAACCCGCCGGAGTCTGTGTGAAACTAGCGTCCTGAGGGTCTTTTATAAGGGCCGGGGGAGCGGTGATTAATATGATTTATTCATGCTCCGCCTCGCTATACAATGACTGGCCGTGCCTAACAGCAAGAATTTCCTTTATCGACCTTTCAGTTTTCCCTGGAGGCCAGAGCTTTTCTCAGGAGCAGGGGTTAAACCACAATTATACATCACTCACAGCTCACTGATAAAAGCATGGAAGTTCTGGAGAAAACTGTATAACTATATATATAAAAAAAACAATACTGAAGCACTTAAGTTGGATTTATGAGTAAAAAAAATGTGATTTTTTATGACAAAAAAAATCACCGCACTTTATGCTTATATACTAAAATTTTGCACTTACTTTCAATACAGAAGACCCTATATATAATAGCACTTTTATTTTTATTTTTATTTTTATTTCATAGGCGCCTTTCTGTCACTTAAGGACATCACTCATTCAGTGCAAAATAGACAATAAAATGAAATAATAATTAAAAGAAACAAAAATAATACAATAATTATAAATGTTAAAAAAATAAAAACATTTAAAACTAGTTAAAATAAGACAATGCAATTGTGTCAGATGGAAAAGGCAATTTAAAAAAACTGGGTTTTGAATGTGGATTTACCCTAGTTCCTAGTCCTAGTACCAGTACATGGTCCAGTGTTTCCTCCCATGTCTCCACCTTCTGTATAACTCCACCCCCTTGTTACCTGTCCCCAGATGTTTCCTCTTTCCTATTCCCTCTATGTGTATTTAAGCTCCTTTGTTTTTAGTGTCTATTTGTAGGTTGATTCTTCTGTCATGGATTGCATTCATCTTAATGAATGGTCCAATAGAAACTCTTCAAAATGACCTGAAATAAACTTTTTTTACATTGACTTTCATTAAAAATTTACAAGGTCTTTTTCTCTCTCTTGTAAAATCGCTGTTTTGGAGATAAGTGTTTTTCATTGGAAAGCGACGATATAAACACATAACCTGATAAATAAACAGACAATAATAAATAATAATAAAATGAGAAAAACAAAGATTAAACTGAAACAGGAAACAAGCAACAGGAAACCATGCAACCATGACTGACGTAAATATGTACAGTACAAGAACTGACAAATTAAACAACACTGAAATAAAAGGGCTTAAGTTCACAAGGAGGGAACAGGAAACAAGAAACACCTGGGAGCAGGTAACAAGGGGGCGGGGTTAAACAGGAGCTAAGAAGTAAATACTGGACCATGTGCTGGGGAGCACATGGCAAGGGAAACAAGGCAGGATGGCAGGAAAAATCACACACAGACAGACAGTAGAGATACAGAAGAGGACCAGAACCTGATATGAATCAATGAATCATTGTTTAAACAACAACAAAAAAAAAACACACAAAATGTAAATTCAATTAGATTAAATTAATTTAGGAATGTGTTGAAAAAATAACAATTGCAACAGTTTTCAACACATTCTAAAGGTTAAAATAGACTCAAAAATCATTTTAATAGCTTTTTTTCAAGGTAAATGAGATTCCTTGCCGCCAATCGGACAATAAAAGGCACATCCTGAAGATGCCACTCGACCCTGAGTCGCCCGCTGCCAATTTGCATTGGGATTTACTCTCGCGTTCATTTGAATACGAGCATCCGGGGTCCCGAAAGCATTTCTAAAGGCCGTCTGCTGCTCACCTCTTCATCACGCCTGCTGATGTCCTTGCCACAATCGCTCTCAGTGATGGGAAATACTGTTCCGCAGACACTTCTCTCAATTTCGCTCCTCCTTTATGACGCCTATCTGGGCCGAGGAGCAATTAATGTCACCTGAAAGCAATCCTCCGGGCCGGGCGGGGGAAAGCCGTGGAAAAACTCATTTCGGCGGCGGTGCCGGGACCCTGAAAGGCTCATCAGGATCAGACGGCGCTCCTTTATGTCCTGCTCGGCAGCCCGAGGGCTCCGGCGCCAAAGCTTCTCCCAATCTCATCTCATCTCGCCCTTCATTACGGGCCGAGCGCCGCTCTGAGCCCACGCTAAAATAGGCCCAATCCTCAGCCTGGCCCCATCAATCCATATACATGCTCAACACTCAGCGTGCGGAACCCAGCGTGCCACCGCCAGACGCATCACTCACTGCCCGGGGCCCGGGACCCACTGACCCAAACGCCCACCCACCCACGATAACGTCAGGGCCAGATACGCTCCATCACCCAGTCAGTCCCATAACAAACCACAGTTTAGAAGTGTTTAAACTGGTAATAAACCAGCACTGAAGCTGCTGCAGGCAAACTAATTTAACCCTTAAGAGTCACAGCTTCAATCAGAGGAGAAAAAACACATAAACTCCCATCAAATATTGTTATTAATCACAATTATCTGCACAAAATATCACAATCAATCTCAAAAATCTGCAGAACATAATGCACTTTATCTTAATTACCAGCACAACTATATACACTTTTATAGATAAATATTATAAACCCATATTATACGGGTAAATATAAATCTATACCCTAAGCACAATATCAAGATTAAAATAATCAATACTATCTGCATAATATGCATATAAAAGATCTATACCCTAAGTTTAATATAAATAAATGTTGTTAGTAATTCTGATTATCTCCACAAAAAAAGTGTGATTAATTCTAATAAACTGCACAATAATCAACATAATTATCTTATGATAATCTTGTTATTGCTCTATGCTATTATGCTGTTATCTTCAGCGTCCACAGTTAATCCTGTTGGATGTGGTTGGTCCTTCTTTGCTGACATTACCCTGGATACCGTGGCTCTTGATACATCACAAAGACTTGCTGTCTTGGTCACAGATGCTCCAGCATCAATATTTAGAGCAGAACTGTGCTCTTACTCTGCTAATTGAACCTTCACACTCTGCTCTTACTGGTGCAATAATGTGCAATTAATGAAGATTGGCCACCAGGCTGCTCCAATTTAGCCATGAAACCGCCCACGCTATAATGACAGGTGTTTCAGTTTCATTGTCCAACCCCACAAATGCATTCATTTGCTTTGGGTTGGAGTTTGGGTAGCTTTGCGATTTGAATTTCAGGTTCTGTATTACTTCCTCTCCTCCTGACTGATTTAAATTACAGTTATTTTAATAGTGTGAGCGGTCACTGGTCGCTGGAGGCCTGGTGCAGATCCTCTCATGCGCTGCCAAGGTTTGCGATCAATGGCTAAAGGATTTGGTTTCTTTTGTCAGAAAAGGCAGATTTAAAGTGAAAGCTCTGAATCGATAGCGCAGTCCTTTCTGCATGTGAGAGAGTCAGCGTGGCGGCTATAGACAGCGCTGATTAACACGGCCATTGATCAGGCAGAACAGAGGCGTCATGCCTGCAGCTCGGCCGGTGAGACAGCAAAAGTCGACACGAGAGCCGAGGGTGAGCTTTAAATAGCTGTAACTGCTCACAGTGCATCATCTCACCATCAATCTACCAGCCACTGTTCAGCTTTTATATTAAATATCTTCATTTATTCTTCAATCATTGCTTTATGGCACTGTTTTAAAACAGGAAATGCACATTATACCTGCTCCCATTAATTCTACACTTTTACTCTTTTACTCCCACACACCATGCCTGGATCAGAATTGTTTTTTAATATTAAATTGGGAAAAAATAATTAAATTAATTAAATCAAATGATAAATCCCTGTGTTAAAGACAATCTGTATTAAGATGAAATTAAAGGCAAAGCAGAAGTATTCACTGTTTATTCTGGGATTACAGGCTGTAATAATTCTCTTAATGTGCATCTAATTTTTCATAATTTAAAATCATAAAAAAATTCTGTTCTAAGCCTGGTGTGTGGGAGTAAAAGAGTAAAAGAGTAGAAGTAATGGGAGCAGGTATAAAGTGCATTTGCCATTTTAAAACAGTGCTATAAAGCAAAGATTAAAGAATAAATAAGGATATTTATTAATGTTAAAACTGAATTCAGTGGAAAAACATCTTGCTTTTCTCGGATCAATAATGCACACCACTCACAAAGTCTCAAAAATTCTTTGAGTGTCTTATAATGATCTCTCACCAAAAGGGACACTACCCAAAAGGAAGCACTTTGACACACTCTTGTGGCAAGACTCAGCGTCTAATCAGACCACACCTGTAATGACCTCTCACCAGGAGGCACACTACCCAAAAATTAAGCACTCTGACACCCTCTTGTGGCGAGACCCAGTGTCTAATTGGACCACACTTGGACTGATCTCTCACCAGAAGGTACACTACCCAAAGGTTAAGCATTCTGATACCTTCTTAAGGTAAGAACCAGTGTCTACTTGGACCACACCTGTAATGATCTCTCACCAAGAGGTACACTACCAAAAAATAAGCACTCTAACTCCCTCTTATGTCAAGACCCAGTGTCTATTCAGACCACACCTGTTCTCCTTTACATATCTGCCTGAGACATAACTGCATGGTGAGTTTTGCAGCTCCCCGTCTATAAATAAACCTATCGAATTACATTCTCCTAATTAAAAACCACATTTACTAATTGCTGCAGTTGCAACTTGTAATTGTTCTATCATGAAGAAGAGCCAAACGTCTTGAGTTTAATTGGACCCCACCTCTCGATAATAGATCCCAGGGTGTTTGTCAGAGCCAGTCCAGGAAATCAATGGCGACATCGATCCGGAGATAGAGAAAGAGAGAAGCCGGGGGAAGAGACAAAGAGAAAGAGAGGAACAGGAAGAAAGAGAGAGAGAGAGAAGGCAGGAGAGTCGAGCAGATTGATGCCGAGGGCTCGGACTAATCACGGCCTGATTGTAAGCTGATATCGATGTACCTTGACCTGAAAATCGGCCGGCGTGACGCAAACACGCCGACATTTCGACGGCCACGTTTTACGATTCAAGCTGCCTTCCAGACCCTGGAAAGAGCTGCAGAAGCGTCCGGAAGGAAGCCTTTGTGTCCCCAGGTGAAATTGACCGTGTTCAGCCTCCCAAACTTCGTAGAAGCTTTCTTTGCACTTTGTGTGCAATCATCACCCAGGCTACACTGAGCGAGGAGCAGAGTAGAGACACAGACGTCAACCAGCTTAATGGAGGCTCTTCGGGATGTCGCCTCGTGGAACAATGTGCACCGAGAGAGAAAAACGTCAGATAGATGGACAGCTAGTTCCTCGAAAAAAAAACTCTGGCTGCCCTGCCTCAGGAGCTTAATAGGAATTTCTAAAAAGAGATAAACCATGTTGTAACAACAAACCCGACTTGTGTGTCTGAAATTGAGACTTTTAGAACTTTAGAAGAAAAGCAAAAAAAAAAAAAAACACACTGTTACCTGTAACACACTGGTGTTTGTATTGTTTAGTTCATTGGCGACTGTGACATGACTGTGAGCGCTTTTGACCTTCAGTTGACCTTCAATATATATATAATAAAAGCTCTCCCACTATGAGCGGGAGGTCGCAGGTTTGAATCCCCGCTAATGCAGCTTTTCCATCAAGCTGCCGGCGCCCAGAGGGAGCAAAACTGGTTCTGCTCTCTTCAGGTGGATAGATGGAGCTCTCTCCCCACATCACTAAATGGTGATGTCCGCAGCACAGGGCATCTGTGAGCTGATGTATCAGAACCGAGTCACTGCGCTTTCCTCCGAGCGTTAGGGCTGTGATGCTACTCGGTAATGCTGCATCAGCAGCAGCTCGAAAAGAGGCGGAGTCTGACTTCACATGTGTCGGACGAGGCGTGTGCTAGTCTTCACCCTTCTGGTTTGTTGGGGCATCACTAGTGATAGGGGGAGTCCTAATGAGTGGGTTGGGTAATTGGCCTTGTAAACTGGGGAGAAAATGGGAAAACTTTTAAATAAAATTATAAAATAAAAAACTTTCAATGGAAGTCAATGTAAAAACAGTTTATTTGAGGTCCTTTTGAAGAGTTTCTGTTGGTCCGTTCTTTAAGAAATTTTGGCACATTGTAAAGGACAGTTTGTCTGTTCAAATTATGTAGTAAACTAAAAATCAAAAAGTGTTTTTCATAGGACAGCAATGATATACTATCTTGGGTTGATATTGTGTACAATAAAAAACACTTAATTCTCTTCCCTTCCTCCAGACCACCTTTTCATCAGCCCCCTCAGCCAATGAATGCAGCCGAGACTTACCTCATCCTAAGCCTTAATGTGTTTATGTGTTTGTGCTCGCCCCTCTTTGAACCCCCTCTTGGTTAGCGTGGTCTCTGAAGGTCAGCAGGGGATTAGAAGTTTGAGGCAGAGCGTGGCTGAACACGGCTGAAGTGGAAAGGTCCACCTCAGCGAACAGGTTCAACGGTAATTAAAGCTGAGCAACATGAAGAAATCCTAAATGGCAAACTGTTAGCCCAGCGCCACATCTCCGTGCCCTTTCGCAGGGCTGGCCTGACTGCCCGTGGCCCTGACTGCGGAGAGATAATGAGGGCCTGGCGGACCCCCGGAGAGGAGTGAGGCCCAGGGGCTGTGCCTGCAATTACATTTCGACAGGAGAACCCACTCCCCGCTATCTGTTTCTAGCGTAGCAGTTCCACCCTGGAGGCCTCACACCAGGCTCAGCCTGAGCAGACCCGGCCGTGCAGGATGAGGTGGGGACCCGAGACAATTGACAACCGGTCAGTTAACGGGACCGAGAAGACGTGTCCACGCCTGAAATCAATACGAACACCACACAGAAGATGAAGACTTGTCAGTCTGTATTAGGCTACATGTAGCAATGGTGTTATGAGTTTGGACGTTTTCGCACCTGAATATCAAGACTATCAAGACTCTAGATTAAAGTTTGTGTGTTAGGTTTAGACCAATCACATTTCCCCCCTTAGCCCTACCTGTCATGGGAATATAAAGGACTGGACCCAAGTGCAAAGTGGTAAGTAATATTTTATTTTATTTTTATTATATGTTGATATGGACATGAGGTAGTGTGATGATATGAGGATATGAGGGATTGCTTTAAGCTGGGCTCAAACTCCCAACCTTGTCTGTGCTGGGCCAACACTCTATCCCCAAGGACAAGCAGCCGTGGGAATTACGGAATTACATCCATCTATGTTTACCAACATATACAGCTCTGGAAAAAAAATAGATAACACTTAATGATGATGTTTTTTTCATTATTTTACCAAAAATATAAAAAAAACTCTGGAATATAATCAAGAGAAAGGTGGATGATCCCAAGCCATCAAACCAAACTGAACTGCTTGAATTTTTTCACCAGGAGTAAAGCAGCATAAAGTTATCCAAAAGCAGTGTGTAAGACTGGTGGAGGAGAACATGATGCCAAGATGCATGAAAACTGTGATTAAAAACCAGGGTTATTCCACCAAATATTGATTTCTGAACTCTTAAAACTTTATGAATATGAACTAGTTTTCTTTGCATTATTTGAGTTCTGAAAGCTCTGCATCTTTTTTGTTATTTTAGCCATTTTTCTGTAAATGCTCTAAATGTCAATATTTTTATTTAGAACTCGGGAGAAATGTTGTCTGTAGTTTATAGAATAAAACAGCAATGTTCATTTTACTCAAACATAAACCTATAAATAGCTAAATCAGTATATCTGTATACACTCATATAGAATGTTTTGTACTGCACAGTCTTTAGAATTGACAAAAAGCATTAAGCAATACAATCTTCTGTATGTGAAGCAGCATCATGTACAAATTAAGCTCCAACAAAGTGGATTGAAGCCCATAATCACACACAGCCTTACGACGTCTACGCAAAGGTGAGGGCAGAAGATAGCAGCGATGCAATCACAGCATAAAACAGAGCATTCGCTAAATCTAATCTAATTAGACGGCGAGGGCTAGAGAAAGGCACCCTTCAGCGTGGCACATCATCACTGGCTAATATTCAATCAAGCCTCCTTATCAGCCCGAGCCCTGAGAGATGAGAGGATCACGGGAGGGGGGCTGGTGGTCATGCCCAGCTCCCCCCACCCAATTTCCTCTGATGGGCAGTGATAAATGCACTGCTCTCCCAGCCTCACGCCTCCTTTACTGAGCGCAGCGGAGAGGGAATTAATGAAGGTCAAGCAAAGAGGTGATTACTCCACAAACAATCCAGTGATATACACATCCCCCCCACTAATTCACTTAACACCCCGACCCACCTCAGATTAACTGTTTACCATAAACGACTGGAGAAAAGGCACTTTATTAACCTTATATGTTAATTTTAGACTTCTTTAGAAGAGAGTTTTGGGGGGAAACTAGTTTGTAGAACAAGATTTAAGAAGTTTACTGAAATTTACTTAATACTCCCATATTAGACCAGAGGTGAAAAAAGTACTGAAAAATTGTAATTATTAAAAGTACCTTTACTTCGCTAAAATTCTACTCAAGTAAAATTAAAAGTATCCATCTAAAAATCTACTCGAGTAAAAGTAAAAAAGTACTCAATTTAAAGTTGTTACATAGTTAATTTTATTTATTTGATGTAAAAAACTACAAATCATTAATTAAATAATTATTAAATTAAATCATTTGGACCTTTCCGGCAGTATTTGTTTAGACCACCCCATAAAACCCAGTGGCACAGGTTTATATGGTCTTTTTTTTCTTTGCTGTTAAAAGGTTATGGTCATATAGGTGACTTAAATATTTAAAAAAATATCATTAAAAACATGAAAACATACAAAAAAAATTGTTGGTCGGCACATGCGCAGTGCCGTAAAGAAGCACATATCGATGGGTAGCATAACTCGACAGAACATGATAGTCTCATCCGCTAACCGTAATAAACACTGCATGAAGAAGTTCAGCTGTGCTGCCATGGAGAACAAAACTCAATTTTTTAAAATTTAATTTTAATTTAATTTTCCCCAGAATTTTATTTTTTACTCAGTAATGGGGAGTTTTCCAATGTAGCGAAGTAAATTACTTGTGTCAAAATAAACTTGAGTAAAAGTAAAACTACCTATCTTATAAACTACTCTGAAAATTACAAATTACTCATAAAATCTACTCAATTACAGTAACATTGGTAAATGTAATTAGTTTCTTTCCACCTCTGCATTAGACTGCTTAAAAAACCCTTAACAGGCCAGGATTTTTTAAATTAAGTAATTGTAATTAGGTAATATTGTATGCAGAGATTAAGTAAAGGTTAATAAAAGAAAGGATTGATTCAGCAAAAAAAAAATAAGTAAAGTTTACTAAAATAAAGAATTGACTGATGTATGAATGTAGCATTTAAGTCTTGAAACCAAATTGAAGTTACTCAAATTTACATGAAATTAAATTTACTTAAAAAAGCAAATGCAGAAAGTTACAAAACTTTTATAAAGTAAATTTTACGCATCATTTTTTTCAGTGTAGACGTTCCAACAAAGTAGGAAGTGAGTGTATACTCCTTGCACATGTGTGTGTGTGTTGGGGTAGGTGGTCAGTGGATTGATTTTACATGCAGCTGCCGAGAGATGAGAAATTACACCTTGCCTTGAGATCAGTGTGTTCCTCACAGCGTGAGGGCTCTTTGGAGTGGTGCGGGTCTGGCTCTCAGTGGGGCGCGGCGAGGCTCACAGACTTCTGGGAACGGAGCGTCAGGAATGAGAACACTTTTAATAATTAGAAGTGAAAGGTGAACAGCGTGAGCCTAGTGCTGGCAAGACGTCAGCTATTAGACAGATCTGTGCTTTAGCTGCTCGTTTCTGCTGGCAACAGGAGGCGCGTGAAGTTGGCAGGCTGCTGCCACCCCGTGATCTCCGGCGAGCGCGCTCAGACTGCGGGTTGGATGTATAATTAATCTGGCGTAATTCTACTGGAAGCAGGACGGCATTGTGAATGCGTAATGTAATTGAACATTGAGCTCCACGTGATGATTGAGAAGGTCCAGAGTGTAATGAAGCAGCAATGTCACAGTTATAACTACTGTATGTATGAGCAGATATAGGCCCTAACCAATATCTGAAGTTCTGCGTTATATAAGAATTTCTAATATATCAAAAATACACTGACACGCCACGACACTGTCATGGAATAGGAATTAGTGTCCCATGACTTTTGCCAACACTGCTTCACTAACTTTATATACTGAGAACTGAGACCCAGGAAGCTAAGGGAGAAGGAGAAGATAGAAAGATAGAAGGTTAGCTTCTATAAAGTCTGAGAAAGAGAGAGAGAGAGAGAGAGAGAGAGAGAGAGAGGGGAAGAGAAAGAATGACAGTGGAAAAAAGATTGAGGAATGACAGAGAATGAAATAGAGTAAGACCGACATAGAGAGGGAGAGAGACACAGAGAAAGAGAAAGAGAGAGAGACACACATAGAAACACACAGAAACAAAGAGAGAGACAGAGAGAGAGAGAGACACACACACACACACAGAAAGAGAAAGAAAGACACACACACACACAGAAAGAGAAAGAAAGACACACACACACAGAAAGAGAGAGAGAGATAAAGGGACAAAGAGAGAGAGAGAGAGAGACATAGATAAAGAGAGAGAGACACACAGAGAAAGAGACACACAAACAAAGAGAAAGAGAGAGAAAGACACACACACACACACAGAGAAAGAGAAAGTAAGAGACACACAGAGAAAGAGAGAGAGAGAGAGAGAAATAAAGGGACAAAGAGAGAGAGAGAGAGACACACACACAGATAAAGATAGAGAGACACACAGAGAAAGAGACACACACAAACAAAGAGAAAGAGAGAGAGAGACACAAACAAAGAGAAAGAGAGAGAGAAATAAAGAGACAAAGAGAGAGAAAGAGGGAGAGAGAGAGACAGACAGACAGTCAGATACAGACAGAGAGAAAGAGAGAGAGAGAGAATGACAGAGGAAAAGAGAGAGTGAGTCCATTTATCTATATGATTTACTTTTATATGTAAGATATGTTACTTTATATTGTTTATATTTTAAACTTTTCGTATATTAAATACTTGTTTCTTTGCTTTGGCAAAAGTTGTTCCTTGCCATTAATGCCAATAAAGTTTTTTTAAATGGATAAAATTGATAAATTGATTGAGAGAGAAAGAGAGGGAAGGAATGACAGAGAAAAAAAGAGAGAGAGACCAAGATAGAGAGGGTGCGACACACAGAAAGAGAGAGAGAAAGAGAGGGTGAGAGAAAGAGAGGGTGAGGGACACAGAGAGAGAGAGAGAGAGAGAGACGGAGGCAGAGAGCAAATAAAAGAGAGAGAGAGTGATAGAAAGAGAGAGAGAGAGGGAGAGAGAGAGGGAGAGAAAGAGGCTACGTCCTCACAATGCAGAGCTTCATTAATCCTAACTACAACCCCAAACCCCCGAGGAGTCAGCAGGGAAAAAACATACATATTCAAACAAACAGTCTCTCAGCACAGACTTATCTTCCCCCTCCAGAGCCGAGCCGAGCAGACTTCACATTTCAAAGTCACTCGCAGTAAATTGGCTGCTCGGAGAATTAGAAATGCCAGCGAATGAGTAAGTGCGCACAATTAATTTCGGGACAGTTTCGCAAGAAGGGCAGAAAACCAATCATAATACGGCTATTTGCATGTTTCGTCAACTAAGGGCCTACCCTGAGGAGACCTCCTCCACTAAAACTCCTCATCATCTGCTTTTTTTCACCCTGATAAACTGATCTGATTATAAAGGAGCCACACATTATCCCCCACTCACATTTTTAACAAAAAGAGCCAATCAGCTTCGTAGTTACCTCAGTCACACCCATTAAAGTCTGTTTAAGTGCAACTTATAGTGCGAAAAATATGGTAAATGAATACTGAAGTCATCCAGATTATGAAGGAATGCATAAGGAATCATGTAGTAACTTAAAATTACTGTTAAATCACAATACTCTGTGAAACTTTTAGGTGCTCTTATCTGGGGAGCTGTTAACTTGTGGTTTCTGAGGCAAGAATTTATAAATTTAAGTAATTTCAACTTGAATTCAAGAATTAAATGTTACATAGAGTAAATAAGTGAACTGAACTTCAGTCAATCCTTTCTTTTACTTAACTCTTTACTTAATTTCTGCATACGATATTAACTAATTACAATTAATTAATTTATACAATATTACTCAAATAATTTATGATACATAATATATTATAATTCCTGAAATGTAAATATTTTTAGTTAAAACACAAATATTACATGGATGACATGTAATACATTCTTTTTAATTCATTAAAAAATAATATATTACATGCCATCCATGTGTTGAGACAGTGAGACTTGGTCTGTTCACAAAATAAATTTTATTGAGACTATGCAAATATTTAAATGTGTGTTTTAACTAAAAGGATATATATATATATATATATATATATATATATATATATATATATATATATATATATATATATATATATATATATATATAGTAATATTGTATAAATGAAGTAATTGTAATTAGGTAATATTGTATGCAGAAATGAAGTAAATGTTACTAAAAGAAAGGATTGATTCAGCAAAAATAAATGAAGTAAAGTTTAATAAAAAGAAAGGATTGAATCAACAAAAAAAATAAGGAAAGTTTAATAAAAAGAAAGGATTGATTCAGCAAAAATAATTACGTTTAATAAAAAGAAAGGAAAAGTTCAGTTCACTTATTTACTCTCTGTAACAAGTCTTGAAACCAAGTTGAAGTTACTTAAATTGATCTGAAATTAAATTTACTTAAAAAAAGCAAATGCAGAAAGTTGCAAAACTTTTTTTTAAGTTAATTTTACTCATAATTAATTTTTACTATATTTTTTTCAGTGTAGACCGCATTGCAATGGCAGCGTCCCATTAAACCCTCCCACCCCACCCTGTCCACACTGCAGTGTTCCATGCAGCAGCTGGGTTTGATGCTGAAGCTCCTCCGCTGTGTCAGTACGCATGAGCTGGAGAAACATAGCGTGTGATTGGGTGCGGAGGCCCGGCAGCGTGTGATTGGGTGCGGAGGCCCGGCAGCGTGTGATTGGGTGCGGAGGCCCGGCAGCACAGGTTCCTCCGAGGATCTGACGCAGGCCGGCGTCCGGTCTCACAGCAGCCGTGGAGGGGCGCCTCGCTGTGGGCCTCCTGACATGGGTTTACAAAGAGGAGCAGATAAGAAGCTTCTGGAATGAGAGGACGTCCTCGCTGCGGTCCCTGTCCCCGAAGAGCGCTTCACACAGAAAATGGATCCGTTTGATCTTCACACAGCGTGAGGGATCTTACAGAACCAATCCCATCAACGCCTCAGTGCTCTCTGTGTGTGTGAGTGTGTGTGTGTGTGTGTGTGTGGTGTATATGGGGGCAGTGCTCGGGTATGCTACTGTCTCTTTTATGAGGATTATATGGGAATCTTGTGGTCTTCAAACAGTGCAGTCAAGAGTAAAGTCAAGGACTTGATCTGAGAGGGATGTGAGGGGGTTTGAGGGAATATGAGGGGATGCCACACACACACACACACACATATATATATATATATATATATATATATGTTGCATAAGAATCAGTAAGCTAGTGACAAATAGCATATAGCATTGTGTATTACATGCGCTACAAATATGTAGCACTCCATACTGTAAAATAATGTAATTACAAAAGTGTCACAGAGCATCAACTGCTGTCCTGGGGGTAAAGCATCTGTACGAGGGCAGGGTATATTTGTTAGAAAATTTCGAAACAAGTTTGTGACTCTCCTAAAAGTGTGCCAAAAGTCATGTGATTGTTTTATTCCATTGCACTTGTAAAACACGTTATATTTGTTTGTTAAGAGCAATGTACAGAGGTCAGACAATGAAACTGAAACACCTGGTTTTAGACTACAATAATTTATTGTCCTGACGGACAGTTCTGGTGGAAACAGGAGAGTTGAGGTGAACATTGAATTCTGCCGTGATTTGATCAGCCGTGGTTTTATGTTTTTTGGATACAATCCAGGTTAGCACCCGAACAGCCCTTTCAGACAGCTTCCTCTTACAGCGTCCACAGTTAATCCTGTTGGATGTGGATGGTCCTTCTTGGTGGTATGCTGATATTACCCTGGATACCGTGGCATTTGATACATCACAAAGACTTCCTGTCTTGGTCACAGATGCGCCAGCAAGACGTGCACCAACAATTTGTCCTCTTTTGAACTCTGGTATGTCACCCATAATGTTATAGTGTGCATTGCAGTATTTTGAGCAGAACTGTGCTCTTACCCTGATAATTGAACCTTCACACTCTTACTGCTCTTACTGGTGCAATGTGCAATTAATTAAGATTGGCCAGCAGGCTGCTCCATTTTAGCCATGAAACCTCCCACACTAAAATGACAGGTGTTTCAGTTTCATTGTCCAACCCCTGTATTAGAAAACTGTGTATTTATTTTTTAACGTATTTACAACCATCAGGTTTTGTGTTTGTAAAACACAGCGCTTCTCCAGCACGTCCCAAAGATTCTCAATGAGGTTAAGGTCTGAACTCTGTGGTGAACTCTCTCTCAATCCATGTGTGAAAATGATGACCTCATGCTCCCTGAACCCTGAACTCTTTCACAATTCCAGCCCCATGAATCCTGGCATTGTTATCTTGGAATATGTCCGTGTCATCAGGGAAGAAAAAATATATTTTTCTTTGTGGCCAGGCAGTGTATATTTTCTTTAATTACGTAGTTTTGGCACTAACTACAGGCCTGAATGTACTGTAGTTCCCAGTCCAGCCCTGATTGAGGACACTTATTGTGGTAGAACGCTCAGCTTACATCAAAATGTATCCATATTGTGCACCCACATTAACCCGCAAATTGGCCTAATTGGAAAATAATCACGGATTCGGGTTTCCTGAGGCTTTAAACAAGTGTATTAATTTATACAGCGGACGGGAAACATTAGGCATATCAGGATGATGCTCACCATATTAAAAAAGCACCCTCAGGCTCTTGCATATAGTATACTGTAAGTATAGCGCAGGAGAATGCCGTTGTCGGTGTTCTTCAGCGTGATGACTCAATTCCTATCTGTCTCTGTCTCAGACGCGTGCTCCTCGTTTTCTCCACAATGGGATTTAAATCCTATTTTGCGGCATCGCAATTGATCAAGCCAGAATTAGATGTCTAGGTGCTTGTTCTGCCGCTGCTGCTCAATATTATGGTATCGACTGCGGTCGGGCTCTCGACAAGAGAGATAACAAGTTCCACATGATTGCATAAAACCTACAACGCTTTCCATCAAAAGCTCCGCTGCATTTCCATTTCCTCCGAGCCGCAGAGCGAGGCTTTTGTGGCACAGCGCGCTCATCTCCCCTCAGCTCCAGTAATGAAGTTAGACATTTTTAAAACCATTTCAAGGGAAATGTAGATTCATCCCTTTCTCTTTTGAAGTCCTCTTAAGCCCAAGGAACTGAGCTGAGAAGTATTTACTCACACAACAAAGCAGCAGATTCTGAGGCGACGTGGAGCTTCCCTCCGGTGCTCTTGTGTTTAAACAGGATGTTGTCTGTTCATTAGCAGTGCACAAACGAGCTGACCGAAAGTAGGTTTTCTTCTCTGAGGAGTTTTCTGACCCTTACTTTTTTTTACTTTTTAAGAAAGTTGATAAAGAACTTAGTTTGAGCTTAGCAGTAAAAAGTTGAGGTTAATACTACGGCTGCACGATTTACAGGGGTTGGACAATGAAACTGAAACACCTGGTTTTAGAGCACAATAATTGATTGTGGTGACGGACAGTTCTGGTGGAAACAGGAGAGTTGAGCTGCACATTGAATTCTGCCGTGATTTGGGCAGACTTGGTTTTATGTTTTTTGGATACAATCTGGGTTAGCACCCGAATATCCCTTTCAGACAGCTTTTTCTTACAGCATCCACAGTTAATCCTGTTGGATGTGGTTGGTCCTTGTTGGTGGGATGCTGATATTACCCTGGATACCGTGGCATTTGATACATCACAAAGACTTGCTGTCTTGGTCAGGAGGGGGGGAGGGGGGAGTGGGCGTAAACACGACATGGCCTCCACATGGGTGGAGACACGCTTTAAAGCAGCAGCAGAGTGTCAGACAGCCTGTAAAAAGTCGTGCACCCCAGTTCTGCACACTTTGGCACAGATATTTCCACTTACAGCCGGAATCACGCCATTTATCCCAGAAAAACCTTTAAACAATTTTTACCTTTTAAAATGAACTTTTAAATGCTTGATTATTGCTGTTTTTAGTGCTTGAATGACTTTTAAATAACTGACTCTCGGTCGGTCTGGATCTCTGTTGTGAGACAGCGCATTGTTTAATATCGCAATATAAAAAGTGATGAAATGTATCATTTTGTCTGTCCCTTCACTAATATAGGTTTAGTTCATTTTAGAACCCTAGAAATTTGATGTCATGTGTATGGTCCTGAACAGAAACTATGGGCTTAAATAATCCTACAATTGCAAATAAGGTTCAAAAGTTCCTAAAGTTAAGGGCCATACTGCATAGATTTGCCTGAAACATCCATTTAAGCACAAAAAATATGTCTAGAAAGCCATTAATCAATAAAACCAAGTGCTCAAAATCTTAAAAACTAAAAAGGAAAAAAATATTTTGTTGTTTTAATTAACTAACAGTCATTTAGACCACCCAGCCTTGGCTATAGATCTTAAGGATGACCTTATTAAGGTTCTTCTCAGAAATGACTGACCTGAATTTCTATCCCATATCCGAGGTAGACCGTGATCAGGTAGGTGCAGTCCACAGTGGAGTCATAGGAGTCTTCAGTCCTGGGTGGCATCTCAATGTAACCCTCAGCATCGGTGAAGTTCATGCTGCACTGGCCTAGAAAAGAAGGAGACACTTTTACCAAGAGAAAGAAAGAAAGAAAAGAGGAAAGAAAGAAAGGACAGAATTTCAAAGGGCCCATCCTGAGCGCGCGTCCTGGTTTGACACTTTATTTTTATTTCGCTGGCTCTCGAGCTCCTCGTTAGCCCTGAAGGCTACTCCATTTTTACAAAGCACCTCGGCGAGGCAAAAGGTCACGAGAAGCAATCAGCCAAAAGTCGCTCCGCTACAGGACCCCTTACCAGATGAGTTGGAAACGCAGTTCAGACAACTTTCCACTTATAGCAGCTGGTTAAAGGTCAATTTTTAGACTGACACCAAACTTACGTGAAGACCTGAAAGCTGGTTGATGGTTAAAGGTGGAATTTCTCAACGGTTCTGCATAATTTAGAGCTTAAGACTCACTAGAAGGCGTGCAAAGTGGATTTACTGTGAAATGGTTAGCAGAGGTGGTGATGGAAACCACGGGTTGTGATGTCAAACATACATATAGAATTTTTTATTATTAATACCCAACTCAACCAGTGAACCTACATGTCTTTATTTATGTAGTTTCCATGATGATAAAAAAAGCAGTAAACATAAAAAAACGACTGTGGGAAAACATTAAAACACTGATAGCAGTTACTAAAGCAATACTCTTAAACCACTACATTTCCCACAATACCTTGAAAATCAAAAATTTAAGGCCAACATTTTAGGTTCATGTATTTTGGCTTGTTTAACAGTTTTAAATATCTACATGATTCCTTTTATGTGTTCCTCCACAGTCTGGATGTCTGGATGACTTCAGTATTCATTTAAAATGTAGGAATAAAAAAAAAAAAAAAAAAAAAAAACATTGTAAAAGACAATGTGTCCAAACTTTTGACTGGTACTGTATGTTTTTAATATCATGTTTTTGTGAATTTTTTTTTCTATAGTTAGGGACCTTTTGTCTTTTGTGCTGGAGAAAAAAAAAATCATCCATTAAAATTAATTATTTGCAGAACTGCCACTTTAAGGCTGCGTTCACATTACCAGGCTGAAGTGACTCAAATCAGATTTTTTTGGCTCAATTTGGCTCAGATCTGATTTTTGTTGATCTGATGGTTGTGTGAACATGCCAAATCCATTTTTTCCAATTCAGTTTTAAGTCGCTTTCAGACGTGGTCCTAAATCAGACATGTATATCTGATCCACAGACATGCGGCATGTGAACGGTCAAATCAAATTCAAATTCGAATTCATGCATCTTTTTACTTTTTCACATGCGCTACGTTCTGAAGTGATGAAGAAAAATGTAGAGACCACTTCAGTTTCTGAATCAGTTTCTCTGATTTAGCTATTTATAGCTTTATGTTTGAGTAAAATGAACATTGTTGTCTGATTCTATAAACTACAGACAACATTTCTCCCAAAATAGTAGAAATATTGTCATTTAGGGCATTTATTTGAAGAAAATTCAGACCTCAAATAATGCAAGGAAAACAAGTTAATATTTATAAAGTTTTAAGAGTTTAGAAAAATCAATATTTGGTGGAATAACCCTGGTTTTTAATCACAGTTTTTTCTTTTATGCATCTTCGCATCATGTTCTCCTCCACCAGTCTTACACACTGCTTTTGGATAACTTTATGCCTTTCAGCTTGGTCTGATGATCAGCTTGTGATCATTCATCTTCCTCTTGATTATATTCCAGAGGTTTTCTCTTATTTTTTATTTTTTTCAGAGCTGTGTACCAGTATACCCACCCTCTGTTCTCATCGTGCTGATGATGGTGGTGGTATGGATGGTACTTGTTACAGTTTCTTCATCCCTCTCAGTGATATTACCCTCAGAGCTCTTTCCTGCAGGTCTCTGCGTTTCTTTCTTGGTGAAAGCTGTGGATTCTGAAGATGAGGCGTGATCTTTAGAAGCTGGATGTTCTTTAGTTGGAGCTTCAGCAGGCTGCTGCTCAGAGCTGGGCTGGGTGGAGGCTGGAACTACATGAGTCGTGAGAGATTGAGACGTGACCTCCAGCTTGTCGGTGGTTCTTCCTCGTCCCTTGCTGGGTCTCTTGTGGGGCGTGGGCACCAGCCTGCTGGGCACGGTGGGGCTGGCGGTGGTGATGGCGGTGGTGGCGATGTCGGAGAAGGCCGGGGCGTCTTCGTGAGGAACCACGCGGGTCGCTGAGTCTCCAGGTTGTGGGTAATGTGACGGGGCTGTGGGTCGAGCCGCCGGTCCTCCGTCCTGCTGGAAGAACTGCTGATCTCCCTGGAAGTCCTTGGTGAGCAGGGCTTCGTGGAGGAGTAGACCCCGCAGGTTGGGCCGGTGGTCCAGAAAGCTTGACGTGGGGGCTGTGGTGACCTCGTGAAGCTCGTGGAAGTCGTGTTTTGAAGTGTAAGGGTTGAGTTCGCGTTCTGATTCGGATTCTCCTCCTCTCTCACTCAGCCCAGTGCCATCACCTGGAGGCGATAGAGAAAAAAAGAATAATTCATTAATAATTAAAATTATTTTTAAAGATTTTCCAGTCCATTCAATGTTTTATCTACAATCTCATTTGTGCTCGAATTTATTTAAAACAAATTAAAATACTGTAAGATTCTGGACCAATTGTTTAAAAAAAGAAAAACATGTTTTGCAGGCTTTCCTGTTATTTATTATTTTAATAATTTCTTTTTTTTTTCTTTCTGGAAAATCACATTAAATCACAGTAGTCGTGAGAATTGTGAAAAGTGAAATTGTTTGTATTTGTATTGCCATACATTCCAGCTCACTAACATACAGTATATCCACTTTATCACCATATAGCAGTTTAACCACACCCATTAAAAATATTTAAAAATGATAAACTATACACTATAAATGAATACTGAAGTTATCCAAGCTATGAAGGAACACATAAAGAATCATGTAGTAACTTAAAATGACTGATGAATGTTAAACACACTAAAATACAGAAACTGGGGTGCTGGTAACTCTTCATTGGTCCTGATGAGAGCCAGTTCCATCATAATGTTTTTGATGGTCTGGACTGCACTTGAGACTGTTTCAGTTCAGACCATCTTAAAAATAATGCACAATACATGACTTACATTCGAATGACAAGAGAACGCTGTTTCTTAAAATGAATAAATAAATAAATATATAAAAATGAATTGAATTGAATTGAATATACACACAAGCTTTTAGCTGTTTAAATTACATTTTATATTTCTTTTATATTTATACAATATTTTATACTATATTTCTATAGTGTCTAATTTATAATGTGAAATAATGTAAATGTACAGTAGCGTAATAAAGTAATCTACACTTTTTTATTGTACGTTTTTATTTTGAGATATTTTGATATTTCGAACCATTTCAACCTGGGTTTTATAAATCTAATTTAATTAAACTTAAAATGTCTGAAAAATTCTGGTAGGAGGAGTGGCAGTAAATGTATGTAATAATAATAAAAAAATGTAACTTGTATCTTGTTATGTACAAGTAATAATTTAGTGTATTTATTTTTTTTGTGATCAACTTTTTATTCGTTTTACAAATGTTTAACAACAGGAAATGAGTAGGAAAAAGGGAGCAGACTATAGCATACTATAAATTAAACATAGACACTGTACAATTCCAGGATACTGTCACGTCTGGTGCTGTTAGCTCCTCTGTCCCTTCCACACCAAGCTCTAACGGAGGTTCTCAGGTCAACAACTACACTACCCAGAATGCACCACCCGCTGACATCACGCACTCACCTGATCACGTGACACCTCACCTGCTTCCTCCAGGAAGTCCCGAATACTGATTACTGGCACTATAAAGGTGCACGCCAAACAGACTACCACGCCGCGTATTGTAGGTTCTCCTCATTACAAAGCGTTACTTATCTCTTGTCTCAGTTTACTTTGTGTTTGACCTTGCCTTTTTTTTCTCGACGCCGATTATTGCCTTTGCCTCTGATACTGGATTGCTTGTGTATTACCTGGACTGTGTTTTCACTACTGCCTCTTGGATTACCTCTGATATTGGATCTCTCGTGTATGAACTCTGGACTGTCTCTCGTTTATGGTATGGTTTTGTCTTCATTGCTCTGTTTACTGGTGATCACCCATTTTTCTGTATCGACTACGATTTCATCTGTTTATTGTTATAATAAACATATTTTACTTTTATCAGTATCTGCACGTGTCTGCCATTCTGTACAAACCATGACAGATACAAATATTACTAAAGAACCATCAAATAAGAGCATATAAATCAGAGCTACTAAATCCTAAATCCTCCCAGTTACTGATTGCTGAAAATAATTTAGTGTATTTATGACATTAATTATGATCCATTATTTGATTAACCATGCTTACAAATTTTAGACTGCACTTCTGATGTGACATTCAGTTTGATAAACACCTGTATTTATTATATAAAATATCTTTGGACAATAATTCTTGATCCTATCCTATCCCACAGGATCAGATTGGGACACCATTACTCATCATACAGTATGTGTCACATGACTCAGTATTTATGGGCAGTATCAGTATCAGCTGTTATCAGTGGAGATAACTGGCACATCTTACTGATCAAAGCTCATTCACTTCTGCTGAGACGCTGAGATGTTTCACCACGTCAATCAAACGCCTCTCCGTCAAATCACCCGTGACGCGCGTCAGTCTTTTTCCAGTGCTCGAAAAGACTGAAAAATCCCAATTCAAACGTGCAGCCTTTCAGACTTAACATGATTAGGTATGATTTAAAAGGAGGGCTAATAGCCGTGGCTAATAAGCAGAGACGCACAAGTACGGCAGCAGCGAACGCAGACAAATTGCCGCGAGGAGTCTCGTCAGAAGGTCTGAAGCGCGAGAGCGGTAAGGAGAACCTTTAGGGAGCCATTGCTCATTCTGAAAAGCCTGTCCTCCTCCCACGTTCCATTAGAGAAAGCAGAGAATTTAGCGTGAATGAGTCATGATTAGAGATTACAATAAGTGCACGTCGGGAAAGCAATTACGGTTCTAACCTGCAGCGGGCGGGATGCAATCAGGAAGCCCTCAGGATGAAGATGCTTCCATACGGTACGAGATGCTCTTCAGCATGACCTCATAACTACATTTGATTTTGTTTCTCTTCAATCGATTAAAAAGAAAATGATCCGATTAATCACAACAATATTCTGTGATTAACTGCGATTAATCGCACTTGTTCTTCTTAAGACGCACATTTTTATGGTGGATATTTAAATGTAAATAAAATAATGATTATAAGTAATGTAAAATGCAATTAAGCAGTAATACACTCGAGGTTCGTGCTATAACGTGTAATATTGCCTGAGTGCCGTAGAGCAGCAGAGCAGTGCCAATATTACACGTTATAGCACGAACCTCGAGTATATTATCACAATATTTATATATATATATATATATATATATATATATATATATATATATATATATATATATACCACAGTTCCATTGTCTATCGCTGTTTATTGAAAGATGTTGAGTTAAACAGGACGAGAAAATATGATCTGTTTGGTTATAAACACTTTTAACTTTGGTTAAAATAGTTCCAAATGATAGCTGCTCTGTTTGTAGCTGCGCTGTTTGGTTTGTAAGCGCTGCGTCGTTGCTATAGGTTTGCCTGTATGTGGCGGAGTAATACATGGAGAGCTTCAGTTACAGTGCATTACCGGCTGATAACGGCACTCATAGAACGCCTCTCAGCCAATCACATTGCAGGTTCGGAACTAACTTTGGTAAAACTATTTTTAATTATATTAGTGGTATTAATTTAAAAACTAGCATATACAGTACTTGTATGTTTGAAAGGATTGCATGATCATTTTTTCCATTATTGTAAATATCTCAGCTTGGTTGTAAGGATTTCTGAATTAGATCTTAATTTGCTGAGTATAAAAGACTGTTTTCACACCTATGGTCTGGATCAGTTGATCAGTTCGCTTATTTGGAGAGTTTCCTACCTCTGTTTGGTTTGTTTTCACACAGGCATAAACCTAAATGCACCAATGCCAATGTAGTGTTAGGAGTCTTGCCCGATGATTCTTATTGGTGTAGCGCAGCATTCAGTCACCCAGAGCAGGAATTGAACCGCAGTCTCCCACATGGTAGCTCACTGGCAGGCAGTGGTGTTATCCACTGTACCACACCAACCACTGTAACAGTACTGTAATAGTGTTAAACAATAGTTATAGTGAGAGGAGGCTATGGGTTCATCACAAAAGTCCCCAGCATGAGCCATTTAATAAGTAGACATTTCTTCAGTGATAAAAATGTATTTGTTTAGTGTTTATTTGACTAGATTGAAGGTTAAGGGTGAAATTAGAGGCGGTGTGTTTCCGTCGCCGGCGAATGTGCGGATCGGCACGTGGCGAGGATATGTTTCAGGGAGAGCTGACACTCCATTATACGCCGTCTTTCATCTCCACCGTATTAATCTCCATTACCCGGCCTCTGAAAAGTTCTCTGATAGAGGAGTAATGACAGTCTTCACTTCCTGTCAGATCTGAATGTCGCGACAATTGTTCATTATGAGAAACAAGCTCCGCAATCACGCTCGGCGCGCGAGAGAGAGCGCGGGTGTGGAGATAGCCGACCCTGACGTACGCTCCAGCGAATGAGATGGGGGGGGAGATTAGAGCTGCTGCTGCTGATGCTGAGGCTGCTGGGATACGCTGAGAGAGTGAAAGAGAGAGGGAGGAGGGAGGAGGAGTGTTAAGTATCATTTCAGCCTTTTCTTTTCTCTTCTGTTTTATCTAAGCAACAAAAATCCACAGTTTGATGCAGTTCAAGTCTTGAATGTACAGCACTGTAATGATTTCATATATAATAAAATACTTTTATGATCTCATATTCATAAAAAAACAATATCCGACAAACACAATCTGATCATTTTAGCCTGAAATGAACTAAGAATAAAACCAAACCAACCAAGATACTGTATTTTTTGCAGTATAAAATGTACTGGATTATAAGGCAGTGTCACCCTGTTTTTCTCCTAATTCATCTGTAAAGATAAGCTAAGCTAAGCTTAGTAAACAAAACCGTAAACTGTAAATTAAAGTAAAATGAGCACTGCATGTTAGTCTACACAGATTTCTATCCTAAAAAATGTTTATTTATGTAAGTAAAGCACTTTCTTTTATTTACAGTAAACTTAGATTTCCAGATTTCTGCTAAGGCTAGCCGCGGCTAGCGCAAATAAATGCCGCCCGACAACGCTACACTGAGAAGGCTTGAATGTTCCAATAAACCAGGACGATATCAGCTAGCTAGCTAGTTCTTCCTACGTAGCTTGTTTTTTAACACAGTAAAAAAACATGCAGACTACAGTTTTACTACTATACTCACCTCTGAATGGCAAATGAGCTAGCACTTAGCGCGGTTAGCAGGTAATGCTAATGCTGCTCCAGCAGTGCTTGCCAGGGTTTGCAGCTGACTACAGGCCAATAATACTCATGTTTGAATGGCAAAAGATCTAGCGCTTAGCACGGTTAGCAGTCTTAGTGCTCTGAGAACTAACTGAACATTGAGCAAATGTCATTTGCCTCTGATCAGAGACTTTTGGCAGCGATTCAAAAAAATCAGTCCTAAAACTGTGTAGTGTGAGATATGAATACAGTTGATGAATTCTGTAAAAATAGAAAATTAAACAGGTTTCAGGGATCTGTTAGAATGGGTGACCAAACGTCCGTATTTCCCGGGACATTTTTCTCAATATTTCCCGTATTTCAAGTCCTGTCCCGGGCGTCCCGGTTTTTTTTTCAGAAAGTGAGGAAATGTCCTGGTTTTTAAATTACCTTCATTGGACCAGAGAGCAGTAGACAGCGTGACTGTCAGCGTGGAGCCCTCCCTCCCCCCCTTCCGGTGCAGTCTCACAGTAAGAGCACAAACACAACGCTCCACCCATCAAACCACCCCCCATTCCCCCCCGCTACCAGGTGTCCTGGTTTAACCAAATGAAAATATGGTCACCCTACTGTTAGACAAACAACAGTGCATCTCCTCCTCCAGAACATTAGCAAACCAAAGGACACCAGCGAGAAATTAGACCACAGTCTTCCAGTTCTGATGAAATGTTGATATTAGCCTTGCATCACCATCAACAACAACAGCAGCAGCAGCAATACAGCTCTTTTACAAACTGTTGACAGCTGCTTTCTGACTGCTGGAGGATGAGCTATGCTTCATGGAATTGTCAGGCTTATTTAATCTTGCTCGAGTGTGGCGCGCAGAAAGCCCGGTTTCAAATGAAGATGTCAAGTTTGACTTTGAGATTCTGCTAATGTTTCAGAGAGACTGGCTGAAAAAAAACAAAAGAAACCCCCTTTGTTTTTGTTGTTCCTGATCAAAAAGTAGCTCCCGCACCCCCAGGGAGCCAATCATACTGGATTCGCTGAAAACAACATCTGTAGCTCGCTCTCATCAACCAGGCAGCGGCTGCGCTGGAGAGACTGGAGAGAGCGGCGGGCGCGCGGCGTGGAATTACAATAGTAGACCTCGCGCTCGGCAACCGAGCTCATCTAAATGCAATGCAAAAATCCTACACGTTTATTAATGCGTTTAAAACATTAGAGTGGGCTGGTGTAGACAAACGCAGGGGAATGCATGCATTCTCTTTCTCTCTCTCTCTCTCAAAAAAAATAAAAATAAAATGCTAATTTCCACTTACGGCCTGCTTTCAGCCCTCCCTCCGGAGCTTCCAGCAGTGTATTTACTAAATTGATGTTAACATGCCTGGAGCAAACATGCAAGGAGTGGCAAACAGTGCAGAGGCAGGCGCTGGCTTCACTTGGCAAACAGCGTTCTGTAGTACTGATCTGCTCTAATCACGGTGGGCAGAACGTTTCAGCTTGTTTGACCTTATTAGATCCAGATTTAACCTGGAAATGTAACAATTAAACAGGATCTTACTGGTCAACAGGGTGGATTTATGTTAGTTAGATAGAGCCAGAGATGTATAGAAATGAAGTAAAACTACGTCACTACTGTACTTACAGTAAGTACTAAAATACTGTAACTGTATCTACTGGAATATTATTTTTACATCACCAACTACTGTACTAAAGTACTAAAAAGCTATATCTGTATTACTAACTACTGTATATAGGTACTAAAATGCTGTATCTGTATCTACTGGAGTATTATTTTCACTTCACTACTGAACTTAGGTACTAAAATACTGTATCTGTATCACTAACTACTGGACTTAATTAGTAAAAAACTGTATCTTTATTATGTACTACTGTACTTAAGTACTAAAATACGGTATCTGTATCACTTACTACTGCACTTAAGTACTAAAATGCTGTATCTGTATATACTGGAGTATTATTTTTACTTCACTACTGAACTTAAGTACTAAAATACTGTATCTGTATCATTAACTACTGTACTTCAATACTTAAAAACTGTATCTTTATCACTTACTACTGTACTTAAGTAGTAAAAAACTGTATCTTTATTACGTACTACTGTACTTAAGTACTAAAATGCTGTATCTGTATCTACTGGAGTATTATTTTTACTGCACTACTGAATTTAAGTACTAAAATACTGTATCTGTATCATTAACTACTGTACTTCAATACTTAAAAACTGTATTTTTATTACGTACTACTGTACTTAAGTATTAAAATACTGTATCTGTTTCATTAACTACTGTACTTCAGTACTTAAAAACTGTATCTTTATTACGTACTACTGTACTTAAGTACTAAAATGCTGTATCTGTATCTACTGGAGTATTATTTTTACTGCACTACTGAATTTAAGTACTAAAATACTGTATCTGTATCATTAACTACTGTACTTCAATACTTAAAAACTGTATCTTTATTATGTACTACTGTACTTAAGTACTAAAATGCTGTATCTGTACTATCTGTATTATTTTTACTTCACTACAGGAGTGTTAATACTTTTGTAGCAAAGGTGCTATCGCTTTAGGGACATCACAGCAATGTAATAAAAATGATCTTCCAGAACCAATAGGATCACATAAGATCCACACTTACCGAAATTGGTTGCATTAGCGTAATGATATTTCACACATAGTCTACAATTTACAGGAAGCTCCCATCCACTTGTGGCGCTGTTTTGCCAAATATTCACAACCCAGCCTGCCATGAACTCTCTACCTGGACCTGAACCTATGGTACCCATGGTATTAATAGGCCTGTGTTTGTTTATCTGCTCTAAAGAGTTCTATTCTTCTTCACATCTCTACCAGCAATGGGTCCAACTTAGGGTTTCCAAATGCATTGATTGCAATCACTAGTCTGGTTGTCCACCAAAAATTTAAGAAATACTTTTCAAATCTCCATGCTAGCGCTTGTTCCATGGAGCACAATGCCTGTTTCAGGAGGTTCCTGTCGCTTCCACTGGTTCAGCAACGTTCCCTCAGAAACTGCAGCCATACTGCTGGGTTTTGCTTCAGGTTCAAAGGGAATAACCTGGGAAGTTTATGGAGATGGGCTCTATGCTCCGAGCTCCGAGCTCCGACTCTCTCTTATTTGCCTGTTCAAACAGACGGTGATCCCTAGTGTGTTCTGACACCTTAATTAGTGCATGTTTGCTGGGTGACAGTGTGTTCTAACGAGGCGTGGGCCGACATATCACCGCAGACAGGAAGAGATAAAAGAACACCGTTGACACAGACAGCAAATGAGTGAGATCTCCCAGAGAGAGAGCATCTTTTGAAGCTCTGACACCCAGAGAGGGAGGCAGGGAGAGCCTTGGACCAAAGCAGGTAACGGATCACTCCGGAGAGGAGTGAAATGTCTGTCATGGAATTCGAGAAATCTCTGGTTTGGTGGGTATTTGAAGAGAAGGATTCATTGAATTGAGCTCTTTTGTGGTGGATATATTCCATCAAATGGACCATAACTCTCCACCAAACGGATATGATCAGGGTTAAAGTGGGCCAGAAAAACTTGTGAACGGTGACCCCATAGATTTAGCCTTTAGAATTAGAATTAGAATTTAGAATTAGCCTTTAAGGACCTTGTTTGACAAGTGTCATGCTTCTGCGTATCCTTGCTGTCTTTCTCAATCTGGACTTCAATTCTCAGCATCCCATTCTGCTTTAGGACTCTACACATTGTTCCACAGTATACCCATCAAACAGGAAGATTTTTCATAATCTGCTTCACCTGAATACTGATTCAGTGCACCTGTCACTGATTAAATTATTTGTATGTAAACCCGATCTGTTTCTGTGCATCTTTGCGAAGTATTGCCAACCCTCTCTGCAGATTTGCTTTTTAGCTCATCTGTTTAACTGTTTAATTCACTAGTTTTTACTTAGTTTTGATCTTATTTACCTGATTTTTTCAAGGAGAAGTACTGAATGTTGAAGAAGAGTCAGGGAATCATGGGAGTTGCCTCCAAAAGGAATCGATGCCTTTTGTTCCTGTTTTTCTCCAAGCTCTAATTACTAAACACAGCTTTATCCAGGAGTTCTAACAAGTGCAGCATTACCAAGGCTCAATTAAAACGTTACACTCCTGTTATCCCTGCGAGGACTGATTGCGGAGCCATTCTGGCTGTATTGATCAAGTGCTTACTTGCGTTTTCTTCCAAGCAAATACCATTTAATTCTGTTCGTCCACAGAACAAGCGCTCACGCTCGCGCTCACGCACCCCTTTTGTCTGCATCGATCTCCAAATCCCTCGTTCTCGCTGTCGTCCTCGTTCTCTCCGGTTGAGAAACGCATTTAGAGTTTGATCAAAATTTAAAAAAAGAAAGAAAACACAACAACTATCTGTCACATCCCGTCTCACGTCGCCGTTCGGAGTGGCAGTGGCTTCCATTCGTCTTCCATTCTCCTCCAAATCACATTTAACGTGATGGCGCGCTCCGTAATGAAAGGTTGATCGCGCCATTCAAGAGACAGAATAAACTATTTCTTTACAAAGCCGGCTGAGGCTGACGGAGGCTTGACACGCTGCGTTACTCTATATATACATAGACAGCCTAAACTACAGACTACAGACCAATCATTAATCTGCAGCCTTGACAGAAGCAATTCAAAGGTCTTTTTGATGTGCTGATGGGGAGGAACGTTTCCTCGTAGCCTTATTCTGTCACAATAAGAGGAGCCCCGGCTGTTCTGAAAAGGCAAACTAAACACACTTGACATCTCCAGTGATTTCGAATTGAATAGCGCGTGGCGGCATGTTTCCAAAAGGAATTTCATTACGTCTTCGTCTGCAGAAACGCGCTGGGGGAGGCCGAGAAACAGGGAAGGGGAAATAAGGAAATTTGGCAAATCAAAATAATGAATTATTCCCTCTCATTTCCCCCCGCCGCATTCTCGTCCTCATCTGCGTTCCCTCACTCGCAGCTGCCCTATTATTTAGCAAAGCGGATATTTTCATTTTCAGAGGATTACAGTCTTCTCGGCTTTGAGCGCTCTGTATTGTCGGGTGCTGTGTAGGAATTGAGTGGAGCTGGATGTGTTGACTGAGCCGGCTGTGCTCCACCTCTGAGACGAGCAGAGAGACTGAGCAGGTCGATGCTCTATTATTAATATACTCTTTAATATGAGCATGTCAACCAATTTACAGTTAATACGACTGGAATAGAGTATTTACAGTTAATACGACTGGAATAGAGTATTTACAGTTAATACGACTGGAATAGAGTATTTACAGTTAATACGACTGGAATAGAGTATTTACAGTTAATACGACTGGAAAAGAGTATTTACAGTTAATACGACTGGAATAGAGTATTTACAGTTAATACGACTGGAAAAGAGTATTTACAGTTAATACGACTGGAATAGAGTATTTACAGTTAATACGACTGGAAAAGAGTATTTACAGTTAATACGACTGGAATAGAGTATTTACAGTTAATACGACTGGAAAAGAGTATTTACAGTTAATACGACTGGAATAGAGTATTTACAGTTAATACGACTGGAATAGAGTATTTACAGTTAATACGACTGGAATAGAGTATTTACAGTTAATACGACTGGAATAGAGTATTTACAGTTAATACGACTGGAATAGAGTATTTACAGTTAATACGACTGGAATAGAGTATTTACAGTTAATACGACTGGAAAAGAGTATTTACAGTTAATACGACTGGAATAGAGTATTTACAGTTAATACGACTGGAATAGAGTATTTACAGTTAATACGACTGGAATAGAGTATTTACAGTTAATACGACTGGAAAAGAGTATTTACAGTTAATACGACTGGAATAGAGTATTTACAGTTAATACGACTGGAATAGAGTATTTACAGTCAATACGACTGGAATAGAGTATTTACAGTCAATACGACTGGAATAGAGTATTTACAGTTAATACGACTGGAATAGAGTATTTACAGTTAATACGACTGGAATAGAGTATTTACAGTTAATACGACTGGAATAGAGTATTTACAGTTAATACGACTGGAATAGAGTATTTACAGTTAATACGACTGGAATAGAGTATTTACAGTTAATACGACTGGAATAGAGTATTTACAGTTAATACGACTGGAAAAGAGTATTTACAGTTAATACGACTGGAAAAGAGTATTTACAGTTAATACGACTGGAATAGAGTATTTACAGTTAATACGACTGAAAAAGAGTATTTACAGTTAATACGACTGGAAAAGAGTATTTACAGTTAATACGACTGGAATAGATTATTTACAGTTAATACGACTGGAAAAGAGTATTTACAGTTAATACGACTGGAATAGAGTATTTACAGTTAATACGACTGGAATAGAGTATTTACAGTCAATACGACTGGAAAAGAGTATTTACAGTTAATACGACTGGAATAGAGTATTTACAGTTAATACGACTGGAAAAGAGTATTTACAGTTAATACGACTGGAAAAGAGTATTTACAGTTAATACGACTGGAATAGAGTATCTACAGTTAATACGACTGGAATAGAGTATTTACAGTTAATACGACTGGAATAGAGTATTTACAGTTAATACGACTGGAATAGAGTATTTACAGTTAATACGACTGGAATAGAGTATTGTAAAAAGCAGAGGAAATAATGGTAGTATAGCTCTCTAGCCTCATTTAAAAAAAAGTTGTTCTGAAGGCACACTGTCTCTTATTTAATGTGTTTCTTTCTTTTTATGATTTTTTTATATTGTAAGTTTGTTATTAAAGACATTAAAGCTATACAAGAACACATGTGAAATTAAAGAGTGGCAATTAAACACTGTCACCTGGATTTAAGTAAGTAAATTATGTGGGGTTGGTTGATGCTGCAGTTGGTCTGCAGGTTTAGGTTCAGCAACAGTATGTGCTGAAAGAATGAGGTCAGCTGACTACCTGAATATACTGAATATAGACCAGGTTATTCCATCAATGGATCAATTTATTCTTCCCTGATGAACACAAGCATATTCCAAGAGGACAATGCCAAGATTCATGGGGCTGGAATTGTGAAAGAGTGAATCAGGGAGCATGAGATCATCCTTTTTTTTTTTTTTATTTGATTAGGTTTAGATCAGGGGATTGGGTCAGGTGGAGGACAAACACTTTTCTTTACTGTTTATTATGCAATTCCATATGTGTCCCCTAATTTTTTTCATGTCTTTAATATTAATCTACAATGTAAAAAATAAATTAAATAGGAAAATAGAAGCTGTGTCCAGACTTTTGACTGGCACTGTATATAATGCTGTATTAATCCATTTATTTTATAGTCACAAGAAAACTTGGATTTCTGCATAAAATGGTCATTAAATGTGTAAAAGCGTTCTGATCTTTATCTAAGTCACAACAATAGACAAACACACCCTCACTGTGAATGTTAACAGTTTGTGTTCATAAACATATTTTATATACATTTTTTGTGTGGTATTAGTTTAGGCAGACTGTGTTTGTCTATTGTTGTGACTTAGATGAAGATCTGAACACATTTAATGACCAATTTATGTAGAAATCCAAGTAATTCCAGAGTGTACACACCTTTTTTTCTTGCAACTGTATATAATGCATTATGAAAACAAGATTCATAGAAACTCTTGATAGAAAAAAAATCCTGTACACAGTTCTTTGCACTGTACTCCGCCTCACTGTATTGCTGTAATAATTGGGGTTGATTGCATCAGCCGTGTTCATGTTGCTCCTCCGGCAGTGAGGACTTGACTTAGCTGCACTTTTACTGTTGGCATCAAAGCATCCGTCCAGAACGCCGCTGAAGGATTTCAGTAGCAGGCTTAAATTTCTGCATCAGGCCCGTGTACTCGCGTCCTTTTACAATCCTTAATGGAGTGAGGGGGGTTTTATTTGATCCCTCGCTTCTTATCCTCTCCCTCCTGGGAGGGCTCAGCAGTTTTTGCCCGCACTTGGAAATGACTCTGGGATGAGCAGAGTGAACGAGCCACAGTCTCTGTGGACATGCTTAAATAAGGGACACAGGAAAGCAGCCGCTATCCACTATATACACTGCTGAGAGAGAGAGGTAGCTCGCTTAAAACGTCTTAAACTTTTGTCTTAAAGAGAGATATTAAACCTTATTTTTTCTATTAATAGCTAAAATGTGTTCATTTGAAGTCATAAAACATACCTGCAGTCCTGCAGCTTAGCCAATCAGAATTCCCCCTGCCCCACCTCTAAACCCATACATCACCCAGTGCCCCTCCCAAAACTACCCCTCCCATTTTTTTTTGCCTTTTTAAAATTTGAGCTGAAGATGGAGTCAGCAAAAATCATGTGGTTTTAGTGCCCCTTTTAGGTAATTAAGTTTTTTTCACGCCTTGAATGACAACAAACTCAAACTGCATTCCCTTCATGCAGAAACAGATTAATAAACATTTTTATTAAATAATAAGTCAATGCTTCTTCAGTGTTGCAATGTTAATTAACATCATTCTAAAAAGATTTCACTCATTCAAACTGAAAATATTTTCCGAAAATATTTTCAAAAAGCTCAGTTTTGACACTGTACTTACTAAAAAAATGTCAAGCTTAAATCGGACTCTGGCTCATAAGGAATGTTTATGGGGCGGGTCGGGTTCTAGCTCTAATGTTCTTATCCATATTAAGGCAAAAACTACTTAACTGAATAAAGAAAAAAATAGTTTCATAAATAAACTTTAAAAGTATCCTCAAGTGCAGTTGCAAATACAACAACAAAACATCAAAAACATTATGATGAAACTGGCTCTCATCAGGACCGCCCCAGGAAAGGAAGAGCAAGAATACCTCTATTGCACAGGATAAGTTCATCAGAGTTCACCAGCTTTAGAAACCACAAGTTAACAGTTCCCAAAAAGAAAAACACCTAAATGCTTCTTTACAGAGTATTTTGGTTTAAAGAATTTGGATTAAAGAACAAAATAATAAAAACATTAAATGAGAGGGTGTGTCCAAACTTTTGGCTGGTACTGTACACACACACCGAATCCCATCCAGTTTGCATTATAATTACTGAAGAGTAATCCTTATAGAACGTAATGAAAGCCTGAGAGTTTAAGAGGCTCTGGTCTAAAACCCAATTTGCCTTGAGGACTCCGTTCCACTTAACAGCTTACTTGTGCATGAATACTTAAATACAGAATTCTTGTCTGACCTTTAATACCATATTAAAATATATTAAAATTGTAACAGAACTGTGTAAATCAGGGTTTCTCAACTGCTCTCAGCCTGGGACCCACATTTTCTTTTATAGAATACAAACCAATCAAATTTATTCACAGAAAATAGCCTTCAAAACCCATTTAAACACACAAATACAGCTCTGGAAAAAAAAACCAGTTTCTGAATCAGTTTCTCTAATTTATACATTTCTGCTATTTATAGTTGTTTTATTCCATAAACTAGGAACAACATTTCTCCCAAACTCCAAATAAAAATATTGTCTTTTAGAGCATTTATTTGCAGAAAATGAGAAATGGCTGAAATAACAAAAAAGATGCAGAGCTTTCAGACCTCAAATAATGCAAATAATGAGTTCATAAATCAATATTTGGTGTAATAACCCTGGTTTTCAATCACAGTTTAAATCCATGCATCTTGGCATCATGTCCTCCTCCACCAGCCTTACACACTGCTTTTGGATAACTTTATGCTGCTTTACTCCTGGTGCAACAATTCAAGCAGTTCAGTTTGGTGGTTTGATGGCTTGTGATCATCCATCTTCCTCTCGATTATATTCCAGAGATGTTTAATTTGGTAAAATCAAAGAAACTCATCATTTTTAAGTTTCAGAGCTGAATGTACAAAGTGAATTTAAGAGAAATTGTTTAAAGAACCTGAGGAAGTTACTACAATAAAATTAAACATAAAAACAGCACAAAATAAATGAGGCCACGAAATGTTTTATTTCACTTCTCTGCATATATAGCTGCATTCAGCGTACATTAGTATGAATCTCTGTCTCTTTTTTCCCAATTTAAAAGACAAAAGAGTATTAATTATTTTATTTTTTTTAAATGTATTTATTTTTTACAAACGCACCCAGAATGTGTCCACGACCCACTATTGGGTCCTGACCTGGGCCCTGGGTCCTCTAAATGATCGCCTACATAAATATATGTTTCTATCTAATGCTCCTGTGCTGCTGTTCAACGTTCTGTTCAATATTATTCCCCACAAAAAAACGTGCAATTTCCTCTTATCCGCATTTGGAGCTTCAGGATAAAGGCACTTGACTCTGATGGTGATAAATGTGCTCCTGTTAAAATACAGCCTGGCTGACGTTCGATCAGCGTGTCTCCCAGTCAGATATGTAACACAGTCAGGCTGAAGCAGTGGTGGGTGTAATAACAGCGTCAGATCCTTCACTCAAGCCGTCATTTGAATGAGAAGCTTAATTAGCGTGTGTCAAATCCACGGTAAAAAAAATTGATAAGTAAGATCCAAGGTTTGGAATTTGTTAGAAATTGGAGCAAATTCTTCAGCAGTAATATAAACTGCCAGCCCCCCCCCAAAAAAAATAAATAAAAAAATCACACACTCTAATATTCTGTTGGAACGCCTTTAGCTTTGATTGCAGCTTTACGCATTCACTGTGGCATTGTTTCAATAAGCTTCTGCAATGTCACAAAATTTAATTTAATCCAGTGTTGCATTAATTTATTGATTTTTCACCAAAGTCTGGCAGCAGCACTGATGATGGTAGAGTCTGACCAACCACTGCACAAAGCAGCTCTTCTCCATCCAGCACATCCCAAAGATTCTCAATGAGGTTAGGATCTGGACTCTGTGGTGAACTCTCTCTCAATCCATGTGTGAAAATGATGGATGATCTCATGCTCCCTGAACCCTGAACTCTTTCACAATTCCAGCCCCATGAATCCTGACATTCCAGTCATCTTGGAATATGCTCGTGTCATCAGGGAAGAAAAAAATGATCCATTGATGGAATAACCTGGTCTATATTCAGTATATTCAGCTAGATATTCAGCTGACCTCATTCTTTCAGCACATACTGTTGCTGAACCTAAACCTGCAGACCAAGTGCAGCATCAACCAACCAACCCCACATCATTTACTTACTTAAATCCAGGTAGAGATGTTAACCCATTAATAAGCAGTTAAAAATATATCTATAGCAACACGTAAATAGAAATGGCAACAGTGAGCTGAAATGTTTCAAATGTGGTTCCACACTTCTTTATACTGTCACATTTTAGATCTTTCTAAATACTTAAATTAAATGACTAAGTTGATTTATTATATTACATTACATTACATTTGGCAGACGCTTTTGTCCAAAGCGACTTACAATAGTCAAGTACAATGTAAAATAAGTTTAAAGGAAAAACATCTTTAGATAGGGATAAAAGGAGGACAAAGGGGAATAATAGGATAGAGGAGTGAAGGAGAGGAAGAAGGAAATGAGGTTAGAAGTAGTTAGTGTGTTAGAGGTGTTAGGAGAGTAAGTGCTCTTTGAAGAGCTCTGTCTTCAGGAGTCTCTTAAAGATAGCGAGAGATTCTCCTGATCTGGTAGTGGAAGGTAGTTTGTTCCACCATTGGGGAACTCTGTATGAGAACAGTCTGGATTGCTTTGTGTGAGTGTTTGGTAAAGCGAGGCGACGTTCATTGGAGGAGCGCAGCGGCCGGGAGGTAGCGTAAGCCTTCAGGAGCGAGTGCGATTTATATGACTAAGCAAACAATGACTCACTGTTGCCTTTTCATATGGTGTGTTGTAACTGCTTATCAATGGTTTTTAAGCATTTACAACCTAATCAATAATAATTCATAAACTCATTTATAAACCATGTATAAAGCCTTTATATTTTAAAGTGGTACCAATATTAGTGTGTGATTTTTTTTTTCTGCCAGGCAGTGTATATTATTTTTACCTGGATTCAATTTATGAATCCTTTATGTGGGACGCACATCCACTTATGTCTCAAGTGTTTCTCAGCTACAGTATAAGCAGTATGATCTGAAGTGCACGTCGTGGATCACAGTTATCACTATAGGTGACAATAATCATGCCGTGATTCGTTTGAATGGGATGCTGTGAAGCTTCGCTGTGGCGAAGAAACAGAAATCAAAACAACCCTGTATAATCTCAGACTGTTGCTTCACAAAGCCCCAGTTCCAGTGCGTTTGTTTGGATACAGCGGTTGCCTGGTTGAATACGATGGATTTGAAATCCCCCCCTCGCGCAGAGAGGAAAGAATAGTGCGGCAATTAGGCTTTTCTGCTGCTCTTTAGCGAGCTGTAATCCTGGTGCGCCTTTGTTTCAATTGATTCCTCTCAGCCGGTGCCAAGACGCTTAATGTGTCTCTGTAACCATGGTGGCTGCATGCGTTTCAGGAAAACGCCTGGGAGAAGGAGGGAAAAAAGAGGAGAGGATGCTACGACTGCAGACTCGTGTAGAGGCCTCCGACTGAAATGCTTCAGGGCGTACTTTGGGTATAATACTGTTACATGCTAATGAATTTGTTTATCAGGTCTGTATGAGCGGATGAGCAGCAGAATGGGAATTTTCTTCAATATACCGCAGTTGGGAGAACCGCCACGCCGGCTGCATATCAATGCCCTCATCAATGGGCACTTTTACGTGAAGAGAGCACTAATCCTCCGACCAGGCCCGGGCTGGAGTCAAGCCTCTAAGTGACATTAAACTCCCAGCATCCAGGGCTTCATTATCTTATTATTCTCGAGAGAGAGAGAGAGAGAGAGAGACGACAGAATGAAAGAATCAATAGAATGAAAGAATCTTCTCCTTGTCGGCAGTATCGTGGATATGTTAAGTAGATCTGTACTCTTCCTACAGGGGGCATGAGCTTTAAAATAAGAGTACGGTCTAGAAGAACGTTTAAGTGTTTTTTTGCACCTTGTTGTAGTTTTTCTTTAACCTTTAAAAAGGTTTTATTTTATTCACACTCAGTCTAGTACCATTTGAGTCTCAACATGTCCTGGCATTAGTATTGACTCAGACTCGACATGTCTTGGCATTGACTCAGGGTTCAAAAGTCCTGGTCTTGACTCAGACTCAACATGTCCTGATCTTAGTATTGACTCAAAATCAACATATCCTAGTGTAGGTCTTGGCAAAGACGTGATATGTCTTGGTATTGACTTGGTCTTGGTCTAGTTCTTGACACAGACTCAACATGTCTTGGTCTTGGTATTGACTAAGACTCAACTTGTCCTGGTTTTGATACAGACTCAACATGTCCTAGTCTTGGGCTTGACTTAGACCCTGACATGCCCTGGTTTAGGTATTGACTCAAACTATTCATGTCTTGGTCTTGGTCTTTATTCAATCACTACAGGTTTTGTCTTGGTATTGACTCAAACACTACATGTCCTTGGTCTCGACTGGGATTTAACATGTCCTGGTCCTGGTATTGACTCAGACTCAACCTCATATTGATATTGAACTCAGACTTGGTTTTCTGGTATTGACTCCTCCTGGTATAAGACCCTTCATGTCATGGTCTTGGTTATGACTAGAATTCAACATGTCTTGGTCTTGGTATTGACTCAGACTCGACATTATATTGGCATTGACTGTAACACCACCATTGTGACAGTGATGGTCACAATCATTATCATCCACTGCACTGTCCAATGTGGATGGTAAGGTGTTTTCGTGGTATAGACTCCATCTGGCGCCAGCTATCAGGCCTCGCTCCACCCCTAGTATTTATACATCGCCTAGCCATGGGCACAATAGCCAGTGTTCAACCTTACTCACAAGATAACACCTCAGAAAGAGTAAACGAGAAAAAAAGACTTCATTCAGTGCAGGAGCTTCCACTGCACTTGGCATAAGTCATGGGACACAACACAATACTTGTTCCCATTCCATAGTAAATGGCATGTGTGAGTACCTAGCTCTTTAGCATGATTGCAATTTACGTCGCCCTGGAAATCTTTAGAATCTTTATGCCATAAAATGACATAAATACAGTATATTATTTGGAAAAAGATTCTAGACCATTTCTATTAGTCCATTTACCAGGAAATGTTCAGTGCATTCAGCTCCTCTTGGTATAAAATGGTATGAAATAGATTGGGCCCTATGGCAGATATGGAAGAAAAAGCTGCAATATTACCCAAGAGACAGGTTAATGATACATTCAGCAGCCTACATTTTATTCACCTACACATAATGCACACACACACACACTTTTACACACACACTCAGACTCAGCCTTTGCCTCATTAAGTTACCCTCTATTACTTTTATTATGGGCATTCCATCACACTGAATTCGCAGCAGCCCAGCCTTAACCCCAATGAGCTCCTAATCAAAGAGCCTCACCTGCAGTGGAGCCAAGTGGGTGATTATGATATTACGCATTACACGGGCTCATCAAAAGACACAATGTGCCATTTGGTGGCACAGGCCGCATTTTCTTTATTGGAAGGGCATGTCATGCTTGTACATACTCGATGTACATTAAGCTCGGGGAACGGGGGGAATTGCAATGGGAAAAAAAGAATGGAGCTAAATTCGCTGCATTTCACCCTGAGTGGTTGTCAGCCGGCAAATCTTCAATACCCCCCCACACACAGAGAGAGAGAGAGAAAGAGGGTCTCTGGAGTGATTGGCAATAAAGAGACGTCGTTAGCTTCAATAGCTCCCTTTCTGCACCTGTAGTGAGGTGCACATAATCTGGATCAATTTGCTGGTTCCTTAGCCAGAGAAAGGCTGGGAGTGTGTGTGTGTGGGATTGGGGGGATGTTGGGGGGGTGCGATATCATTATTAATGAGAGATTACCGAGCATCTTCTCCCAGCCCTGTCAGGAAGCTGTACCAAAGCCAGTGGAGCAGAAACGGAAAGTTCCAGACAGAGGTGAAAGGGTACGGGATCATTAAGCACTATATTGCATATCACTTAAATGGGCTGCATACAAAATTGATATATAAAAAAAAAGATACTGGTGTTCAAACGTGTTCAAAAAGTGTGGAGTCAATGTTTTGAAAGATATTCACTTGACTTCACTTGATGTAACAAAAACACACACACACACACAGAAGATTGCAGAAAAATTTAGCATGCAGTGGCAAAAAAAAGTCTCTATTGCCATAAAAGGGCGTAAAAGTGCTTCATCCATTGCCTTGCTAGTGGTTACTTTAGGGCAGTGTACCTCCTGGTGAGAGATCCTAGACTGCTAGACGGTCCTTTATGACGCATTCAAAGACATTTTGCCCAATTGACAAAACTTCAAGTGAAGATCATCCTTGGACTAAGAGAACAAGATAGTTATTTCAACAAATTGGAGACAATTTAGACCTGAAGTGATGCTGTGAATGAGAAACATGCATTCCCACTGCCTTTATTGACAAATCTAGGTTCTTTTTTTGTCTATGAAGGTCTCTTGATGAGCGCTTCAATCATTCCTTTGCTGTGGAGCGACACACTGCCCCAACTGGTGGGGGTTTGAACTGGGGAGCAATCACAAGTGACAGTCGGTTACCCCAAGTAGTCATACGAGGGACACATAAAGCAAGGGTCTCCTATCCAGAGCATATGTCAAATGTTTCTTATCCTTAATTCAGACTAGAGGTGCCCAACAAGATACTAGAGACTTGTTAAGTCAAGACCAAGACTAGAACATGTTGAGTTTGAATCAAGAACAAGACCAGGATGTGTCTATTTTTAAGTCTAATTGGTCCAGTTTTCCACAATTTTAATATTGTAATCACTTACAGTAGTCATGGAAGGTTTCAATCCATTCCAAGAACTCCTGATTGGTGTATAACTTTTTGGGCAATGAGTCTTTTAAACCAGTTTGAGTTCCCTTTATTCCATTGGTGCCGCAGTTGTTCATGGTCGGTATGGTCAGAACTGGTCTTACAATCAAATTAAATGGTCACCTGATCCAATGAGTGTTGTTTTCTCGTCTGAAAACAAAATGTGATGCATAAAGTCATGTCAATGATGGTGGACCTGGTCCTGGCCCTGGTCCTCAATGGCAGGAGAATGAATGGATCTGACTGAATGTCTGTTTTCTGTTACTCACCCTCCACTATACACCACAAACAGAAGGCTGCTGAGGCGATGAGATACTGTAAACACTGTGTATCTGTCTGCCTGTGTTATCTTCCACTGAAACCAGACTATATCATACCAGACACACTCTCTATCACCTCAAAGCCCATGCCCTCATCCTCCCTCATCCCTGCTCAGGTTATCTCCACATCACAAAAGCTGAAGCCAGATACCTGCATGACAAGACAGAACCAACTTCCGAGTGCTATTCCTGCTGGTCGGAATAATAAGTCTGAGTTGTTGCATCTACTAAATTATTCATTTAATTTTTGACTCAATTTTGTGCCCTAAAGATTCAAGATTTAAGAAACTTAGAACCACAAAGAGACAAAACACATTTTAGACTGCTGAAGACTCAAGACTTAAGACTCAACTTTGCTTTACTAAAAGACAAAAGACATGACTCACAAGAATTAGGACTCACTATAAGACTCAAGAAACACACCTTCAGAAGTTCAGATTGCAAAGACTCGAAATACAATCCAGGCTCACACAGGGAATTAAGACTTGACTCAGACTCACATCCCAAAAACACCATCATTCATGTCACATTACAGACGCTCGCAAAACCTCAAAAATGAACGTCTCACAAAAAGACCTAAGACTAAGCTCAGACTCATTCAGACTCAGATTAGGACTTTATTAAAAATCAGACCGTAAAGAATCAATACTTGATTAAGATCCACACACTAAAGCTTCAAGACTAAAAAACTTAGTAATACACAAATATTCTGAAATCCACCCCCAATCAAACACCAAAGATCAAGACTCAGATCAGGCTCACAAAGTGAAGTAAGACTTAACTCATATTCACACCCTAAAGCCTCACGGTCTTTGGAAAAATGCCCCAAAGAGACCAGAGATTCTTGACTTAGACTCATACCCTAAAGAATAAAGAGATGGCTTTGATCGATTAAGATTTAGACTCAAGATTTAACATACAAAAAGATCCCAGACCCATCTTAGGCTGGTATCCTAAGACCTTAAGACTCAACTTAGACTCCTACAGAGAACCAAGTCATCAAACTTATACCTATGAGAATCATAACTCAACAAAGACTTCCACAGAGACTCAAGAACCACCCCAGACTCACACACTAAAGACTTATAAATTAGCACAGACTCAAACAGATATTTAGTAATACATTCAGGCCCCTCAACTCAGACTTACAGAGACTCAAGAATCAACTCAGACACTCACCCAAAGCCTCAGGACTCACACAGACTCAATTTTGACTCACATAGACTCAAGAATCAACTAAAAACACTCAAAGCCTTATGACTCACACAGACTCAACTCAGACTCACAGAGACAAAAGAATCAACTCAGACTCACACATTCAAAGCCTCTGAGTCACAGAGACTCGAGAATCAACTCTTAAACACACATAAAGCCTAAGGACTCACAAAGACTCAACTCAGACTCTCACAGAGACTCAAGAATCGATTCAGAAACACACTTAAACCCTTAGGACTCACACAGACTCAACTCTGACTCACATAGACTCATCTCAGACTCTCACAGAGACTCAAGAATTGATTCAGAGACACACGTATACCCTTAGGACTCACATAGACTCAACTCTGACTCACATAGACTCATCTCAGACTCCCACAGAGACTTGAGAATGAATTCTAAAACACACAAAAAGCCTAAGGACTCACAAAGACTCAACTCAGACTCTCACAGAGACTCAAGAATCGATTCAGAAACACACTTAAACCCTTAGGACTCACACAGACTCAACTCTGACTCACACAGACTCGCCTCAGACTCTCACAGAGACTCAAGAATCGATTCAGAAACACACTTAAACCCGTAGGACTCACACAGACTCGAGAATCAACTCTAAAACACACACAAAACCTCATGACTCACCCAGACTCAACTCACACAGACTCACAGAGATTCAGACTCTGACTTTGGGAACACTGTGTACATATGTGTGCTTAAGGCGAAGCATCCCAGCACAGGCAATAACTGTGCTCTGAGGCTGATCTTTACACAAACACTCTACAAGAGTGTGAAACCTCCCTCTGCAGAACGGAGAGTACGCTTCCCCTTCCTTAGTAAACTGTGCCTCAGGAAGAGTTCAGCCATAATTGATGTGGAGAATAACAGAGCGGCTGATTTACTGTATCTGTAAGAGAAATAATATTTGATGAAGCTCCACCGCAGAGGTCTGGTTGTCCAGTTGTTAAAAAAAGCACAGTGAATAAGAGAACAGGGAGCGTGGTATGTGTGCGTCTGTGTGTGTGAGAGTTTGTGTTTGTTAGGGAGTTGGGGCAGAGTCTCTGTGCGTGTGTGTGTGCATGGTGTGATGCACAAGCATTTTAATAGTCTGGATGCATGTAACAGCGAAATTGCTTTTATACGCTTTGGCAGGTAGATGTCAGGGAGCAGCGGCTGGCGAGGCCCTGTGAGTACACACGTCTGAAAACATAAACGGCGTAAACAGGCGTGCTACCTGCGTGACGGGGGCTGCAGGAAACGCAATATTAGAGCTGACACTGATGGATGACGCGCCCCGCTCCGGGCCCACTGCTCTGCTCTCGGGATGGGAAGAGGCCCGCCGCTGATGGGCCGAGTCGCACTGCTCTGATCGCAGTAAGGAACATACACTTCCTCACGGTGAGCTGAGATTCAGGAGTAGAAGGACTGTTCAGATTGTGTGCATTGGAGTTTTTTTTAAAGAAGTACCTACATGAAGAGTTGCAATTAAAACATAGGACAGAGTCTCAGCCAATTACATTACATACTCATCTTACATTGAATTATAATGTGTGTTAACAGCACAACGGATCAAGACTCTACTCTGCCTTAAAGCCTTAAAGACAAAAGACATGACTCACAAGAATTAAGACTCACATTAAGACTTTCAGTATTTAGTATGAAAAGTGTAGATTTTTTTTTTTTTTTTACAAACTTTATTCTGTATATCACTTTTATTTTTTAAACTAGTAACTACAGGGGTTGGACAATGAAACTGAAACACCTGTTATTTTAGTGTGGGATTTTAGGTTTCATGGCTAAATTGGAGCAGCCTGGTGGCCAATCTTCATTAATTGCACATTATTGCTCCAGTAAGAGCAGTAAGAGTGTGAAGGTTTAACTAGCAGGGTAAGAGCACAGATTTACTCAAAATGGGTGACATACCAGAGTTCAAAAGAGGACAAATTGTTGGTGCTCGTCTTGCTGGAGCATCTGTGACCAAGACAGCAAGTCTTTGTGATGCATCAAGAGCCACGGTATCCAGGGTAATGTCAGCATACCACCAAGAAGGACCAACCACATCCAACAGGATTAACTGTGGACGCTGTAAGAGGAAGCTGTCTGAAAGGGATGTTCGGGTGCTAACCCGGATTGTATCCAAAAAACATAAAACCGCGGCTGATCAAATCACGGCAGAATTCAATGTGCACCTCAACTCTCCTGTTTCCACCAGAACTAATAAGTTATTCTCATTCAATAATGATTTAATACCCTCTACTGATACTATAATAAACCATTCTCTTAGTAAAGTTCTCTTGGTGCTAAACCGGTCACTGCTGTTACCCAGACTGAAGGTGTGATACTGCAGCTCTCTGTTATTGGGAGGGTTCAGCTGTTGGACAGTGGCACTGCTGTGCCGAGCCAAGCTCAGATTGAGCCTTGGATACAAATTGGGTCCTGACAGACTGCAGGTCCCCTTTAATGGAGAAATATTAAAGCCCCTGGGAGCAGAGACAGCCGGGTGGGTTTATGGGGGCTTGCGGGGCCATCCATCCTCTCTCCCTGCTGACGTACACACCTTAATCCACGAAATTAACATCAATATGATGCTTACTTTGATTAAATGATCTGATCTTACATGGTTTTACATTATCTGATTTTGCTATTTATAGGTTTATGTTTGAGTAAAATGAACATTGTCATTTAATTCTATAAACTACAGACAACATTTCTCCCAAATTCTAAATAAAAATATTGAGCATTTATTCACAGAAAATGATAAATGTCTGAAATAAACCTCAAATAATGCAAAGAAAACAAGTTTATATTTATAAAGTTTTAAGAGTTCAGAACAATTAATACTTGGTGGAATAAACCTGTTTTTTAATTACAGTTTTCATGCATCTTAGCATCATGTTCTCCTCCTCCACCAGTCTTACACACTGCTTTTGGATAACTTAATGCCTGCACTCCTGGTGCAAAATTCAAGCAGTTCAGCTTGGTTGGATGGCTTGTGATCATCCATCTTCCTCTTGATTATATTCCAGAGGTTTTCATTTTGGTCAAATCAAAGAAACTCATCATTTTTAAGTGGTCTCTTATTTTTTCCAGAGCTTTATATTTGAAAACAACCTGTTTTTATTAATTTAAATGTAATTTGTTCCTATATATCTGCCTTATTTGCTCTACAGTGGTTTAAACAAAATCAAACTACAGAGTGGTTAATTAAAATGATTTGCCTTAATTGCAGTACACTTTACAGGAATAGGAAAAATCTTTTTAATTCAATGTAAAAAGTCATTGAAGTCATTTTGGAGCATTTTTATTGGTCCATCCATTCTAAAATATTGAAACATACAGTATATATAGTGTATAAACTACTGCCAGATTCACATGAAAAAAAAGTGAAAGACATCAAATAGATACACCATTTTTTTTTGCTTTGACTGTGAGTTTAAAAGGTACAGTAACAAAAATACTTGATTAATTCTAGAGGGACACTAAACTCCCTGATTTTTGAACACCAACCTTAGCTCATATCTGAAAAATGCTAAAAAAAAATAAAAATAAATGGGAGGAATAGTTTGCGAGAGACACTGGGTGATGTATGGGTTTAGAGGTGGGGCAGTAGGAAGAGCTGATTGGTCATCCTCTCCTATATTAGCACAGTTAAACCTGAGAGGGCGCTGCAGAGGCGGAAATTTCCGCAATAAAAACGTTTTTCACAAGGTTATGATATGTTTTATTACTCCAAATGAACACATTTCAGCTATTAATGTATAAATATGGTTTTGGGTTTAGTGGCTCTTTAATCTAATATGCATGAAGAAATCATTTGCAGTAGTTTCTGCATTAGGATTCATAGCTGAATAATAATAAATCTAGGGTTTACTGGATTAATAACTGCATTCAATTTTAGTTCAGCACACAAAAAAAAAAAAAAAAACCTCACATGACACATCCTGTCAGAAAACATTTTTAAAGCTGAAAAATGTGGAAATTTTCATTTTTAGTTCAGTGAAAGCGCAATGAAGCCTAAAGAATAAAGCACATTTTTCAGAATGCAATCTCACCTACAATCATCTACAAAGTGTTTTATGGCGCTCAGATCCAGAAAACACACAGTATTGAATTGTTCCCTGCCAAGCTGACTCAACATAATCATAACACAATCCACCGCAGGTCAGACAAGATGAAATACAATAGCTCAGAAACAGCCAAATCAATTCAGCCAAGTTTACTGGGGACTTATTTTGGATGGAACAGATATTGGAAACGCCACTGGAAAACAGCTAGCAGAACAAGACCACACACACACTGCGGGTCCTAGCCTTCCCAGAACCCTGAGGAAAACTCCACTTAATCCCCCACTTATCTGAACTGCCACTGGTGGACTGACTCGACCATCCCAATGGGCCCCCACCACCATGCCCACAATGCATTGCTACTGCAAGTGTCCTCTAGAGCAGCGATCCTCAACTGGTGGGTCTGGACCCAAAAGTGGGTCACAGACACGTTCTATGTAAAATAAATACATCCCTCCTAGGGTGATGTCCACAGCACAGGGCGTCTGTGAGCTGATGTATCAGAACCGAGCCGCTGCGCTTTCCTCCGAGTGCGCTGTGATGCTGCTCGGCAATGCTGCATCAGCAGCAGCTCAAAAAAGAGGCGGAGTCTAACTTCACATGTCTTGGAGGAAGCATGTGTTAGTCTTCACCCTCCTGGTGTGTTGGGGCATTACTAGTGATAGGGGGAGTCCTAGTGAATGGGTTGGGTAATTGGCCTTGTACATTCGGGAGAAAATGGGAAAAATTTGAAATAAAATTATATATTAAAAAAATATATATTAAAGAAAAATGAATACATCTGGCAATGTGTTGTATATATGAAAAATGTAAAATGTGTTTCTCATTCTATATTCAGTCTTCAGCCAACTGTTTCAAGTTCACTTTCCAGCAAAAATGTTCATTTCACTTCATCCTTAATGCGCATGCACAGCAACCCCTCGATAGAAGGGTCAGTCCAGGCCAGAACCCCAGCGCTGACCCCTGAACACATGCTGGGTAAAATGCTAAAATGCTAAAGTGTGCGCAGTAAAGCACTGCAGAGAGCTTTAGTGTTTTATTAACAGAGAGAAAAAGAGAAAATGAGAGAGAGAGAGAGAGAGAGAGAGAGAGCTGCAGAAGGCGCTGGAGTAGAACTGTCTTCACACAACTTGACAACGTGTTAAAATGAGTGTGTGCAGTTCTAACTCGCCCCTTCACTCTCTCACTCTCTTCCTCCCTCTCTCTCTCTTTCTCTCTCTCTCTCTCTCTCTCTCTCTCTCTCTCTCTCTTTCAGAGATAAGACTCCTCTGGTCTCTCTAAAGAGCGCGAGAGCGAGAGAGAGAGAGCGAGAGATTTAGAGCAGAAGAGCTCAGCGAGGGTCAAACACAGATATACAGCTGACTATTAGTGAAGCTTTTCTGCAAGAGTTCACACTCTCCTGCAGAGTCTGTCCAGAAAACTCATACAGTTTATGGATATAAGATAATATTTCTGTGTTTTATATACACTCACCTGCCACTTTATTACTGAATCAGCCAATCACATGGCAGCAACTCAATGCATTTAGGCATGTAGACATGGTGACAAGCTGATCTGCTGCAGTTTAAACCATCAGAGCATCAGAATGGGGGGGAAGAAAGGTGATTTGGGTGATTTAGGTGATGGAATGGTTGTTGGGTTGTTGGTGCCAGATGGGCTGGTCTGAGTATTTCAGAAACTGCTACTGATCTACTGGGATTTTCACCCAAAACCATCTCTAGGGTTTACAGGGAATGATCTGAAAAAATGTGAGAAAATATCCAGTGAGCTAATATCAGTTCAGTTCTGTGAGGCCAAATGCCTTGTTGATGCCAAAGGTCAGAGGTCAAAGGAGAACGACCAGACTGGTTCCAGCTGATAGAACGGCCAAAGTAACTCAAATAAATAACCACTCGTTACAACCGAGGTCTGCAGAAGAAGAGCATCTCTGAACAAAAGCACAGCACAATGTCCAACCTTGAAGCGGATGATGAGCTACAGCAGCAGAAGACCAAGACCACAGCGGGTGCAGCTCCTGCAGCTAAGAACAGGAAACTGAGGCTACAATTTAGCACAGAATCACCAAAACTGGACAATAGAAGATTGGTTACCTGATCTGATGAGTCTCTGATGATTTCTGCTGCAACATTCGGATGGTAAGGTCAGAATTTGGCGTCGACAACATGAAAGCATGGATCAATGGTTCAGGCTGGTGGTGATGGTTCTGAAATGGTGTAGGGGGATATTTTCCTCCCACTTTTTGGGCCCATTAGTACCAATTGTGCATCCGTGTCACATCAACGCCACAGTCTACCTGAGTATTGTTGCTGACCATGTCCATGTCATAAAGCGCCAATCATCTCAGAATGTTTTTTTTTTTAACACGACAATGAGTTTTGTACTGTACTGGAATGGCCTCCACCGTCACCAGATCTCAATTCAACCGAGCAGCTTTGGGATGTGGTGATGTGGTGGAACGGGAGATTCACAGCCAACAAATCTGCAGCAACTGCATGATGCTATCATGCTAATATAGACCAGATTCTCTGAGAAATTCCATTTCCATTTTTTTTGTGGCCAGTGGCTTGGAAAATATCTGACCAAACTTAATTGCTGACCCCTGGTCTACAGGTTTACCTTAGGTAGTCTTGGGGGGAATCACTACACACTGATGGTGAGTGTCAGAAACTGGGGGGCACACCCAGTATGAAAATACAGAAGATTGTACCAAAAGCCAACAGAAAATAAGCAGTCAATGGCGACAGACTACAGTTATTATTAGTTGATTACACTCAAAGATCGCTGTTTAACTCGGATCAGTTTTCAAAGTGTCTTTTGCATTAATTACAGTAATTACTGATGCTGAACTCAATGCCTTCACTTGCAAATAACAGTGCAGACAGTCACCTCAACATACAAATAAAAAAAAAAAAAATTCTAAAAAAAGTTTCTTTCTAAATAAAAGATAAAAAATTCATTAAAAACAAGTGAAGACATCGCTTTGGAAGCACAATCACAATGAATAACAATCCGCATACCTGCGTAGGCGTCGCACGGCAACAAATATCATCATACAATTATCAACAACGAGTTGCACGCGGAGGCCGAGCCTTACGTAAGCCGCATTAGCATACGGGGTCTGTTGATTTGAGTGAGGTCCTCTGAACTCTGAGTGGCTCCTGCTTTAATTGCCGGCAGCCTGTGGGATACAGTATGGGAAAGCAATATGCAATAATTAGCAAGAGAGACGGGGAACAATATAATACCACTTTAAAATGCAGTCCTGCCCACACGCAGGACACACGCAGAATAACACGCAGGACACACGCAGAATAACATGCAGGACAACACGCAGGACAACTACAAAAGGCTTTAGCTTGTGTTCAGCAGTTTAGGGTCTGTGCTTTATTAAAATCCAGTTCAGATGACGTGCAGATGCTTACTTTGTCATTAAATACAAATTATATTCATTTTTGTGATCATTATTTTTTTTATTATTTTTTGCATATATTGCTTACATTTCATCATAATATATAAAAATGTGAGTAAGTACAGATAAAATATAGATCATACAAAATCATTTGCTGTCAGACCCAATTCCACTATTTTTTATGTTTTCTGTTTTTTCAATGTTTTTTTATTTATTTGGATTATTATACATCCATCAGTTAGTTTAAAATATAGGTAACTTATGATTGACTAATTGACTAATTGACCATCTGACTGATCGATAATGCACGGTTTAAGAATACCAACTACAAATTCATGGTGTTATAACTTATTAAGCAGTTCTTAAGGTAATTAATTAATAAATTAATTATTTGTCAATTATTATTATGGAATGCAATCTGTTTACATTTTTTAATGATTTTTAAACACTTTACTACTTTATTTATTTAAGCAAAAAAACAAATAATGTTAGTGGGACAGTGGTTCATTTAAAGGGGCACTAAACCCCCTGATTTTTAGCTGACTCCACCCTCAGCTCAAATTTGAAAAAGGCAAAAAAAAAAAAGGCGATGTATGTGATGTATGGGTTTAGGGGTGGGCTGGAGGGAGAGCTGATTGATTGACTGAGCTCTGTACACATCATCCTCACCTATAGCACAACTGAACCTGAGAGGGCACTGCAGAGGTGGAAATCACCACAGAAAAGCATTTTTTAATGGCTAGGAATTGTTTTATAGGCAGGCCTAGTTTGTTTCACTACTTTAAAGGAACACATTTCTGCTATTAATTAAAAAACTATATGGTTTAGGGTTTAGTGGCTTTTTTTAAAAAGGCAATATTTGGGTCCTATAATCTGTAATACTCAATTATTTGAGTTCAGTGAGACACAGTGAGAGCTGTATAAAGTGATGAACCCTGGCACAATCCAGTTCTTCCTCTAACAAGTGAAATTTCATGGTTTTTGATGGTTTTCACGCCGAACCTAAATTCTTTTAAAGTCAGAAACACCTGTAGGCTGTTTCAGTCTCGCAGCTTCTGCTGACAAACAGAACCGACACACAACAGAAAGCAGCGCATTCGCGGCGAAGCGCTCCGCAGCCGCGGCTCTAAACAGCGAGTGGCAGGTAATACGGGGACAGGTGGGGCGGCGGCTTTCATGAGCCTCGTTTCTGACAGGCTGGCAGGCGAGGCGTCGGAATAATGGCGCAAAGTGTGAGGGAGTCGCTTGCTTCAACCCCGCACGCCCCCGCGCTGTCACTCAGTCCGCCTGGGCAGAATGCAAACAAGCCCTGAGGGGACAGCAGCGCGGGACCCCGGCGGCGACAGGCCGCGCAGGCGGGCGGGGGGGGGGTGGGGGTTGTGGGGGGTTGAGTGGATGTGAGGTAGAAGCGCCGCACGCTGCAAATCAGCTTCCTTTAGAAGAGTGAAGCAAAGCCACAAAAAGACTTTTCTCACAGAGGGAGGCTTTTTAGAGGGCTTCTGTAACCTTCAACAAATTGATGTAATTTTACCGGGAAAAATCTACCAGTAGCGACCAAACCATTTCAATCCAACACAAAACAACCCACCTTTCCTATTGGCTGCTGGATTTATTTCTTTTTATGTTTTTTAGCCATAAAAGTAAGTTTTTCTTTAGCATTTTCTTTACTGCAAAAAGAGTGACTTCATTACATTAAAGGCATTTAACAGACGCTCTTATCCAGAGCAACTTACAAGGTTCTATTCTATTCCTGTTACAGACGTGAGCCAATGTAGTGTTAGGACTCTTGCCCAGGGACTCATCCAGTCACCCAGACCTGGAATTGAACCCCACTTCCCCACATAACAGCATAACAGGTGGTGTTATCCACTGCACCACAACAAACATACTTATCATCATGCTGACTGAGAACTGCAATAAAGAAACTTGATATTGGATTTATATCCCCATATAATGCAAACATTCTGAGTGCAAACTACTATTGCTCCAAATGTATAGATTGATTCTCTCGGTTGTTTTTTTTACAGCTTAATGTTTATCGCACAGGTTTTCTACTTATTCTAGAAAACAGGAAATTACAGTGTATTATACAGTTGAGCCACTCTAAAATGTAAAATAAGAGTAACATGCTAAAATTAATTAGTTAGTCACAACCCTGCAATGTGATTGGCTGAGAGGCGTTCTATGAGTGCCATTACCAGCCGGTAATGCTCAGCCCCGGCAGTTCCTGTGGAAATAACCAGGCCAGAGTATCACCTCACGCCGGGAGTCGGCTCTACTGACGGTAACGGAATTGCGCATCGCTCTCCGGGGGGGCAGAGATCACGTCCGGGGAGATAATAAAGATGATCCGTGGCCACGACTCCTCCACAGCCACGCTGAAGATGTCAGACCATCCTGAGAAAACATGATTACACGGCCAGCGAGGCTGTGTGAACCGGTCAACGCTCACGAGGAAGAGTGCTGGACTTTATTTACCTCTCTTTCTCTCTCTCTTTCTCCATCTCCCCCCTTTTGCCCTCTCTCTCTCTCACTCCTCTCTCACTCATCCACTCTCTCATTCCCTATCTCTCTCACTCTCTCTTTCTCTGTCTATAGCTCTCTTTTACTACTTCTTTCTCTTATTCTCTCTCTCTCTCTTTCTCTTTATCTCTACTTCTCTTTTTCTTACTACTTTACTGTCTCATTTACTCACTTTCTTATTCTCTACTTCTCTCTCTCTATCTTACTTCCTCACTCTTTCATTCTTTTTCTCTCTTGGTTTCTCTCTCCGTCTCTCTCTCTTCCTCTGTCTATATCTCTCTATCACTTCTTCACTCTCATTTTCTCCATCTCTCATTTCCTACTTCACTCTCTCATTGCCTCTCTCTTATTACTTCACTCTTTCATTTTTTCTCCATCTCTATTTCTTCGTCAATCTCTTTAACTGCTTCACTCTCATTCTCTCTCTCTTCATCTCTCTTCTTCTCTCTCTAACTACTTCACTTTCTCATTCTTTCTCTCTTTTTTACTACTTTACTCTCTTATTCTCTCTCTCTCTTTTACTATTTCACTTTCTAATTTTCTCAATCTCTCTATCTCTACTTCTTTGTCTTACTACCTCACTCTTTCATTCTCTCTCTGTCTCTTTCTCTATCTCTTCTTCTCTCTCTCTAACTACTTCACTCTCTTATTCCCTCACTCTCTCTATCTCTACTTCTCTGTTGGCTTCTCCCTCTCTCTCTCTCTCTCTCTCTCTCTCTCTCTCTCTTTCTCTGTCTATATCTCTCACTCCTTCTCTCTCTCACTACTTCACTCTCTTATTCTCTTCTCTCTCTATCTAATTCACTCTCTCATTCTCTCTATCTTTTCCTCTCTCTCTAACTACTTCACTCTTTCATTCTCTCTCTCTTCTTTTTAGCTTTGTCACTCTCATTCTCTTTCTCTAAATCGCTCTTTCTTTCAATTACTACTTCACTCTCTCCTTCTCTCTCTTGGCCTTTCTCTTCCTTTCTCTTTATCTGTCTAGATCTCTCTTTTACTCTCTCTCTCTCTCTCTCTCTCTCTCTCGGCCTCTCTCTTCCTTTCTCTTTATCTGTCTAGGTCTCTCTTTTACTCTCTCTCTCTCTTGGCCTCTCTCTTCCTTTCTCTTTATCTGTCTAGGTCTCTCTTTTACTCTCTCTCTCTTGGCCTCTCTCTTCCTTTCTCTTTATCTGTCTAGATCTCTCTTTTAATCTCTCTCTCTCTCTCTCTGCCTCTCTCTTCCTTTCTCTTCATCTGTCAAGGTCTCTCTTTTACTCTCTCTCTCTCTCCCTTTCTTTTCCCTCCCTCCCTACTCTCTCTCTCTCTCTCTCTCTCTCTCTCTCTCTCTCTCAGTAAAACCAGCACCTGACCCTCGGTTCTCTCTCCGGTTGCTCCGGCTGAACAGAAAAAAAGAAGGGAAGTAAAGAAACGCAGTTTGTTGTTCTGCACCTGCGAGCGTTTCCGTCCTCCACCGCTCCGTTCATATTTACAGTATAATTAGCACAAAGCAATCTTTCCATTAATTCAGCGCACTGAGAGATGAACGCAGTTCAACATGAGTACACACACAATCTGTCGCAGCGCTCTGATTGCACTCCATTCTTAATTACAGCGCTCGGCTCCCCAGCAAAGTTCACGCCTAATGCGCTGGAGTGGCCCTCGCTCCGTCTCATAATAAAACCCGCTGGCACACGGTACCACTCTCAACACAGAGCTTTCTTCATTCAACTGCACTCGGAGAGGGTTCTTTACAGCAAGGCAATACAGATCTCTTTTTAAAAAACAAATTATTTTTTCAATAAATAAATGTGCAAAAAATTGTGGTTTTATGCTGTAAACCAACTGGTAGCAGCTATTTGAATATTGGGTTACTTTTACAGTGGTCTTGATGTTGTAGGCTGTAAGAGCAAGTCACCATTTTTTGTGTTGGCCATAAGTTTATACTGTTAGTGTTCAGTAGATAGATAAAATAAACTCATTAATAAACAGAATACTTAAACTAGTGCTTAACTTGTTTAAGTATTAAACTTGTTTAACTTGTTAAAACAAAGACTACAACAAAACTAAGTTTAACTAAACAAACAAGAAACTGAGTTACTAGAAAAACACTAAGAACACAAAATGAACAAACTTGGCACACTTACCGATTTAACAAGACAACAGACTTGGATACAGAAACTCAAACTTCTAAGGAACACAAAATACAAAACTGGTACAAATACATACGGACAGCAAGGATACAAAAGACTCAACACTGAACATTCAACATAGGGGCTTAAATACACGAGGAGAGTGAGAAACTGGGCTTGGATGACGAGGGGGTAGGGTTACAGACAAGACACAGGTGAGAACACTAATTGCTAGGGCAGGGCTTGGGCGGAACTAAGGCGGAGACAGGGACAAAAAGACAACAAAAGCACATGGCTGGTAAACACGAGACAGGTAAACAGAGGTGATTAGCACAAGGGACCAAATGAGGGAGAAACACAAGACAGACATGGGCTAAACTGTGACAGTAACATTAAATTAAGCTGTAAACATGTTATTAATCTGCAGATCGCAGAGAGAACAGATCCAATCCAGGTGCTGATTATGTTTCAGGCTCATTCTGAACAATCTAAGCTAATGTATACAAAAAGCAAACATGCACAGACTCGCCGTGTGATGTCAGCATTTTTAGAAAGTTTCGTTTTCTCCGTCCACGTGGCTCCACTGGTAGTGGAGTTTTTAAAAATCTCCATTTTCAGTGAACTCAAATGAGCAACGCTTTATAACACAGCTCTCGTTTTAGAGGGTAAGTTCTCTTTTCTTATGGTATAACTTCTCTAGATTAACCAGTACATTCAATATATTTACCGGGTCCTACAGGTACTTTAACTGTACTTATAAATTACATGAAGTACAACCAGGAACAGGACTTTCAACCAGGAACTAGGTAACTTTCAAAAAAACTTACCCTGTACTTTCCCAACACATACGGTGTAACTGTGGTCTATGAATCAGTAAATGCAAAATACTTATGGGGTCCTAATCATACTTAAATATAGGTACAAATAAAGCACAGGAGAAACTGCGATTTCTCTAAACTTGTGGTGCAATTTTCATAAAAAATAAAATATAATCATTTTGACCTTTTGGCTTTATTCCAGTCACACTACAGGAAATTATTATTCTAATAATTTTCTAAGTTTGAAAAAGAGAATTTGATTTATGCTTTTAAAACTTTTAAAGCAGCTAATAACAGGCAGAAAACATATATTTTGTAATGTCAAGACTAAAATACTAAAATACAATAATATTTATATATCTTCAATAACACAGTGAGGAGTGCTGAGATTTTAAAGAAAATTCATTCATTAATACACAGAAACAACAAGGTTGTATTAATGTATTGATATTAATGGTTAATAAACCCTAATTACACAGTACTTACTTAGTAATTACACAGTAACAACAGAGAGTGGGCTGTATTATTTAGTGTACAGTGTTTTACCGTTCTCATTCTGTAAGTACACAGTATTTTACCCTCTAAAATGCGGGCTGTATTATAAATGGAGACAAAAACCTCCGTTTTTAAAAATATCCGGATTGGTGTTGGAAGGGCCTTAAACTCATAAGTAGTTTTTTTTTTTTTTTTCTTAAAGGCTTTTGCTGTAAACTTGCTGTGTAACTAACACAGCTACTCCATCTCATGATTGACTGATTGACTGACGTCCCGTATCTCCCGACAGCTGCACCTCTCTGCTCAGTGTTGAGTTGAACTCCAGGTCTTGCAGCTGTTAGAAAGCCGGTAATAGATAGTATCCCCTCACCGCTCTCGCTAACACACAGCGCTTCCCTCAGCTTCACACCTTCCACTGAGCTCTGCTGAACAGAGAGGCTGGAAAGTTGCTCAGTTTTAGGGAAAGTGATTTCGACTGACAGAGGCACCATCAAAGGCACGGAGCGAGTCTGAATAATTCATAGGATTTAAAAAGGACAAAAGGCTGGGGGGGGGGAGCGAAGTGACAACTTGTCAAAGGGAGATAAAGCTGGAGAACGAAAGAGACGGCGGAGGAAGGAATATAAGGCGGCGTGCAAACAGAGGGAGGGTAAACACACACTCCTTCCTCTCCGCAGGAGGAGCTGCTTTATTTGTTTATCTCTTTACCTGTTTATTTCTTTTGCTTTCGGCTCAAAGGCACAATGTGATTAAAATGTTCCCTGGACATCGTCTGCGTCGCGCTACTGTCAGTCAGGACAGACAGAGACAGAGATGCAGCTTACGTGCTTATGTGTGTGTGTGTGCGCGTGTGTGTGTGTGTTTGTGTGTATATAAGGCTATATGGACAAAAGTATTGGGACACCTGTTCCTTATTAAACAAAAAACTTTGTATTATAACAATATTTAGCAACGTTTTGAAAAGGTTGCAGTAAGGTTAGCCTGTAACATTATAAAAAAATAGACACCTATTGCTCATTGCTATCTTACACCCCATCAACAGTCTATTTTCACGCCTTGCGCACATGCCGTTAAAATAGTGTCAGAGTTTAGGAATAAATCTACAATAATGGTTTGGCGTGGTGGTCTAGAAGTGAGGTGTGTTCAAGTAAACATCTGGCGTGTTTCTATCTTGGTGGTGGAAAATACAGGTGCGCCACTGTCTGATTAAAACCCTGACAGCAGTCAACAGTCAGCCACCCCTCAGCCCTCGTTACACACACACACACACACACACACACACATGGATGCACTGCAGCTAATCCAGCTTTTACATCAACAATAAACAGAATAAAAAATAAAATAACATAAAATAACATTGCTGTTCCCTTTAATGAGCTGCTGGCATACCTAATTACAAGAATTAGTACATTTTCAGATGGCAAGGTGTCCTTTTTGAGTCCTCACAAAACCACAATACCACAATCTCAAAGTCCTAGTCCCATTTCCACTCTCAGGGCTGCCAAGTGTAAACAACAGCACACAAACAGTGGGTTGCAGCTATAGCAAGGTTGCTAACCATATCTGGCTAATTTACCACCACCACTAGTGTATTAGAGATGGGCATTTTGTCAATTTGACAACCCGCAAGAGCATTAGTGTCTGGGGAGGTGCGGGTGAGGCAGGAAACTCTATCCAGTGATACTCCTGTATCATTGCACTCACTCACATTTATTATTGATTGTTTCTTTAATACTCACACAATTCTATTACAAACCTCCCAGATAGCAAAAGTGATCTGGCCCGGATCCGGCGCAATTCAAAACGGATCTGGCCCAGTGTCCTTTTGCACAGTGGGCTGCTTCTTTATAAAACCAAAATATAAGTCATTCTATGGCATGGACCCATCACCCATTTAAAAAAACAATTTTAAGATTCATTATATACTTTATTTTTTATTTGTATATTTCTTGCTTCTATGTCTGCTTATATTCATGAAAGAAAATTCATGCTTTGAGCCACTCCTAAAGGACATGCTTTACACATGCATTTCTGGACAAGCTGTGAGATACAGAACAATTACTTAAAGTGAAAAGAAAAAATAAGTATTATTGCAAGTTTTTTAATACCAAAATTAGTTTTTCTAACACATCCTTCTGTTACACACTGTTCTGTAATGTTACTATAATGTAATATATAATGCCTTGCTCAGCTTAAACTGTTACTATTGCACACAACACGTTTCACACACGAGTTTTAAACGTAACACACACACATTTCTCTAAACAGAGTGTGTCCTGTTTTTTTTTGCCTGAAGCCTGACTTTAAAGCATTTTGAGCAAAACTCAGATGACTCAAGCTGAGAGATGATTCAGTTCAGTCCAGTCTTTAATATTCACACCGCCACTCTGTGACCGCTCACCTCAGCCTCTCGCCCGCGGCCGACAGATGCCGGGGGGCGCAGAGGCCGGTGATGCGTGACCCAAAACATCCTTAACATCCGTGACCGGCGGAGTGACCAGAGGGCTCAGCGTCACAAGCCCTCTGCGTGACCTTCTACACTCTGCACTCGCATTCATTCACTACAGGACACTCTAAAACTCACTAAATCATTTCAAACATTTAATATCTAACCACCTTCAGACAGCCTGTACCTGTCTTATTTCTTCTTAACTTTAATTTTTTATTTTAGTTATTCTTTTAGTTCTTTATTTCCTTTTTATTTCTTTCCTTATAATCTTATTATTATTTTTTTATTATATATATATATATATATATATATATATATATACATATAATAGTTTTGTATTATTGCTTTCTAACTTTTTTCTTTTCTTTTATTATTATTATAATTATTATTTTTATTATTATTGCTTTTATTTTGTACCTGTTTTACTTAATCTTATTTGTTCCTAACTTTCATTTTTTTTATTTTAGTTCTTCTTCAGTTTCTTCATTTCTTTATTTTTTATAATAGTTTCATTATTATTATTATTATTATTATTATTATTATTATTATTATTATTATTATTATTATTATTATTAATTTATTTTTTAATAGTTTTAACTTATTTTTGGTTTTCTTTTATTATTATTACAATTATTATTTTTATTATTAATGCTTTTATTTTATTTTTTAGTTCATTTATTTATATTGTATTTTTATTGTATTATGTAAAAGTTAGTTTTGGCTTCATTTTAACTCATTTTTGTTATTATGTTGTTTAGTTAGTTATTAATCTTATCTTCTTGTGATCTTTTCTTTTAATTTCTTATCAATTAAACCACACTTTATTATAATTATTTTATTCTTATTCTATTTACATTTTTTTTTTATTAAATTTAGCCATTATTTTTTTGTCATGTCCCTGTTTTTGTTAATGCTCGACTACATTGAAAACAGGGTTGCCCTCAATGTACTTCTGAGTCAAAATAAGGGTTGATAATTAATTGATTGATTTATTTATTAACAACATTACGTCACATCACACATAACATATAACACATCACACAAAGTGAGGTAAAAAAAATCCCCCCTCGTTGCCCCCTGGCATCACCCCCGTCATTCCCACCGCCACCCTGCCAGCTCTGGAGTACACGTGAGGGCCACGCCGCAGATCGCTTGAGTATTGACCGCCCTGACATGAGGCTCATTGATTGCGGATCTTCTTACACTGTCTGTGGGCTCTAACAAGAGAGGTGTTATTAAATGCACGCACCCGCAGAGAGCATCTGAGATTTCATTTTCTGATTTTTTCCTTTCAGTAAAGCCTTGACAGGGGAAGGTGAGAGCAAATTATATGGTCTGTTTGTTGGCTTTAGAAAGTAGAAAGTGTGTGTGTGCGTGTTAAAGTGTGTACGTGTGTGTGTATATGTGTGTGTGTGGGCACAAAACTCCTTGCTTATGTTTTCCTCGCTTTTCACTCTTTTTTTTTATAAGCGAATGAAAGAAATACACGTCTTCTTACCATTCCTGCAATTCATCCAGAGAAAGAAGGCTGGGAGGCAGCAGTGAAGGCAATGTATACATTTAGAGATGATGAAAAAAAAAAGGCCTTGGGATGTTCATTTTCACACTTATTAAACTAACTTTTAATTTATAATTGTGTGTGTCTGCTCTGCTTGTGGTTTTGCTTTGACGCGTCCTATTCATCGCAATGCAAAGAGCCGCCGTCTGCCGCAGTGCATGATGGGTGGTGTTGGATTGCGTTGCGGCGAGAGAGGCCTCAGTATAGAGTAAAAAACGTTCAGTAGAGTTCAACAGAGTTTATGTTAATGAGTGCATGTTGGTCTCTTTTAACGCTTTTTTACCAAGAGTTCTGTTCGTGCTTATAAAAACCATGGTGTTTTTCAGCGAACCAGCCTGTTCTATAACGTTTCCACCAGTTATAGTGGAACCATCAAAACAGAACAAATCACACATCATCGACAAAGGGCGCTGCACAGCGGTGGTGTTCATGTACAAACAGAATCTACCTTATTTTCTTCAGTTCTAGCTGTGTACGAATGCTTCTGGTTCCAGAACCTACATTTGTTGGTGGAAACGCGGCAAACCGATTCAAAATCAGGTTTGCAACACAGATCGGTGCTGGTTCCACATTGGTGGAAAAGAGCTATTTGCGTACATTTGGTCTAGTGCAGGGGTGTCCAAACTACGGCCCGCGGGCCATTTGCGGCCCGTTTCCTTTTTTGGAACGCGAGGTATTTTAGAAATAGAATGAAAGTTGGCCCGCTGTTAAGCAGGTTTTTATAATGTGAGATTCAAAGTTTGGACGCTAGGTGTCAGAAACGGGCCAAAGAGTCTAAAAGTGGAGAGAGTGCGCATTTCTAGCGCAGAAAAACGGGCCAAAGAGTCTAAAAGCGGAGAGAGCGCGCATTTCTAGCGTAGAAAAACGGGCCAAAGAGTCTAAAAGCGGAGAGAGCGCGCATTTCTAGCACAGAAAAACGGGCCAAAGAGTCTAAAAGCGAAGAGAGTGCACATTTCTAGCGCAGAAAAAGGGCAAATGTGTCTAAAATTTGCCATAATTAAGGAGTTTAATATTAAGAGACATCATGAAACGAAACATCAATTTGAAAAATCTTAGTTTACACAACACTGTCAAAGACAAAGATATTTAGTCAAGTAAAATGGTGTGTAATTGAAAGTAATCATTTTTAAATTTGTGGTATATTTCATTATTTGTTTTATTATACAGTCTGTGGCCCGTGACTTCAAATATATTTCTCATTCTGGCCCCAAACAAAAAAAGTTTGGACACCCCTGCTCTAGTGCATGTTGATTTCACACTGCAGCTTAGTTTAGTTAGTGAGTAGAGTAAAAAACCCTTCGTCTCGTTCTTTTTTTCACCATCACCTACAACAGGCTTAACACTGATTGGTTACTGGAAGGCCACATCTAGTGAAGGCCTGTTTTCAATTCAGCCAGTTTTCCTTCTAGGTGCTATGCCAAATTCAGCCACAGTGCAAACAAACCAAATCAGGGTTCAGTTCATTTACTCAACAAATCGTTCGGAAAAATAAAAAAAGGTTCAAAAGTCTGGACCCAACAAGGCTGTTAATATTGTGTTAGGATTTTGTTTTTGCAAACTAAATATACAAAGATTTGAAACAGAATCTACATCTTTTCACTGGTTCTTTTTCTTTTAGGTTAGTCCTGCTTGTCTCTGCTTTTTCCTACAAAGTAATAAATGTATAATGAAATGTATGAACCCGACATTACTTTTAAATTCTACTTATTTCCCTTTCAAGTTTTTTTTTTTTTTTTTTTTGTCAGATCCATGTAGGATCCTGCAGTGCAGCCATTCTGTGCAGCCAATATCAGCTGAAACCAGAGTGAGAGCCAAGCTAGGAGGACTGAAGCTGACTTAACAATACCTCAACAAAACTCCCGCTGGCGCCATTAAAAATGTACAGGGTCCTGCATAAAGAACCGGGCTGCTCTAGCAGGCGCAGGCTCTGCAGGGAGGCTGTTAAGAATGGCCTAAAAACAGTGTGAAATGCCGAGAAACACCACGAGACAAGAGCTGGGGGGAGAGCCTGGGTCGCAGGGCCGGCCAGCTAAATGTCACTGATGTTTGCCCTGCCGTCCGGCACCTCCAGCCCGCTTTCAGGAGGGTAAATAAACCTGTTTTCTCCAGCAAACGTCCATCTGAGGCAAAATACCAGCTCTGTTTGTCTGGGTTCACTGCAGAGCGCTTAAAAGTCGCTGGCATTTTCCTTTCTTTCAGAAAAAAGGCCGTCAGGGACTGCTAAACGTCAGGGACTGAGCTGACCTCACATCCAAGTGTCCAGGCGCCATCTGAAGCTCTGCTGAAAACAATGAAATATGATTCAGTTGTAGCTCTGAAACCGAGCAGAGCACTGTGTGAAGTTCTAACAGCTGACCAGAGGCAGGGCCTGAGAGGATCATGTGTGCTTTAGCTTAAGGGCATGGGACTTGATATAAAAAATAAGAAAAGAAAAAGAATGCCTGATCAAGGATGTGCCTCTACAGCACCCCTGGGGCAGAGAGGGTTCAGGGCCTCGTTTAAGGGACTGATACTGTTTTTTTGGATTTTAGTGGATGTGGGTATCAAACCCAAAACCCTGTGATCAATAACTGAGATTTTTTTACTTTGAAGTGCTTTGTTCAATAAGCAGCAAGTGCATCAACCCTGTGATCAACAACCAAGAGATATAAACCCGGGCAGAGAGAGTATTTGAGCACTGCAAAAAAAATCCATGGGTAAAAACTAGACAAAATATATGTAAATTGAGATGTATAACGCTGTCCAATGAAATTCAAGCATCTTCATTTTTGTCGATTTTCAGATGATTTTCTACATTTTTTCAACAAACCAACTGTCCCTCACAGTGTTTTAATTTGTTTTGATGAATGGACCAATAGAATCTCTCCAAAATTACGTGAAATAAACTTTTTTTTTTTTTTTTTACATTTTTATATTGATGAATTCCATTAAAAGTTAAAAAGGTTTTATTTCTCTCCTGTAAAGTTGCTGTTTTGGAGATACTTGATTTTCATTGGACAGACACAATATGCTTATTTAAAGCAAGCAAAATTTGCTAATGGGGTAAGCAATCTTTTTTTTGTAAGATTTCTTAAATTAAACAACAGCAAAGTCTCAAAATGAGTGAAGTAAGACTCATGCAAACAAATCAAGCAAAAATTTGCTTAAATTTGGCCTCAAGAATCAGAATAACTTGACCTGTGACTTTTTGTGCTAATTTTCAGATCAAATTACTTATAATAAGGTGAAAATTAAACAGATTAACATAATTATTTCTAAAAAAAAAAAATCCAATACTTTAAATGCTTAGTAAGACAAAAATTCATATCAGAACAAAAAATATTGATTTATTTCCTTTTTTCCTTTTCCTTTTTTAAACTCAATTTATAAACAATCTACAGTTTTTACACTCAGTGATCTGACAGTAACTCCAGTAGCAGCTTACCAACCAATCAGTTTACAGTAGCAGTATTGCTAGCGTCTAATGCTACTTCTTCACTGTACGTTTTCTTGTTTTCTTGTAAGTTGACCAAGCATAACCAAAATCAAATGCAACATAACGTCTTTCTGCTCAAGAGCTTGTTTTCCAGCATAGTATGTTTAGTATGTCTGTTATGTGAAATTCTCTGTAGCTCTAGGGCTCCCCCTAACTTTGGTAAGTGAAATTTGCACTGTAAGCCATTGTTGCTCAAGAAGGACACACTTTACACATGCATTTCTGGACAAGCTGAGACATACAGCTTCAGCATCTGTCCATTTATGCCTAATTATGTCCTGTCCATGTATTTGTAAAGGCTTTCTGGAAAAAAATATAGCTAAATATAAATATATGGTACCACTTTAAAATAAGACTACCTTTATAAAGGGTTTATAAATGGCTGAGTTTATTAATTGTCACTAATTAGGTTGTAAATGCTTTAAAAAAAATTATAATCAGTTACAACACATACGTAGAAATGTACATAGACCTGTTGATTGCCAAATAGTGAACCCACAGCCACATAACTACTTATTAATGATTTTTAAGGCATTTACAACCTAATTATTAACCATTAATAAACTAATTGTAAACCATTTATAAACCCTTTATAAAGGTAGTCTTATTTTAAAGTGGTACCGAATATATAAATACAAACAGAAGTGTATAAAAATGTCTAAATTTGATGATACAATAGACACACTTTTAAAACTTTTTATTCATTTCTAACTGCCCATTTCACATGAGGTTCAAGCCCAACACCTTCTCCATAAGCCAGAAGCTAAACCCATGCAGTCTTCCTGTCTTCTCTCTCTCTCTCTCTCTCTCTCTCTCTCTCTCGCGCGCGCGCGCGCTCTCGCTCTAACTCCTCTGAATCAAAGCAGGATTAGCTTTGAGAAGGTCTAGATGTCCAGCAGCTTCAGGTCAGGTGCAGGGGAGTGCAGGAGCTCAAGCAGTGGGCGAGGCCGTCACCGCGCTGCAGCACAGGCTCAGTCTACTCCAGCCTCCTGCCGCCGCTCGCACCGCGGGGGAGTGATGACATGCGGCGCGTTAATGCGTGAGAGCTCAGAGCCACGCTCACTTCAAGGTCACCTTCACGCGTGAGCGAAAAAGGGAACATTTACACAACCCGTACGCTGTCGGGATTACCGCTCGGATCTCGGCAGCACACTTCGCAGCGCTGCGTTCACCGCGCGCTCTCCTGATACATCACAGCGTTAGCCGGCGCGTTATTAGCTACGTTATTCCTGTGCAATGTGTTAAATTAAATATTGAGAGAGTGTGAACACTGCATTAACATTTTATATTAAGAATTAAAGCTGGTGCATGATGTGCAGGCTTAAACAGCACTGTTTTGCCAAGCATAAGCACCTAAACATTAAGCTAAGACTTTATATAAGGTTTATTTACGCGTCGATTTAATGGAGCTAAATTTTTAACATTTTAACTTTTAGTGAATCTATTGTGTTTAGAATCAGATAACTACCTTCTCACACACTGGTGTTTCTTAACTTGATCAAGGTAAACCCATACCAAGATCTCTCTCTTTCTCTTTCTTTTTCTCTTTTTCACACACACACAGCTGCTGCCATGTTTCCTTTCCGGGTTGTTGAATGTGGAATATGGAGCTAGCATTCATTTCTACCGTTCTTTTATTTGCATTTAAATAACATTATTAAAGGCTTAATGATTTTTTTATTAAAGATTCTGTAATGATTAATCTATTGACACCCCTAATCCAGACGTGTACACGGGGAAAAAGTGGCGGGAAAAAGTATTTGCCTCCTTAGATTCAGATTCTGCTGTTTACCAGACAATCCTAATTCTAATCCTAATCCTAAAATGTTCGGCCACCTTTTCTTGAACTCAAGCTCAGGCGTACTTGGGTTTTGCAGCAGGACAATGTTCCAAAGCACACGAACAAGTTTATCTCAGAATGGCTTAAAAAAAAACATAAATAAATAAATAAAAAGGTTAAATAAGGTTTTTGAGTGGCCTAGTCAAAGTCTTGAGATTTATATGCTGTGGATGATCTTAAACAGGATGTTTATGCTGGAAAACCTTCTAATGTGTCTGAATTAAAACAATTCTGTAAAGAAGAGTGGAACTAAATTCCTCCACAGAGATGTGAACGACTCATTGCCAGTTATCAGTAAAGCTTGATTGCAGTGGTTGCTGCCAAGAGTGACCAGTGATGGGAGTAACAGCATTGAAATAAAAGGCGTTACTAACGCCGTTACTTTTTTTCAGTAACGAGTAATCTAACTAATTACTCTGACTGTAACTATAACGCCGTTACCATTTCCGACACCCCGTTACTGCACGTTACTTTAGCCACTCAATTAGCTTTTTTTTTTTTACTTTGAGCATACAGACTCTCTTTTGTTTTTTTTATTATTAGATATTTGTAGAATTTGTAGAGGTTAATGAGAGAATTGAATTCTTTTCAGACGTGGACAGGCCAAGTTCCGTTTTAAGGACGTTAAGCTTTCTTTATCTGCTCCGGTATCTGCTGTTTTCTCTTTTCCTCCTTGGTGAAGCTGTTTGATCCAGCTGTTAAACTGTTATATTAATACAATTTTACCTGTCATTAGATTGTTGTTTTTGTCCATTCTTTTGCTTTGTTTGGTTTGGTTTGTTTAATTTCATCCCCAGATGCGTAACTGCCGCGTATTTAGTTTTTCCGTTTTTTTTTTTTCAGTATTACAAGTCTTAGTAATTTTCTTTGGTTGTGTGGAGATTTTTGTTTTATTTTTTTATTTGTTTACGTTTGTTATTTTTCTAATAATAATAGTAATTACATCATTTATTTTCTTTGGTTATTTTGTTTTACAGGACGAATAACACAAAAGTAATTCAATAGTTACTTATACTGGTAACTAGTTACTTTTATAGTGGAGTAACTCAGTTAGTAACTCAGCTACTTTTTTGAGAAGTAACTAGTAACTATAACTAATTACTTTTTCAAAGTAACGTGCCCAACACTGAGAGTGACACAACCAAGTTATTAGATTTAGAGGCACTTTACACATTTCCTTAATGAATAAAATTATCACTGAAAGAGGGTTTTTTTATATTTTTGCCTGATAATAAAGTTAGTTATCTGAAAAAATATTGATATGACAAAAACTTAAGAAATCTGTAAGGGTGCAAATTCTTATGCACGTCACTGTTCACACCTGAAGTGCAAATACTCCTGATACATTTCAATAACCAGCAGCTTTCATTTATTGCGAGGGAAAGGTCAGAGCCACCATAAACAACTGCTGCTTGAGCAGAAATGCTGATTAGAAGCTTCCAGATGAGATCAGCACTCAACTCTGACACCAATATCCTTCCTTCTGACTCCACATCTCCTCATCAGCACAAGGACAGAAAACATCTCAACAGCAGGATGAATGACTGCTTGTCATCACAGTGCTCTCTGTCTCTTTCTTCACTCTCTGTTTTTTTGTGTGTTTTTTTTCACAGCTTGTAATACATCTCCCGCTCTGTCCTTCACCACTGATCAGTCTTGCGTACTCGCTGTAATACATTACAGACTGTCAGGAATGTAAGAACACGGCCGCGCCGGAAACAAACTGAATTCTCTAGAACCAGTGGAGATTCTAGAGTCTGTCGAGGGCAAAGTACTATTCTTTAAAACACAATAATAACCATTTACTAGTGAATGTAACAGGTGAAATCAATATTCAGGTGATTGTCTTCAGGTAGTGCCGTGTGCAGTGTCATGTGATCGTGAGTGATTGACGAGTGATGTCAGTGTGAGGTGCATTCTAGGTGTTGTAGTCCGGAGACTGGAGGTCACAGGTAAAGCTAAGTGTGGGAGAGACATCGGCACATTCGGCACCAGGCGTGACAACAAGTGTGGCTCCAGCACATAAGTTTAATTCTTATGTATTGAAACAATTGAATCATTCCTTTCAAACTAAATAAAAAATGTAAAGAGTTTAAATAATTAATTTACTACAATGTGAAACCTTTTAAAATTAACATTCTAATTTTTTCTAATTACTTTACAGATTGCTAATAAGTGATTAATAATATGGCAATATCATGGAAATAAGGTTTAAATTTTCTACTTGTTACAGATGAATAAATCAGCAATTGCGGAGGTAATAGCTCCATAACAATTAAACTATTGTGATTGAAATTATATTAAATTAATATATATATATATTACAACTAGTTACCACTACAGATACTAATCTATTAATCTATTACCTAAAAACTAGAAACTTTTTTTTTTAATTTAAGGTAAGTACTACTTGTTAGTATTAATTTACTATTTTCTTTCTGACTATAACTACAATCAGAATTTTTAAAATTTTATAGTAGAAAATGTGCACAAATTTGTTATGTAAATAAAAGGTTTTAGCTATATTTTACAAACTGTCATTAATTATCATTACAAACTATCATTAATTATAATTGATTTTAGAAGAACTAGTCTTAATAACATTACATTAATTCAGTTCTGATTTGTTATTTAATAACAACTAGAAAAGTAGAAAATAATTAATAATACATACAACATGTTACCATAATATTACCATGTCATTACTTTACAGTGTTACAGATTTATTATTTAGTAACAAATACAGGTCAAATATAGGTCAATTAATTAATGTGTAAATACAACTTGTAACCTTAATATCATTACATCATTACCCTTATATTATTATACTATTACCTCCACAATAACTGATTCATTAATCAGTAACAAATAGAAATTGATGTTTAATTTATGGTATAATTCTACCATAATATTATCCATTAATAAGCAATCTGTAGTAGATCTGAAGTAAAGTGCTAGCAAATTTTTTTTTTATAATGTTAATTAAAAAAGGTTTCACATTATAATATATGAATACTTTAAACTCTTTAAACTTTTTACTTAGTTTAAAAAGGATGATACGATTGTTTCAGTACATAAGAATTAAAGTTATGTCCTGGAGCCACACTTGTTGTCACGTCTGGTGCCGAAGATGCTCCTGTCTCTCCCACACTCAGCTTTATCTGTGACCTCCAGTCTCCGGACTACAACACCTAGAATGCACTACACATTACTGACATCACTCCTGTTCACGATCACGTGACACTGCACATGGCACTAACCAAAAGCCAATCGCCTGAATATTGATTTCACCTGTTACATGCACTGGTGCTATAAAAACAAACACGCAATGGGAGTGAGTGAGTAAAAGAAGAACCTAAAAGGCCCTGGTCTCGTCAGTGCCATGTTCTTATGTACATACATGCTTGTAACTCAGGAATATATGAAAGCTTTTCATGCAACCCATGAAAAAACACACAATACAGCAGGTAAATAACACAGAAAGGTGAACGCTCTCACTCTGAAAGACGGGGTGAGAGCGGCGCGCCAACAAAAGAACGAGCGAATCAATAACTGCAGGTTTTCATTCCGAATTCCTTTTAATTAACCATAACAAAAGAAGTAAAGTATATTCAAAAGTGCTAAGCCAGCAGCCACGACTAGCATTCACAATTTCTCTCACACACACTTCTGCACATCTGTGGAAGAATCTGACATTGATTTTCTAAGCAAATTTCATCTAAAAATAAAAAACAAGGTTTTCAAAGAAAAAATCAAAGTTCCAGCGAGAAAAAAACCTCTCTAATTACAGTAAAAAGAAGAAGCTTTGTCGAGGGTCGGGAAAGATCAGCCGTTTTCAAAGTCCAAATACAACATTTCGGCTTTGAACGAAGCTCCACAAGGCCACGCAAATGAGGCCAAATGAGAGTCTAGAGTCTAAAATATACTAACTATACTAACTATACTAACTATACTCTCAAACATGGAGATCGCAGACAATGTGCTGTCATGGTTCAGATCGTACCTCACTGGGCGCTCGTTCAAGGTGTCGTGGCAAGGACAGCTGTCCTCAGCCCGCTCCTTATCCACTGGGGTTCCCCAAGGTTCGGTACTGGGACCCCTTCTCTTCTCCATATACACCACCTCTCTTGGTCAGGTTGTCCGCTCACACGGATTTTCCTACCATTGCTTTGCTGATGACACCCAGCTATACCTGTCGTTCTCACCTGAAGATCACTCAATCTCTGCACGGATATCGCAGTGTCTCTCTGACATATCCTCATGGATGAAGGAGCATCACCTTCAATTAAATCTCTCAAAGACTGAACTTCTGGTTATACCAGCAAAACCATCTTTTCAACACAACTTCTCTATAAGTATCGACTCTCTCTCTCTCTCACCGACAAAGGTTGCTAGGAACCTGGGTGTTCTGGTTGATGACCAGCTCTCCTTCACGCACCATGTGGCCTCAGTTGCTCGGTCCTGCCGCTTTGCGCTCTATAACATCCGAAAAATTAGACCGTTCTTGACGCAACAGGCCACCCAACTCCTGGTGCAAGCGGTCGTTATCTCACGCCTCGACTACTGCAATGCCCTGCTAACTGGCCTCCCAGCCTGTGTAGTAAAACCACTCCAGATGATCCAGAATGCAGCAGCACGTCTGGTCTTCAACCAGCCAAAATGGGCACATGTCACCCCGCTGCTCATTGAGCTCCATTGGCTACCAGTTGATGCTCGCATCAAATTCAAAGCTCTTACAATCTCCTACAAGGTGATGACAGAACAGCTCCTTCCTACCTGCACTCGCTCCTGAAGGCTTACGCTACCTCCCGGCCGCTGCGCTCCTCCAATGAACGTCGCCTCGCTTTACCAAACAAACATTCACACAAAGCAATCCAGACTGTTCTCATACAGAGTTCCCCAATGGTGGAACAAACTACCTTCCACCACCAGATCAGGAGAATCTCTCACTATCTTTAAGAAACTCCTGAAGACAGAGCTCTTCAAAGAGCACTTACTCTCCTAACACCTCTAACTAACTACCTTCTACTACCAGATCAGGAGAATCTCTCGCTATCTTTAGGAAACTCCTGAAGACAGAGCTCTTCAAAGAGCACTTACTCTCTTAACACCTCTAACACACTAACTACTTCTAACCCCATTTCCTTCTTCCCCTCCTTCACTCCTCTATCCTATTATTCCCCTTTGACCTCCTTTTATCCCTATCCAAAGATGTTTTACCTTTAAACTTATTTTACATTGTACTTGACTATTGTAAGTCGCTTTGGACAAAAGCGTCTGCCAAATGTAATGTAATGTAATGTAATGTAAAAGCTCAAAGAAGGGCATCGTGAGGGGTCAGGCACCATACATACTACACACAGCGTCAGGAACAGTTAAGATTGAAATCAACTGACCCGGAGTGTGTTGGGTGAAATTTTTCAGATAAACCTCTTATTAAAAAAAATAAATCAAACGAGGGTTGTGAGACCTTTCAGAGAATGATTCGCTCGTACACTGTTTTTTTTTTTTTTTTTTTTTACTGTTTTCAGTTTCTAAAGCTCAGATCACAGTCATCCAAAACAACCTGAAAAGTTTCCTCCAGACCAATGGTACACAATGGAGTCTAGAATTCAACAAAATCAACAAAGATTTCCTGCTCGAACAGACATAGAGCTTAGATCGAATTAGTGAAATCTGTTTTTTGCAACACTGAAGAAGCATAGCCCTTTTGTTCAATAAAAAAATGTTTATTAAAGGCTCATTCCATCGTTTTTTCATTCATTTTAAAATGTCTAGTTGTGGTCTCTAATATGAATGAAAAAGTACTCTGGTGTTTCTATTTAGCCCCGCTTTAGTTCACTGAATTAGAGGTCTCTGAAGAAAGACAGGATTTCGGCTTTTGCTCTAGAATATTTATACATGCAAATATATATATATATATATATATATATATATATATATATATATATATATATATATATATATATATATATATATATATAAAAAAAACAGCACTGCAGTAGAGAACACTTACCTGCCTTCCCACACAGTCAATTTTACAGCTCTAAAACTTAAAACTTGGCTTTTAGGGAAATTTTTTTTACAAAAGCACAAAAGCTTAGGCTGCGCCACAGCTTTGGTCCATTTGACATTTTTAATGTCATTTTTAATCCTTACATTACTTACATTACATTTTTTTACTTTAAGTAGTTTTGAAACCAGTACTTTTACACTTTTACTTAAAGAATAAAAAGCTTAATTTGAGTATTTTTAAACCCTAGTATCTAAAGTATATTTCTCCCTACAGAGTAATGAATATTTCCACATCTTTGGGTCTGAGAATAGACCACCAACAGAGTCCTGTAGGCAGTGTCCTGTAACCACTGGTTACAGGACACTGCAGCAACAGATTCAGAGCCTCTGTTTCTGACTTTACTTTATCTACAGGCTGTTTCAGCTACTGTAGGTAGGAGTGTGTAATAACTAGAGTGGAAGACAGTGAGTGATGATTAAACATAGTGTTTAAAAACTCCAGCAGCACTGCTGCAGCATCTGATCCACTCACTGTACCACCAGCACAACACATACTAACACCTCCTACACCACCATAAAAGTAGTGCCTGTTTTGGTTTATCCTATGTGTTTCAGAGCATTGAAGAACAGGTAAAAAGGAGAACAATAACGTCTATAAATCAGCTTGCAATCAGATCATTCTGTGCATTTATTAATGAGAGAATAAGACCTGTTTTTCAAAGAGCATATATGGGAACAATTCCTTTATTCAACCACTGCAGCTTGAATTTTATATTCGCACTAATGATGTGAGCATGCTCTAAAAAACAAGCTAAATAAAAGACCGCAGAGAAAACATCCTGATCGATCCGTTCCCCAGACCTGACCTTCAGTATCTGAAGTTCACGCACATGAACGTGACCCCTGAAAACATGAGCTGTTCCCAGACCCTCAGCTATAGCCAGCTTCAGGATCTCACTGTGACCTCTCATTATTCTTCTATAGATCATATTCACATCAAACCAGCGGGAGAGATACTTATAAAACTGCTCAGACCGGCTGAGAGAGAATGAACTGTAGGTTTTAATTACCGTCTCCTCTCATCTCCACAGCTAATCCTCTGCTACTGCAGGATTAGAAGAATGGATCTGGTTCTGGATATATCTAGCACACAAGACAAAGCCTGGAATGAGTTGTTCTCATGAATTAAATTTGAGCCAGTAATCTGTGGAAGCTCTGTGGGCAGCTGACTGTGCTCTCGGCCAGAATGTGAAAAGCCGACCTGCTGCTGACCTGGACGGATGTAAGGGATGGGACAGGACAGACGTTCTCCAGGAAGGAGGCCAAAGTTACACTAATAGTGCTTTTTCACTAAGAGAACTGTGGTTCTTGAACCAGTTCCATTTGACTTATAAGAGCTGTGGTGCTTTTCAGCAATCCAGCCCCTTATTTCCAACAGTTTTAGTGGAACCATCGTCACATCAATAGAGGGCCATGTATTCTTCGGTTCCCACTGCCAACAAATGTTCCTGGTTCTGGAACCTACTTTTTTGGTGAAAACACGGCAAACGGTTAAAAATTAGGTTCACAAACCAAAACGATGCCGGTTGCATGTTGGTGGAAAAGCGATACAAGGGCTCTATCCTCCCACCAGTCTATTTTCACACCTTCCACCTGCGCCGTTTAAATAGCAACAGATCTTACGAATATATCTACGCCAATCTACTTTAAATTTCTGGCGTATTGCTATCTTGGCAACAGAAAACACAGGTGCACCACTAATTAAATACAATTAAAAGAGACATCAACACACCCAAGTTTTACACACACAATAAGCAGAATATACAATAAAATTTTACAACATTGCTGTTCCCGTGAAGCTTGAATGAACAGGACAGTTTCTTCTGCTGAGAAGCGTTTGTTTGACATGTCCAGGAAGCTGCGCCATTAAAATAGCAATCCACCAAAGTCAGCATGCAGCTGACTAGCTCTTAAAGTAAATGATGAGCAAGTGACACACGGTTTATTTCACATTACGGCCAAAACACCCCCGTCATTAATTAAGAGAGAATTACTACATGCCTTTTTAGCATTTCCCGTCGTTACGACAGCAAAAACATACTTACACACCTTAAATTATGACTATAAAACACCTATAGAATGCTAAAATAGAACCCTCAGAATGTAAAGAGTAGTGTTACATAAGCATGTTTAGTGGATATATTTGTTTTTGCTTATTTTGTAATATTTCTGATATGAGTCAACATCAGATAATAGATTTATACACTAGTCCAGAACACAGGATCTTTTTCCTGTATTTACTTTCTTTCTCTGCCCCAGACAGCTCTGACCAATCAGCAAAGAGGACAATCTCACATGTTTTATTATAGTTGGAACTAATTACACTGGAGTAAAAATGAACCAAGTTTAACAGTACTATTTAACTGGATTAAAAAGTGCAGGTGTGAATAAACTTATAGAAATAGTGAAAAAAAACCTGATTCATCTTTTTAGTTTATTTCTTGACCATAAAAAAAGTAATCACATCACTTTATATCCTTTTTCACACTCTGAACACATCATTTTACTGGCATCCAGGATGTTCTGCTAATATATGGGCTCTGCATCATTCACACGTACAGCTCTTGTACAGAGATATACACATACATTCACATATTTCCTGTTAAAAAGATGAGACACCAGGAAAAAAAAAACATGAATAGTGTTTTTTTTCTGAATCATGTATAAAATCTCTCTCACAGCATTTCTTTTTCACAAAACCTGAAAACAACCACAAGAACAAACCACCTCAACCCGGGAGCAGCAGCCATGTACGCATGAAAGAGCAGTTTTTTTATTACTCCTCTAGAGTGATACGCAGCTAGAATCATATATAATATATATTATAACAGTTTCCACTTTCAATATCCAATGGTGAGATTTCACAATAATAAAACAGCAATATATTTCTCGTCAGGAGTTAAAGGTGTCTCGTGAGTCTTATTTCTTAACATTAACATGCTGTTCTTTTAAAGTGCAGAGTGATGTTGAATCTCTAGAAGATTTGGTCATAGGTTGCCAAAAGAAGCCGTTTTTTGAGCACATGCCACAAACAGAGTGGCTTAAGGTATGCCAAAGCACATTTGAAAGCGTTTTGAGGCTGTTATTCTGCAAAAGGAGGATTTCACTTCTCAAATATCACTGTGTTCACCTGCTATATGATATATTTTACTGAAATTGCTGATCCGAACAACCAATGATTTATAAAGGAAAATCATTTCCCCATTTTTTAAATCACTGTATGAAATATAAAAATCCATTAAACCATTAAACCATCATTAAATCTCAACTCAAATCTCTGATTAACCAGAATTAATTTTGAGAATTAAGTTTCTCAAGTAAAATGTGCTGCATTTGTTTTCTATAGTGACTTTTCTTTTAAAGTGTATTCTTTTCCATAATTTCCATGCTAAAAACAATAAATGCTACATATATAATATTATGCACACATCTGCATATACAAATCATTTTTACATAATGTTTACATAAAATGCCTCTACGTTTTCATTTGTCTTAATGGTATGTTTGTGTTGCGAAATTCAGTACGCTGGTAATTACCCATCTGTGCTATATATTTAAGGTTTATTGGTGCATGAAACAATTTAATTAGCACCTCCAACTCCTGCTGTTCGTACAGTAACACTGTTAGCGGAAAGTTTCCGGCGCCGTGCGACACAACGGCCGCCTCGTCATAAAATGTTCAGTTATGGCCTTGTTTCCGTACCTCATAAATAATTCCATAAATCCATCCCGTCAGCGCGGAGGTGTTTTTAAACAGGAAATGGGTTCGAGTCGAACTGCTGAGGTGGTAAATTCTTTCACCGCCGGCCACTGTGCAAACTCTATAAAGGTGCGTGACTGAGCGCGACGGCGGCGGCCCTATCGCTGTACAAAACTTCAATCTGTTCCCTATAAAGAGACGCTTTCATATTTCACCTCCTCCTCTTCCTCTTCCTCCTCCTCCTCCGGCAGCCGCGGCTGTTAGAATGCCCTGCTAAGCATTCAGAGCCGACCACTCACTTAATTCCCCGCATAAATATTCACTGACATATTGGATCTGCCAGAACCTTTTCTGTAGTCGTGTACTTTCAAATTGCCTCCCGGCCCTTTTCCGTCCCGATGCAGAGAGTCTATAACTCACAACTCTCCACCCCGAGCCGAGGAGGTGCACAGGTTCAGAAGATGCTGAGGACAATTTTTGGCTGAACACTGATCATGATCATGATGAGTTCCTCACGTGGATTTACTCTGAAAGCTGGGATCTGCACATAGACACATAAACAGTCTAATGCTAACCTCTGATCTCAGAAATCAAAAACGTTTTAAAAGATTTTAGGCCGTTGTTCTGTTCACACTGTAAAAAACAACTCCAACAAAAGTCTGAATGACTACTTTTATCAAGTTAGTTGTCTTAACCCATAAGAGCCCAGAGCCATTTCTGAGAGCCAATAGTGATGCCAAATTCAAAATTAAAACAAGAAAAAATCTGTGAGCAGCTCTGTGACTTTGACTGTGAAATGTTTGGGGTAAAACTATGATTGCTTAAATAACACATAAAGAATTTCATAACTTGTATTTTAGCCGTTTGTTTAACCTCATCCACCCTGGCAACAAGGTTACCATTGTCCATATTCTGTTACAACCAATAACAGACTGTTTGTCCCACTATGCCCAATGTTCCACAAACAGGTACAATAAATTCCATAGTATAAAAGTGCTCAAACACACATCGCCAAAATGCCGCAAAAAGTATTCACACAAATTAATGCAACATGAAAACAAACCGATAAAACAGTTTAGACAAGTCCCCACAGTGTCAACACCATTGTGTTCAAACACGTCCCCAAAACATGAAAATGTTTAAAACATGTCCCCATACTGTATTGTTCAAAGATGTCCCACAATGTCAAATTATTTAAAAAATGTCCTGCAGTCCCAAAATGTAATTTTTTTTTATTTTCCCTGCAGTGCAAGAGTTTGTAAATGTCCCCACGGTGTAAACATATGCTAATAAGCTCCCCAATAATGTTAAAGTTTTAAAAAATGTATACAGCTCAACATTTTTAAAACAAAAAATATCCAGAATCTCAAAGTGTTCAAAAATGTCCCCACAATAATGTCAGCATGTGCTAAGATGATATCAGGTAAATTACTCACATAAAATAACATAGCTTACTCTCTATCACTAACGCAGGATGAAAATCACCTGAACGCATGCCTCTTCAAAAAAAAACATAGATGGAAGAAGGAAATCAACCATAACATTAATGACATCAATCAAACACAATGAAAATCACATGAATAAACATTTTGTGGGTGAAAATCACCCAACGTTAGCGTTCCAGGGTTAAAAACGTGCTATTTGAGTAAAGAAGCTCCAGAATGTCTTCTATCACTCTAACAGCAGAGCCTCAGCTTTCCTCCTGATAATTGAAGTGTCCTCTTCTCCAGAAACGAGCTGTATTTTTTATTTAGCTTCACTAATCCAATTATGATGGTTCTGAGAGGAGCTGCTGGACGTGGATCAGTCAGACTCTTGTTTTAATGTCACTCAGAGTCTGAGTTCAGTCTCTCTGAGCTGGTGTTTTTGGGTTCAGTCTCTCTGAGCTGGTGTTTTTGGGTTCAGTCTCTCTGAGCTGGTGTTTTTGGGTTCAGTCTCTCTGAGCTGGTGTTTTTGGGTTCAGTCTCTCTGAGCTGGTGTTTTTGGGTTCAGTCTCTCTGAGCTGGTGTTTTTGGGTTCAGTCTCTCTGAGCTGGTGTTTTTGAGGGCCAGGCGTCCGAGTCTGAGTGCGGCGTTTTCCCGGCGGAGCAGATCCAGGTTCAGTCTAATGAACACATCTGTTCCCAGCATTCCACCCGCTCGTCGTCGCGAGTGTCGTCGTGCGCAAACTCCGACAAACCCAATACCGGCGCGGCGGAGAATATGATTATGCGCGCTAATTGAATTGCGCCGTGTGAGTGCACGTCTGCTTCCTTTCCCCCAAGCCACCAGGGCAATCACTTCAGAGACGCTGCCTTTAATTTCACAGCCCGTGCTCGCTATGAGCGGCGAGAAGATTAATGCCACTCACAATGTGTGGCCAGTCTGCCTCCCTCACCTCGGCCTTACTTAACCCTTAGAGGTTGGGTTTTTACAGATGATAAAACAAAAAAAAAATCTGGAAGTGGAATTATTCTACCGTAATTATTTCTCATTGAATATTTAGCATTTAAATAATAATGAGCAACAATTAAAGTTAAAAAAATATACATGTGCATCTAAAAAAATTTAATGTGATTGAAACGTTACTTTATTTCAGCAATTCAGTTAAAAATGTGAAACTCATATATTATATAGATGTATTAATAATGATTTTGCCTTACAACCAATGAAAACCCAAAAATCAACGTCTCAGAAAATTTGAAAATTATATAAGACCAATGTGTACTTTTGGAAGTGTGTGGGCATAAAGTGCTGTAAAACTTTCCAGGAAAAAAAACTGCACTGACTTTGGTAAAACACTTGATAGAACACAGTGGATCAACACCAGCAGATGACATGTCTCTCCAAACCATCACTGATTGGTGGAAACTTCACACTAAACCTCAAGCAGTTTGGACTGTGTGTCTCTCCACTCTTTCTCCAGACTCCCTGTTGCTCCCTTGATTTACAAATTAAATGCAAAATTTACTGATGGTCAGTGATTTTTGATGGATATGCAGATTTCATTTTCCAGCAGGAATTGTCCTGTCACTGTCCACACTGCCAAAAGTACCAATTGGTCTTATCTAATCTAATCTAATTTTCTGAGACACTGGACTGTTGGATTGCAGTGCTATTGATTAAAAGTTTAGACTGTTATGGGCAGTATTTATTGAGCTACATATACAGAAATAGTGTGTAATATGAATACGAATTCATGTGAGTTGTAGAGGTTCCTAATAGTGTGCTATCCGTCCCAATCCGTCCAATGCAACTTGAATATATTTATATATATAGTACATGCAGTTGCTGGCCATTCAGTTCCTCCACTCACATCTGTTGCTCATCTCCACCAAGGTAAGCTGTAATAAATGCACAGTTTTCCCTCCTTAAATGAAAATGACCTCAAAATCACCTCTCAAATATAATGATTAGATCTGACTGGCAAATTTACTGGATCCTCCTGAGTCTGCCGCTCTTCACCACTTCCTTTTCATTTCTGTATCCCAGCTGGCTTCTCCACAGCGAGACCAACTGCCACGCTTCTCCCGGACGGAGGAAAAGACAGCTTTCTTCAAAGAGTATTGGCACGGGGAGCGGTTTCATCATGGCTGGAAAGTGAGGATTTATTCCTCTGTGATCCTCAAGAAAAGAGAGAGAGAGAGAGACTCCTCTGGGGCTTTGCCTTTCTGGAATAGAATTGCAAACTTAAGAACCAGGTGAAGTGAAAGGAAGTGGTTTTGATTTATTGCAGTGGTTCTCAGTACTGGTCCCTGAGTAACACGGTCTTCCACAGTTTCCTCACCTCACAGAACACCTGATCCAATTAATAAACTAATCAACAAGTCCATCCTGAAGTCATCTGGCTAACATCACCTTCACAGCAGTCGCAAACAGCCGAGGTGGGCGAGGCCATGAATGCTAATTTACGGGTTGATGTCAGTCCGGGGGCTTTTCCTGATTCCCTATTTTTTTCTGTCTAGCTTATTTTATTGTTTAACGCTTGTAACGGGGGTAGAAGAACAGTTTGCCTATGCAAATGTGCATGAGTGACCTTCTATATTTCAAAAAGAGCAAGTTCTAAATGGTTTTCAGCACATGAAAAACATGTTATATAAGCGCAAAAAAAAAAAAAAAAATTAGTTAAACATAGCACCTTCAACCAGAGCACTAAAGCAATGGTATGATTAAAAAAAGCCATTGGCAAATTCAGACAGGAAACCAAAAGACAAAAATATCTAAACCATAAGCCAACAAACATCAGACAAAACATAACCAAAGACCAATCAAAAAGTGTAAATGGGGATACATAAACAACACAGGTGCAAAAGCTTATCAATGACATGTGACAGGAGTTAGTACTCAGGTGATGAGGATTTGGATTCTGAAAGATCTGAAAACCCAGAGAAATCAATGGAAACGATACAAGTGTCTACACTGTGAAATGTTTTTTAGAATTGTAATTATGTCTAAACTTGTGTAAAAGTGTGTGTGTGGAGGGCTCCGAGTGACCCAGTGGTCTTAAGTGCTGCCATTCTGATTGAAAGAACGCTGGTTTGAATCCCGGTCATGCAGCTTGCCATCTGATGCCAGAGTCCTGAGAGAGCACAGTTGGCCTTGCTTTCTCTCTGGGTGGGTACTGTAGACGGTGCTCTTTCCCTTCATCACTCCTAGGGTGATGTGGATCAGCACAAGGCTGCGTCTGTGAGCTGATGTATCAGAACCGAGTCGCTGCGCTTTCCTCCGAATGTGCTGTAATTCTACTCTGCAATTCTACTCAATTTTGCATCAGCTGCAGTTAGAAAAAAGGGGGTTGCTGACTTCACATGTGTCGGAGGAGGCATGTGCTAGTCTTTACACACTTTTTTTTCCAGGCAGGTCAGATGAGTTTTATTCCATTGGATGGACCTCAGAAGGCTGTTCTCAGGTTTCCTCAGTAACTCACTGCTTCTCTCAGACGCCTCTCAGCGCCGCATTGATTTCCAGCTGCACTCAGCTGTTCAGCTACTAATCAGCTCTTCAACACGGACAGTGTGAAGAGGGAATTCCAACTAAGGATGAGTTTTTTCCCTTTTCTCTCTCTTTTTTTCGCCTGTCTGCCTCAACCAGCTCTCCAGATCACCAGTTTAAATGTGAACATCTTTTTGATGAGTGTGAAAAGATGCTGCATTGAATCCCATTTACCTTGGAAGTCAGATAATTTGGCATAATTTCAATACATTTAGATAAAAATAAATTTTGGGGGGGTTTTGGTGTTTACCACAACTGGTTTCAATGTTAATTAACAAGGTTTTATGGTGAAATATTCCACTCTTTATCTCACAGGTGATCGCTGTTAGCACTGTTAGCGAGATCAGTTGAAAAAGGCACATTATGCTGTATTAGATAGATAGATAGATAGATAGATAGATAGATAGATAGATAGATAGATAGATAGATAGATAGATAGATAGATAGATAGATAGATCAGTGTGTCACTAGCCATTCCCTTTAACAGCTAGGTACGCTCTGACTTTGGCATAATTGCTATTCCAGGGGCGCAGCTACCTGGAATTGTCCAACGTTTCTCGGCAGAAATCTGCTTAGCTGCCAACAGTCAAGCGTTGGGGATGTGCCTGGGTTGACAATTCATTGCCAAGATAGCAATTAACGTCTGACTGTTGACGTCTGCTTAGGTTTTTCTCTGTCAGTGGTTGCCAAGATAGCAATACACCAGAAATTTACCTGAACACACCTTATTTTAGACCATGACGCCCATTGGTGTAGGTATATTCACAAGCTCTGCTCTCCACTTTGTTTAACTCCTGTGAAAATTGCGTGAATTATCTTTTTTTCCCAGCTTGAAATTAAATAATGTTTCTAATATCCAGATGTCCATATCATTAGCATCACATGACCAAAATAAGAAGAAAGGGACTGTAACAAAACCCCTTCTCCCAGAAAACTGGCCTACAGGATACCTCAAAGGCAATTCTGCTCTACATATGTTCCACTAATTGCGTTTTATTTAAGTGAGCATCTGCGTGTTCAACTTGACGTCTCCCGCACTGAACTGCAGGGGAGTGATGTGATTCAGACAGAGGGGGGTTCACCGTAAACCCCTGCGCTCAGGGCCATCCTCCTCCTTACAACAATCAGAAAAACTAATCCCTGCTGCACACTGAAATAGAATTTTAGAATAGAATCAGGCATCAGATTTTGATGAAGCACAGAAAATAAAATAAAAATGACCTGACCTGACCTGAGACACACAAATTAACTGTATTAAGACAAAACTTCATATTAATTAAACTGTAGCTCAAATTAAATTCTGTCTGAACTTGTCTAAATCTAATTCCATTTCAACTAAGCCAAACATGTTCTAGTCAAACCCAAATCCAGCTCAACAAAAGTCTGTACAAATCCAAATCCAGCTCAACTAAATTATGTACAAACCCAAATCTAGCTCAAGAAAAGTCTGTCCAAACCCAACTAATCCCAATGAAATTCTGTCCACACCCAACCCATCCCAATGGAATTCCTTCAGAATCCAACTGCAGTCCAACAAAAACTGTCCAAACCAATCCCAGCCCAATGAAATTCTCTCCAAAATCCAAATAAATTCCAACAAAATTTGTCCAAACCAATCATACCCCAAAGAAATTCTCTCCAAAATCCAAATGCAGTCCAACAAAAACTGTCCAAACCAATCCCAGCCCAATGAAATTCTCTCCAAAATCCAACTGCAGTCCAACAAAAACTGTCCAAACCAATCCTACCCCAAAGAAATTCTCTCCAAAATCCAAATGCAGTCCAACAAAAACTGTCCAAACCAATCCCAGCCCAATGAAATTCTGTCCAAACCCAACCCCATCCCAATTAATTTTTTTCAGAATCTAACTGCAGTCCAACAAAAATCTGTCCAAACCCATCCTATCCAATGAAATTCTGCCCAAACTCAACGCTATACTTGCAAAGTTTGTTTTATTACAACTCCACTCCAACAAAATTCTTTCCTTTAGACTATCAAAAATCCAAATTTATCCCAACACACTTCTATTTTATTAATTATATCACATCAAAGTTGGAGAGATTTTGATAGAAACCCAACACAATCTCTCCAACTGAACCAAAACCAACTGTAGTTTTTTTTAATTCTGCCTAAACTCTTTCAAATACAACTCCAGGCTATCACAGTTCTATGCAAACACAACTTCAGCCAGAAATATCCATCCAATCCCTTCCAGATACAACCATTATTCTTCTAATCTTCAGTAGCCAAGCTAAAAAAAACACTACCTTGACGCAACGTTTGAGCCTGACCCGAGTGTTATGACCGATATCTGGGAAACAGATCTGAACCCAAACCGAACTCTGCAGTGATCAGTCTGGTATCGGGTGGGTGTGGGGATTTGGGGGGGGGGGGTCAGACAGATATTTCAGGCTGGGGGGTGTGATGGGGGGGTTGCTCTGGGCGTTTTGATGAATGGTCATGTCTAAGCCCATCCATAATGCAGATGGTTCTGGGTGGGGAGGCTGCGGTCCCCCCGGTGGGGCTGAGCCAGCGGCGGAGCCAGATGTTGACGGCTCGGAGGGCGGCGGGGGAGAGTGACGGGTGGCGGAGTGATCAGTGACAGCTCGGGGCGAACCCGGCTTTCAGTGCTGGACTGGAGCTAATAGGTGTCTGTGGAGGAGGAGCTGGAAGGCTGTTGAACAGTACAGTACCCGACACGTCCACTGAGTGAAGATGAGCTTCCTGAATAAATTAACAAAACACAAAAGTACAGAAGCCGTCAGCGATACTGGCTTCAGTAAATTCCAAGGGAAATTTACAAACACACAGACCCTGTGCTCTCTCTATCTAACACTCACACACACATACAAAGCGAGCACCCCTCTCTCTCCACCTCACACACACATAGGGTTGCAACGGTATGAGATTTTCACGGTATGATAACCGTCTCGGAAAATACCGCGGTATCACGGTTATCACGGTATCACAGTTTGTTACATATATTATTAAACTGACCCTTAAAGAAATTACAACAAAGTTTTTTTGTTCAATTAACTATTTATTGTAGAAACTACACCATCAGGTGAAGGAAACCATGTTTTTCCACTACTCCTAAGGGAATTAAGAGTGTATATATATATAAAAAAAGTTGGTATATAACCAGATACTGCAGAAAGAGGGGATTTATTTCTGACATGATCCTCACAATAGAGATTTCTATTTTAAGGCTTTCACACCTTAAAACCTTCAACATATGAAAAACAGGCACGTCAGAATTTGAAAATTAACGCATGTAAATGAATGGCGTCTTTCACATCCAGTCCGGCCAGGACCTTTACACGGACACGTGAATCCATCGTAGCACGCACTTCATGCCTGTACCTGCGTGCCCAAATTTCGGATAACTCAGCGCTTTTGCGGGCGCTTACCGCATGGGTTGTGCACGACTACAAAGAAGTTTTATTTATGTTCAGATTAAAATTATAAACTGAACACATACTTTGCGCTGCACAGCGGGGTGGTGTTCTCGGAGATGGGAGAACAGGTTTGATGTATTTCCTCCTTTAGCTGTGACTTTACGGCCACATTGATTACAAGCTTGTTGATTACAAGATTACAAGTCTGTTTTCAGGCTGTTTGAATGAGCGAAATATGATCAGAATTATGTTAATTAACACTAACATAGAAGCATAGAACTATTATTTAATAAAAATGATTTTTAAGAACAGCTAAACACAGTGCGGAGAAGTTCACGTGCGAGAGAGAGAGATTTGCGTGTTCTGATGTGAGCTACTCACAGGTAAAGGTTCTCTTTTATCTCCTCGTGCTCATTTTAGTCCAATTCATAATTCTGCAGTTTCTCAGTGTTTTCTGTCGTGTTTTGCGGCTAGCGCGAGCGCTTACAACTAACACCGCGGACCGCGAGGTGCAGCCGCGCTGCCGCTGTTATGCCGAATCCGACTCCCTGCTCAATCCGACTCCCGCTTCGCGGACAGAATCGGCACAACACCTCCCGCTGTAGAACTGCGGGAGTGAAAACAGCGCTTATAAATAAGTTAGTTAAGTTTCACTTTCAGTTTTCGTTATTTGGTTCGTTTTCATTAACAATAATAATTGGTTACTTAGCATTAACATTGTGACTATCACACCAGAGCTTTATTTAAAAATAAAATATATAATTAAAAAACAGATGCCTACATCTCAGACTATTTTCTGGAGCCCAACCCGACCCGGCCCGAGGAATGTGGTGGGAAATCTCGGCCCGAACGGACCCGATTTCGGGTCGGTCCTCGGGTCAGGTCTGGTTCGGGCAGAGAATCTAAGCTCTAGTCTGATGCACTTTCTGCCGTTCTCACCGCTGTGTGCTGAGTAGCTGAAGCGGAGCAGAGTTGCGCATGCGCGGGTGAGTTTCTCCGCTGGCTTGCGTTTTACCGGTAATAAGCAAACACACACGGTATGATAACCGTGCATTTTAATACCACGGTATACCGTGAAACCGGTTACCGCTGCAACCCTACACACACAGACCCCGCGCTTGAAAACTTAAAAGTAATCCATAAGGTAACAGTTAATTTTAAAGGGGTAATTTGTAATCAGTAATCAGATTACTTTTTTAAAGTTATGTCTGCACAGTGCAGGCTGGGTAGTGTCAGGCCTCTCAGAAAAGCTCGACAAGGTAAATGAACAGCGTTCCAGACCACCGAGCGCCACCTTAACGGCTCCCGGCGGCACCCCGGCCCCGCTGAGGGATGCAGGTCACGCTCGGGTAATCCGAAATAGAGAAGCCAGCGATCCTCCGATGCAGCCTTTTCACTGCTGCTTATTGGGATTTGGCGGAGTTCGCACGTCTCCGTGATTCCGTGTTATCTTGTCATGATTGCCAGGCAGCTTTGGGTCGCGTCTGGCTCTTCACAAGGTCTCCAGATTCCTGCAATGACTTTGAAAGAATGAAATCTGTCAGGGACACAATCTGGCATAGTAATCGCAGCGGTGTCAGCTGCGCTAACCTGACGCAACCTGGAGCCAACAGTAAAAAGATACAAACCCCCCACCCCCCCAACACACACACACACACACACATACACACCACACACTCCGTCAACTGACAGACTACACAATGAACAAATTGAACTCGGGACGCTCCGTAGTCTTGCTGAAGATGATTTTTTTTCACAGTGGGTTTTGTCTTTTTTATGTCACACCCTACAGCTATTGGATATGACACTCTCTGCAGTCTGATATTGTCAATATAGAACTTAGTGCACTTTTATTTATGACAAAGCTTCCTAAAGGGCTCTTTGGTTTTGGATTGGACATAAAATTCTAGATAAAAAAACGGAAGGTGCCGTTTACACAAACTGTTTATAGTAATTTACATTATAAATTAATATTAAAGTAATCTAAACTATGAAGAAAAACACAAGGAAGGCAGAAAGTTAAACAAACCAGAATATGTCTTGGCTGGAAGTTTTTTAGTCAGCTAAAAAACTTCACCTGGAATTGAGGCTTTCAGTTAACAGCTGTGCTGAACTTGTCAAGAGTTAATTACTTGAATTTCTTGTCTCTTAATAATGTGTTTGAGAGCATCAGTTAAAGTAAAGTAGCAAAGAGGTAGAGATACAGGTATACAGCGAATAACTCTATTTGATCAATGCTCTAATACATATTATGAGCAGCAAGAACTACTCAACTAAGTAAAAATATATATTGAAAAATATATTTAAAAACACAAAAGTCAATCAGAAAAAAAAAACGAAGAACTTTGAAATGATTCTCAAGACCATCAAAAACATTATGATGGAACTGGCACTAATCAGGCTTAACACTTTAAAGTTGAGCTGGTGTGGTATGGTTAAAGTACAGTCAACTAACAAAACAAATTTACTACAGTTGACCAACAAATTTAACTGATAGATCAGAAAGCAACACCTTAGCAACCACCTCACTACATCTTAGCAACCACCGCAGACACCATAGCAACACCTTAGCAACCACCTAGCAACTGCTTGGCAACCACCATGGATACCACTGCAATGCCTCAGCAACCACCTAGCAACTGCTTAGCAAAACCTTAGCAAGCACCTAGCAACTGCTTAGCAACGCCTTAGCAACCACCACAAACACCATAGCAAGTGCCTAGCAACATCATAGCAAATTACCATCCTGCGTTTTCCTTCAGTGTCAGGTCTTTTGTCTGTCTGCTTCTCATGTCTGTGTTATTCTCAGGTCTGTGTTTCATTCCCAGTGTTTTTCCACTCACCTGTGTTCATTTGTAGCTCCGCCCCTTCGTCCCAGGTGTTTCCTGTTTCCTGTGTGTGTGCACCTCTATTTAAGGTCCGTGTTCCATTTCCCCGGTGTCGATCCTTGTACGTTTATCGTCTGTCAGTGTTCCATGTTTTCCCCAGTTTCCTCAGTCCTGTTTTCGGTAAATCCCCGTGTATTTTTGTATTTGTTTTCGTTAATAAATCCCATTTTGTTTGCATTTGCGTCCGCCTCCGCGTCCTCCCTGCACCCGCACCTGACATTCAGGAAATGCACTTTTCTAGTTTAACTATGCTGCTTACCAGCAATACTGTTTTCCATCCTTGAATGCATTTCAGTCTTTATTATATTTAAGGTGGAAAAAAAAATATTTAATTTATAAAAGAGTGAGGTTTGTTACAGTGAGCTTTTAGCAGTTATTTTTTTATTAACTGAAGGATATTCTTTGATTTTAGCCCAGCAGCCATTTATTTGTGCTGTAAATGAATTTGTAAACGAGTTAATGTGGTGAATGAGAGGATCAGTGTGTAAAATAATGAAATCCCTTTAACCCGTGTTTATTTAAGAGTAATGAATGATGTCAGATTGCTGAGGTACGTCAGGTTGTCACAGATCGCTGGTCTCCACGGCGGCCCGCCCACCATCTGCAGCGCAGTGTTGTGGGCGCAGTAATTATCTCATATTCGATTGTTTATCCACAAATTAAATACGTGAGGCAGATGAATAATGTAGCTCATAGCAAGAGGCACAGAGCTCCAGCCTACAGCCTGCTTTGAATCAGAGCTAATACACACACACACTCACACACACACACACACACACACACACTCACACACACACACACGCAGGCAAACAATGCATTACTCACAATCTGGCCTGAAATCAGCAGCGGCTGATTGCGTAACCCTTGAATTGATGACCTCAAACAGAGGCTTTTTCCAGGTTCTACAGGTCAGTCCTGAGTGAGATATAGAAAAAGGGGATTTATATATTATTATATTTAATATATATTTAATATATTATTACTTACTGTACAGTTTCACAACTAAAGAACCACTTTTTGATCACAATCATTTTGCAAAGTGATGGAAACTGCAGATATCTAGCGTGACCACAGAGCAACATCTAAGCCTGTCAGGATAACTATATTTGTTTGGTATGTATTTTTATTAATTGGTATAATAAATATATGATAGCAAAATAATACAATTACATTCTTTTTTTAAACATCAAATAGCTTTTACGTTTTAAGAATTTTCAGCAAAAATTGGCTAATATATTATATATTTTTTTATTATACTTATATTATATTTATATTTGTATAACTATAATTTAATATCCTTAATATAAAACAACATATAGAGAGAATTATCAGTGACACTGATTATTCTGGTCCTTTGTTTTAGTGTACTGTGTATAAACATGATTAAAATTTAAATGTATGAATTCTGGCCATTGTAATTTGCTGTAAACTCTATAGTAGATTTTTACAGTGTGTTTAAATAATTCAGTTCACTACTATATCATATTGTATCTGATTTTTTTTTTACTTCAGATGGCAGTTCTGTTTTTCTCAGCTTGTCCAGAAATGCATGTGTAAAGTGCGAATTACTCTTCCCAACTATAGAGGAAGCCTGTTTCCTGTCCTCGTCTATGTGCATAAATTGTCCCCTTGTACCTGTTTCTCCATTCTGTAGTTGTACGTCTTATTGTTAGTCAGGTTATGTGTTCCGTTGGTTTGTTCTATCCCCATTTACTCTGTTCTTTTCTCAGGTTTTTTTTTGTTCTTTTGTTTTTTTGTTTCTTTATTTGTTGTTTAATAAATCACTCGCAAGTGCTCCTCCTCCTCCTCCTCCTCCTCCTCCTCCTCCTCCTCCTCCTCCACGTCTCCTTCCCGCTCCCAGCCTACAACAGACGTGAGAGGTACAACCATGCACAGGGGAAACAGGTACAAGAGGACCTTTCATACACAGGAAACGGGAAACACCTGGGCGCGGATAACAAGGGGGCGGAGCTACAAGCTAACAGATAAGCAACAGGGGCAAAGGAGGGCAAAAAAACAAAGGTACAGACCAGAGAGATGCAAAAACGTAATAATATGTATGTTTAAATTGTTTTTTAAAGGCTTTCTTTTTCAAAAAATTAATTTGTATGGTGTGTTTTCAATTAAAACGGGTCACGAATTAATGACTTAATGACTTAATGACCTAAAGACCATGAGAAAATGTGGGTCCTGGGCTGAGACCAGTTGAGAACCCCTGGTCTACAGTGTCCAAAAATTTACAGGCAGGATATATTCGTATTTTATTACAGCAAAAAAAAACAAAAAAAAAAAAAACACTTATTAATTGCTTAATTTTATGATTCTGTTTGATATAGATTTTTTTTAATCTGGTAAAATATAGTTATATATATTTTTTTTGTTCTGTCCACTTATTTTCACCTTCAGCAGCTGAGTGGGTCGGGCTGCTCTAATACTGAGAGCTGCTGTGGGATTAGGCTTTAATATCATCCACCACTGACCCTCCACCCGTCTACCTCTCCGCCCGTCTACCTCTCCACCTGTCTGCCCCTCCACCCGTCTACCCTCCAGCTACGGTCTCCAGCCTGTCTGACCGCTGTCCACTCGTCTTCTGTCGAGTTCAAACCCTCACAGTCCCTCTCCTCCCTCTCTCCGCTCACCGCCCCCTCCACCACCACCCCTCCCGCTCCCTCTCTCTCTGCTCGGTCTGATGGAGGAATCACAGAGGGATCTGAAGAGGTAGAGGAGTAACTTTGATCTTCCGGCCTCCTGAGTCTAATCCCCAAGATCAAGGACCCCATTTGTCTCCAAATTTGCCGAGACCCGAGAGAAGGGCCACAGAGAGAAACAGAGAGAGAGAGAGAGAGAGAGAAAGACAGAGAGAGAGAGAGAGAGAGAGAGAGAGAGACAGCAAACACAACGAAACCTCTCCCCCCTCCTCCCTTCACCCAAAGCCTGGTGGACACTTCACCATTCATCACGCCACCGTGCACACCTCCAGCCTCGGGCACTACACTGCATCACCTGCAAGACTCCTGACAAAAAGGGGCCTGAAAAGATTCTTTGCACAACACTGTAGAAGAAACACTTCTGGTGGCCAAGTCAGTTCTCAGATCACATCATCAAAATTCTCACATTAAAGACTCCAATTCCCAGCATGCACTCACACCGAACCTTTCTGACTCTGCTGATCATGTGATCATGTGGTGCTACGGCGTTCACGCTCTCCCAGCTTCTGATTACCCACACCTGGTCTGGGAGTTAGTATAAATACCCCTTTGTTTATTATTTTTTAGCTGCTCCTTTATTCACCCAAACATTACAAAACTCTTATAGAAGAAGCTCACACATGTCAGATGTTGTTTTCAGGAGATTCTAGACTGATTTATGTCTTAAAAAGTTACTACACTTAAATATATATTTTTACACTAATAGATAAAATAATAAAATATGTGGTTCTCTAATAATAAAATATACCAGCACAGATTAAAATGCTTAACAATTAGATGGAATTATTAATAGCATTTAGATATTTTACTATATTTTTATCAACAGTGTATATATATATATATCATATTAAAGTCATATTGGAATACTAAAAATGTGCTTCAAAATCATATCACTGTTACTAATATATATTTTTATCGCAATAAATATTATTATGGAATTACTGCCCATTCGTACATCACATAGAGCAGTGTTGTCCAGTGGTTTTAATTGGCCCTGCATTGACTACATGACTTTTAAGAAAATATATTACGTCAGGTGCCAGTTCTGTTTTTCTCAGCTTGTCCAGAAATGCAAAGTTTGTAAAGTGCAAATTACACTTCCCAAATGTAGGGGGAGCCCAGGAGCAAGAAACACCAATTCTTGCATAATGCTATTTTAGAACAACAAATAAAGGAAAAAAAAATATTTAAAAAAAAATAGCTTGATTATTTGCAATGTAAACATAGTATAGGAAAAATATTTTCACTTGTCTTCTCTTGTTGGCATAAAATGTAAAAGTCCCTGTATAATATATTACTAGTGTCCTATGAGTTCAATTAAGTTTTCCTGTTTCTTTACTAAATTTCCCTACTGTGTCAATTTCACTAATGTGTAAAAAAAAACTATTAAAATTATATATATATATATATAAAAAAAGACAATTGAATCTGCACAGTAAAACAGTGCACACTCTGCACATGTGTTCACACTCCTGTCTTATTATCCCTACAGACTGAAACTCAGTCCTCCTCAGAGGTTTAAAGCGCTGGGTCTGACAGACTTCTCCTCTCCGTTCACACACACACACACACACACACACAGCTCCAGTGTAAGCCTGAGGTCCAACGTCTTCTGTCTTTCATCATCAAAACCACTTTTCTCACTTTCCTCTCGCCGCGCGAGAGCGAGCGCACCGTGTGGAACGGGTGCGCTAATGACGGAGACCGGATCCCCCCCTGCGCCTTGTTAACTTTCTCAAGTTTTTCCGTGATTTATTTACCCGCTCCCGCCGGGGCCCCGTTCGGGGAGAACTCTCCCACGGATTACCATGGAAACAAACTTTTAAGATCCGTCCCAGAGGATCTCCTCAATTGATGCGATGAATAATGAATATGCGGATTTCTTTCTTTTTTTTTTTTTTTTTTTTCTGAGACTTTGCCGCTTGTCTGTCTGGGTCAGCGCAGGAGGAAGGAACGTCTGAAGAGATTAGATCTGAATTGTGCAGAATGCTAATTGGATGCGAAGTACGCTCGCTCTCTCGTGAGGCCGCGCTGCTGCTGCTGCTGCTGCATAGTTTAAAATGTATAATGACATGTAAACAGCTTAAAAGGTCAAGTTGAAGCAATAATACACCTCGGATGAGGGATGAAGGAGGGAGCGCCCGGCGAAAATTGAACTGAGATAGTGAGTTCAGAACAGAAGACAATAGTCTTTTGACAAAAAAGCCCCTGCAAATATAAAAAAATAGAATATTACAATAGTTAAAAAGCTCTGGAGGTCTCAACTCACAACTTATAGCGAGAATTTCAAACAGGGATCTTAAACTTCAGTTAGTTTAAGAGCGGTCAAAGATGATCAAATAGTTTTTTTTTGGAAGCAAATCTCAAAAAAATATATATATATTCTCCACTATAAACTTTCCACAATGCACGATTGGTGACATCACACAAGTCCTGGAATCTGTTCTTCGTATTATTCTTGGACTATTTTCAGTCTCACCTAATCTGTCAAGTTACAGAAAGTACTTAAAGGATCTGCTGCGAATGCAAAATATCTGCTGGCAGATATCAAATATCATAAGGGACCATCAGTGGGTATAAGTAAGACCTACACAATATTTCAATGTAAAGTTCTATTGCATCATTTAAAAGTACTGGACGGCTCAACACGCTTGGAGGAGAACACTAACTATCAATTGGGATGAGACTTGGTAGCCACTAGAATGGGTGAAATTAGCCACACATGAGCTTAAGGACACAATGCCCAACGCCAAGCTTGTCTACAGGGGATTAAAGCTCTCTAACTTTGGGTTGTGGTGCAAAAAAGTATGTTTTTTGAAGTGATTTTGAAGCTTTATCCAAATAGAAGCAATAATACTTAAAATTTAGATGATGAATAGCGGAGTGAGTGTTGGGAAAAATTTGGACTGGGACTGAAAAATGTAAAATAAAAGAGAATAATCTTTCTAAAAAAACAGACTTTTAAAGGATTTAAAGTATCTGGTGCAGCAAGATACTGTCTTGGGGTCAGACACTATAGTGCACCATCTAAGGGAATGAGTGGGACCTACACAAAATGACAACATGAAGTGCCACTGCACCTTTTTTTAAAAAGCCACTAAACCCTAAACCATATTTTTTCCATTAATAGCTGAAATGTGTTCATTTGAAGTAAGAAGTGCTGCTTAAATATTTTGGAAACATTTCATAACCTTCAAAAAAAATGCTTTTATTGCGGTTCAACTCTGCTATAGGCAGGGATGATGTTTCCATGTACTTTGGTACGCAGACACAACATCACAATATGTAGATCAATCAACCAATTAATAATACTGCTCCCCTTCTGACGTCCAACCATCTGCTTCTCACCCCTATCAAAGGCACACTGCTAATGCTGCTGCAGCTCAGCCAATCAGCTCCTCTCCCTTCTGCCCCACCTCTAAACCCATACATCAGCAAGTGCCCCTCCCAAACTACCCCTCCCATTTTTTTTCCTTTTTTAAATTTGAGCTGAGGTGGAGTCAGCTAAAATCCCTGCGTCCATTACAGAGGACACCATGTATTTTTTTTTATCAGCCCTGATTTTAACCAGAATAGCCTATAAACGAGCTAAATAAATAAGTTTATAAGCCAATGAAACAATAGCTTAGCCCCGCCCACTGCACTGGAAAAAAACAGCACTAAAGCCAAAGAGGCAAATTAAAAGTGCTAATTTTTACTAATTGTATGTAATTCAAACCACTTTTTTTCATGTTTATTGAAGTGTTTGTGAACAAAAAGGTCGATATCAAATAAAAAATTAAAATGTTGGTACAGGCTTTCAATCTGATCGAAATAAAAAAAAGTTACTTATTTTAGTGAACCGGATTTAATGCTAATATAGATTTTATATTATAATATCAGATAGTTCCTTTGTGTGCATTGCAGACATAAAACAGCATTGTTATTTTTTTTTTTTCTCAACACTGGCACATAATTCAGGGCTGAACACCTCAACACGCTTGGAGGAGAACACTAACTGATGAGAATCTGGATGAGAAGTGATGAGGCAGCTGTCTCTAGAGTGAGACACAGCACCCAAACATGAGTCTAAGGACACCGTTGGGTTGAGTAGCAGTGGGAAGATGGAGCTTCATCCAATTTCAAGACACAATACACCTCGGATAAGGGATAATGCTGATGATTTAGCATTAGGTGAAAATTAGACTGAGCTAGTGAGTCTTTTATGAAGAGAAAAAATGGATTTTGAAACAGCAGGTGACCCTATTTCAGGTCACAAACTGGGGAACAGCTTGTAGCTACTCTACAAAGACATGTTAAAAATACAGATGATCTGCAGAACATTACAGCAGAAAAGAACATACTCTTCCCCTTTCTCAGCCCAAACCCCGCAGGCACGGACAAGAGGAGGTTAATTGGGTCATGCATGTGCGTTACGAGGAGGACGATTACGGGAGGACACTTCGCCCTGCTGTGTCCTTGGTGGCACAACTTTGCACAGTTTTTTTTTTTTTTTTTGCACAGATTTTCAGAAGTTCCAACTATGTGCAGCTCTTTCTGAAGATCAAAGTGTTTAAATGTCATACAAATGCTGTGTAATAATGCATTTTTTAATACAAACACATTATTACAAATATAGATGAATGATGACATGATGACCTTCACTTTAAAGCACTATTTGTACATTTTATACAGTTTTCTTTGGTGTGGGGGTGGGGTTTATCAACCATGTCCACAGTGCTGCTTTGTTAAGATGAATGATTCTTATAATAGTCACTGCAAAGACCATCAAAAGCATTATGATGAAATTGGCACTCATCAGGAATGCCCCAGGAAAGGAAGAGCAGGAGTCCCCTCTGTTGTACAGGATAAGTTTATCAGAGTTTCCAGCCTCAGAAACTACAAGTTAACAGAGCCCCAGATAAGAGTATTTTAATTTGTTTAACACTTTTAAATGACTGCATGATTCCTTGTGTGTTCTTTGATAGTCTGGATGTCTTTACTATTCATTTAGAATGTAACATGAAATGAGAAGGTGTGTCCAAACTTTTGACTGGTACTATATTTACATTCTTAAAGTTTTAAATATTATTTTATTAAGTTATAAAGTAATAAGTAAGACATGTCAAGTATTTGTTTAGCTATTTTAATACAAACAAATCAAGATATTTAAACAACTCCAGAGATTCCATTTCCAGCCTGTCATCTTTGGATTCATCTATTTAATTTATGATATTAATTACCTATATATTTACATGTATAAGAGTCTCTAAACTTGGCTGAGGTAAAACTTATCCTGTTCACCCTGTCATGGTGAAATATCAAGGCAATCAAAAGTCATTAGAAAATTGTAAATGCATATTTAAAACATGAAAAATTAAGAACATGAACAATTTAAGGTGTTTTTAACTCTGCATTAACCACGTTTTCATCAAATGCCAGTTTTCTCGGAAATTTTTGCACCCTGTTATTGGTCACCATGGTGTGCAGCTTTTCCTAAAACAGGCTGGATGCAAAATAAAACCAAGAAAAAAAAAATATTTCTGTGTAGTCTTAAAAATATGATTAACGATTCAATAAAAAGAAAGATTTAAATACCAAAAAGATGCAGCATTCTGATATTGACCCAAATATATATATTTCCATTGGCAACGCACATCTCTCTCCTCCCACAAAGCATCGGCAGTCGACTCGCCAGGCCGGCACTGTTAAATCCGTTTTCTGCAGCTTGATTTTGCAGGAATCTCGTCAAACCCCCTTGTATCTCCAATCAGCGGCGCCCAAGCACAGCTATTCACCTCCATTCACAGAGCTTCGTGAAGGCATTCACTGATATTCACTGGCGTTCACAGGCCCTGGAGCAAGCCCTCCTGCCGCCTGCTCTCCAACATGAGCTCATGAAACTTTAATGGTCAGCTCGTTCTCAGACAAAGCGGCGCAGATGTCAATTATTCCTCATTCAAGCTCGAGCCACGTCTACAGCCCATCGCTCGCCCTGTTAGGAACCGGCCTTGTAGAAATTTCCATCCATCAGCACACGTGTTCCGCACTGTGCCCCTTTTAACTCTCTAACGCTCTGTAAAAAAATAAAATAAAACAGAGCGAGAGCCTTTGAAAGTCTGGTGGAGCAGTTCTATCAAAGTGAGTCATGGACAGAAAAGAAAAGAGCTTAGGACTGGATGGCTGCATGTCTTTAATGTACTTTGATGTACTTTTTGGAGGTCTTTCAAAAAAAGTGAAAAGCAAATACCTCTACTTTTAGTCAATTTTTTTATTTTTACCGCACACTGCAATAAGACTACATTGTCCTAAGGTCTTACCGTAAGTTAATAACTGAAAAAAATTAAGTATCTTGTTTAGGTGGATGGATTTATTGGATCAGCAAGTGAACCATCTGACCATAGGCCTGAGACATGGTTCCTGTAATACAGCAAGCTTTCTTGTGTACAGACTTTAGAAGAGGCTACCTTCTAAAGTAACAGCCATGCAGACCAATTTGTTTTAGTGTGCAGCGTATGGTCTGAGCACTAACAGACTGACCCCCCACCTCTTCCTTCTCTGCAGCAATGCTCACAGAGCTCACAGATATCTTTTAAAGACAGCATTTGAACGTGACACTGAGCTTTACGTGCATTTAGCTTCTTTGGACGATCAACGCGACGAGGTCTGTTCTGAGTGGATCCTGCTCTATTAAAACGCTGGATGATCTTGGCCACTGTGCTGCAGCCTTGGCCATCTTCTTCTAGCACGACAATTTGTCTTTTAAGATCCTCAGAGAGTTCTTTGCCATGATGTGCCATTTCAAAATTTCTGTGAGCAGTATAAGAGAGTGTGAGAGCTGTACTACAAAACTAAACATAACATTTTGGAGGGAAAATAAAAAGCAGTGCTCAGTTTGGAGATTAAGGGGTGTATTTTCTTAGGGGTGTTCTCACTTTTGTTGTGGGTAGTTTACACATTAATGGCTGTATATTGAGTTATTTTAAAGAAAGAATACATTTACACTGTTATATAAGCTACACACAGACTACTTTTTATTGAGTTAATGTGTAATTTTGTCAGTGTAATCCCATAAAAGGTATACTTAAATATCTGCAGAAATGTGAGGGGTGTACTCACTTTTGTGATACACTGTATAATGAAGTTTATCTATAGTAAATTCCTGTGTTTATTGGTCAGTTTATCACAGAAACTAGTTCAAATACAAAGCACAAATGCACCAATTACAGATAAGAGACAGATGACGAGTTTCTCAGCTGCACTGTGTAACAACAAAGGTATTAATACATACTATAAAAAAACCCTACAGAGAAACACAGAGAAACGCTGTATTTGACATGCTGGCAGATTCATCCACCCCAGAGAGTTAATTAAGATTTTCCCTCTTCTTCTACTTCTTCTTCTTCTCCTTCTTTTTAGTGCTTCAGATTTACTTGATTTCTTTCTTTTCTGTTGTTTCAGCACCTGCACTGGTTTGTCGTTACTCACACCTCCCACTCTGGAGTGGTAGCGTTTTATTTTTAGAATAAAATGATCCAAAAAAGAGAAAAATAGAACATCACAAATCTCAGACCATGCTAAATAAAAAGCTTGATTTACTGAGAAGTTCAGAGATGTAATGTGAAAAGTCTACTGATACACTGTTTGCAGTGAACCGACTCTTCATCATACTTTTAATTTGCACAAAACACAAAATACATTCTTTTTTATTGTATATTTTATTATGTCTTATATTTGTATTGCACTGTAGAGTGTTTTGCTGATGTACAAACATAATAAGATATATTATTATTAGATTTTATTGCATTTACTACTGTCTTTGCATTTATGTATATATTATGTATATATAATATGCTACTGCAATTTGTGAATTTCCTTATGAGATTAACTAGGTGATCTATCTATCTATCTATCTATCTATCTATCTATCTATCTATCTATCTGTCTATCTGTCTGTCTGTCTGTCTGTCTGTCTGTCTGTCTGTCTGTCTATCTAGCTATCTATCTAGTAGACTATCCAAACTATGAAGAAAAACATATGAAATGAACAAAACACTGTTAAATAAACTAGAATATGTTATATATATATATATATATATATATATATTATACATTCTTCAAAGTAGCACATCTTGCCATCTCTAGGTGGTTGCTGAGGTGTTGCTAGGTGGTTGCTAAGGCATTGCTATGGTATTCATGGCAGTTACTCAGGTGTTGCTAAGTGGTTGCTAGGTGGTTGCTAAGGTGTTGCTAGATGTTTGCTAGGGTGTTGCTATGGTGTGTGTGGTGGTTGCTATGATGTTGCTAAGCAATTTCTAAGGTGTTGCTTGGTGGTTGCTAAGGTGTTGCTATGGTATCCATGATGGTTGTTATAGTGTTGCTAGGGTGTTGCTAGACAGTTGCTAGGTTGTTGCTATGGTGTCTGTGGTGATTGCTATGATGTTGTTAAGCAGTTGCTAAGGTGTTGCTAGTTGGTAGCTAAGGTATTGCTATAGTATTCGTGGTGGTTGCTTTATTGTTTCTAAGTTTTTGCTAAGTAGTTGCGAAGGGGATGCTAGGGTGTTGTTAAGTGGCTGCTACGTGGTTGGTAAGTAACGTTTTCGCAACGCGCAATAAATATTTGAGTAATGTTCTAATCCATATTATGAGAAGCAAGAACTACTAAAGTAAGTAAAGATAAAAAATCAGTAAATCCGAATGATTTCAAGAACTTTGCGTGATGAAACTGGCACTCATCCAGGGAGCGCATATAAGCCATACTGTACATACAGACCACTGACAATTATTTTAACCTGGTCCTGAGGTATATAAAAAATCTGCAGCAATAAAATATAATGATTGGTTGGGATTTTAAATCATTGCAATTGGCTATAAAATAAAAAAAAAGCTGCAGATGCATCTGAGTGACCAAGACTTCTACTACTTCTTCCTCAGATTGGAGGGATTACAGTATGCAGGGGGGATTAAAACAGTTACACAATCTGCTGTGAAGACTGCTCTGCTCCTCTGATTAGAGGAGCAGAATGGAAACTGCTTTATTTAAGTCACACTCCCGACTAATCATCATTACCTCACAGCGCTGTGACCTCATCAGCCCTTTAACTCTGATACGCTGATAAACAACCTAACACACCAATACTGGACCAAATAACCTGTGATGAGGTTTATAATGATGTCAGTATTAAAGTCTGACTATGTATCCTATTGTACATCATGCACAAGGCGTGTCGCGATGCTCATTGCTATCTTACACCCCCTCAACAGTCTATTTTCACGCCGTAATAAATCTACACTGATGGGTGACTGGCGTGGTGGTCTGGAAGTGACGTGTGTTCAGGTAAATTTCTGACGTGTTTCTATATATTTTAGCAGTGATAATCACAGGAGCTCCACTGACTGATTAAAACCCTGACAACAGTCAATTGTCAAAGTATATTCCTATATATGTGTATATGTGTACAGTGTGCACACACCTCACTCATTCTTAACTCAACAATAAACAGAATAAAAAAATAAAATATCATTGCTTTTCCCTTAACTAAACTGCTTGTGTACCTTCACAGCATGAACAAGCTGCTCAGTTTACGACACTGTTAAGATACAAATGCGCCAAAGTCAGAGCTCATCTGGTTCTTAAAGGAAATGACAACTGGCACACTGATTGGTTTATTTCACATTACGCCCAAAATTAAACACACCCATGATTAATTAAGAGAATTAGTTCATGCCTTTAATGTGTTTCGAGCCAAACAAGGTGTATTTTTTTGTGCCCTCATGATACCAAAGACACAACGACACGCCCTTAGTCAAGCTGCGGGATTCGCAATTGACAAGTGCTATAGATTGCTAAAATAGGCGATTTTAAATAAGATAGTATTTTGAGACCACATGTTACTATTAACACTAAAAACTAAAAGTAGACAAGCTAAAAGGCTCCTCAGAGACAGTTTTAGGTAGATAAGATGCATAGCCTATAGCTCACATATGTGTTATGATTGTATAGAGGCTATATTGGCTTATTACTCTAAATTAATTATATTAAGTAATATATATGAATGCATAAGTAGTGCATAAATGGAGTAGCTACTCCCATCTCAGTCATTTATGCTGCAATTTTTTATCTCTAGTCACATATATTTAACAGATGTCCTGACGTAGAATTACATTACTCTCCATATTAAACTAATCCCACTCATGTTATAAAGTAGGCAAACAAAATATCATATTTAATAAATGTGAGAGATTTATTATGCTATCACAAAGTTGATATGACATAATTGGCAGCTGGATCTTTAATAGAATCTGAGAAAACAGTATTTGCAAGACAGTAAAGCTGTTTATTTCACCCACAAAACTAAGCACTGAAACACAATCCACAATCCACTATACAGTGAATCTGACCTCCGTGTCTCAGCGCTCAGACGCTCCCGAGAGCCGAGCGACGGGGAGCAGCGGTCAGACACTGAGTCCACTCCACAGCTCGGAGGAAAAGCTGGGAAAGCTCTGACAGCCCTGTTCTCCGTGACCAGTTTGGAGATGGGATAAACCTCCACCCGTAATAACAGCGGGTGGCTAATCCACTTTGCTTGGCAGGCGCGATCCCGTGTAAGGCCCGATCTGCTTGTTCCAGGAGAGAAGCCCACTCCTGAGTCTGAAGCCCCCCTCCCAAAACACCAGCGGGATTATCACTCCAGCCTGGAACAAGAAGGCTAATCAAACTGCGCTGTAAACCCACTATTTGTCTGAACTCAAATAAATTAAGCCTGTTTTACGTAGAAATCGGATATTTCCAAACATTACTCAACTACTTTGAGTTAGCTGAACGTTTGTGGCCACACATATATATATATATATATATATATATATATATATATATATATATATATATATATATATATATATATACATTCAAACTGAGATTTTTGATCTTAACATTGGCTTCTGACACAATCTATTTGAGAACAAGTATAATTCTCCAAGATTTTCCATTAAAAAGGAATTAAAATCACAATGTATGGCTAGGCTAAATCCCTGTGTGAGAAACCAACTTGCAGTACTTACTGTAAATGTACAGCTCTGGAAAAAACGAAGAGAGCACATCAGTTTCTTAATCAGTTTCTCTAATTTTGCTATTTATAGGTTTATGTTTGAATAAGATGAGCATTGTTGTTTTATTCTATAAACTACAGACAACACTTCTCCCAAATTCCAAAAAAAAATGTAATTTAGAGCATTTATTTGCAGCACATTAGAAATGGCTGAAAGTTTTAAGAGTTCAGAAATCAATATTTGGTGGAATAACCCTGGTTTTTAATCACAGTTTTTTTCATGCATCTTGGCATCATGTTCTCCTCCACCAGTCTTACTCACTGCTTTTGGATAACTTTATGCTGCTTTACTCCTGGTGCAAAAATTCTAAAAGCAGTTCAGTTTGGTTTGATGGTTTGTGATCATCCTCATTAAGATCTTCCTCTTGATTATATTACAGAGATTTTCAACTTGATAAAATTGAAGAAACTCATCATTTTTAAGTAGTCTGTTAATCTCTGCACTTATGCACTTGGGCCGAATCCCATTTTACCCCTTGGCACTACACTTTACCCTTACCCATCTGTTTTGCGTGTGCACACCGAGGGCTGGGGTGTCCCGATTCTTGTTGGGCTGAAGGAGTAGGGGTAAGGGATAAGGCTTGTTATCACTTTAAACGAGGGATTTGAGAATCACTGGTAAGATGGCACTGGCACAAGCGACCAAAGAAACCCACAAATGTAAGTATTTTCCTTGTTAAAAGTTAGTTTCTGCACCATCTCCCCTCTTTTAAAAATGTTACCAATGCCCTAGAGTTAACTAGTTACCTAGCAGCTAAGGTCCATATGTTAAGCATGGTGGTGGTAGTATCATGGTAGTTTTTTTTTTCTTATTTTCTGCCACTCTAACTTGTACACTGCACACACTGGTCATCAGAGGTTAAGTCGAACAAACTCAACACATGCCCACATGCCCATGAACTTACACACCAACACACCTGTCAACAGCCTGTTTAACTTGCTAAGACCAAAAAAACATGACTTTACCAAACCATGAGACCATCTCCAGAATGAGACTTTTCACTTTTCACCTTCTCCTTGAAATCCACACTCTCTGCGAGTCTCTCTAATCGAGCCAAGAACCAAGAAAAAAGAGGTGTATCTGGTGCCCGGCCAAGACGAGTCCCGGCAGCCCAGGCGCCACAAAAAAAAAACAATTCTGTCAAACTCAGTTAGCTGCCGCCGCCGCCTCCCACAGCAGCTCCGGAGCTTTCTGCATCACGCCGCGCCTCAGTTGCCCCATCAATCCGCAGCGGCGCAAAGGTAAACAGCCTCCCGAACAGAGGCTTCAGACTGTTTGATTACACTGGCAGCTCGGAGCAGGTAGCTCGAGGGGGGGGCAGGGGAGGGGGTCTCTCTTCATTAACCGGAGGTAATTGCATTGGAGCAACACGGCTCACTTGAGTGGGGACATCTCCGCACATCTCAAACGCCTGACGCACCCCTGGGTCACGGGCTGGAAGTGTCAGGACGAGACTGGGGGGGGCTTCAGATTTCTCCTTCGTGCCCCGGGGCTCTGGGGGGGGGTGGGGGGAGGGGTGTTTGGGGGTCGTGTCACACCTGTGTGATATAAGGCAGGAATAAGGCAGAGCCTCACACTGACGGCTGTGTTTTCAGCATACTGGAAGAGAATGAATGGGATGGAAACATCAAGTGCATGAGTGCACAGATTTTCCATTACATTAAAACCACCTCACTAATCTAATATTGTTTAGTTCGCTCTCTTTCTGCTTTCTTTGCTTGCTTTCACACCTGCCTTATTTTAACTGGACTTTCCTAAAGTTCTGAGTTTTTTTTTTTTTACTCACACACACTGTCACAAAGATGTCCAGACCAAAAAGTGGTCCTGCCAAAAGAGGTGGTCTCAGTCTGGATCAGATGAACTTTTTTAAAAACAAAATTTCAGACTTTTCGACCAATTACATGTTACATGTTACAAGTTATTCATTTTACCAGACTATTATGGACCATTGGGCACCCATTATTTAGAATTTGTTTCTTTTATAGTTTCCTTTATTGTTGATGATTATGGCTTGCACCCAATGAAAACCCCCAACAACAACAAAAAAAAAACTGAATTTAGACTTGATAAAACACAGTGGACCAACAACAGCAGATGGCATGTCTCTCCAAACAAACCATCACTGATCATCAGTAAATTTTACATTTCATTTGTAAATCAAGGGAGCAGAGTCTGGACAACCTGCTGACAACTTTAACTTTAAGGGAGATACAGATTTCATTTTCCAGCAGGACTTTTCTCTAGCTCACTGCCCATACTGCCAAAAGTAGCAATTGGTCTTATAAAATCAGTGTTCTCAGTCTCAGGCAGCGAGTTTACACGCTCACACGCCACACATGGTATTTCTCATGCTTGCCAATCCATCGGCTGTATATTATAATTAACTCTCGTTGAGCCAATCAGAATATAGATCGCTCTGTTGTTAGGCAGACGTAGTCAAAGAGGGTGGAGTTTCAGCCAGAGTGTCAGGCGCGAAGAACTGTCCAATTCGAAAGTTCTGAAACACATGTCGCTGAACAACTGAAGAAGAACTGCGCACCAATCCCCCGCCCCCCCCACTCCCCCCTGTGCGAACTGTGCGAACAGCCCCCCCCCCCCCAATCTCACTCCCACCAAACTTCAAAACTTGAGAGCCCTGTATAAAATATTCTAATTGTCTGAGACACTGATTCATGGGTTTTCATTGGCTGTAAGCCATAACCATCAACAATAAAATAATAAATAAACGCTTAAAATAGATCACACTGTGTTTTATACATTTATATAATATATGAGTTTCACATGTGTAACTGAATTATTGAATTACTGAATAAAGTAACTCTATGCTGCTGTATAGAGCCAGAGACAGTAGCTCATCAGTTAATGAGGATATGGGGAAGTGGTGGTGCGCTGCAGAGATAACTGAGACAGCTGTGAGTGAAGTTTTACTCTGGTAAAGTAATGCTGTGTCTGTGGGTCGCAGTCACCGTGTCCTCTACTGTCCAGCAGCGGGGTGATGAGCGCCCGGGCGCATCAGTGACTGACAGGAGGAGAGAGTTTTTTGGACACCACTTCTCTCTGAAATATGACAGACGAAAGCCCAAAGAGCTCTGATGTGGACATTTCTGGCATTTCAGCTCTAAAAAAAAATGTGGGACGAGGAACACTGCATGCTTAAGCTTCGATTTTTTACACCTAGATCATTTAGCTCATAAAGTCCACAGCACAGTGGATTTTACAATGTATTTTTTTTAAATAGAAATTTACTACAATACAAGATCCAAATGAATCCATCTAATCTAAACAGACAATCTATTTAAGGTAAATTATGGTACATTTATTTGGTGTGTTCACACCTGTTAGAACAAACTGAATTAAGTTATACTAAAATGCAGATACATTCTTTGGTTCCCTAAAGAATCAGACAGAAGCATACAGTAACTCATTATAAAGCCCTGCTGTACAAGAAAACTGTTCACACCTGTCAAAACAAACTGAATTAAAGAAAGTTTGTTTATTGGTGCATACCAAAAAAGTTGGGTATAAAAGTGTCCTTAAAAATAAAGATAAAGACCATTTATACAGCTCTAGAAAAAAACGAGAGACCACTTACTGATGATGTTTTTTCCTTTTTTTTCAAATTGAAAACCTCTGGAATATAATCAATCTCCCTTACCTGCTTTTACATCTGCCTCCTCGTCTTCCTGCCTGCCATCTCCTGACAATCAGTCTAAATTTCAGCCCTAATCATTTATTGCACCTGGTAACTTTCATATCCTTTCTAAATAGCTTTTGGATTATTGCAGGACACCATTAGGAACCTCTACTCCATGTTATGAGAGGCTGCTAGATTAGTTAGATAAGATACAAAGAAGTGTATAATTTTTACAACATTTTAGCAACTTTCATCTCTCTTCTAAATAGAATTTGGATTATTGCATGACACCATTAGGAACCTCTACTCAACGTTATTAGAGGCTGATAGACTAGTTAAACAAGATACGAAGAACTGTATCATTTTTAGTACATTTTAGTAACGTTCATCTTCCTTCTAAAAAAACATTGTAATGTGACACAACCTTTTTTTATTTCTTTATCAATGATTATAAGATTCACTTTACATCACTATATTTTACAGAAACAAGCGTTTTGTATTACATTAGACGCTTTAAGCTTAAGGGAAAGTAGGATTCTCCACTCAATACAAATACAGCAAATACAAATACAGTACTTCCCTTAAGGCACGTCAAAGAGACACATCTATGAAATATGGGTCTATGGGTCTATTGTTCTGTTTATGCTTTTGTGTGCACATAAACTGTCCTTGACCCTGCGTTCCTCCATTCACAGCACTGGTCGTCGACATTCAGCATGCTATCTAATAGCTTTGTGTTGATAATGCTTCTTCCTGGACTCATCAACCTTTTTTTTCCTCGCTAGACTCGCTTTATCCTGACCTGTCTGATCTACAAATGGAAATAAAGCTGTGTGTCACACAGTATATATATACAGAATAACGGGATATTGGAAAATTGACCAGACATCTTGCTGCAAAGGTCACTGTCTAAAATACAAAGACACACAAAAAAAACTTTTCCCCAAAGCCGCTACCTTTCTCATACCAAGATCAGTCTGATCTGAGGTGAGATACAGGGGTTGGACAATGAAACTGAGAATTGAGTTGAACATTGAATTCTGCCGTGATTTGATCAGCCGTGGTTTTATGTTTTTTGGATACAATCCGGGTTAGCACCCGAACATCCCTTTCAGACAGCTTCCTCTTACAGCGTCCACAGTTAATCCTGTTGGATGTGGTTCGTCCTTCTTGGTGGTATGCTGACATTACCCTGGATACCGTGGCTCTTGATGCATCACAAAGACTTGCTGTCTTGGTCACAGATGCTCCAGCAAGACGTGCACCAACAATCTGTCCTCTTTTGAACTCTGGTATGTCACCCATAATGTTGTGTGCATTGCAATATTTTGAGTAAAACTGTGCTCTTACCCTGCTAATTGAACCTTCACACTCTGCTCTTACTGGTGTAATAATGTGCAATTAATGAAGATTGGCCACCAGGCTGCTCCAATTTAGCCATTAAACCTCCCACACTAAAATGACCGGTGTTTCAGTTTCATTGTCCGACCCCTGTACTTTAAAAACAACGTTATGCTATTAATCTTCATATCAATTAAATTTCAGAAAAAATATTTTAATGCTACGTTAAAAAAGTCCTGTAACCAGCGGCCATACCAAAACAATGCTGGATCCCACACTGCTACAGAACTACAGAACATCTGCAGTTACTACATTCATTTTCTAGCTTTATTGCAAGCCACCATTAGGAACCTCTACAACTTCATACCTAGATGTCTGGTGTTTAACATTGATTCTATAAACCTAGACCTAGTCCAGATCTACTGTATTTAAGAGGAGGATGATTACCCACTCACTCTTGTGAATTGGAGTTAAGAAGGAGGGCAACTTCTGAAACTCCTCCTTCTTTCCTTCTTTTATTTTTTTTATCTATTTTTTTCCATTTTTTCACAGTTTAGCTAGACTAATTGTCTCACCCATTCAGCTGTTAGTCAGCTGTATATCCCCCATCACTAATGATGCCACAACACAAGGAGGGCGAAGGCTAGCACATGCCTCCTCTGATACATGTGAAGTCAGACTCCACCTCTTTTCGAATCACACTTTCCTCTTAGAGGAAAGCGCAGCGATTCAGTTCTGATACATCAGCTCACAGACGCAGCCTCGTGCTGATCGACATCACCCTTTTGGAGTAATGAGGGAAAAGAGCACCATCCATCTACCCACCCAGAAAGAGAGAGAGCAAGGGCAAGGCCAATTGTGCTCACTTAGAGCTCTGGTAGCTGATGGCAAGCTGCATAACCAGGATTCGAACGAGCAATCACCCCATCATAGTGGCAGCTCCTTAGTCTGCTGGAACATTTAGAGTCCCCTTCTTTTATCTTTCATTCTTTTATTATCTGTTTCTATAGTTCTCACTTTTTTTTCAATCTTACCAGTCCAACCAACGTTTAAATTTTTGGTTTTTGGTCTTCCAGCTAAAAGCAAAGACCCCTGCTGACTGTAGACCCGCCCCCAAACCCTCAGAATAACAGCTGTTCCTCTGAAAGAGCTGTCAGAATTTCTATTGACTGAAAGTGAAGTTGTCTGTAGTGAATAAGCTGTAGTGAAGGGCAGGTTGCGCAGCCCCTCGTGAACACCTCTTCACCACCATCTCCACAAATACCAGCGTTTTCACCTCGTCTGCTGTTATAACCCCTAAAAAGACCTGGAAAAACACCAGCCTGCCCTCTTTACATGCCGGGCACCTGCAGCCAAGCATGAAATTGGGATATTTAGGAGGGAGATTAATAGTTGACATTTTGACTCTTAAAATGCCACATTTAAAACAATCGACCCCCTAATCCTCCTCCACTGCTTCTGACATTTCATTATTACGTTTCTATGAGCTTCTGGAAAGGCTCTCCTTTTTGACCCCAAAATAAATTCGCCAGAAGAATTTCTCACGGTTCAATTTAACGACATGAAATGGTTGTTTTTCTCACCCCTTTGATCCAGCTTAAACTGGAATTGGAACAAAAACATAAAGGCTATGTCTTTTGTATTCTTTTTGTATATATATATTTACAGTGCTGGGCTAACTGAGTTACTCCACTGTAAAAGAAACTAGTTACCAGTAAAAGTAACTATTGCATTACTTTTGTGTCACTCGCCCCTTAAAAAAGTTCATTAAGCGGCTAAAGTAACGTGCAGTAACGGGGTGTCAGAAATGGTAACAGCATTATAGTGACAGAGTAATTAGTTAGATTACTCGTTACTGAAAAAGTAACGGCGTTAGTAACTATATATTTATTGTTTTATTTAGTTATACAGGTGCATCACCAATTTGTTTATATAATTAATAGAACATTAATTTATTTTAGTAATAAAGTTAAAAATGTTAAACTCATATTGTAAAGATGTATTAAACTAATTTAAGTGTTAGGAAGTATAAAGTATAAAATATAATTTAAGTGTTTATTATATATTTCTTTTATTGTTGATGATGGCTTATGGCTTATAGCCAATTAAAGCCCAAAAATTATTATACCAGAAAATTAGAATAATATATAAGATTGATACTAATTAGTACTTTTGGCAGTCTGAGCAGTGCGCCAAGTCCTGCTGGAAAATGAAATCCGATTTGTAAGATTTTTGTTTCGGGGAAAACACTGCACTGACTTTAGACTTGATAATAAAACACAGTGGATCAACACCAGCAGATGTTGCACATGTCTCTCCAAACCATCACTGATCATCAGTAAATTTTACTGAATTTAATTTGGAAATCAAGGGAGGAATCAGAGTCTGGAGGAAGAGTGGAGAGACAGTGTGAAGTGTATTTATTTATTAATAATAAGTTAATATTAATTTCCAGAGGAAAAAAAGTTTACTGGAAAAATACTTTAAAATATATTTGGAAAAAAAACGCATTTTAATTATGTGTTTAATATTTACAGTCTGTAATATAATAAAAATAAAAATAGTAATAATAAATGAGATTCCAGGAGATGCAGTTGGGTTATTAAAAAAAAAAAAAAAAAAAACAACAACAACAACATGAATTTAATGTGGTGTGTCTGGTTCTGTTAGTCTGGATCTGGCTCTGTGTAAGCGCAGGCCTGTAGACTGCACTGACTGATGTGGGTGAATGGATGGATTTGTGTGGAGAACTGATTCTCACGGTCGCTCCTCCTCCAGCTGTGTGCAGACACAGACAGTGTGTGTGATGTAGAGCGGCAGACAGTCACACATTAAACCTTTACACGGCCAACCAGTTCATCTGCATACTGTACACTACATTAAAAACAACATTATAACTTATTTCCTCAATAAAAGAGATTCATGTAATATCTAAAGATTGTTAAAATGGTTTGATTTTACCCAATTAAAAACCTCTGGAAAATAATCAAGAACTGCTTGGTTTGCACCAGGAGTGAGCAGCATAAAGTTATCCAAAAGCAGTGTGTAAGACTGGTGGAGGAGAACATGATGCCAAGATGCATTAAAACTGTGATTAAAAACCAATCAGGGTTATTCCACCAAATATTGATTTCTGAACTCTTAAAACGTTATGAATATGAACTTGTTTTCTTTTTTGCACTATTTGAGGTCTGAAAGCTCTGCATCTTTTTTGTTATTTTAGCCATTTTTCATTTTCTGCAAATAAATGCTCTAAATGACAATATTTTTATTTGAAATTTGAGAGAAATGTTGTCTGTAGTTTATAGAATAAAACAACAATGTTCATTTTACTCAAACATAAATCTATAATAAGCAAAATCAGATAAGCTGGTTTAGAAACTTAAGTGCATTAAACCAAAGAGCCTCATCCCCTATAAAAGTGGCCACAGTAGTTTGAACCTCAATACCCAGTAAATGAACTGCACACAGAGATGCACTGTTTGGTTTTGTATAGAGGTATAGTTGAGATTCAGCATGCTGGCTCTTTCAGAACTTTCCGTGCACTGATGAATTGCCCTCATCTGAGGAAAAGTAAGCTGGTACAGGTATTAATGGCACTGCTTTTCAAAACACACTCTGTCAACATCCCGCTGACCAATTAAAAGCCTGGACTACTCCGAGCACAAGAAGAACAAAGGTACCTCGCTCTATCCATCTCTGTTACAGCCGCGCGTGTGTGTGTGTGTGTTTTGTGTGTGTGTGTGTGTGTGTTATAGGTTGACTTGTCCTTGTTTTAAGCTGCAGGATGTTACTGAATGTACTCTTTTAGCTCTAAAGGTCTGGATGTAGGCCCATTCCTTTCCCCTGCACTCTAACAACATGATACATATTAGTTTCATAGCAGCACTGAGTTATTTATAGCAGCACTGAGTTATTTATAGCAGCACTGAGTTATTTATAGCAGCACTGAGTCATTTATAGCAGCACTGAGTTATTTATAGCAGCACTGAGTTATTTATAGCAGCACTGAGTTATTTATAGCAGCACTGAGTTATTTATAGCAGCACTGAGTTATTTATAGCAGCACTGAGTTATTTATAGCAGCACTGAGTCATTTATAGCAGCACTGAGTTATTTATAGCAGCACTGAGTTATTTATAGCAGCACTGAGTTATTTATAGCAGCACTGAGTTATTTATAGCAGCACTGAATCATTTATAGCAGTTACTGAATCCTTAATAGCAAGTAATGAATCATTTTAGCAGTCGCTGAACATTAATAGCAGTTATTGAATCATTTGTAGCAGTTACTGAATGATTAATAGCAGTTAATGAATCATTAATAGCAATTAATAAACCAGTAATAGCAGTTACTGAATCATTTAAAGCCATTATTAAATCAATAATAGCAGTCAATAAATCATTAATAGCAGTTACTGAATCATTCATAGCAGTTAATGTATCATTTTAGCAGTTGCTGAATTATTAATAGCAGCTAATGAATCACTAATAGTAGTAAATGAATCATGGATAGCAGTTAATGAATCAATAACAGCCGTTACTGAATCATTTGAAGCAGTTACTGAATCATTAACGTCAGTTACTGAATCATTTTAAGCTGGTACTGAATCAATAATAGCAGTTCATTAATCATTAATAGCAGTTAATTAATCATTGATAGCAGTTAATTAATCATTGATAGCAGTTAATTAATCATTAATAACAGTTAATGAATCATTAACAGCAGTTACTGAATCATTAACGTCAGTTACTGAATCATTTTAAGCTGGTACTGAATCATTATTAGAGATTAATGATTCATTAATAGCAGTTAATGAATCAATAATAGCAGTCACTGAATTATTTTAGCAGCTAATGGATCATTTTTTAGCAGCTGATGAAAATTTTTTAGCAGTTAATGCATTATTAATAGCAGTGTCTGAATCGTTAAAAGTAGTTACTAAATCATTAATAGTAGTTAATAAATCATTTATAGCAGTTACTGAATCATTAATAAAAGTTACTGCATCGTTTATTGCACTACTGAATCACTGATAGTAATTATTTAATCTACAGAATGATTTATATTTACTACTTAATCGTTTATAAAAGTACCTGAATTGAATTGTAGTGTTCAGACTCAAAACTAACTGCAGGGTTTGAGAGGCTAAAAACCCAAAAGCGTAATAAACTGATTTAAGTGTGAGACACGACGCTGATCAAAGGGCAGCAGTGAAATTCGCTTGGTCACTTTTGTTTCATGCGTTTTTTTTTTTTCTGTGTGAAATTAGGGATTTCAGGATAACTGCGGGGATTTCAGCAGCGTCCTTGCCTTTCATCTTTGCTCTCCAGCTGAAAGGTGCATTTGATGACTGGCTGTTGCGCGAGAGCACTTACGCTCGCTGCAGCAAGTGCGGGTCAGTAACAAAGCTTTGATGTCCACTCTGAGCTCTCAGCGTCCAAGCTCTCGCAATCGCCACCAATCAGGCTGCGGGGAAGGCTGGGTTTCGGAGGCCGGATGAGGAAGATGGATGCTGCAGTTTAATGCTATTAGCCTGCTTTTGTTAGCGCTTTTTGCCCTTGTTATTCACAATTGCCCTCCGCCGATCTCCCTACGACATCATTATCTCACCGCTGCTACGTAGAACATGTTTACGCTGCCTGATGAATTCAATTACATCTTTTTTTTCTTTTTTTTCCTGTGTAGGAGATCGCTGAGGGTGAGGCAGGACCTGCCTGAAGGTCAAACCCTGCTGGTGAATACCAAAGCGCACTCCTCCAAACCCATTAACCAGCCTGTTTACCTGTGGCCTTTCCTGCAGAGAGCCGGCTGATGGGCAGTCTGCGGGTTGTGGGACTGGATGAAGCTCCTTTTAGATGGGATTTGGCGTTTGGCGGCGAGCGGGCGGAGCTGGAGCCGCCCCACCGCTTAATCGGTGTGGAGACGAAGCTTCAGCAGCCGAAGCAGACGCTAGGCTCAGTTACTGAAGTGTCTGTGCCGTCTGGCAGCGGGGGGTGAGGGAGGCTGTGAAGAGAGCGCCTGGCTATTTGTAGAATTATATTTTAAAATACAGTACAGACACTTTCTCGCATTCAATGCGTTTTCTTTATTTTCATGACTATTTACATTGTAGATTCTCACTGAAGCATCAAAACTATGAATGAACACATGTGGAGTTTTATGTACTTAACAAAAAATGAGCTGAACCTCCACAGTCACCGGACCTGAACCCAATCCAGATGGTTTGGGGTGAGCTGGAGCACAGAGTGAAGAAGGCAAAGGGGCAACAAGTGCTAATAAACACCTCTGGGAACTCCTTCCTTCAAGACTGTTGGAAAACAGTTACCATTTTAGGTGAACACCTTTTGAAGCTCATTGAGAGAATGATGCCAAGAGTGTGCAAAGCAGTAATCAGAGCAAAGGGTGGCTATTTTGAAGAAACTAGAATATAAAACATGTTTTTTTAGTTATTTCACCATTTTTGTTAAATACATAAAACTCCACATGTGTTCATTCATAGTTTTGATGCTTCAGTGAGAATCTACAATGTAAATAGTCATGAAAATAAAGAAAACGCATTGATGGAATATACAGCTCTGAAAAAAATTTAAGACACCACTTAAAAATGATGAGTTTCTTTGATTTTACCAAATTGGAAACACCTCTGGAATATAGTCAAGAGGAAGATGGATGATCACAAGCCATCAAACCACCAAACTGAACTGCTTGAATTTTTGCTCCAGGAGTCTCATAAAGTTAAATCCAAAAGCATTGTGTAAAACTAGTGGGGGAGAACATGATGCCAAGATGCATGAAAACTGTGATTAAAAACAGTTCAATATATCCACCAAATATTGATTTATGATCTCTTAAAACGTGTTTTCTTTGCATTATTTGAGGTCTGAAAGCTCAAGTTTCAAGAACTTTAAAAGTGCAGTCGTAAAGACCATCAAAAACGTTACGATGAAACTGGCTCTCATCAGGACCAGGAAAAGAAAGACCAAGAGAGATACTTCTGTTAAATAGAATAAAAACAAGTTTATCCCAGTTACCAGCCTCAGAAGTTGCAAGTTAACAGCTTAAACCCAGATAAGAAAACCTTATTTTGGTTTGTTTAACACTTTTAAGTTATTACATGATTCCGTATGTGTTCCTTCATATGGATGGAAAAAATAAATAAAACCTTAAATGAAAACCTTAAATGAATGTCCAAACTTTTGCATATTATATAAACATATTCTCTATCAATCTCTACATCTATAAAATCTTATATTAATCTGTAGTATCAATAAAGCCTGAACGTGGACAGCACAAGCTTCTGCAGCTCCTGTAATTCTTAATTATCTGCAAATTTTCCTGAATAAAAAACACTGAATATAAAAATGACAATATAACACATATATGTTGTTGTGCTGGTGGGCTGGCATGTGGCAGTCTCCCTATCCAGATGGTCCACCGTGCCATCGTCCTTGTGAAATAGCCCTTTTTTCCTCTTGTAAAATGACCTGCCGTACATGTTGTTGTTTAGATGCTACGATGTTAGCTTTAATCAGCTAGCCATGTTTCATATCATAAATATACGCCAATAGCAGAGACCAGCTGTCTCTATACATACTCTTTAACCTCGGAGTGTCTCGTCCAGATGGCCCAACATGCATGAATGAATTAGCCTTGGGGCTATGCATCCTTCATATGGAGTGAAGCTAGCTAGCTAACAAGCTAACTACTGCTGTCCAAACTATGCCTTGAAGGTCTCCTTACTTATAAAATGAATTGGCAAAGGAAACCCAGCTTTGAAAAAGCTCCAGGCCTACAGACTGGGATGTTAGTTAGCAGAGTTGTTAGTCAAACCATAACTGACAGGGTTAGCTTGATGTTGTTAGCAACAGCTCTGGAAAAAACAATAAAAGATCACTTAAAAATGATGAGTTTCTTCAATTTTACCTAATTAAAAAACTCTGGAATATAATCAAGAGGAAGATGGATGATCACAAGCCATCAAACCAAGCTGAGCTGCTCAAATTTTTGAAAATAAATATAGCGAGAAGATTCAGTTTTATTTTATTATGAAATATGCAGCGCAGATGTGAGCAGCAGAGACAGTAGTGTTCGTTCATAGCAATATATTATCTGGCTAATACATACGTATATCAGATTAAACTGCACCCTATCAGCAGTTCAGATTAATTAAATAAAAAGCAGTATATTTGATACCTTGGTCGGATCGAGACGAAATCACATTCTCACCACAAGTGAACCAAATCAGAAAAAAAAAATCAGGCAGATTATGGCAGAAGTTGGGGTCAAACTTGGTAGTGTACATAATTTGCGTTAAAAAAAATAACAACATGGAGGCTCCGAATGGTCAAGCCAGCTAAGCGCTGCTACTATGTTCAGGAGGTTGCTGAATCGTTCGAATCCTGTTCATGCAGCTTGCCATCGGCTACCGAAGCCATGAGAGAGCACAATTGGCCTTGCTCTCTCTCTCCGGGTGGGTACAGTAGATGTCGCTCTCTCTCCCCTCATCACTCCAAAGGGTGGGTGATGTCGATCAGCACAAGGCTGCGATCTCTGTGAGCTGATGTATCGGAACCGCGTCGCTGCGCTTTCCTCCAAATGTGCTGTGATGCTTCTCGGCAGTTCGAAAAGAGGCTAAGTCTGACTTTACATGTATCGGAGGAGGCATGTGCTAGTCTTCTTCTTCACCCTCCTGTTGTTGGGGGGAGCATCACTAGTGATAGACGTGCATTATGACTTTAACGTTTACAGTCCTAATTTAAAGTCTTTTTTAAATTTGACATAAAACAAACCTGCGCTTGTTTATTTTTTTACACCTATTCTCAAGTGAGCAGATCAACAACGCAACACTCTCATTGGATAACCAGTACCGACCAATCCTGAGCCAGAGAGGTGTAGCTGTTCCTCTCCTCCAGCTCTACAGATGCACCTTTCTTCTCACATCTAGACCCCAGATCCAGCTCCCCCTCAGGAGTGATTTTAAACCCTGAACTGATTGGCTGTAAGTGGTGTAAGTGATGGCTTCACTCCCAGCACTGATTCTTCATCCTGCTTTTTTTTATTATTCTGTTCCATGACGTGAGGAGTGACTTCTATATGAGCATCTCTCTCATCCAGAAGAGCCTTTACTGCTCTTCAGTAAGACGAGATAAAGAGAAGTAAAGCGGAGGAGAAGAAGAAGAAGAAACACAGTGGTAGACTGGAGAGAGCTGGAGGAACCGCCTTAACAGTGGAGCCATTCAGCGCTAATCCGTTAGCGACTCCCGAAGAGGAGCGGCCTCTGGATATAAAAGCTGGATCTGAATGAGAGGAGGAGCAGGAGGAGAGCTTTACTACAACAAGCTCTCTATTCACACTTCCTCTAATCACAGTCCTTATTACACAGATAGGAGAACGTTTTCTGAATGTTACAGTTAATGTTCTTAGAATCTTCAGTCTTTTCTGGATGCACTTAAACCTCTTGAAACCCAGTGTCCTCATAAGGCAGTGGTGTCCAAACTACGGCCCGCGGGCCATTTGCAGCCCGTTTCCTTTTTGGAGCGGCCCGCGAGGTATTTTAGAAATAGAATGAAAGTTGGTCCGCTGTTAAACAGGTTTTTATAATGTGAGATTCAAAGTTTGAACGCTAGGTGTCAGAAACGGCCAAAGAGTCTGAAAGCGGAGAGAGTGCACGTTTGTAGCGCAGAAAAACGGGCCAAAGAGTCTAAAAGCGGAGAGAGTGCGCATTTCTAGCGCAGAAAAACGGGGCAAAGAGTCTAAAAACGGAGAGAGTGCGCATTTCTAGCGCAGAAAAACGGGCCAAAGAGTCTAAAAGTTGCCGTAATTAAGGAGTTTTATATTAAGAGACAATTTGAAGTTAAACATCAATTTGAAAATTCTTAGTTTACTCAACACTGTGAACGATAAAGATAGTAAGTCAAGTAAAATGGTGTGTAATTGAAAGTAATCAGGAAAATGTATTATTTAAAGTGGTATATTTCATTATTTGTTTTATTACAGAGTCTGTGGCCCGTGACTTCAAATATATTTCTCCTTCTGGCCCCCAACAAAAAAAAATTGGACACACCTGTCATAAGGGGACATTACATTTCTGCTTCTCTGCACCAAGATACTTTGGCCTCATATGGAGACACTGCCCGTACCATCTAGTGGTCACAACATGACAACATTACACTAAATTGGTTAAAAAAACAATTGTCGGGAAGCCCAGTGAAAGGTTTTTACAGCCATTCCAGACAGAAACATGGGCCAGGTAAAAATTATCCTCCACTTTTATGTTTGAAATCAGTTTATTTTATTTTTTTTAGAAAGCTAACATTTAGTTGTTGCACTAATTTTGTCCTTCTGATCCCAAATGGAAAGGGTCTTTTTAAAATGTTAAAATAAACCACCGTCCCCACATTATTTATTTATTTTTTTTTGCAAAAATGACTTCTGTACAAGGAAAAAGTTTAGTTTTTATACAGGCATATGTCCAGGTCTCAGGAGGATATACACTCCACACAACCCTATAAACATTCATAAACACTAAGCATGTAAACATTTATTAATATCGGGGATTCTAGTGGACTACTAGATCCACACTGCTACTGTGATCCAAGCACTGGATTACTGGTTTACATATCATCAGCATCAGCAGCCGGAGTCTGAGAGGGAAGATGCCACGTTAGCGCCAGTTTGAAAAGAAGTGTGGTCTGACTTCACATGTATAAGAGGCATGTTCTAGTGATAGGTGTCAGTCTGTGAGGCTAAACGGCCTTTAGTTAAAATCAATTCTAAAGTAATTATATAGCCAGGAGCATCAGAAGCATTTATAGGGGGGTGGGGGCAGACTCGTGCAACAATTCTTATGTCAAGAAAATTGTAATATATAAATTTAATATATACATGTAAATAAAAGAATCTTTTTATTTACTTTTTTAACTTAGATTTTTTTAAGTTGTCATGGCAGATTTATATTAACAGCATATACAGTTGTGGTCAAAAGTTTACATACACTTGTAAAAAAACATAATGTTATGGCTGTCTTGAGTTTTCAATAAGTTCTACAACTCTAATTTTTCTGTGATAGAGTGATCGGAACACATACATGTTTGTCACAAAAAACAGTCATAAAATTTGGTTCTTTCATAAATTTATTATGGGTCTGCTGAAAATGTCACCAAATCTGCTGGGTCAAAAATATACATACAGCAACATTAGTATTTGGTTACATGTCCCTTGGCCATTTTCACGGCAACTAGGCGCTTTTGGTAGCCATCCACAAGCTCCTGGCAAGCTTCAGGTCGAATGTTTGACCACTCTTCTTGACAGAATTGGTGCAGTTCAGCTAAATGTGATGGTTTTCTTGCATGAACCCGTTTCTTTAGCACTGTCCACATGTTCTCAATGGGGTTTAAGTCAGGACTTTGGGAAGGCCATTCTAAAACCTTAATTCTAGCCTGGTTTAGCCATTCCTTTACCACTTTTGATGTGTGTTTTGGGTCATTGTCTTGTTGGAACACCCAACTGCGCCCAAGACCCAACCTTCGGGCTGATGGTTTTAAGTTTTCCTGCAGAATTTGGAGGTAATCCTCCTTCTTCATTATCCCATTTACTTTCTGCAAAGAACCAGTTCCACTGGCAGCAAAACATCCCCAGAGCATAATACTACCACCACCATGCTTGACAGTAGGCATGGTGTTCCTGGGATTAAAGGCCTCACCTTTTCTCCTCCAAACATATTGCTGGGTGTTGTGGCCAAACAGCTCAATTTTTGTTTCGTCTGACCAGAGAACTTTCCTCCAGAAGGTTTTATCTTTATCCATGTGATCAGCAGCAAACTTCAGCCGAGTCTTAAGGTGCCTTTTCTGGAGCAAGGGCTTCTTTCTTGCACGGCAGCCTCTCAGTCCATGGCGATGTAAAACACGCTTGACTGTGGAGACTGACACCTGTGTTCCATCAGCTTCCAAATCCTTGCAGACCTGCTTCTTGGTGATTCTTGGTTGACTCTTGACCATCCTGACCAATCTCCTCTCGGCAGCATGTGATAGCTTGCGTTTTCTTCCTGATCGTGGCAGTGACACAACTGTTCCATGCACTTTATACTTGCGTATAATTGTCTGCACAGTTGCTCTTGGGACCTGTAGCTGCTTTGAAATGGCTCCAAGTGACTTCCCTGACTTGTTCAAGTCAATAATTCGCTTTTTCAGATCCACACTGAGTTCCTTTGACTTTCCCATTGTAGCTTTTGTAGCTGAGTCTAATCACTGGGTCAAATGAGCCCTATTTAAATGGGCTCATGAGAAGTCAACAGCTGTAGTCAATCAGAATCACTTACAAGAAGTGAAGAGGCCATGACATGAAGCTAATTTGATTGACACAACTCGCTACATCACCAAAATTGACAAATTTTGTTGCTGTATGTATATTTTTGACCCAGCAGATTTGGTGACATTTTCAGCAGACCCATAATAAATTTATGAAAGAACCAAATTTTATGACTGTTTTTTGTGACAAACATGTATGTGTTCCGATCACTCTATCACAGAAAAATAAGAGTTGTAGAACTTATTGAAAACTCAAGACAGCCATAACATTATGTTTTTTTACAAGTGTATGTAAACTTTTGACCACAACTGTACCTCTAAAACTGCTGCCCCTGAATAAGGTTTTACCGTGGTTTCTGAGGGGAGCAGAGTGTACTTATCACAAAAAGTGCCGGAGTAGGGTGACCATATTTTTGGTTTTCAAAATAGAGGACACTGGGGACACAAGGAAGCCCATGGGGTGTTCAAGTAGGCCAAAGCTGTAGGACTGTGGCAGTGTGTGTGTGTGTGTGTGTGTGTGTGTGTGGTGTGCAGTGGTGTGAGGGAGTAAAATAATAGTATCAATGAATACATACACATAGGCATTCAGCAAAACCAATGCATGACCTTAACAGCACACATTTTAAAAATAAATAAATAAATAAATAATAAATAAATAAAACCCAATATGTCACTGGGCATATTTAGTATCATTAGTCTTCTGATATTCTGATATTGAACGTATTCCTAATTTTTGACATTATGCGATATCTACAAATAAAATTAGTTTTTTCTTATTTGTAGATCGTAAAAAGCAAATTCCATTCATGTCTTTAGCCAATAATTATACAGTATGTGTATTACGCGTAATTTGTCCAGTTCACTGTTTGACCACATAAAAACACACAAAATACACTTTCGTGTAGCTGCTGGGTTGAATCAGGTGTGCAGGGAAACAGACAAAATGTGCTGGACTCAGACTAACCCTTCCAGATCCTTCCAGGAATTAATGATCGATCCCTGCGCTGGAGACTTGAGATCTGGAGAATATCTGGCGATAAATGGCAAGCCCGAAAGGAGCAGCCCTCAGCTGGGCCCTCTCCTCCACCCGGGAGGCTGCGAGAGAGCTTCCGACAGGCGGGCAGGACGGGCACCAATGAGGGCATTCTGCCACGATCGCTCTCATTTACAGGCGACAAGCTGAAGGAAATCGAGGCTAATTATGACGGCGCTCAGCTGCTGAATAGCCCTTGATGAAGTTAATCACCGGCATTCCAAAAAACAGGTGTCGGAGCACTTTCACGGCCCTCCTCCGGAATGAGATATTCAGTGCCGGGGGGGGGAGTGCTGGGGGGGGAGCCGGGGGGTTTGGCAGCGTGTGCCGTCTCTGCCCCGAAACCCTCTATATGCTCTTCACCCCCTCAGAGCGAGAGCGCAGATGCCAGAGAGAGATAATGACACGTGGAACAATTACAACAATCTGCTAATAGGGCTGAATGGAGAAGATCCAGTTGCGCAGAGAGAGTGCGGTTGTCGCTGGTGAGAGCGGGGGAGCATGTCCCCATTTACTGAACAAGCTTTACAATCACAGCCAATCAGCATTCAGCTCGAGTAGGCAGAACAGAAAGCTAATAGAACCGTTCTTTAAAAATGGAATATCTCAATATCTCTGCATGCAGCAGATGTGGGTGCTTTTATTGTTAGGCTGAGGTTTTGTGGCTAAGGCTGGAATATTATACAGTAGGAATAGAGAACAGATCCTAAATCACATGGATCAGACTTACTTAATTCCACTGTTCTTTAAAAGCCAGTAAAGTGATCTCTAAGTGTAGGTGTGAACTTTCACTCTAAAAAAGAATAAAAGGGGTAGCTCTATGACTTCACCGTGACAACTTTAAAAAAATATATGTTATTAAACGAGTAGTAATCTCTCTGTAAAGACCATTACATACTAAGATTTGGTATTTTTGCACACATTTGTCCATATCAAACTATTTGGACCATCCAGTTAATTTTGTTCAAAATTCTGCTGGAAAATGAAATCTGCAGCTCCTGTAAAAATCTCCTGGCAAAAGCTTGATATACTGTAACACATCATGACATGACATGTCTCTCCAAACCATCACTGATTGGTGGAAACGTCACACTAGACCTCGAGCAGTTTGGACTGTGTGTCTCTCCACTCTTCCTCCAGACTCTGCTCCCTAGATTTCTTGAAATGAAATGTAAAATTTACTGATGATCAGTGATGATTTGGAGAGATGTCATCCGCTGGTGTTGATCCACTGTGTTTTATTATCAAGTCTAAAGTCAGTGCAGTTTTGTTTTCTCTAAAATAAATCTTACAGCACTTCATGCTTCCCCTCTGCTGACAACTGACATACTTTTATAAGGATGCGGATTTCATTTTTCAGCAGGACTTTTCAGGCACATTTCCAACTCTGCCAAAAGTACCTTATATTATATAGGGTCTTATATAGTATAAACATTTCCTGAGACACTGATTTTCGGGGTTTTCATTAACTGTAAGCCATAATAATAATCATCAACGATAAAAGAAATAAACACACTTAAAAAAGATCACTCTGTGTGTAATACTGTACATCTATATAATATACGAGTTTTACATTTTGAACAGAATTAATATAATAAATTAAATAAACTGCACATGTGGCAGGTTGGTAGAAATCGCAGTCAGGTAGCTTTAAGCAGATATAGTTGCCTCATTAATCTGACAGGCTGCTTTTTCTGCCTGTTCTTTTCTTTAGCATCATTGATTTCTGTCCAATGACTGACAGGCTGTACTGATCAGTCTCATAAGAGTAGAATATATATATATTCACTCTCCAGCAAACGCTCACGTCTGACAAACGTTTGAGAAGCGGCGCGTCTGGCAACCTGAGCTCAGTGCCTGTAATTCTGAGTTGTCAAGTTTGTAAATGTACGAAAGTGCAGTAAATAATGCATGGGATGTAGTGGAGGACGCACTTTCCCTATTACTGTCCACATTTCTGCTAAATTAAATACATCTTCAGTACAATAATAAAGAAATTCACCACTTATACAGAAATCTGATGGACTGTAGTTCTGTATCTGTTTCTCTGCATAGTTTATTATCTTCTTTTCACCCTGTTCTGTTCACACAGCGTTTAAAAACTCAAGCAGCACTGCTGCAGAATCTGATCCACTCTCTGTACCAGGACAACACACACACTAACACCTCATACACCACCACCACCATGCTAATCAGTGCTAATCTGACCCACCACCCGAATAATAATAACAATAACAATAATAGCTGCTATGTGGTTTCTACTCCCTGTAATTCTAGAACTTCAATGTGTTTCTCTAGGCTATTATTTGTGGTATATATGGATATACAGCTCTGGAAAAAAATAAAGAAACCACTTCAGTTTCTGAAAAAGTTTCTCTGATTTTGTTATTTAAAGGTTTATGTTTGCGTAAAATGAACATTGTTGTTTTATTCTCTAAACTACAAACAACATTTCTCCCAAATTCCAAATAAAAATATTGTCATTTAGAGCATTTATTTGCAGAAAATGAGAATTGGCTAAAATAACAAAAACAAAAAAAAAGATGCAGAGCTTTTAGACCTCACATATTAGTTTTAAGAGTTCAGAAAAATCAACAATTGGTGGAATAAGCCTGGTTTTAATCACAGTTTTTATTCATCTTGCCATGCTCTCCTCCACCAGTCTTACACACTGCTTTTGGATAACTTTATGCCTTTACTCCTGGTGCAAAAATTCAAGCAGTTAATCTTTGGACAAAGAAACTCATTTTGAAGTGGTCTCTTACTGTTTTTCCAGAACTGTATAGGCACACAGTAAAAAATAATAAAAGATTAAGATGTGAAAGGCCAGTGAAAATGCTACAAATGCCAATAAATACAGTCAACTTACAGTAGCTTAAACTTACAGTTTACTTTAGCCTGTTGCCGTTGGTAACTGGAGAGTGATTGACGTATTAGAGTAAAAAAAAAAAAGCAACACTCAAACAAAACAAAATGTATTTTAATTATTTCTCTCTTGATGCTGTTTCTCCAGAAAAACAGGGTGACCTCACTGAGTAAAACTCGTATCTTTCCCATTGGATCCTGGCATCGCCAATTTGCATATTGGGTGTATTTTCCTTCTAGTCAGTTACCATCTGTTATTGCCTTGGATCTACACCTACGTTCCACACTGTTCTTCACTGCCTGAGTTCGGAGATGTTGGCTGGAAGACTGAGGAACCACTTTGACGGCTGCTGAATTCTGGTTCTACACTGAATCCGGTTCTACACTGACTTCTCCACTTACACTACTACATCTTGATTTACGAGAATATTACACATCTATATATTAAACGATTGTAACAGATTTGGGGTCTTGAAGGTTCCTCGTGTTAATGCAGGCACAGACTTAAACTAAGGCTTCCCACCCACTTATTTTCTCATACCGCACAATTGGAAAAAGCTCTTAGTACTAAAAATATAGTATGCAGTGCTTTACAAAATCAGTAGTATTGAAAAGATCTAAAATCAGTAGTTCTGAATTAGTAGTTTTCAGCAGTGCTGAACAATCTTTAGCTTTAAAAAATTCATAGCCAACCAAAACAGTTGTACTGAAAACACCAGAAGAAATATAATAGTATTGGAAAATTGTAAGTTGTTCTGAAAGTCAGCAAAAGTACTGAAGAATCATCAGCAGTGCTAAAAAATCAGTAGAGTTAAACTGAAATGAGCACTTAAAATGACAATTAAATAGTATGCATTTTTTAATTATTAAAAAGCTTTAGTTTCCCACTTTAAACACGGACCCACTTCAACAGTATTTGTCCTAACTGTTACGAGTACAGATAGAAAGATTGGAACACAGCCCTTCAGTCAGTAAGTGAATAAATGAATGAGAGAGTGAATGAGTGAGTTAGTGAGTGAGTGAGTACACAAGTAAGTAAGTTAGTGAATAAATGAGTGAGTAATCAAGTGACTTAGTAAATAAATAAGTGAGTGAATAAACATGTGTGAGTTAGTGAGTGAGTAAGTGAGGGAATGAGTGAATAAGTGAGTGTGTAAATGAATGATTGAGTGATAGAGTAAGTAAACAAGTAAATGAGTGAACAAGTGAGTGTGTGGATAAGTGAGTGTGTGAATGAACGAGTGAGTGAGTAAATAAGTGAGAGTGATTGAGTGAGTAAGTGTATAAATAAATAAGTGAATAAGTGAGTGTGTGAATGAGTAGATAAGTGAGTGAGCAACTAAAGTGCGTGAACAAGTGGGTGAGTAAGTGATTAAGTGAATAAGTGAGTGAGCGAGTGAATAAGTGAGTGAGTAAAAAAGTGAGTGAAAGAAAAAGTGTGCGAGTAAGTGAATAAGTGTGTGAGTAAGTGAATAAGTGCGTGAGTGAGTGAATAGGTGAGTGAGTTAATTAGGGAGTGAGTGAAAAAGTGAGTGAGTGACTGACTGACTAAATAAGTGAGCGAGTGAATAAGTGAGTGAAAGAAAAAGTAAGTGTGTAAGTGAATGAGTGAGTTAATAAGTGAGTGAATTAATAAATGAGCGAGTGAGTGAATGAATAAGTGATTGAGTGAGAGAGAGAGAGAGAGAGATTGAGTCTTCTTTGTATGAGTCTGTTCACCTCGGAGCCCGGCTGTGTCCCTGACCGCACGCGTTAATCTTCTGCAGCTCACAGGATTAAAGTCTCAGTGGTTACTCGGACTCACAGCACACGAGAACGCAAAACACACACAAACACACACACACACACACACACACACACACTCACTGCTCCTTATGGTGGGGAAGTGCTGGGTTGTAAACGCTCGTGCTATAGAGCTGCTGCTCAGTGCAACTGTTCTGTTTTATGATGCATAAAAGTAATGAGATTTTCCATCTCTGCGGGATCTCACGCGGATAAATAATAGGGATAAATAAAGGAAATTAAATAACTTTTAGCAGAGAGAGCTTTGGAGAGAGGAGAAGCACGAGGCACGCTACAAGTTGTCTGGTGAGAGGATGTGGTTATAATAATATGGCTTTTGTTTATACTGCAGAGATCCTTACAGCACTACAGTACTGTCCTTCACTTTAAATCCTAAATTCCTAAGTGACACATATACTAAACATCCAGAGAGCATCTCAGGACAGTGATATATAAAATATATAAAAGTAGCCCATTTAACAGTAATTGTCTTCTAAAAGTCTGTTTTAACATACATAACAATTCAAATGCTCAAATAAAGGTCATATGTAGCATACTGTATAACCAGCTGTTAAAAGTATAACGTTGCTCACCTATGAAAAAAAAAAACAAGTGTCTCTATTTTTGTAGATTTTTAGTTTACGACAAAATTTGAACACAAAAACAGTCCTTTACACACTGTGCCAGAGTCTCTTGATAAATGGACCAATAGAGATTATTTAAAATTCCCTAAAAAAAAAATTTACATTGACTTCCATTGACAGTTAAGAAGGTTTTATCTCTCTCCTGTAAAGTTGCCATGTTTTGTTATTGGACAGCGACAATAAGATCTATGGAGAACATTGCTCAATTTGCAGAGGAACTGTAGAGGAACCCGAAAAGGTGCTTTGAGGAGCCTCCAAGAAAGCTTAAGAAACTTGATACCTTTTTTTAAGGTACCTCAAAGCAACCTAATGGGTTCCATCACAGTTTTTAAAAGAACACAATAAATCAAATAACTTATAACATTAACAGTGTGTTTCCATTCTGTAATATTGTATATTTTAACAATAAAATGCCATTAAAAGGCATCATATTTAATACCTGTTGTAGCCTCCTATGTGTAAAGAAAGTGATGCATTCTGTAATGAACTTCTTATAGACATATATCCAGTTTATCTACGCTAGTTTTGCTTCACGAGCTCTTCATGCTAAACCCTGCATATTTGGTTTGCACTGACTAAGTTTGTCACTTTTAGGTTGAACTCTCGATCTCGATCTTCTCACACTGCTGAACATGCATGGAGTCTCCAACAGCTACAACACGCAGAACTTGCATGCTTTGCACGCTTGTGCACGCTGTCACGCGCTCTCTGAGCCCACCGCGACCCAAAGCGAGCGAGCACGAGGCGTCTCGAGCACAAAAGTTACAAAACACACTGTATTCTTCACAGCTAGCACCTAATTCAGTCATCTCCTCGCGTCAGAAGCACATCAGCACTCGACACTCCCGTTACACGACCGTTAAACGCGTTACACCCAGTACAGCCCCGTCACTCCACGTTACAGCAGGTTTAGTAGCGCGTGCAGACTTGCGTCCTCTTACCTTGTCCCCGCGCGCTGCTCAGCAAAGCCGCGAGAACACTCAGCAGCAGCAGCAGTCCGTGCAGCAGCTCGCCGGCTCGCGCACACATGGCTGCTGAAGTCGATCCTCCGTCTCGCGCTGTAAAAAAAAAACCCTCCCGCGCGCTGAAGAACTGTCCGGCTCAGTCTCGCGCTGTCACAGTCCGCGAAAAGCGCTCCCTCCGCGCGCCGGGAGCCCCGTGCAGGTCTGTGTAAACGTCGAGCTGAGCGAGCGCGAGCTGTGCGCGAGTAGAGCGCGAGCTGACAGCAGCGCTGAGCGGGGCGGCGCGCGCAGTAAGCGGATTTGCTCCTCAGCGCTGAAGACAAACGTGGGCGCGCGGATTCAGCACCGCGGACAGCTCCTAGCGTCAGCACAGGGAACAACTACACACACACACTTTGCACACATACACACACTATACACACACACAAAACACACACACACACTGAGTAAAATGAACATTGTTGTTTTATTCTATAAACTACAAACAACATTTCTCCCAAATTCCAAATAATATAATACAGCATTTATTATATAACAAAAAAGATATTATAAATAACAAAAAAGATGCAGAGCTTTCAGATTTTAAAAGAAAACAAGTTCATATTCATGTTCAAGTTTTAAGAGATCGGAAATAAATATTTGGTGGAATAACCCTGGTTTTTAATCACAATTTTCATGCATATTGGCATCATGTTCTCCTCCACCAGCCATACACACTGCTTTTGGATAACTTTACGCTGCTTTACTCCTGGTGCAAAAAATCAAGCAGTTCAGTTTGGTTTGATGGCTTGTGATCATCCATCTTCCTTTTGATTATATTTCAGAAGTTTTCAATTTGGTAAAATCAAGGGAAAACAATCATTAAGTGGTCTCTTATTTTTTCCAGAGCTATATATATGAGTGCAGTGCCCCCTCCACCTCCACCCGAACAGCAGGCTGTACAATCATGAGAACTGAGAAGTGCTAATAGAAAAAGTAGTATTTAAAACAGTATTAGGAGTACATCAAATCAGTACATAAAAGTGCTTAAGTAAGTCAGTAGTTGGAAAAGTAGTGTTTAAAATAAGTAGTAGAAATAAGCTTTACATAAAATATACAGTACTAATAAATATCAGTATTATTGAAAACAGCATCCTAAAAAGCAGTGATTAAAAACAAAAGGCTGATAAAATACTAAAGCTTTGCTAATAAAATCAGAATAAAAAACGTAGAAAATAATCAACAGTGCTGGAAAAGTCCTCCTCATAGAGTTAAAGTAATGCAAACTAAATGCTAACTGTAGTAAAACCATTTATAAAGTGCTGGCAATTTTGCTACTGTCCACAAAGCAGGTATTTATTGAGCGTTACTTTATTAAATTAGACATTAAACAGGTCGCTGTTCTTCAGTGTGCAGATCATCTACCAGTCACACGTTAATGAGAACCTGGAGCTTAGAACCGGAAACTGCTTTAAACAGCACAAGAACTGCAACACTAAAACTAACACATATACACAACACAATACACACACACTTATGCATACACACACTTAAACACACACTTCTACGCACACAGTGCAACTTTATGGGGCCATATAAGCCTTCTGGTCCATTACTCCCCATTCCGTTTGACGATTAAGCATGATTAGACTCTCCAAACATAACCTGTTAACGATGATCATCGCTGTTCAGTCTTGGTGTTGTTAATGGAAAATCTGCCCCGATAATGAAAATCACCACCATGAAATGGAATGACCAGTGTCTGAAAGCAGCCTAATGAAGTTATTATCAGCTCCAGAGCTGTGAGATCATTTTGGCGGCTGTATTGTTTTAAAAGACAGCTGGAACTTCATTCGTTCGACAGTTATGGTGCTTAAATTTTCTGCAAGGATTGGCCAAAGAAAAGTTGAAGCTTGTATTATAATAAAGCAGTACGTCTTAGGTTGTGTTCAGACTGCCAGGCCAAATATGAGTTTTGGCACTTTATATACATTACATTACATTTAGCGACTTACAGGAGTTAGACAATGAAACTGAAACACCTGGTTTTAGATCACAATAATTTATTGTGGTGACGGACAGTTCTGGTAGAAACAGGAGAGTTGAGGTGAACATTGAATTCTGCCGTGATTTGATCAGCCGTGGTTTTATGTTTTTTGGATACAATCCGGGTTAGCACCCGAACATCCCTTTCAGACAGCTTCCTCTTACAGCATCCACAGTTAATCCTGTTGGATGTTGTTGGTCCTTCTTGGTGGTATGCTGACATTGGATTGACCCTGGATACCGTGGCTCTTGATACATCACAAAAATTTGCTGTCTCGGTCAACAATTTGTCCTCTTTTGAACTCTGGTATGTCACCCATAATGTTGTGGGTATTGTAATATTTAGAGCAGAACTGTGCTCTCACCCTGCTAATTGAACCTTCACACTCTGCTCTTACTGGTGCAATATGCAATTAATGAAGATTGGCCACCAGGCTGCTCCAATTTAGCAATGAAACCTCCCACACTAAAATGACAGGTGTTTCAGTGTCCTTTTCTTTTCAGTTTCCTATATATATATACACAGGGGTTGGAAAATGAAACTGAAACACCTATATTTATATATATATATATGTTCTTAAATTCCTTTAGGCATTTACTTCTTTGTTATTTGTGCATCATGTGGTTTTGCATGGTCTTGTTGAAAGAGCCTGAATGCAGCCTTATAAAGTTATTAAAGTCATTTTGTCAGGTATATTGATTTTAAGGACAGCTGGAATTATGTTGGACAGTTAGTGTCCTTACATTCACACCAAAGAGTCTAAAGAAAGCCACAGAAGGAGAAATAGAACATTTCGACTTTACAAAGAGGGTCTTTGTGAAACAAAATGACTTTATTCTGTCACGCCGTCTACGTGAGAACTCCATTTGCTAATGGGCTCAGAGCAGCTCCCACTGAGTCAGTGTGTTACGCAGGTATGGAGTGATTCAGGAAGGCTGAATAGCAAGACATTGAAAAATATGTACTTTTTAAAGGAAAGAGCAGACGATAAAAGCACTTTATTTAACGGCTGTCTAAAGAGAGGTGTCATAAGACATGAAAAAGCCTTAATTAACACTTAATACATAAATTGTTTGAATGTGTTGAAATGAACAGCTAGTAGAGATGCAGTTTAGTATAATGGATTATAAGATAAGATCTATTACTTTGAGATGATGCTTTATAATCATGTTATAGATGGAACATAGCTTACATAAGGATGTGTAGATCAACCTAATATTACATTAATTGTGTATGTTAAAAAAAAATAATAATCATTTTTTAATTTGTTACAATGTATAGATTTCAAATACATTTGGCATTTATTACAACTGTAAACTGTACATATCCCTATATACCTGTCATATTTTACAGAAACATATAGTGAAAAGTGAAATAGTCATGGAATAGCAGTATGTAAATATATCATGAAGTGTTGCTTCAAGAGATGGCTTGGGAAAGCCCATATCTGTATAAGTTGTGAGGTGTTAAACCTCACTGATCACTGATTGGTGGAAACTTCACACTAGACCTCGAGCAGTTTGGACTGTGTGTCTCTCCACTCTTCCTCCAGACTCTGCTCCCTTAATTTACTTTAAATTAAATGTAAAATTTACTGATGATCAGTGATGGTTTGGAGAGACATGTCTGTCATCTGCTGGTGTTGATCCACCGTGTTTTATTATCAAGTCTAAAGTCAACACTTCATGCTTCCCTCTGCTGACAACTTTTATTAAGAGGCGGATTTCATTTTCCAGCAGGATTTGGCACACTGCCCACACTGCCAAAATTATCAATTGGTCTTGTAATATAATATTCATTTTTTTTTCAATCTAAGACACTGATGTTTGGAATTTAATTGGCTGTAAGCCCTAATTATCAACAATAAAAGAAATAAATGCTTAAAATAGATCACTCTCTGTGTCTATACATTATATATTATATAGTTTCACATTTAAAAAAAAAACTTTTTGAGATTTTTTTTTAAAGATGCACCTGTATGTGTATAATATGTATGTGCATGTATTTCTAATCCTATACGATACAGGATCTGTGCATATTTCAGCATAGTATAGGTAGCAGGTAGCATTAAAATAAAGCGCGCTTTCTTGTTACCAGAGCCGAGATGTGAGCCAACCCCCATGCCCTTCTTTAGCTGCCAAGCCTATTTGTCTCAATAAGCTCGCGTCATGGCCTCATCGAGCTCTATTAAATCAGCCTATCTCTCTCTCTCTTCTCTCTCTCTCTCCCAATACATTTCCATTCGCAACGCTGGATGGATTGCTCGATGCTTCCTGATGAAGTCATTCTGGCTGCACACACCATCTGGCAGAACAAGGGAATTGAATACTATTACTCCAAACCAAAAACACCATCAATTTGCACCTCAGCTCGTCGGGCGCCGCTGATGGACTCGCGGCGCATTAGCCGTGTTTGTGGACTTCTGTGTGCTTTTTGATTGACTCCTCAATTACGTTGTGTTTTTGCATGGCGTCAGGCGGGTGTATTAATAGAACCGTCACTGTGGGCGTAATGGCATGGCTATTCATAACATGCGGCGCCTATACGCCTGGAATAAACCAAGAGCGCCGACCAGATAAGGCCGTTCGCAGCAGCACGGCACATGCCATCAAACTGCCCATGTTCCGCCCACTATTAAGAGATTGGACAAGTGTTACAGACAGTTGGAATAACTCTCAGTCATTCTATTGGTTGTCATTGGCTGTATTTGAGATTGGAGGATGGATTGTTCATTGCTACCATTGTTTTGTTGCAACTGTTGATTAGCGACTTTGGCTGAAATCCAATTCAAATGAGTCTAATGAGAAATTGTAGCACATAACTCCATTATTGCATTATTTCACCAAGCATGAATCAGAGATATCTTCAATGTTTTGTCTTGTCAACTGTCTTGTGTCTCATGTCTGTTGTCTTGAAGGCAGCATACTTTGTGTGTACTTTTCTGCAGAAGTGAACTGACACATCCCCATTTCACAGCACCCCCTGGCTTTTGGACTTAGACTGGCTGAGAACAGTCTGGATGGTCCTTTTCCTCTTTGGTCTGGAGCGCTACAAAGCTTCCATTTCATCTAAGTGCGTTTTACACCTGTAGTTTGTTTCTTTGGTCCAAATCAGTTAAGTTTGAGTTGGCCAATCTTCATTAATTGCACATTGCACCACTAAGAGCAGAGTGTGAACAGTGTGCACAGGTTTTCTCAAAATATAGCAATACACACAGCATTATGGGTGACATACCAGAGTTCAAAAGAGGACAAATTGTTGGTGCACGTCTTTCTGGAGCATCTGTGACCAAGACAGCAAGTCTTTGTGATGTATCAAGAACCACGGTATCCAGGGTAATGTCAGCATACCACCAAGATCCAAGACCAACCACATCCAACAGGATTAACTGTGGATGCTGTAAGAGGAAGCTGTCTGAAAGGGATGTTCGGGTGCTAACCCGGATTGTATCCAAAAACATAAAACCACGGCTGATCAAATCACGGCAGAATTCAATGTGCACCTCAACTCTCCTGTTTCCACCAGAACTGTCCGTCACCACAATCAATTATTGTGCTCTAAAACCAGGTGTTTCAGTTTCATTGTCCAACCCCTGTAGTATTAACAACCTAAATGGTGGCAAGAAAACCTATGAAACTGCATTACACCACCCCTTCCATTAGCCTGGACTGTTCAAATCTTGAGTCTTGGTGACCCTGGGTACACAGCAGCCTCAGCCTTCTGTTCTCGGCTGACAGAACTGGAAACGGATATTTTAGCCCATTCATCTCAAGGTTGTTGGAACTTTTCTGTCAGTTCCTATTTAATCTGTCCATTCTTTGATGACCTCTTTCTTCAGTAAAGTTTTTCAGATTGCAGAACCTCTAGGTTAAAGTGCTACCCAAGGCTGAACAAGCTCCACACTACCAAACTTTGACAAAAAAGAAAAGGAATGCCTTAGAGTCCAAACTTTCTTTGTCTGCAACAAATTAAGACATGTTTCTTTCAAACCAATAATCTTCTCTTCTATTGGAAACAGAGAATTCATTCCATCATTGCTCTCCTTTAACCTAGACGAGCAGAATCCACATAAAGCACATTCACTGGAGAGTTTCACTTGTATTGAGTTCACGACAAGAATGACCTCCATATACTGCCAAACACCTGCTCCCCACCTGACCAGCCCCCTGGAGTTGCGATGCTCTAAATTTAAACTCATCATTGAATCTCCAAAAAACAGAAAAGATCTCAAACCCAGTTCCATTACCGATAAAACAGATTTCCATTATGGTTTACCATATGTGAATTCTGGCCTGGGCACACTTTTCCATGTGCCTCCATATGGACCCCACTGTGTGCATGTCATCTGTTACCCTTTAGAAATTAGAAATACATGTAAAACATGAATATTTGCCATTTAAATCAAACTGTGCATAAAGCCATATTGTATATAAAGCCAATGTATGCTTCTGTTTATGCATTAATCAATGCAGTATCTCTGCAGTAGCACAAGTGACCTGCACCACTATAAGTGTACATCTCTGGAAAAAATTAAAAGAGCACTTCAGTTTCTGAATCAGTTTCTCTGATTTTGCTATTTATAGGTATATGTTTAAGTAAAATAACAATTGCTGTTTTATTACTACTACTATTAACGACTGACAACATTTATAGCAAATTCCAAGTTGTAGGAGATCAGAAATCAATATTTGATGGAATAACCCTGGTTTTTAATCACAGTTTTCATGCATCTTGGCATCATGTTCTCCTCCACCAGTCTTACTCACTGCTTTTGGATAACTTTATGCTGCTTTACTCCTGGTGCAAAAATAAACACAATTCAGTTTGGTTGGATGGCTTGTGATCATCCATCTTCCTCTTGATTATATTCCAGAAGGGCTAAAATCAAAGAAACTCATAATTTTTAAGTGGTCTAATTTTTTTCTAGAGCTGTATATACTTGTGCATTTGTGCATCTGCATTAGCTCTACAATGGAGGTTGACTTCATTGTTAAACTACAAATTATGGCAAGGTAAAGACTAGCTGATACATCAGCTCACAGACGCAGCCTTGTGCTGATGGACATCACCCTTTGGAGTGATGTGGGGAGATAGCGCCATCTACTTTACCAAACCAGAGAGAGCAAGGCCAATTGTTCTCTCTCAGGGCTCCAGTAGCCGATGGCAAGCTACATGAACAGGATTCGAACCGGCGATCTCCTGATCATAGTGGCAGCGTTTAGACCGCTGGACCACTTGGAGCTCCCAATTAAAGGGAAACTTAATGTGAAGCATTGCTCTGTTGTGCATGCATACCCCTAACACAGCATGCACCGTTCAGATGTTGGATTTGGTCAGAAGAATAGATTTGGGTCAACATAGTCTTTTTAAATGCTTCATTTTATAATGAATATTAAATATTGAGTCACTCAGGCAGATAATGACAGACAGGCAGGGCTGCAAAGTCATGAAAAGTGCAAAGTGACACCGAAACGAGGACATTTATATGCTGCAGTCCCACCAGCTTGAAAAACAGAACAGGTGTGTGGACAGGTGTCAGTGTTCGGGGGAGGTGGAGCTCCTAGGTGTGTGTTGAGAGGACACACTCACGATGCTCATGTTTGATGGATGAGCATTAGCAGAGGGTAGCTGGCAGTAATTAGTCGGACTGGTGCCATGCAGTAATTTTATTATGCTGTAACAGGTCGTACACTATGGGTATACACTACGTACATTGCAATATACAATATCAGTAATCAGTAGTCAGTAAATTTCTGTCTATTTTGTGTTGCTATTTTGGCATCTTAAAACACAGGTGCTCCACTGACTGAAATGAACCTAGACAACAGTCTAGCCCAGAGAGAGGACGATTGGCTTTGCTCTCTCTGTGTGGGTACAGTAGATGGCACTCTTTCCTCTCATCACTTCTAGGGTGATGTTGATCAGCACAAGGCTGCGTCTGTAAGCTGATGTATCAGAACCGAGTCGCTGCGCTTTCCTCCGAGTGCGCTGTGATTCTACTCGGCAATGCTGTATCAGCTGCAGTTTGAAAAGAGGTGGAGTCTGGCTTCACATGTATCAGAGGAGGCATGTACTAGTCTTGACACTCCTGGTGTGTTGGGGCATTACTAGTGATTGTGGGAGTCCTAATGAGTGGGTTGGGTAATTGGCCTTGTAAACTGGGGAGAAAATGGAATAAAAATTAGAAATAAAATTATATTTAAAAGAAACAATGAACAATAAACAGAATAAAGAATAAAATATCATTGCTGTGCCCTTAAATGAGCTGCTGGCGTATCTTCACAGGTCAGTATCCTCTGCTGAGACGCACAAAAGCGCCGCACTGTTAAAATACGAATGTGCCAAAGTCAGAGCTCACCTGGCTCTTAAAGGGAATGGCAATTTGGTATGGAATGGTATTTTTTTGTGCTCTCATGATACCAAAGACACAAGGACACGCCCTCAATAAAGCTGAGTAATGCACAGTTGACGTCTCATCTACATTTTCACTAAAATAGGGCCTTTAAACTTTAACTTTTTATTTAGTCGTGTTCAATTAAATGTCAGATTTGCGTAAAATAAAATCGTGTGTGTAAAAAAAATCCCAGGGTTTTCTGGTAGATATGCATGAATGTAAGTGAGCTGTAATGATTGAAAAATAGCACTTTAAATAGCAGAAATTGTATTTTACTATTCAAGGCTATGTACAGATACTAATTTCATAATGTTATATCACATTGTAGACCATATTCTCATGTTCCAGACACATTATCAAAATTTTAAGTTGCAGATTATAAATGCTGAACACAAATCCTCACATCAGTGTTTACTGTAACTCAACCAAGAGTCCTTGTAACCTCAGAACTCTACTTCCCATTTCCTCTCTCCTCGCTCCCCTCCATCTGTCCTTCCCCTCGTCCAGACAGAAGCATCCCACAGTCCCGCTGACCTTGGCTGCCCGTGGCTGTCAGGCCGTCCTCTGCTGTCGACCGGCTCGTCCCGTAGCTTTGGGCCGGAGCAGCCGGCTGTGAGCCGCGGTCTTTATCTCAACACTCAGGACCGAGTCCGAGACAGCAGCCCCCCGACCCTGACAGCTGTCAACGGTCCCTCACCCACACCAGCCCCTGCCAGCCGGCCCTGCCTGCCCTGCCTGCCTGAGGAGATGCTGGCATGCTTTCTGGATCCTTCTTTCAGGTGGAAACATGCAGACAGTACTGACGAACAGGAGCTAATTATGATGGAAGTTAGCAGTGCAGAATGGAGGTTTGATGGGCTGTTGATGAACACAGTTAAGCACATGTAAATGTCCCCTAAATGATAGCGCTGAACATCAAACATCAAGTAGCATTCAGTAATGAAACGAAGGCTCTAAGTGCCAGTGCTGAGGTGGCGTCTGGTTTTTTTTTTCTTCTGCTAAGCATGTGTATAAATGTGTTTTAACACTGCTTATTTGACTGGACCTAATAAATGATAAAAATTGTAAAAGAGAGAACTAAACCTGTCAATGTTAAAGTGTCAGAATCAGCAATGTTTTATTATTTTTTAAAATGCAAATTAATCTCCATCTGACTGAGCTATAAAATATACTTATTTGGCCCCACTTTATAATAAGTGTCCTTAACTACTATGTAGTTACACAGTAACAATCATGTAACTACAGTGTAACTACTAATGAAGTGCACATTGTTACAAGTGGGACCACTTATTTTTTTATTTGAGCTAAAATGTTGATAAGGTGCAGTTTAATCTGATATATTAGCCAGATAATATACCTGCACTGCTATAAACAAACGCTGTTTCTGCTGCTCCATGCTGTTTACACACTAAAAGAACGGTCTGTGCAGCGTGCACTGCTCACAGCCACGTGACTCCATGCATTCTTTATTTATTCCAGCGCCCAACATCGACTTTATCTCACCTCAAACACAGTGAAGAAACACTGCAGCAACCATATGAGAAGTATAAACTAATAAACCACTCTGACACCCTATTGGTTCACACATGATCCATCCATGGCAGAGACTCAAGAGAAGTCCATAAAAATTCCCAACCAATCGTCTTTTCTAATATATTTACATTGTATTAAAATACATTCATTTTCAATGGGCATACTGTATATGCAGTTAAAGCACTAGGTAGCCTAGTGGATTTTACATTTATCAACATTAACATTTTAATAGAACATTATAGTCATTATAGCTATTAGAAAAATGTGTTTTGGGGGTGGGGGGTTGTGCACCATAGGACTCTGTGGGCGTGGCCTAAACTTTTGTTCTTAATTTTCACCCTATTTTACATTACTTTTACTTTTATACTTTAAGTACTTTTAAAACCAGTACTTTTACACTTTTACTTAAAGAGTAAAAAGCTTGAATTGCTTAAATACTTCAACTTCTACAGAAGTATTTTAAACACTAGCATCTACTGTATACTTCTACCAACAGAGTAATGAATGTCAATACTCTTTACACCTTTGGTTTGTTAGCATGCTAATACAACTGCAGTGATGTGAGACGATGCTAATCTGATTTCTAGTCTTTAATCTGATCTAAGAATTCAAGAAAGGTTGTTGACATGACCTTTTAAATAATCAGATAACTGCAGAAATCTGATTATAACTGAATTATTGAGTGCATGTACACATATTCACTACTAATCTGATTCTAACTGAATTATTGAGTGCATGTAAACACATTCACTGCAGCTTGTCTCTGTGATTATGGATTGGAAGACATTGTACAGATGCTCTATGCTGAGCAGCCTGGCTGTGGAAGCTGAAGAGCCCGGGGCAGAAACACACAGGAACTGGGGTGGAAGTATTTAAGGGCAGTACATCGTGTAAACTGGCGTGAGCTGTGACCAATGCTGGACATGAGTCACGAGCCCAGACACAGCCCGCGGGTCCCTGTGTCACTCAACTAATCACTGCTTCATACCGGGCCTCCATCCCTCTGTTTCACTGCAGGCCTGGATTTCATTTTCCAGCAGGACTTGGCACACTGCCCACACTGCCAAAAGTACCAACTTGATCTTATATAATATTTAAATTTTCTAGTCACTGATTCACTGATTGTTGGGTTTTCATTGGCTGTAAGTCATAATCATCAACAATAAAATAGAGTAAATAAATGCTTAAAATAGATCAATAGATCAGAAGATAAAAAATAAGAGGCCACTTAAAAACGATGAGTTTCTTTGATTTTACCAAATTGAAAACCTCTGGAATATAATCAAGGGGAAGATGGATGATCTTAAACCATCAACCAAACCAAGCTGAACTGCTTAAATTTTTGCAGCAGGAGTAAAGGCATAAAGTTATCCAAAAGCAGTGTGTAAGACTGGTGGAGGAGAACATGATGCCAAGATGCATGAAAACTGTGATTAAAAAACAGGATTATTCCACCAAATATTGATTTCTGAAGTCTTAAAACTTTATGAATATGAACTTGTTTTATTTGTATTTGTATGGTCTGAAAGCTCTGCCTCTTTTTTGTTATTTCAGCCATTTCTTAAGGGTTAGGTGTAGGGATAGATTTTATGGTTGATTAAGGGTTAAGGTTAGGGTTAGGTGTAGGGTTTGATTTTATAGTTGATTAAGGGTTAAGGTTAGGGTTAGGTGTAGGGATAGATTTTATGGTTGATTAAGGGTTAAGGTTAGGGTTAGGTGTAGGGTTTGATTTTATAGTTGATTAAGGGTTAAGGTTAGGGTTAGGTGTAGGGTTAGATTTTATAGTTGATTAAGGGTTAAGGTTAGGGTTAGGTGTAGGGTTAGATTCTATGGTTGATTAAGGGTTAAGGTTAAGGTTAGAGTGTAGGGATAGATTTTATGGTTGATTAAGGGTTAAGGTTAGGGTTAGGTGTAGGGTTTGATTTTATAGTTGATTAAGGGTTAAGGTTAGGGTTAGGTGTAGGGTTAGATTCTATGGTTGATTAAGGGTTAAGGTTAGGGTTAGGTGTAGGGTTAGATTCTATGGTTGATTAAGGGTTAAGGTTAGGGTTAGAGTGTAGGGTTAGATTCTATGGTTGATTAAGGGTTAAGGTTAGGGTTAGGTGTACGGTTGGGTTCTATTTTAAATCATTTACATTCAACATAGGATTAAGTTAAATTTAACGGACATTCAACTCAGTGTTAGTTGAATGTCAGTTGAGCATCAACAAGGCCATAAAATGGACCATCCAAGTAAAGTGTTACCAAATAGTGTAAAAAAAAAGTAATGCTAAAAATAGTTGTTCAGAACTTTTTTTTTTTTTTATTATTCTGTTTACTGCCTCAAATCTATGCTTTACAACCTCCAAACACTGCAGATCTTCTGGTCAGCGCTGAAAACAGAGCATAATTAATCTCAATAAGCTCCATTTCCAGTTGAATCGCTGCCGAGTATTTGAGTATTAGTTTCACTTACTTGCAAAAACATTTCCTGGGTCTAACTTGCTGATGTTCAGTTTAAAGTCTGAAGGCCAGTGAAGTCTATTTTGGTGCACAGCGCCGCTGTAACTTTGATCAGTTAGATTTATGTAAGCCATTCATGCGTTTACTTTTCGCAGCCCAATTATTGGTGCACTGCTCGGCATTCAGGGCGATGCGGCGTGTAGTGCACGATTCAGCTCCTCACTTATCACCTCGGCTATCAGAGAGCACACACACAAAGCCTCATCCCCAGCCTCATGCTGCTTCACTAATATAATATGCACAGTGCGTCGTTTTGCTTTCGCTCTTTTCTTTTCCTAAAAGAGAAACTGTGCCAAAAAAAAAATCAGAAACAGCAGTGCTGGGGTGTAAGAGTGATCAGAATTACTGTATGTTCTTTCAGTTACAAGACATTTATCTTGGTGAAAGTGGTGTCTGCAAACAGTAGAAAAAATTAGTTCCTAAACACAGGTTTTATTTTTACGTAGGTATATTGTTATGACTGTTATGACCCTGTAGGCCAGATGACGCCAATTAAGTTTGGCCATTACATGGCGGCCACAAAAAAAAAAATCTTTCTCTCATTTTGGAAAATGAAGTGTAATGGGATGGAGTGCTACAGACAGATAGTAGCTCTCCAGCCCAGAGGGTTGTTGAACCCAATTGCAGAACAATTGAAGCCGTTTTTTTTTTTGGTTTCCAATAGATTATGTACATTAGTTTTTAAACACTGATTTTTTACGTAAATATTGTCATGACCCTGTAGGTCAGGGGTCTGCAATTAAGTTTGGCTGTGGGCCAGATATTTTTCAAGTGTAATGGTGTAATGGGATGGAGTGCAACAGACTAGCAGCTCTCCAGCCCAGAGGGTTGCTGAACCCAATTGTATAACAGTTGAAGCTGGTTTTTGGTTTCCAGTTAGAGTGTTTACATTATGATTGAGTCAAAAAGTTTGTTCGACGGTCATTGCTCCTTTATTTAAAAAAATGGCCAAGAATGCTTGGTGGTTGCACAGTTTGGGCGTTTTAAACGTTGTGGTGACTGTGTATTTTAAAGGTGCCCCACCCTTTCATGCTCTAACGAGAAGGTAGAGAGGAAGTGACGGTTTAAATAGGGAAGAAAGAGGGAGGAGTGAGAGCGTGGATCAACTCCCAAAACTTAGCTAAAATACATAGCTCCACTACATGAAAACATCCAATGATTTTTTTTTAAACACTTAATAAATGCAATTCACTTTGGCAATATTAAAGTAGTTATGGTTCTCTATGGAACCATTAACTTTTTCAGAGTTTCTCCTAAGCAGGTTTACACACTTAGCCCTAAGGTGAACTGTGGCCGGATGACATCAGCCTCAAACTCACAGAGACAGCTGTGCTCCTCCTGCTGCACTGGAGAACCGGCCGGCCGGGCCGAGACCACGCCGCTGAAGAAGTGCTCGCCACTGTGCATTATTCATGAGTTCTGACTTATTCATCAGACAAGGCCAGACATTAACCTGTGCTCTTAGAAGAACAAGCATTAATATTCAGCAGGGAAGAACTTGAATTGAGACATGACCAGAAATAAACACTGTCACTTTAACTCTGCAAGTATATGGCCACATTTGATTGGTTGGTTGAGTTTTGAGGGAGCTCTTGGAGTTGATGATATTGAACCACCCAAAAAACACCCAAACCAATCCAATCCTGATCTAGAGTGAATCCACATTAAAAGACTAAGACCTTTAAGACAATACAGACTTGAGCTCTATGGAGATCAGATTAGTTTCACATGGTGAGGTGGTCAATATAATTATAACAATATATCACCTCAAGAAGTTTACCCAACAAATGTTGTGTTCCAGTAATAAGTGCTAAAGATGTTAAAATGTTTGCACCTGCCTAATTTTGTGTAAAGCAGGGGTGTCCAAACTACGGCCCGCGGGCCATTTGCGGCCCGTTTCCTTTTTTGGAGCGGCCCATGGATATTTTAGAAATAGAATGAAAGTTGGAGAGAGTGCGCAGTTGTAGCGCAGAAAAACGGGCCAAAGAGTCCAAAAGTGTAGAGAGTGCGCAGTTGTAGCGCAGAAAAACGGGCCAAAGAGTCCAAAAGTGGAGAGAGTGCGCAGTTGTAGCGCAGAAAAATGGGCCAAAGAGTCCAAAAGTGGAGAGAATGCGCAGTTGTAGCGCAGAAAAACGGGCCAAAGAGTCCAAAAGTGGAGAGAGTGCGCAGTTGTAGCGCAGAAAAACGGGCCAAAGAGTCCAAAAGTGGAGAGAGTGCGCAGTTGTAGCGCAGAAAAACGGGCCAAAGAGTCCAAAAGTGGAGAGAGTGCGCAGTTGTAGCGCAGAAAAACGGGCCAAAGTGTCCAAAAGTGGAGAGAGTGCGCAGTTGTAGCGCAGAAAAACGGGCAAATGAGTCTAAAAGTTGCCGTAATTAAAGAGTTTAATATTAAGAGACATCATGAAATGAAACATTAATTTAAAAAATTTAATTAAAAATAAAAAATTCTGTAAATCTTTTGAACTTCATTTCACTTCTCAAATATCACTTTGTTCATCTGCTGTATGATATACATTGCTAAGCCAGACAATGAAATATTTATGAAATAATATAAAATTATAAAAATTATCAGGGCTGCCCAAACTTCTGCCCAAACAGTCTGTACATACTGGTGCTGTAAGTTATGAAAAATTTTCAATATTTTTTCTATTGTTATGACCTGGTCTAGACCCCCATGCCCCCCTGGTTCCCCAAACACACATACCACCTAATTGTCAAAAAGTTCGATTTATTAAAAAAATTTAAAGAATGCAAAGCTTAAATCTAAAGGAAGACAATAAATAGCGAATAAAATAATAATAAATCTATAATGTATACTATATTAATGAATGTGTCACTAACAGGGGATGGGATGTGTTGCATGGTGGCGTACGGATTTTGACACAGCCGTCCAAACTTGAGTTAAACAGACGTGAAAATGTCCGCAACCCAGAAGCTTGTTTTTCCACTGTTGCGCTATAATACCAAACTGCGAGCTCTGAGGGACTGATCTTTCATGGCTGGCAGATGGTGACTGTGGAGTTTTAGCAGAAGGAGAGCAGGATACTGAGTCACACACACACACAAACACAAATACATTGGAGAAGTTCCACCTCTACGTGTTGACTCAGCCCTCCTACGTTCGGCGACTGAAAACTTGGATTTTATATATACATACACTCACCAAGCAATTTATGAGGAAGACTGCACTAATACTGGGTACAGCCTGATTTAGCTCTCAGAATCCTCATGGCCTGGATTCAAGATGTTCCACAACATTTCTGTGAGATTCTGCTTCATGCTGACTTCATTGTCTCAGGTGATGATGTGTTCTCAGGTGCATCCTCCTGTTCCACCATGTACAGTACAGGCCAAAAGTTTGGAGACACCTTCTTTATTTTCATGACTATTTACATTGTAGATTCTCACTGAAGCATCAAAACTTGTACTTAAGAAAAAAGTAAAATAATTGAAACAAAAAACATGTTTTATATTCTAGTTTCTTCAAAATAGCCACCCTTTGCTCTGATTACTGCTTTACACACTCTTGGCATCATTCGCTCAGTGAGCTTCAAGAGGTAGAGTCACCTGAAATGGTTTTCCAACAGTCTTGAAGGAAGGAGTTCCCAGAGGTGTTTATTAGCACTTGTTGCTAATAAACGACGCGTTATTTTTTTTCTTTAACATGATGTCACCTTAGGGGTTCTGTATACACAGATCTTTCTAAAAGAGTGATCTCTTTCTAATAGAGTGTGCATATCTGTGACACTCATTACCATTCCAAAAATGGATTAAAAACAAATAATCAGAGTTTTTTCATCAGTTTTTTCATCACCCACACCCACACACACACACTCTCTCACTTTCAAACTCATGCCCAAACCAAGCAAACAAGCGTGGAAAGCGCATTCCCAAGAGTTCTGCCACTTGTTAATGTGCGCCATCGCTTTCTAGAGGGCCCGCAGATACTATCGAGAGAGGCGAATAATGGAGAGAGAGCGTTCGGGCCGGAGTTAATTACGCCTGAGCGCTCTGGCTCAGCGCGCCGAGCTGTGTGATTGATGATTCGGTAAATGCGTGCAAAACCACCAATTTACAGGAACAACAATAAATACAAAAAAAAAAAAAAAAAAAAAAAAAACACAAAAATGATACCGGCCTCTTCATGAATAAAACAAAACTGCTAAGTCGCCAGCTTTTGTTCTCGTCTACTTGATATGCAATCCAGTTCTTTTTCGCCGCAAATCTGCGCAGATGAATGCACATGAATATTCATGAGCTCTGGACTTCCACTGTAGTCAGGTGAGCAGTAAATTCAGCAGGTATGCGCAGTGTAATAACTGTAATAGGCGTTAACCTTTAGAAGCCAACTGACGGATTTTCCGTCTTAAATCGCACCTTGTGTTCTCAGCTTAATAACTCAGGAATACCTTCACACATAAACATAATCCATATATGGTTAGAAAGGGCGGGACTTACTCTTTCTAAAAATAGTAATCACATCCCAGTGCGGTAAAGCTAAATCTACAAGAAACCCATTGAGAAAAACACCTAAAAAAGTGAAAAATCTCCTTCCCCAACCAATATTATTTACCTTTAGTGCTTCAAACATACTTATATGATGTTTCAAACCAAATAATATCAGTAAATTATAAATCAGAAGTGTCCACAGAAAAAACAGTGTGACTAAACTACCTGCTTTACTCAAACTAAAGCTCGGTATGGTGTGCGCACTACTTTATATGTTTTTTCTTTTACTTGCACATTTTTACTAAGTAGTTATTTTGCACTAAACAAAATTTTATTTAACATTTTTGTGTATATAGTTTTCTTTGTGTGTCCTGATTAAAATACTGAAAGGTATAGGCTGCTCTGAGTGTCAGGTGGTTTTTAGTATCTACATGTATCCTAGAGGTGTGATTATTGATTATCAAGAAAAATAACTCCATCTGATGCTGTTTCTCCATGTATTTTATCAAAATAATAATTAAAAAGCCATGTAATGAACTATATATCATCAATATTCGTATGCTTTCATTTCATATATACTCTAGTTTAACCATTTTTGAAAAGGTATCTTAGGTGTGAATATATTTAAAGTCTATATATTCAAAAATATAAAAAAAAACAAAAACAAAAAAAAAAACAGGCGCTTGGTAAAATTTTGAGTAAAACATGATCAGTTCCAGGAAAATCTAACAATTCTGCTTCCTTTTACATTTTAAATGATTATATTTTTGAGCAGCCGTATGTCTTCTAGAGTAAAAGAGATCAGGGCATGTGTCTGTCTGATATACCCATAGGAAAGAAAAATTAAAAAGGAGATTTCCTTAATGTCTCTGTTGTTTCTCCTAGACAGATATGAGATTAGAAGGAAACCCAAGAGAGATTTTACTTTAAATCTCCTGCTGCTCAGCTGTTTCTCCTGAGACAAAGACTTCCATAATCTCACATGCATCTCCTGCTGAGTTTTACTACAGATCTCAATACAGTCTCACATTGTGCTCAGATTTGATAAAAAAAATAACAGTAATAGTTTACTAAATACAGAAAAGCTTAAATAAATGTAGACCATGAAAAAAAAAATCTTTCCAAGAAGAAGCTTCCGAAATGAATAGACTATACCTAAACAACGCAGAACATGAATTACACAATTTAGCATGAAAAACCTGATTTCAGCAAATCTCATGTCTCATTTTTGTCTAAATTTATTTCTCCTAGGCAATTTTAGGAGAAACATCTGTGACAAAGTTGATATCTAAATGAGACAAGGGAGAATCACAAATATGTCTCCTGAGACATCATGGAGCAACATTTAAGCAATGCAATTTTCCTCTGTGTAATTACTGTGTTATAAGACCTAATAAAAGAGGAACTGACAAAAACCTAAAAAAGCCTAGGGTTCTAATGGTTAAGGTGACACGCTCTAAAGTTTCACAGGGCCTTGGCGGAGCCTGCTGCAGAGGCTGCTGCATTGTCTGCGCCGGGCGGAGTGTGTGTGGGCCGGAGGACAGGGGCCAGGAACGGTCTGTTTCTCAGTCGATGTGTAAAAAGGGTGAGAAAATAACAGTAATCTAATCCTGTGATACGCCTGCCATGCTAGAACAATACACCCAGCAGCTCAACAAAGCACTTACAGAAAACATCATGACAGCATAATGGATCCTGTTCAGATCGCTTCACCAGACTGATTATATCGCCGGCTGCTGGCTGCTGTCTGACCAACGCTGCAATCGAACATCCTTTCCCAAGGATGAAGGAGGTCTGCTTTGAAAGTCAGTGGATTTACACTGACTGGCCACTTTATTAGAAACCAAGGATGCCACTATAGATGTGTGAATAGGGAAGCTGAGCCTTTACTTGGGGGCAGGTGAGGTAAGACAAGGCAACCGATAAGGTGAGGTGAGGAGTGGGGTGGGGTGAGGTGGGGTAGGTTGGGACAGACTTTCCTATCCATTAACCTCAAATTAAATGGTTACCCAGCTTTAATTTTAGGGTACCAACACAATATAGCATATCGTTTGAATCTAATAGTTCACACACTCTAATATTTCATTGGACCACCTTTAGCTTTGAGCCCTATTATCATTATTTTTTTTAATTCTACTCTATTTTGCACTAGAAGTTTATTCACTATCCACTGTTTACATATCTACAAGTTTGCACTGCTAAATTTAAACTATTATATAACTGTAACGCGGGAGCAGACGAAGAAGCAGAGCAGACGGGAGGTGGATTTATATGCGGGTAAGACAGACTTTAATAAATAACAGATAAGCAAACAAACAAAAAGGGTAATAACGAATATAAATATGTACATAAACAAACAACAGGGAGTAACGTAAAACAGATAATAACAAACAGGGCTAGGGATATATATATACAAGGATAAATACGTAAATAATATACAAAATAAACAAAGAAACAAACAGAAGATAAACGTGACGGGAAATATACGTGAAATAAAGGGAAACGACAGAGGAAGGTGCAAAGACCGACGGATAAACATAGACAAAAGGGTACTATATATAGTAACATAAAACACTGAACACCTGGGGAGACAGGTAACGAGGGGCGGAGCTACAAATAACACAAACGTGACGGAAAACTACTGGAGAAACACACTAGGAAACGGGGAAAACACAAGGAAACATAGCGAGGCCGTGACAATAACTGTTTATTTGCACTGACTGTATGGCTGACAGCAGTTATCCTCACTTTATGCAACTGATTTATCAACTGGTGTTCATTTTCTATTGGTGTTCAACTGCCCTACCTCCATTCTCCATTACACACACACTAAATACTGTACTTTTATACTTTATATTTTATTTTATATGTATCATTATGTCTTATCCTTCTTTTGGGACTTTTGTGTCCTAGGCATAACTGCTGCTGGATGTCCCCTCAGGGATCAATAACGTATTTATCTATCTATCTCTATCTTCACTGTTATATGGTTTCAATAAGCTTCTGCAATGTCACCATTTTTTTTTTTCAATCCAGTGCTGCATTAATGTATTAATTTTTCTCCGAGATCTTTCTTGCAGCAGCATTGATGATGGTAGAGTCTGAGCACTGCACAAAGCAGCTCTTCTCCATCCAGCACATCCCAAAGATTCTCAATGAGGTTAAGATCTGGACTCTGTGGTGAACTCTCTCTCAATCCATGTGTGAAAATGATGATCTCATGCTCCCTGAACCCTGAACTCTTTCACAATTCCACCCCATGAATCCTGATATTGTCTTATCTTGGAATATGCTCGTGTTCATCAGGAAAGAAAAAAACAATCCATTGATCCAGGAATAACCTTGTCTATATTCAGTATATTGAGGTAGAGTCAGCTGACCTCTTTTTTTCAGCACATACTGTTGCTGAACCTAAACCTGCAGACCAACTGCAGCATCAACCAAGCCCACATCATTTACTTACTTAAATCCAGGTGGCGACTAGGCAGTATATTAGTAGTAGTATTATTAGTATTATTGCCAGACTGTAAATATAAAACACATATTTTTCAGTATTTTCCCGGTAAACTTTTTTTCACAGGAGAATAATATTAACCCTTTCAGACCTGAATTTTACACTAGACCTCAAGCAGCTTGGACTGTGTGTCTCTCCACTCCACTCATTTCCAAACGAAATGCAAAATTTACTGATGATCAGTGATGGTTTGGAGACATACTGTATTATAAAGACAGCTGATAATGTATTATGACCACAGTTCATAATGCATAATAATATGTAAAAAACAAAAAATAACTATATAAATAGTTATAGTCATGTTTATAAACAGTTTATACTGTTATCTGAATGTTTATAGAGCCTTGTTGTCAACATTAACTGTAACTTTCAGGAAACATTCTAATAACCAAATATTGTTAGCTGGGATATTCAGCGTATTTTTTTTTTATGGTTAAATTTTTATTATGCTACAGTGATTGATTTGCTTTGGTCCTTTAAGACTGAAACAAAATCACACAGCTTCTCTGAACTCATGCACTAGAGAGGTTGAGTTGTCTTGTTATTTTTGGCAACTCTCTCTCTCTCTCTCTCTCTCTCTCTCTCTCTCTTTCTCCCTCTCTCTCCCTCTCTCTCTCTCTCTCTCTCTCTCTCTCTCTCTCTCTCTCTCTCTCTCTCTCTCTCTCTCCTTGTCTCCGGTGCTGCTCGGAGCTCCAGGTCCCCGCTCTAGTTAGCCCTGTCACTCTGCAGCCCCCTGTAGACCTGCCTGACGGTTCAGCCTCTCCTCTCTCGCTCCTCTCAGGGCTAAAGGTCCTGCTTATTCACAAAGTGGCAGCTAATCGATATGCGTGCGAATGTTTAAGTAAATCTGATGCTGCGGAGAGGAGAGGTTACGCAGGGGGACACGGACGAGTCGTGGTGTCTCACAGTCAGTGTGTAGGAGATAAAGAGATAAAAGAGGCGGAGCTGCTTATCGGGTAGTTTAGCACGGAGCGGGAGCTGGAGATGCAGCCGGGGTCATGGTGTAGAGATAATTATGCGTGACCTTCTAAAGACCTGATTCTACATCTTCTCCTGGTTCAGTTTAGCAGAAGTACTGACTTTTGCTAACATTTCCACACGCTGGACTTGATCAATAATATCATAAACAACCACATGCAGAAAGTCATGGGGCAGCAGTTCGGACACATCTTCTCATTTATTAATTATTATTTTATTTTTTTATGAAGTCATCCAGACTATGAAGGAACACATAAGGAATCATGTAATAAACCATGTAATAAATGTAGTAGTTATCTGTAGAGCTGTTAACTTGGCTGGTAACTCTAATAAACTCTTGCTCTTCTTTTCCTGGGATGTCCTGATGAGTGCCAGTTCCATCTTAATGTTTTTGATAGCCATTGCAACTAATCCTGAGGATACTTTTTAAAGTTCTTGATTTTTTTTTTAATTGACTGTTTTTTCCTTACTTAGTTGAGTAGTAGTAGGGTTAGGGTTGAGTAGTAGTAGGGTTAAGAAGCAAGAAAATCAAGTAATTAACTCTTGCTGAGTTCAGCACAGCTGTTAACTGAAAGCCTGAATTCCAGGTGACTCTCCCTCATAAAACTGACTGAGAAAATCAAAGCCAAGCTGTACAAAACTGGTTCGAATTGTTTCTGAATGCGATAAGCAGATATTATTTGGGTGGTGGTTAATTTGAGTTAAATCAGGGCTAGATCAGGATTTAACTCAAATTAACAGCGAAAACAGATGGGCAACCATCTCTATCTCTAACACCAGCAAGATACAAGGTACTGGTTACTGATGAAGTGCCCACACCTGCAGCCAAATAAAGATCACACAGTATAAAAAATGACTTTCACACACAGTAGAGAAGTGCTATTGGCCATGGGCTCAGCTGCAGAATGTGACTCCTGTCACTCTGCTCAGGTGCAAACGGGTGACCTCTCAGAATTTCAACTACAACAGATCATTCTGTCGAGCTCAGAGCAGATGGAGCTCTCAGACACACTCTGCAGAGCTTTAATGTGTGAATATTCTTGCCAGCATTGATAAAAAAAAAATATTTTTGAGCTTGCCAAAAATTTTTTTTTTCTAATTTGAGTCCGAAATATGATTGAAAAACCTTAAAAACACGTCCGGAGAGGCTGTGGATAAACCATTCACCGGCCACTTTGTTAAAAATTATTTTTAAAATTCAAAGCTCCACTTTGTTTTTGTGATTTTGTGCATTTTGTGACTGTAAAGAAACTGAGAGGTAAATTATTACATTCAAAGACAAACTAAAATTTTGCCCAGTGGACACTGCACATCATTGAACTGAAAAAAGCAGGATGGTCAATTTGACAAATGGCCAGCAATCTAGGTGTTTGCAGTGGAAAAAAAACCCTGTGCAAGGTGCGTTTCAATGCTTATTGCTATCTTACACCCTGTCAACAGTCAATTTTCATGCCTTGCGCTTGTGCCATTAATATAGCGTCAGAATTCAGGAATAAATCTACACTGATAGTCATGGTGTTCTAAAAGTAAGGTGTGTTCAGGTAAATACTGTATCTGGTGTGTTTTTCTATTTTGGCGGCTTGAAATACAGGTCAGGTGCGCCACTGACTGATTAAAACCTCGACAACAGTCAATAGTGAGCCACCCAATCCTACTTTAGCCATGCAGGAGCGCCATGCACACTGCGCACCATCAGAGCACAAACACCTTCGCTCATTAAACACACACAAATAAATGGGCTGGAGTGCGCAAATCCAGCTTTTACATCAACAATGAACAGAATAAAGAATAAAATAACATTGCTGTTCCCTTTAATGCTTGAGCTGCTGGAGTTTCTTCACAGTATGAACGAGCAGGTCAGTATCCTCTGCTGAGACGCTCAAAAGTGACGCTGTTAAGATAGAAACGCGCCAAAGTCAGAGCGCATCTGGCTCTTAAAGGGAATGACTACTGGCACACTGATTGGTTCATTTCACGCCACACCCAAAACATACCTATGATTAAATCGCCTTTTGCACGTTTCGAGCCGAGCAACGCAAGAGTACTTTTTGCACCTTCAAGACACCAAAGACACACCAACACGCCCTAAATCCAGCTGTGCAATCCAGTGCACTATAGATCGCTAATATAGGGCCCCTAGACTGCTACACAATGGACATACTGTACATAATATGCTAGTCGGTTACTCCAAGTAGTGATATGAGGGACACTAACAGCTCAGCGATATGTGCAGTTATATGATAATTAAAAAAATGACATAAAATGCTTCTCTGGTGAGCTTTTATTTACATTCCTCCCCTGTTTCTCTGTCACGCTCGTCGAGACTTTAGTTTCCGCCCGTTCTCGTTTTTCCGCCCATGGTGGTTTCCGTTTCTCCTTATGAGGGTTTTTCTCCGGCCGTGTCTCAATTCACTAGGCAGGGCAGCGATAGTATATTGGGCCACGACCCTGACGACACGTGTTCGATCCCGTGTGAGGAGAGGTGTGATTATTATTATTTTTTCCTTTCTTCTTGGGGTTACCTGTTTTGAGATCAACTGTTCTTGTTTTGCAATTGGGTTCAACAACCCTCTGGGCTGGAGAGCTACTAATCTCTAGCACTCCATCCCATTACATTTAATTTTCCTTTTTTTTTTTTCCAAATTTCCAAATCTTATTGCTGACCCCTGCCATTCAGGACCTGTATACCTTCATGCCCAATCGTATCTCATCTTGTATCCTGGTTAAAGGCTCCAAAAAAGTACTAGAGCCTCCTTTCAGTTGTAAATGTTTTCTCAACGAACTTGTTCTGTTACTCTAATACTGTAATTTTTTTCCCATTTTCCTACATTGGGAATTTAAGGGATCCACCTTAAATTGGAGATGCTGTTTTTCCTTTTTTTAAGTAGTGGTATCCAAATAGCATGTTCATTAAGAAAATGCACTCGTTTACTCATTTACTCTATTCACTCATGCAGAGCAGTGATGTGTAAGTCTCTTGCCTATAGCTGATGCCCGCCCTGCATAGAATTGCAATTACAGCCAATTATATTAATTACTGTGAAGGTCAGTCACGTTGCCAGTTCTTTACAGTACACAGCTATGGGTGATGTTTACTCACTGGGCTGCACTAACATCAGGGCTTCATGCCCACTGAGCCCACCAATGCTGGCCAAGGCTACTCGCTGTAGATACTGTAACCACGGAATTGCTCACAACAAACACAGATAAAATCCATGCAATCCTACTTTTAGGTTATTTTGTTTATTTAAATTTTAATTCATCTTTCACAGGAATTTACTGAACATTATATACTAAACTGTTACTGCTAAACTGTTGAAAATCACCTATAAGAACCTCTAAGTTTTGTATAAAGGTTTTTTTGGTCTTACAGAGCTCAATCCTTAATCACCTAGCAACACCATAGCACACAACTAAAAAACAACAGCAGCCACCTAGCAACACCATTGCAACCACATGGAAATGCCATGGTAACCACCTGGCTACCACTTAACAACCACTAAGAAACCTCATAGCAACAATATGCAACATGTTTTACACTGCAGTAAACAACCGCATATGCGTAAATTCATTTTGCCTGATTAACGATCTAGGTTCTATGAATGTGCTGTTGAATTAAATTCAATGTTTATGAACTTTCTAATACTATATTTACTAAATTAACTTTCTAAGAAATTTGTCTCCTGCTTCTCACTCTGTTCAGCTTGTGGATTCTCATTGCCTGTAGCATCTAGTGGTCACATGACAACATTAAACTCAACCAATTAAAATCAAGATGGTGGGAATCCCAGTCAAAAGTTTCTACAGCCAATCCAGACAGAAACATGGGCCAAATAATAATTCCCATTTAATGTTATGTTCGAAACTAGTTTACTTACTTACTGCAAAAAAAAGTTAGTTTTTGGACTATTTGGGTGTTTGGTTTTCTAAATATTACAATAAACATTTAAGTTGGAATTAACTGGGAATGTTCTTTTTTCTGGATGTTCTTAGAACGTTTTTATTCAACATTTTTATTAAACTGGTTGGCTTGGATATGCAAGTCTAGTATACCACAGGAAGGGTGGCATTATCATTCCCAACCAATCATTTCCTCTACTGCTACCATTGCGTTGAAGAACAATTTCTAATGTTTTCACTTTTCTGATAGATATGAATGAATAGATGATAACTTCAGTTTGGAACGTGTCCCTTGATTTTGTACGCACTGTTTGAGCTCTGTGAAGTTGAAGATAACCTCAACTAAAGCAGAGACAGTGCATAAAAACAGCGGGGTTTTTTTTTTCTCACATAAAACGAAAATACGTATATACTGTTTATACAGGCGACAGCATCTGTAGCAATCTTTCTTCAGATTTTAACAGCGTGAGCCGAGGGTTTTGCCGAACATGACAACATGTCTTCAGCATCCCCAGTGTTTTTTTGTTTTTTGTTTTTTTTTCTAAGCATCAGGGGTCCCTTATGAGAGGCAGGAGAGGGCTGGGGGATGGGGGGGAGTGTGTAAATCTCACTGAGCACAGATAGGCTGCTTAACTTTATTTTTATTTTATCTATTGAGTGAAGACCTTTGTGAATGGGACGGATAGATAAATAGAGGCGACGGCGCTCCGGGAGGAGACTCTGGACTCGATGGCAATTACTCACCACGTCGCCTCGGTAGAGGGCCGTATTTACGCGCAGGGGGTCCGAGGGGTCCCTGATGAATGGTCCCGTCGGTCCGGCGGAGCACTGCACATGCATTACAGCCGGCTGCGAGGAAAAAACAGCGGCCCTACATGCCTGCGGAGAACATCCATCACCTTGACCACTCAATTCCCTGCCAGCCGAGCCGAGGCTGTGGGCTAACACGGCCCGCCGGAGTCCGCAGCATTAAAACTGCAACAAAGCTCTGCTTCTTACATACGGCATCCGGGAAGAAGACCCCTCTGTAAATCATAAGACCAGACAGAAGCACACACACACACACACACACACATATATATATGCTACTCTTTTTTTATTAGTTTTTTAATAAAATGTAAAAGAAAATGAATTAAACTCAAGATATGAGTAGAAAATTAGTTTAGTTTCAAATTTACAAATGAAGCAATGTTTATTAGCCCTTGGCCAAACAGACTGTATGTAATATAAATATGTAGGGGGGGGGGGGTGTACAGTGTGTGTTCATCGAAAATGTGTTTTGATATATGTTTTTCACAACAAAATGAGCCAATGCCAATGAGTTTGAGTTAGAAAAAATATATTTTTAGTATCATTTGATGAAAAATGAAAACGGGTCCCACAGACCCAAACACCACACAAGGGTTGAATACTAGAATAACCGATAATGAAAAATAATAAATAAATATAAATAAAATGCTTCTCTGGTGAGCTTTTGTTTACATTCCTCCCCTCTCTTTCTGTCGCACTTGGCGTGACTTTAGTTTCTGCCCGTTCTCGTTTTCCACTCATTCTCGGTCTCCCTATCTCCTTATCAGGGCGGTATTTCCTGGTCACATCCCAATTCACTAGCCAGGGAAGCGGTAGTGTTTTAGACCACGACCCTGATGACCCGGGTTTGATCCCTACTTTGAGATCAATTGTTCTTGTTCTGCAATTGGGTTCAACAACCCTCTGTGCTGGAGACTTACCAGTCTTTAGCACTCCATCCTTTTACACCACTACAGTTCATTTTACAACCAGATAATGTTTAGGATGCAGACATTTATCTTAATTATCTCTAATGATTTTAAATCATGGCTGAAGCCTCCTCTTTAAATAAGGCTGCATATCAAGGGGTTGGTGGACAAAAGAATTGTGGTAAACTGTGATGCTGATGTGATGTTATCTCACTGCTTACATACATTGACAGTGTTTTAGGATTTCCCCATAGCTACGCTATTACAGTTAGATCTGTTAGAATCATTAGACACACTCTGATAATGCTCTTTACTCCATAAATCCATTTATATGAGTTGATGACTGTCTTGGTGAATCTAAAGGTTTCTCTTTTCTTAGCTTTGAGAGATTTGTCTTTGCCCATGTTGTCTTTGGTTTTCTGACATATCAAAGCATCTCACAATATTATGTTGGCCGTTTTTCTGCATCCAACACATCCAATTTAAAATCTGACTGTTCACGTGCTGAGGAATGTATCTTCTCATTGGAAGGTGCCATTAAAACCATTGGAACAACCAAATTTGTTGATGAGTGTAATGTGTTATGCAGTTAAGTAAATTACTAATGAGCAATTATACAATGTTTAATACTGTGACCTTTATTGTTGTTTTAGAAAAAAATATTAATGCAGTAACTCTGATGATCCATTATGAATCATTTTGCTGAACACGTTTGAAGAATTAGAATCCATGATTTCTCCTGTGCATTGTCTTCAATAGACACACTTAAATAGAAATGGACATGCAGTACCATTAAACATGTTACTATTAACATGGCTGGTTGTTGCTATGGCTGCAAAGCAGTTTGTAACTATTGGAAAAAGGGAATACCATGCAGATCAATCTCACACTCCACCTGCAATGAATGCTCTGGTTTACACACTCTCTTACAGACGTTTGAATCTCTGCTTGTACAACTAATGAACTTTGACCAGGGTTCATACACTTTTAAACCAATACAGTTCATGACTTTTTTAGGCCTTCAAGGCAAATTTTCATGACCATACGATTTTTAAAACATCAGACATGGACAATAAAAACCAAAAAATCAACTAAAACTATCATCGAAATTGATTGTAGTAGGCCTAAAATAAATCTGACACACAATCTTTATTAATAAAATATGGGTCAGATCCTGAGAGCTCCATTGTGTAGGGCTTGTATTAGATTTTCTCCATCGATAAATTGATACACAAAGATTTGTTGACCAAATTTCCATGACTTTTCCAAAACTTTCTGGGTATTTTTATTTTTCCAAACTTTATCCAGGCCTGGAAATTGCCATTTTCAAATTCCATGACTTTTCCAGGTTTTTCAAGACCGTAGAAGATATTTTTTTGACACAGAATCATTCATGTTTTTTTGGATGGTGGACCACATGGTTGCCAGTGTTTTAGACTGCCCTCGTGTCTATGTTACCTTCTGGCTCTCTCTTTTTAGGTGGTTATAGACAGATTTGCTACACTAATTGTTGTTTGCCACACTAATTTACCACTTCTTCACTTAATTTTTTCAGAGTTAATTACTGCCCACCTTAAGTTTAAATGTCGGGGTCTCCTGATACTCATTTCAGACCAACTGCTCACCATCCAGCTACAGCTATCTGCTTCAGACTGGTTGCATCCTTCATTACCAACTCTATTTCTTGTGTCCATTGTTTCACACTTTAAAAGGACATACAATGAACATCCAGTACCATTGAACATGTTATAGTTAACATGGCTGGGTGTTGCTATGGTTGCAAAGCAGCTTTGTAGCACAAGAAAAAAGAAATCCCACCCACTTCTATCTCAAAAAAACACTTGCAGTGAATGCTCTGCTTTATATGCGACAGGATTTGAATACCGCATCCAACAGCTTCAGACGAGCTCTGTTTGTACAGATGAGAACTTTACTGACATCAAACTACAGCTCTAAAAAAATAAGAGACCACTTAAAAATTAGAAAAGAGTTCCTTTCAGGAAGATGGATGATCACAAGCCATCAAACCAAGCTGAACTACTTGACATTTTTCACCAGGAGTAAAGGCATATCCAAAGTGATCCAAAAGCAGTGTGTAAAACTGGTGGAGGAGAACATGATGCCAAGATGCCTGAAAACTGTGATTAAAAACCAGGGTTATTCCACCAAGTATTGATTTCTGAACTCTTAAAACTTTATGAATATGAACTTGTTTTCTTTGCATTATTTGAGTTCTGAAATTCATCAATTCAGCTTCAGCAGTTAGTCAGCTGTACATCTCCCATCACTAGTGATGCCACATAACAACAACATTGCCGAGTATCATCACAGTGACTCGGTTCTGATACAACAGCTCACAGATGCAGCCTTGTGCTGATCGACATCACCCTTTGGAGTGATGAGGGGAAAGAGCACCATCTACTGTGCCCACCCAGAGAGAGAGAGAGATCAAGACCAATTGTTCTCTCTCAAGGCTCCAGCAGCTGACGACAAGCTACATGACCAGGATTCGAACTAGCAATCTCCCTTTTCACCTCCTTTTTCGCAGTTAATAATCGCCTACCTGACTATAAAGAAAGGAAAGCAAGAGAAAAAAGGAATACAACCCTGTTCTATCTCACAAACACCACCTTGCAAATTTGAATACCACGTCCCACAGCTTCAGACGAGCTCTGTTTACGCAGCTGATGAAGAACTTCAGTGACATCAAACTGAGTCTCGTAGGGACAGATACGGCTATTATTTTTCTCTGTGATGTGTTCTGTTCTGTCTGGAGTCTCAGGGGTGGAGGAGCGGGTGGTGAAGGATGGGGAAAATGTTCAGCCTTTGACCACACCAGGCACGCTGCACAAAACAGAACTCAGGGGCAACTTATCTACTGTATCTACAAAAAGTAATATATATATATATATATTGTTTAAAAAAAAAAGAGTTATTGGCAAAAACTGATTTTTCTATTATTTAACCCTCCTATTATCTTTGGGGTCAATTTGTCCCCACTCATTATTTAAAGTCTCTGACAAAATGGTTGAAACTTGTTTTGTGATTCATATTTATGGTCTATTAAATTATTAATTTAACGAAGACAATACATAAAAATAAAATGTTTTTTTTTTTTTTTTTTTGAATGTCTGTTTTATTAAGGATGTTTTATTGAAATATCAATATTTTACACACATTTAAGTGGTAATAATGTAGAGGTCACCATATTATTCAGGTTTATAATTTTTCTCTTAATTTTCCTTCACTTTGGGCCCTAACTTAACAACACAATACTACAATATTTATATAATACTAATATAACATTATACTAATGCCATAAATGCCTACAAATAATAATAAAAAAACATGAAGTAACTGGCATATAAACTTTGTTAACATGTTTATTGAAATGTGAATAAAGGCGTTAGAAAGTTAGAAGATAGCAGGAGGGTTAAACATACATTTTATTCCTTTTATCTGTTTTGCAAATGAACTTTTTTATATTTTATATGTTTATATTTTTCTTCCATTACTCTGCATTGGTATTACTCCAAAGCTTGCATGTCCATTATACTGTAAGAGCTTTAATTGTGGACGTGGGACAGTACGGGTACTTGAATGGGCAACCTTGAACAACAGAGTGTGATACAGAGTCTTGTGTGTAGATGTAATTATAAAAATTGCCATACAACATGTACTGTATGTACACTGTAGAACCACTCTGGCAGTCAGCTTGTGAAACGTGTGAAACGGTTGTGATGTAGAGTCATGATGATGTAGAATTGCTGAAAAATCTCAATTCAAGCTGAAGAGCCTCCAATCCACCATGTAGAGCCCTTTTTACACAGGTTGACACCAGACCACAAGCCACTGGAGCTAACAGACTAAATTCATAGTGGTCCAGTGCTGTTGGGGAATGTGTTGTGTGTTGTGTGCTGGATGGAAAACTAACTAGGCCCCATGCAAGAAAAACTGTTGGATATATCTGTATTGTTGTCATAGGGACCTCAGGCTCCAATCACCACCATTGTACTGTATATTTATGAAGTTAAAAAAAAAAAATACTGCTTTCTCCATAGATTTGTCCTAAGCCGTATGGATTTAGCCCATCAGTGTGGGTGTTCCCGTAACATATTCACACATACAACATGCAGCGTTTATACAGAACATTTATTGTTAAGTTCAGCCGTTCTAAAGTGACTGCTTTTCTCCACACAGCCTTATAGGCAGTCCTTGAACTGCTGAACTTTAGCTCGGCGCTGTGTGTTTATATAATTTGCTGCAGACTGAAGGGGGTCAAAGGCTGGAAGCTCGGAGCAAGTCAATTTCCCACAAATTCCATAATGGAAGTATGTTACCTGCTCGCTAAATCAAACATGTTCTATTTGTCGACGCCGTGCAGCTGCTAAATGTCAGGTTTAAAAAAGGAAAATGGCAAAGCAGCAGAAAACAAACTCAGTCCATCAATAGCTCAGGGTGGAGCCGGCCAGATAAAGCACTGAGTGAGGAAAACATACAGTACAGATGATTTTCATTTTTTAAAGAAACCTGCGAATCGCTTGACGACTACGACTGCACATTTAACCTGCATTAAATTCACTTCATCTTACTGTCAGACTGTAAAAATATTTAATTTACACCAAGGTTTTTACTGCTAAACCTGAAAAGCTACATAACCTGAAGATTTATACTGGAACAAATAAGTAAAAAAAAAAAAAATTTTGCAGTTGTACAGTTGTAGCTGCTGGACTACAAAAACTGCATACATTTAGCTGCTACATACATTTATAGATTTAAAGAGTTTAAATAAACTTTACACACATTGCAAATTCATACTGGTTAAATTTCACATCTCTGTTATAACCACTGGACTGGAAAAGTGGCATAAACTGAAGATTCATACTGGATTGCATTTATTCAACTTTGCTTTTAGGCTGTAAAAAAATTACCCACTTCATACTGGATAAAAATCTAATCAAAATTATTATTGTCAGACGGGAAAAAAATATTTTAAATTCGCATTGAATTCATACCCCAAAAAAGCTACATATATTGCAGATTCATACTGGATTAAATTTACACATCTACTAAAACAGCTAGACTGAAAAAGCAACAAACACTACAGATTCATACTGGATTAAATTCACTCCACAATTATAACTGCTGTACTGGAAAAGCTACATACACTACAGATTCATAGTGGATTAAATTCACTCCATAATTATAGCTGCTGGACTGGAAAGTTACAAACACTACAGATTCATACTGGATTAAATTCACTCCATAATTACAGCTGCTGGACTGGACAGTTACATACACTACAGATTCATACTGGATTAAATTCACTCCATAATTATAGCTGCTGGACTGGACAGTTACATGCACTACAGATTCATACTGGATTAAATTCACTCCACAAGTATAGCTGCTGGACTACATACACTGCAGATTCATACTGGATTGCATTTATTCAAATTTGCTTTCAGGCTGTAAAAAAATTACCCACTTTATACTGGATAAAAATCTATTTAACATTATTATTGTCGGACTGAAAAAAAAAATGTTTTTTAAATTCACATTGAATTCTTACTTAAAAAAATTTAATTCACTATATAATTACAGCTGCTGGACTGGAAAGTTACATACACTACAGATTCATACTGGATTAAATTCACTCCATAATTATAGCTGCTGAACTGTAAAGTTACCTGCACTGCAGATTCATGCTGGATTACAGTCACAGCTCTGTTATAACTGCTGGACAAGAAAAGTTACATACACTGCCGATTCATACTGGATTAAGTTCACTCCACAATTATACTGGATTCATAATGGATTCAATTCAAGCCTCTATAAAAACTGCTGGCCTGGAAAAGACCGAAACCTGTAAAGATTTTGTTGTGTTAACTAATAAACTGCCCCTCGCTCACAGAACACAGAGAATACGGAAAGCCCAGCCGTGTGCCAGCCTCTGCAGTGGGCAGATAGCATCGGGCTGGAAGCAGCAGGCTGGCGCTGAGGGGGAAAGGGGGTTAGGCTGGCACTGAGGGGGAAAGGGGGTTAGGGCGGTGCTGAGGGGGAAAGGGGGTGAGGCTGGCGCTGAGGGGGAAAGGGGGTTAGGCTGGCACTGAGGGGGAAAGGGGGTTAGGGCGGTGCTGAGGGGGAAAGGGGGTGAGGCTGGCGCTGAGGGGGAAAGGGGGTTAGGCTGATGGACGCTTGCTATATCTGACTGCCCTTGTGCTGCTCTGTGCTCTGACTGTGTGCAGCTGCTGAAGATTAATGTGTGTTACTGAGAGGAGAAGCTTCAGAACACCTGTGGCACAGACGCTCACTTCCTCTACTTTATTCAGAGTCAGAAAGTATAGAGGGTATATATGTAATTACCCCACATTCCCACCAGATACTGGATTCATACTGGATTAACAGCACAGTTACTACTGCTCGACAGGCCGGGAGGCCAGTTAGCAGGGCATTGCAGTAGTCGAGGCGTGAGATTACCACAGCTTGTACCAGGAGTTGGGTGGCCTGTTGCGTCAGAAACGGTCGAATTTTTCCGATGTTGTAAAGTGCAAAGCGGCAGGATCGAGCAACTGAGGCCACATGGTGCGTGAAGAGAAGCTGGTCATCAACCAGAACACCCAGGTTCCTAGCAACCTTTGTCGGTGAGAGAGAGAGAGAGTCGATGGTTATGGCAAACTTGTGTTGAATAGAAGGTTTTGCTGGTATGACCAGAAGTTCAGTCTTCGAGAGGTTTAGTTGGAGGTGGTGTTCCTTCATCCATGCGGATATGTCTGAGAGACACTGTGATATTCGTTCCACAGCCCAGCAGAGAATGAGGTAGTAGTGGGCGTGGCTTGCTTAAGAGGACGCAGGTTAGTATGGTCCTGGCGCCTGTGCGTACCGGAGATGACAGGAATGTGATGGGAGCACATTTTGTGAGGCAGCTAGAGCCGCCCAGAAAAGTGCTTACGTCCTATAGAGCCTCCATTCAATTGCACAGTTTTCTAGATTACCCTTATACATTTTCCTCTCACAAAACAAAGTAGAACAATGTAGAATATTCTATTATGCCATTAAAAACAAGCCTTTTAAGAGCTTTTTAAGAGCTTGCAGTATTTCTGGACTGGACTGGGCTAAGTGAAGAGACCTGGCAGTGTGCCTCTGTTTACACATGTAGGCTGGGTCAGCTAAAACACCGGTCAGCACTAAATTCTGCAGTCAAGCACAGGAAGTGCCAAGCTCTGTTCATCAGAACCTTCCTTTACCCCATCAGATCTGCCCCCACACGTGCCGTACAACAGACCCTGAGTCAGACCCACAGACTGACAGCACACACTGTCGGTAGTCCACTCGTTAGCCGGCCATTGTGGAGTCCAGCATGTACTGTACACGGCCTTACTGTACAGCAGGTGCACTCCATCTGTTTCAAAAGAAGTAGCTTATAATTAATAAAAGATGGATGGTAAGCATAATGCAAATGAGCCCATGCTAACTGGCTCCCAAAGCTTTCATTAATCATTAGCCAGGTTAGCATTTTGGTTAAGCCATTAATCAACAGAGCCCTTCATGGTCGATGGCCAGGAGTACAGTTATTATCAATCCTTTTACACAGAGCAAAGCAGAAAAAAGCTATTATCAAAAGAAGATACAGTACAAGTACATCTCCTACAAAATCTAGGCTGGCTAAGGCCTAAGCTACGGGACTCAAGGAACTGCTGAATCGATATAAAATACTTTTTGACTCTTCATTTTTATATATATTTTTATATTTTATGTATGTACAGCATATGGACAAAAATGCTGAGAATATTTATTCCTGTTCGTTTATCCACTGCTTGGTGTGTAATAGTGTTTTTTTTTTATTGGTGGGAAGTCATTAAAATGGGAAAAACTTTGCAAACAATACAAATGAGACAAAACAATACAATGCTTTATTATTTCACTTGAGTATCGAATGCCTCATTGGTGTCAGGAATCATATGCTTCTATCAGCCATTTGGATGGCTCCCTTATATTGCGACATCACAACAAGGAAAGCTACATAGAACCACCCTAGCTCCACCCCTCACCCGTCAACCTCCTACCAAACCCTCACCCACTAGATTAGATGATGAAACACCATTTTGATCTGCTGGATAAAAAAGCAGCAGCCAGCAGACTTCGTCTGAGTTAGGAATCTATACCCACTGTTTGTGGCTAATAATGAGTTTTGTGCTTCTGTCGCAGTTAGGCATGATTGATGTGTTTAACTGGGGAGATATCTTTATGTTAGAGTGATTTTGTGCAAAGAACTTAACATAAACATGTTTTGTGTAGCCCATAGACATATTAAAACTTGTGTAAAAAGAAGTACAATATGTCCCATTTATTAGATTAGAAATTATTAGAAAAGTTGTCAAAAAAAAAACTTTTTTATCACACAGTGAGCTGTAGTGCAGAGAGTGGTAATAACCATAATGTGACCGAAAGAATACGGCTAGAATTGTCATCACTTCCTGCCCACACATCTCACAGGAAACTGCAGTGCTCTTTAGCTTCTGTGGGTCATAGTAAAGTCAGGTGCTATGACTTTTTTCACTTATTTGTATCACATTATTGTATTCCTTTTTTCCAGCATCAAGTCAGTTTTGTATGAACATCCACTTTCTGAAGTCTATTAGAACTTCTGCTCCAGTCCACAACCAGCTGACCAATCCAAATATGACTTCTGTCCGACCAAAGTGCAAAATTTGAAATGAGGTCCATCTGCTCTCCTGTTATCCTTGTCTTTAATAATTAAACAAGTAATTAATTTCTGCTTTTAATCAGGTTTAAGTGCCAGTCCAGGGTTGCAAGTGCTGCAGTACTGGAGAACAGCCAGGTTTTTATCGTCTGTTCTCCATTGTTCCATAATGAACAACAAATGTGTCGTCTTACAGCACTCAAATCCGAGGTTAAGTCAAGTCAAATTTATTTTTACAGCTTTTTTTTTTACAACTGATATTATCACAATGCAGCTTTGCAGAAATTCAGTAATTATACAAATTGAACAAAGATAAAACCAACACTGAGGAAGCCAAACGCAAGTGGCAGTGGCAAGAAAGAAAAACTCCTTCAGAGCTTAAGGCAGAAACATTGTAAATGTTGTGTAAAAGTTGGTAGCTGTAGCTGGATGAAAGGTAGCAGATACTGGTTGTTAAAGTTCCATAAGAATGATCAGGAGATTGCTGGATTGAATCCTGTTCATGCAGCCTGCCATTGGCTACCAGAGCCCTGAGAGAGCACAATTGGTCTGGCTCTCTCTGGGTGGGTACAGTAGATGGCGCTCTTTCCCCTCATCACTCCAAAGTGTGATGTCGATCAGCATAAGGCATCTGTGAGCTGATGTATCAGAACCAAGTCGCTGCGCTTTCCTCCAAATTAGCTGTGATGCTATTGGGCAATGCTGTATCAGCAGCATTTGAAAAGAGGCGGAGTCTGACTTTACATGTGTCGGAGGAGGCATGTGAGTTGTAATTAAACAATGTGATCAGATTATTAGAGTGTAAATAATGACTCACGCAGATCTGACTATAACAGCCTAACTCAAAGAGAAAAGCCAGAGGATAGCATATACAAAGGCACTCCCGAGGAAACACTGGCAACCATCAACTCCACCATTTACCCATGAACCCCTGGAGCTCCAGCCTTTTTTCTGAAAGGAAAAATTAATTAACAAAAGCTAAATTAAAGTTTTGAGCTTAAAGATTAAGATCCCTATTGTACACCCTGCACAAGGAGCATTGCAATGCTCTTTGCTATCTTACACACCATCTACTCAATCGATTATTTTCACACTTTGCGATTGCGTCGCTAAAATAGCATCAGAGTTTGCTAAAATAGGGATTTTTCAGTCTACTCAGAGTTCAGTAGCTCCTCCATTTCCACTCGCTGTTGTGTTTACTGTGGATCTCCATGGAAACGTGCGCCCAAAGTGTTTATGGTAATTACGGTGCATGGCAGTGGACTTAGACTTAAACTTAGACTTTACTTTATTGTCCCCCACAGGGGAAATTTTTCTTGGGCTACCCAAGATTGCATCCAGCTGTATTGGCAATACAATACAATCACATAGGCCTTTCCGCAGACATAATACAATACAATACAATATAAGACAATACAATACAATGAGCATGAACATTAACGATAGTAAAAAAACTAAAATAAAAATAAAATAATTTAAGATTTCCATCCTCATCCTCATCTGTTAGCATTAAGAAATGCCAATAGCTATTTTATTAAACGCGAGGAGACGAAACTCAGAGATGTGCGTCCAGATGGGAGTAAAATTACTGGAGGACCACGAAAAAAAAGAGTTCAGCAAAAAACATTAGATAATTCAGCCTGTAATTTTTTTTAGAGGACGTTTGAGAAAAAAAAACAAAAAACCATACATGGTCGTTCCGGACAGGAATAAAATCACAGAGGACCCCCCCAAAAAGAGAAAATGATCCCAAAACCCCCTAAGAAACTAATCCTTTCCGGATATGGCTTAAGGCTCCTAAACATTATCGTAAAGATTATTCCATTGTTGGTTAATCAGGTTTTTCAAACTCTTCTTTTCTTTCCTGTTGAAGTTGTTGAAGTTGAGTTCTATAATAAAAATAAAAAAAACGCACTGCAGTGAACAATGTTCCTCCAATGCTCTTGAATATGAACATCTCTCTGCCTGCCCTCAGACTCTGACAGTGAACACTCTTCGCTAATATAACTCATCCCCCTCGGGCTGCTGCTGACCTTAGCTTACCTCAGGAAAATGTACTTCCTGAGGGGAAGGAGAAAAGTCACGGTATAAGAAGAGAACAGAACAGAACACAGGGCCGGAGTGTGGCCTATTAAAAATAGAGACGCTTTAAAGTTAAAATTATTTCATTATGTAAGCACCAGTCAAAAGTTTGGGCACACCTCTTCTCACTCTTCTCATTTATTGTGCTTCCTTCTTTTCATGATTTTTTTTCTACATTATAGGGGTATTTAATTAGAATTCAGTTCGGTCCAGTTAGAGAAATAAAGAAATAAAGGAAAACATTGAATGAGAAGGTGTGTCCAAAGTTTTGACTGGGATTTTCTCTTCTTACAGTGAAATCTCAAGGGAATCTTGCTGTGAATCTTTACAGTGGTAATTTGTGGTAATCAGCCATATTTTACACATATATGACATACTGTAGAACCATTAGCTGTAAAATTAATGCAGTATATTCCTTAAACACTTCCTTTTCCACCTCTATTTGAGTTGCCAGGTCATGGATTTAAGTTACAGGGGAAATCCTTTGCGAGTTCAGTCGTGAAAAGGTTCACTTGTTCGACCTTTCAAACCCGAGCCAGCTTAAATTGTCTCCACAGGGGGCAGCAGCCTGGAATCTCCAACAGATCAGGAACAATTATGATCAGGAACACACAGTGCAAGATTTTCAGCCAAGGACAGCGACCATGGATAGAAGAATAAGAAGAAGAGTTCAGAAATCAATATTTGGTGGAATAACCCTGGTTTATAATCACAGTTTTTTTCATGCATCTTGGCATCATGTTCTCCTCCACCAGTCTTACACACTGCTTTTGGATAACTTTATGCTGCTTTACTCCTGGTGCAAAAATTCAAGCAGTTCAGTTTGGTGGTTTGATGGCTTGTGATCATCCATCTTCTTTTTGATTGTATTCCAGAGGTTTTTAGTTTGGTAAAATCAAAGAAACTCATCGTTTTTAAATGCTCTCTTATTTTTTCCAGAGCTGTAGATCAAAAATATACTGTATCTCAACATGCCCAGCTCTGTGCCTCTCAGCATAAAGTGCTTCAGTACTACTGAGCAACTCTTTCATAAACAAACTGTGCTGTTAAAAAGCCATCAGCCTCGCCGCACAATGATTTTCCTGTGCGGAGCTTCGCCACTGTGTTCCGTACCTGTTCTTCACCACCAAGCACTTAATCACTTATCAGGCGGACCATAACGACAGGCATTGACCACGCTCCATCTGGCCTCATAGAGGAATTATACAGCAAGAATTTCAGCAGGATATTTATTAGTGGGCTGGTAAGTGAATTTGTATTGACTAAGCCAGACAATGGCTGCATTAAAAACCCATTAGACACGCCGGGTAAAATCCATCCTCCAAATGGAGAGGCAAGCCTGGAGAGTGAGGGGAGACAAGCTAATTATCCCGGGGGAACAGATCCGAGCCCCTTCCAGGAGACGAGCAGCCGACAGGTATTATACTGCGGGGTTGAGGGAGAGGTTGATGGGGGCCACTTACAATTCATATTCCACAAGCAGAGACTTAATTCAATATCCACTGGAAGGCTTTTCCGTATTAACCGAGGACCGGGTCGTCATCAGCTCCTGCCTCCAGCTCGACTTCAGGCAGTCGACAATAGAAAAAAATCAAGAGCCTAGTTTAGTCGTTGCATCATCTGTATTCATAACAATAGCTATAGAACGCAAGATGATACAATCATATGCAATAGATTTGGACACCTCTGTTTAAATGAGGCTTGGGTGATACATATATTGGACAAAATCCTCTACAGCCAGACATGTATAAAGTAATAGAAAGTCAGATTTTGAGTAAAAGTAAAAGTGCTCTATGAAAAAAGTGATTTGGTTAGAAGTGGAAGTGTTCTTTAAGCTCCAGACTTTTTTGCATTTTTGTACTTAAGTATTGTGAAAAGTACTTTATAGTAAAATATAGTACTGAAGTGTTGAAAGTAAAAGTACAGTACTATGCTATTAGTGTAGTTATTACAGAAATCAATGGAAAGTTCTCAGAGTGAAATGCAGAATGGGAGCATTGAGGTCTTCCAATAAGATCCGCTTGATCTCTTGACATTTTTAATTTATGATTCCTAACATTGTTATAATCGAAACAAGTTTTGATGCAGCAGGTAAACAACGTGTCAGAGTAAAATTAATAAAATAATACTTCAATAGAGACAGATACCGCATTTTAGTACTATAGTAATGAAGTAAAAACAATACTCCAGTAGATACAGATACAGCATTTTAGTACTTAAGTACAGTAGTTAGTGAAGTAAAAAATAATACTCCAGTAGATACAGATACAGCATTTTAATTCCTAAATATAGTAGTGAAGTAAAAATAATACTCCAGTATGTACAGATACAGTATTTCAGTACTTAAGTACTATAGTAGTGAAGTAATAATAATACTCCAGTAGATACTGATACAGTATTTTAGCACTTGAGTACTATAGTAGTGAAGTAATAATAATACTCCAGTAGATACAGATACAGTATTTCAGTACTTAAGTACTATAGTAGTAAAGTAAAAATAATACTCCAGTAGATACTGATACAGTATTTCAGTACTTAAGTACTATAGTAGTGAAGTAATAATAATACTCCAGTAGATACAGATACAGCATTTTAGCACTTGAGTACTATAGTAGTAAAGTAAAAATAATACTCCAGTAGATACTGATACAGTATTTCAGTACTTGAGTCCTATAGTAGTAAAGTAAAAATAATACTCCAGTAGATACAGATACAGCATTTTAATACTTGAGTACTATAGTAGTGAAGTAAAAATAATACTCCAGTAGATACAGATACAGTATTTTAATACTTAAGTACAGTAGTTAGTGAAGTAAAAATAATACTCCAGTAGATAGATACAGCATTTTAATACTTGAGTACTATAGTAGTGAAGTAATAATAATACTCCTTTCAGGACCGACCCAGAAAAATAAGACCAAGAGTTTCCTCTGTTGTACAGGATAAGTTCATCAGCGTTACCAGCCTCAGAAACTGCAAGTTAACAGACCCCCAGATGAGAGCATCTAAATGCTTCTTCACAGAGTATTTTGGTTTGTTTAACACTTTTAAGTTACTACATGATTCACTATGTGTTTCTTGAGTGCACGTTTCTACTGTATTATAGTCTTTTCCAGATTCCTCTGAGCTCACAGAAGTTGAAGCCGCTTCTGGACAGGGTTAACACCAGAACATAAGACTTCTGTTTTGTCCTCACACATGTTTAAAATATCTGAGCTCTCTGTCTCTCAAAGCCTTCATGTTTTCCCGTACGCAACATTCCATCATTCCTCCAGCATCACAAGTCCCACTGCTGAGTGCTGTGTGTTGCTCATTAGGGTGGAAATAATATGTGCAAACAAAGCATCGCTCAGAGCAGCACACAGCGGGCTGACAGACCCTCTCTGCATTGCAAATGAGCACTGCTGCTTCACCTGCTCCCCGAGGGGGGTCTCCTAGCACCTCCAATCACTGCGTATTGACAGACAGCTGCAACCTGCCATCGGCGGGCCGACCCAGGAGCGTTTCAGGCAGCAGCACCGGCAGACTTCGCCCCCCCAGCCACCCCCCCGTATATCCTCCGCACTCCCCCCGTTCAGGATTAACCCAAGTGGAGGCCAAAGGCTGTAATTTGCAGGTTTATGGATGCATGACCTCCACGCATGAGGACACAGCACATATACAGGGACTTAGAGAGAAACACATTATGTAGCTTCTACACTCAGATACACGACGACCAAAGCCAAATATATACCATTCAAAAGTAAAAGTGTGGAAGAAATGTTTAAAAAATAATATAAAAATAATCTGCTCCAAATCAGAAAAAAAAAGTTGGAACAAAAAATTGCAATGTTTCTTACATTTACTTTTACTTAACTGCAGACAGTATGTAGTAGTTTTTTATGTTTTGTCTGATGAGATGAGACGAGACAAGACGAGATGAGACAAGATACGGTGAGATGAGATGGGAGGAGATGAGATGCGATAGGATGAGAAGATAAGATAAAGTGAGCTGAGCTGAGATAGGCTGCGACGGGATGGGGCGAAACAAGACGAGATGGGAAGAAATGAGATGAGATAGGATGAGAAAATAAGATTAAATGAGCTGAGCTGAGATGGGCTGGAATGAGACGAGACAAGACGAGATGAGATGAGAGGAGAAGAGATGAGATGGGGGGAGATGAGATGCGATAGGATGAGAAGATAAGATTAAATGAGCTAGGCAGAGATAGGCTGGGACGGGATGGGGTGAGACGAGACGAGATGAGATGAGACGAGATAAGATGAGATGAGATGGGAAGAAATGAGATGAGACAGGATGAGAAAATAAGATAAAATGAGCTGAGCTGAGATGGGCTAGAATGAGACGAGACAAGACAAGATGAGACGAGACAAGATAAGATGAGATGAGAAGATAAGATAAAATGAACTGAGCTGAGATGGGACAGGATGGGACGAGATGAGATTAAGATGAGATTTAGAGATGAGATTTAAAATGTGCGCAGCTTGTGATTTTGCATTGCATTGTTGAAAAATTAATCAACAACCTTAGAAAAGATTCTGTCATGTTTTTTTTCACACCAGCAGTGTTTGGTCTGATAAAAAAAAGACTCATTTTTGTTTGCACTCTTTGTGCGCTTCATTTATGCAGATGTGGACTAAGGTTTGAGTTAAACGGCTGTTCAGTTGCAGTTTAACCAGATTCATTTTCCAGATAAGGAGTTTATTAAAGGTAGCGAGGGACGTTCCTGCTCTGGTAGTGGAAGGTTTGGGTGACCAATAATGAGCAATAGCAATGTAATACTGTAAAACTGATTGGTCCTGACTAGTGTTACAGAGGCAAAAATCAGTATTTAATTTGTTCCTAGTCCCCCCCCCCACACACACACAGAGATATACACAAAGAGAGACCAGAGGCTACTTTCTCCAGCAGATGCCTTCCCATCCCACTGGACTGTAAAAAACATCATTGTGGGAATAATGAATAGAGATCAGGCTTTTAAGCAGCCCCTCGGAGGCAGACCGCTGGACGGGGGGACACATCACAGAGCGGGGGGACAGAGCCGTGTGCCACTCAGGCCTTCTGTGACACGGCTCTACCCAGAAGACCCGGCGGGTAGAGGACGGATTTAATGCCCGACTCCTATTAAATGGCTCAAACTGTGGCCTTCATTAATCCTGCTGAAAGACTCTGTTTTGCACTTTGAAATGCAAACTAACTCGGCTCAATTAGAAGCATTATAATCGACTAAATCCTGATAGTGTGAATATTTAATAGCATGTTTTATTCAACAGTCTTTTAAGTAGCTGAGAAAAAAAAAATGATACCATAAACAGGTGTGAATGACTAAAATATGAAATGTTAAACCAATCTGGGTACCAGAATAAAAGATATATAAGATATATAAGATATGAGGCATACACATTCATAAGCATTGAATAATGCATTCATAAGGCATTAGTTGTATATTTATAATATATTTTAAACTATTGCATTAAATATGCATTACTCAATGATTATGAATGTGTTATAAAGCCTCAATGTAGGTTGCCTTCAAATAAAGTGTTACTGTAGATGTTCTAGTAGATTTGAAGGAGAAAACTAGAGTGAAATAGAGATTGGGGTTCTAGAGAAACATGAAAACATGTAAGAAACTTTGAGGAATAGCCCCCTCCATTAACCCCCAGCATCCACAGCGTCCACAGTTAATCCTGTTGGATGTGGTTGGTCCTTCTTGGTGTTATGCTCACATTACCCTGTCATTACAAAGACTTGCTGTCTTGGTCACAGATGTGCCAGCAAGACGTGCACCCACAATTTGTCCTCTTTTGAACTCTGGTATGTCACCCATAATGTTATAGTGTGCATCGCAACATTTTGAGCAAAACTGTGCTCTTACCCTGCTAATTGAACCTTCACACTCTTCATATGCTCTTACTGGTGCAATAATGTGCAATTAATGAAGATTGGCCAGCAGGCTGCTTCAGTTTAGCCATGAAACCTCCCACACTAAAATGACAGGTGTTTCAGTTTCATTGTCCAACCCCTGTATATTCATTAGAAGGGGTGTCCACAAACATTTGGACTTAAACTGTAGATCAGTGCAGGACTGAATATGACATCATGAATAAGAGGAGACAAGGCAAACAATCACCATTCTTTATTTACAATAAAACTAACGCATCATTCCTACACTTATGTAAATAAGCCTTTCTCAAAGATTTGTAATAAATATACTATATTCGCCTTATTGCATAAGCTACTACAGTAGCACACAAAGTGTCATTGTTTACGTCCTGTAATAAAACGTCCTGTTTTTATGCATAGAAAAAAGGGCAGAAGGGAAACTAAGTGAGAGAAAAAAAAAAAAAAAAGAACGATATGCTAATAGCTTGTCTGGTAAACACATTACATTCGCTCACACAGAAGCACTGGCTTCACAAACAAGCAGAGTCGCCTGTGTGTGTGTCTGTATTTATTCACACACACACATTTCTGTACGTCTTCCAACACCGGTCCATGATCAATACGCAGTCTTTTGGCAGATTTATATTTTAGATATATATAGAATATGTTTATATATGATAATAATATATCTATTGTCTCCAGCTATAGGATATCAATCATCTTCAATAAGGCCAAAATATAAAGATTAATCCAACATCTAAAGCAGATATTAAGGAATCTCTGAGGATTTCACATTCGGACATTCCGAGCATTCTTTGAAGTGTGTGTGTGTGTGTGTGTGTGTGTGTGGACTGTGCACACTCACACAGGTACACAAACACACACTGCAAAAGCCATTAGTCTAGTAGAGGCATCAGGATATTTAAAAATATTGTTTAAATGCATTTCAAAAAAGCAAAAGCCTCGACTAACAGCAATAATAATAATAATAATAATAATAATAATAATAATAATAATAATAATAATAATAATAATAATAATCCCTTCAGGGGGAAATGAACAGATAAAGAGCTATAGCAGAGAGGCTGGAGATAAAGTCCAGCAGATTCAAGGCAAAATGTCACAACATCCACACACAGCAGCATCAGCATCACCTGACCGAGCAAATCTCTCTCTAAAAAACACACAAACAAACAAACAAACAAAAAACAACAAACAGAACCCAAATTACCATAACAACTGAACGATTGTTCTCCTCACAATAATATTATTATATTATTATATAATAAAGGGTACTCCTCTGCAGAGTGAACATGGCAAAATTTCCTATAGAGAGAGTGTTATATCACTGAGAGAGATGAAGAGAAAGAGAGAGAGAGAGAGTAATAGAGACAGAGTTAGGGAGTATACAAAGAGAAAAAGAGAAAGGAAGATAGCCTTAATTGATTAATTGATAGAGAGAGAGAGTGTAAGTGAGAGCGAGAAAGAGCAAAAAAGAAAGAAAGAGTAAAAGGGAACAAGAGGGAAGGAGAGAGAATAAGAAGTAAGGAGCAAAAGAGAGAGAGAGAGAGAGAGAAAGAAAAAATGCAAGTGAGATCATAAGAGAGAGAGAGAGCGAAAGTGAGAGCACAAGAGATAAAGAAAGAGTGTAAGAAATAGAGATAGAGAAAGACTGCAAGTGAGATCATTATTACGCTGTAAAGAGAGAGAGAAGAGAGAGTGAGCGAGAGAGCAAAAGAGATAAAGAAAGAGTGTAAGAAAGAGAGAGAGAGAAAAAGAGAGCACAGGAGAGACAAAGAACGTAAGTGATTAAGCGTGCAAGAGAAGATGCGAGTATGCAAAGAGAGAGAGAGAGAGAGAAAGAGAAAGAAATAGAGTGGGAGTTGAAATTAGAGAGTACACGAGAAAGGGAGGATGGGAGAGAAGGAGGAAGAAAACCGTAAAGAAAGAGACATAAAAAGTAAGAGGGAGTGAAAGAGAAGAGACAAGGTGGAAAAGAGAGAGATTGCAAAAGCATGTTGCATGAGAGAGAGAGAGAGAGAGAGAGAGAGAGAGAGAGAAATATTGTGTTTGTTACAGAAAGAAAGAGACTGTGAGAGAGAGAGGGGGAGGAAAAAAAAGAGAGACAACAGAAAGAAAGCATGTATGTGAGGATGAACTCCTCTCAGTGTTCAGTATTAGTGCCTGAGCTTGTGTTAGCTAGCTGAATAATCCTGACACTGTAAAACTCACCATCCTAACCAGCGAAAGCATCTTAAATGTAGGCAATATATATATCATCACTGTAGCACAAAAACCTTGTATCTCCAAAATCGCAAATTTACAGGAGAAGGGCAAAACCTTTATAACTTTCAATAGAAGTCAATGCAAAAAGCTTCAAGAATAAATCAAGATCAAATTATATTGGATTTTAAAACATTGTAAAATCTGATTAAAACAGCAGTTAAAAGAGTTTTCAGACCATAGAAACTGATCATGACAGATTATAATTTCATTACACTGCCAGTACCTGTATGAATAACAGTAAGGATGGCACCTACTGTATATCACAGTCTGATTTTAGCAAATACAAGCATTTCTAAAATCTTATTCCAACAATAAATTGTCTTAATAGGTTGCTTTTTAAGCACTGGTGATATCCATGATATGCCCAGAAATGCATATTCGCATATTGTTTATGACTATATCAAAATGTATCAATGTGTAAGCATAAATATATACTGTCATAAATATAAATATATACAGCTCAGGAAAAAAATAAGAGACCACTTAAAAAATGACGAGTTTCTTCTAGATTTTACCTAATTAAAAACCTCTGAAATATAATCAAGAGGAAGATGGATGATCACAAGCCATCAAACCAAACTGAACTGCTTGAATTTTTGCACCAGAAACTCATCCAAAAGCAGTGTGTAAGACTGGTGGAGGAGATCATGATACAAAGATGCATGAAAACTGTGATTAAAAAACAGGTTTATTCCACCAAATATTGATTTTTTTTTCTGAACTCTTAAAACTTTATGAATATGAACTTGTTTTCTTTGCATTATTTTAAGGTCTGAATGCTCTGCATCTTTTTTGTTATTTCAGTCATTTCTCATTTTCTGCAAATAAATGCTCTAAATGACAATATTTTAATATTTTTTATTTTTTATTCAGTCTCTTATTTTTGTCCAGACCTGTATATATTTCAATATTGCCCACATTTAAGGTGCTTTATTCTGTCTCTTGCAGTGCAGTATAAGATAAAAAGCCATGTATTGGACGTTTTAAAAGCCAGCAGCAATCAACTAGTGGTCACTTGAAGGTTGAAGGTCTTCGTAGTGTAGAGGAGAACATTTTAATAGGCAACGGTTTCAACGGTTTCAACTGTTTCAACGGTTTCAATGGTTTCAAAAGCAGACTTCAAGACTTCAACACTTCACTCAGCCTTTAGATTACGCCTTATTTCAACATTATTTTTTAAAGCTCTATCATTAAATAACACAAACCATATGTACTACAGTTCAGTTCTGCATGAGTCGGCCGCGAGCAGCCCAGAGTCCATGAGCAGTCCAGGTCCAGAGCTGGAATCCAGAGGTCAAGCTGTGGGAGATCTTCTCCAGGTCCAGTGCATGTGTTTAATAGGGACGAAGGTTCGGGTGGTTTAGGGCTACGCTGTGGTTTCTGAAAGCCTGGCATCGCTGCTGCCGTCGGTATCGAGGGTCTGGCTGGACTGCTGGTCGTCCTTCTCCTCCGCCTCGGCCGGCTCCTCCTCCGTTTGGCTCAGGTGTCTCCTATAGAGAGGGGGGCTGGAGGAAACAGAAAGTTCAAGTTCAAGTGTGATCAAATGGTGAAAGATTATTTAATCATTTTGTCTAAGCTCTCTATAGTAACTGGAGCTTCACTTTTTATTTCAAGCCTCAATGAACTTGAAATAAAAGTATCTAAAAGAAAGGGCTACAGTCAAAGCCTGTTTCAATACGGTCTTCAATACAGCATTCTTGCCAACCTTGACTCGGGACTTGAGGGAAGTGCTTCACATCTGTCTTACACAGGTGGATGAGGGTAAAGTGAAGAGCATATTTTATTAATATTAATTGAAAGACACTGAGTAAATGTATTATAGAGGTGTGCTGTACAGCAAAAGAGGTTTTCTAGCAGGAGCTACAAGTGGTTAGAGGGTTAAATTAGTAAAAAAAAAAAACTTAAACAACGTCTTCAACCAGCCCCAACCTACTATTCATTGAGCTTCACTGGCTACCGGTTGCTGCTCACATTAAATTAAAAAACCCTTTCAATTGCCTAAAAGGTGATGACAGAGCAGCTCCCTACTACCTGCACTCACTCCTAAAGGTCTATGTTACCTCCCGGCCGCTACATTCACACAAAGCAATCTATCTAGACTGTTCTCCAACATAGTTATTTTTATCAATAAATTAATCCTAATTTAATTCATTTTCAGTGTCTGGTGTGTGGTCTGGCAGAGGGTCTAGGAAGAGAGCCCACTCTCTAAATGATAAATAAATAAAGAATGATTTTATGGGGGTTAGCACATCATGAGGACGGTGTAGAAACAAACAACAAAGTTAAAGCAAGCAATTGTTCATGACAAAAACCTCAAGAACCTCAAACCATTTCCAGACTTCCAGACACTTTTCTCTCTTATTCGTTAACAAATTAAGCTCATCCAATTCTTCACTGCATCATTAAACTATACTCTAAAGGCCTAAAGGTCTAAATTGTATCAAAAAGTTAGAAAAATAGTTGCTGCAGTTTTACCACACTACAAATAAGCGTGCTGTGGAGGTCTGGCTAAATGAACTAACTTCTCCAGGGCTGCTGCTGTTGCGTTGTAGTCGAGTCATTTATCACACGGCCATTCAGTGCAAATTAGTATGTGCGCCTGCATGCACAGGCCTCCCCGCCTCACCCCTCTAAACAAACCTCGTTCTGGGGAAGGAGGAGATGATTAGATGATAAACCTGCTTTGAGGAAAACTGGTGAAGCACACCATGCTCTTCCACAGCACACAAAACTAAAACTATATAACATAACAAGTCATTAATTTCAATCTCCTCTCAAAGTTCAGCTTAAACAGTGAGTGTGTTTACATGCACTTCATAATCTGTTGTTCATGCCAATAAACAGCCCTAATATTAACACGACTTACTTAAATCATCAGATTTCTGATGGCATGTTTTAGGAGTCACACCTGGCTAGAAATAGCGGTACGTCCCCCCAAACAACAGGTGATCTCAAGATCTCAAGACTTGCACTACATGCAGAGTTGATAATGGTTAGTTAGTGGTTATACTGGTGAGAGGACTATCCTACAGTTGGTCCAGCAGCACACTGTTGTTGGTAATTAATGTGTTAATATGTAACACCATGCCGTTCCTCCGGTCACCTGCTGTTTTTTTAATCATCTTCAGGCTTGTAGAGGTACTTCATCACCAGGTTGTCCATTTTCTTCTTCTTCTTTTTCTCGTCTTTCCTGCTGAGCGGTCTTTCCTCCCCTGGACCATCTGGTCCTCTTTCCCCATCCGATGCGACAGAACTCCTGCCCACACCCTTCTTGATGCTGCTGGAACTTCTGTAAGAAACCGTGGACCCCGAGCTGGATTCTGAGGAGGATTCTGATTCAGACGATTCGGACTCTGACTCGCTTTCCTTCTTCCTTCCCTTCCTGGACCCTTTCTTTCCTTTCTTCTTGGAGCTCCTTCTGCGATCCTCTTCTGAGGAGCTCTCAGACTCGGAGTCTCGATTCTTCTTCTTCTTCTTGCTGGATTTGTGGACGCTGCTCCGGCTGCGGCAGCTGAAGTTGCTTAAGCTGCTGGTGGATCGACCGTAGTCCAGCGCAGAGCCAGACGCTGAGCGCCGCAGACTGGAAGCACTTCGGCCTAGAGTTTCATCGCCAAAATCGCCATCTCTTAGGGCACTCTTGACACTGCGTACGCTCTTACGGTCATCCTCATCTTCTTCCACTCCTGCCTTGTCCTGATCTTCATCTGAGTCTTGAGTACTGCGCCGTTTGAACTTGATGGGTTTGAAGCTGAGGACTTCATTGATTGCTTTCTCCAGATCAGGGTCTAGATAGTTGCGATGTCCAACCGGTTTAATGTCCGTGCCATCTGAGGTGTCTTCACCAGTGCGGGCTTGGGTAGGGGTGGACAAGCTTCTGGCAAGAGAACGAGGGCTGTAGGCTGAGATACCTCCCTCACTGAAGGCCACACTCCTCGCATCATCATCATCATCGTCAAGGTTCAGACCGAACTCGCTCAGTCGGCTACTGCGAGCCAACGAAGTTCGGGATATGGCGCTCACACTTCCAGGGCTCCTTCCACCGGAGCGTCGATTCAAGCCAGGACTACTGGAAGTTCCGTAGTCACTACGACTGTCATCCTTCCACGAGGTGCTGCGACGCAAGCTGTAGCTGCTCAGAGTTGACTTGGCATCATCGTCATCATCGTCGTCGTCAAAGTCACGGCGCGTCGAGGCTCTGCTCGGTGCCACAGAGGACACAGTCGATTCTTTATCGAACTCCGGGCTACTCTTGGTCCAGCGTCGGTCGAGACCTTTTCTGGCCATGCTCGTAGCCTCAGAATAAGCCATGGAGATGACAGAGCCTCGGTCGTCTGGGTCATCTCCTGCCTTCTCGCTGGATTTGCTCTTGGCTTTGCGGAGAGCCGAGCGGTCCAGGTTGTCCGGCTGCTCTTTTAAAGTGCTGAAGAGGGAGCTCTCATCGCCCATGCCTCCGATTGAGTCTTTCAAATTGGAGCGCTTCCTGTAACTGAGGGTGCTCATCACAGAGACGGACCTGCTCAGGTCGCCATTCTTGGCATCTTTAACTTTAGCATCCTGCCCTTCTTTACCCTCTTTCCCTTCTTTTAAATCACAGACATCAGCATTAGCTGCATTGGGGTATTTTTGGCTTTTGGGGGAATGAGGACAGACAGATACGACACAGACAGACGGGGGGGAGAAAAAGAAATCAACAATCCAGTGATTCAGAGAGGATGGTTTTGAAAATGGAAATAATGTATAAAAATTACATACTGTATGATATACCACATTCGATTTAAAATGGATAAAGGCATAGCAGAGCAAATTCACTGAAGAATATATATATTTTTTAAACTAAGCACAGCAGATCCTGGAAACTGAGGCATGAAATAAACACTTTCAGTAGTCTGTTCAGTTTCAGAAAACTGTTAGGGAAAGGCTGTAATATGGCCATGCACTGCCTAGCCAGTGGATGCCTCAGAGGACGCTATCAGAGAATGCTCCTGTACCATTCTTATATACTATACCACTAGGTAAGCAATAACTGTATGAAATACTTGTACATGTGTTTAAAAAAAGATCTATAATTAGCTGTCTATGCTATATTTAAATAATTGCTATTTAGGGCTATTCATGCATTTATTCTGCGCTTTTTTACAGGTGTTTTTTTTAATCATTTTCAAATGGTGCACACCAAAAAAGAGAAAACTGCTAAGTCAAAATATAACTGTATATACAGCTCTGGAAAAAAAAGAGACCACTTCAGTTTCTGACAAAATGTCATTTAGAGCATTTACTTGCAGAAAATGAGAAATGTCTGAAATAACAAAAAAAGATGCAGAGTTCAGAAATTTGGTGGAATAATACTGGTTTTAATTACAGTTTTCATGCATATTGGCATGTTTTCCTCCACCATTCTTGCACACTGCTTTTGGATAACTTTATGCCACTCCTGGGGCAAAAAATGAAGCAGTTCAGTTTGGTTCGATGGCTTGTGATCATTCATCTTCCTCTTATTTATATTCCAGAGGTTTTCAACTTTTAGGTGATCTTTTATTTTTTTCCAGATCTGCATATACATATATAGCATAAAAGCATTCTGCATGTGTTTGTATAGCTGTAGATGATTATGCATAATTACATAAAGGACATAATCTAAAATAAAACAAGCACAGCAGATCTTAGAGACGGAGGTATGAAGTAAACACTTCCACTAGCCTCCTGGCCAGAGGGGCTGTGATATGGACCTGCGCTGCCCAGCCATCGGATGCCTCAGCGGACCCTATCAGCGCAGCTCCCGCTGCAATATACCATTAGGTAAGCAATAATCGTAGGAAATAGCCCACCACTCCACACAGCTCCGGGTAACCCATCCCCAGCTTCCTCCTCATCTCCTCCTTACCGAGGGCCAGATAAGGAGACTTGCTCTATCATCTCAGGCCCAGGAGGAGGGTTCTCTAATAAGCAGCTAGAGATGCTCCTACTAACCTTGGGGTCTTCAAGCTGCCCTCGTCTGATAGAGTCTTGGCGGAGCCCTTATTCTTGGAGAGCCATGATTTCACCCCATCCACACGGTCCTCCACCTCCGAGTCCATATCCGAGTCGTCTCCACTGAGAAAAAGAAAAAGTCTGAATTAGTGACTGACTCTAATAATAACTATAATAATAACAACACCATGCCTTTAAGGGATAAGGAAATATGCATCGACCACAGTTACTGTATACAATCAATAGCAAAAAACTAATAAGGACTGTAGTTATTGAAATTAATTTGTATTGATTACTTAAACATAACTAAAGACAAATAAAAACCACACTGTTCTCATTTCCCATTATATATAAATCTAGTAGAGACAGATTATATGTGTCCAGTATCATTTATTTCACTTTAATCCTGGATATATGGAGATATTTGGGTACCACTTTAAAATAAGACTACCTTTATAAAGGGTTTATAAATGGTTTACAATTAGTTTATGAATGGTTACTAATTAGGTTGTAAATGCCTTAAATATCATTAATAACCAGTTATAACACATGCATAACAAGGCAAACAATGACCTGTTGTTTGCCAAATAGTGAACCCACAGCCATCTTTATTGTTGCCCTTTCGACGTATGCGCTATAACTGATTATTTATGATTTTAAGGCATTTACAACCTGATTAGTAACTAATTGTAAACCCTTTATAAACACTTTATAAAGGTAGTCTTAGTTTAAAGTGGTGCTGATATTTGGAGTGCATTATTATTAGTATCGTGACATTCTGGATCATTGACTTCTGTTACAAACCTGATTAAATTCTTGTATGTTTTGATATCTCAGTTAGGGGTGTGCAGCAATATGTATGTAATAATAACATTTTATTTAAACTTTTCTTGAAATAATGTTTGTAATTCAGTGTTTTGTCATATCGCCAGGAGTATCGTGATCGTGAAAATACCGTGAAATATCGTGATATTATTTTAGGGCCATATCGCCCACCCCTGATTGAAAGTCAACAGTTGATTACAACAGAAAAAGAATAAAATTGGACATCACAGAACATTGTGTGAACACTATATGAGATGAGCATGCCTGGTTACAGTGAAGAGCGCAGGGAGATACAGTAACAGGATACCCAAACCAAGAGCTAAACCTGATAGATCAGCTGTGTTCCGTAATTAAACACGTTTAAATACTGTAAATGAGTTCACGTATTACGCTGCATATATAAAGAGAGGAAATCAAGCTCTGAAAACGAAGAACATCTTAAATAATGGCCTGTTCCATACATTTAAATGCACCCGAACGCTCCTCTTCCTTTCTTAAGTGTATAACACGTTGCGATGGGGCTGCAGAGTGAAACTAGAATGCAAATTGTCTCTAGAAGGCACAATTAACTGTGCCAGGCCTGTCGGCCTACAGTAATGGCTTTCTGTCTCCAAGTCTCTGTGAGTATTGTTACCGAAGAGCTGGCTGGTTCCATGCAATTCAGGCCAGTCGATATCCAGTAGAAAAGCATGCGAGAGGGAGTGGGAGTGAGAGAAAGAAAGAAACAAATCTACGAAAAAAAAAAAACTCTCCTCAATCCATTCTCATTTAAACGCCATCGACATATGGACTGACATTACCAGCCCACAGCCATCTGTGCATTCAGTGACATAAAGGTTCAGCAGGTTCCTTTATCTTCACGTCTTGTCAAAACAATAGTGCCTTCACCATTCCTGCCAATTTATTATGAAAGCACTGCAGATTATACAGACTATAGATTTATTCTGTGTTAGACTGTTTAATAATACAGTTACTGGCTAGTCATAAAGGTCATTTATTAAAGGAGCATTGTGTGTTTTTTTGTCAGTAGATGTCGCAAAAGAGCATCAGCATCTCAAACAAATGCTAAAACAAATGCTTGTTTTCTGACACGCCTTGAACATCTTTTTGGTTCAAGCTTACCCAAGCCTGGCTGCAAACTATTAGCATCATGGCTAACCCGCTCCAGCCCTGCCAAGCCCGGCAACTGAGTCTATTAGCATCACTGCTCCAACCCTTTGAAGGCTGGCTGTTAGCATTTTGACTAACCCACTTCAACCTTGCCAAACCTGGATGTTGTGTTAGTTAGCATTGTGGCTTTAACACTGCTGAGCCTGAGCTACTGTGTCTAATAGCATCTCTGCCCCAATCGATCCAAAGCTAGCTGTTAGCATCATGACTAATAGACTTCAATATTGCCAAAGTCGGCTGTTGTGTCTATTCAGCACCACAGTTTCAACACTACTGATGCCGGTTATTAGCATCACGGCTAACCTGCTCCAACTCTGCTGAGTCTGATAGCATCACTGCTTCAAACGATCCAAATCTGTCTGTTAGCATCATGACTAACCCACTGCAACCTTGCCAAACGCAGCTGTTGTGTCTATTAGCACTGCGGCTTCAACACTGCTGAGGCCAGTTGTTAGCATAAAGGCTAATTCGCTCCAACTATGCCGAGCCCGGGCTACCATGTCTAATATAGCATCCCTGCTCCAACCGATTCAAAGCTGACTGTTAGCATTGTGACTAACCTACTGCAACCTTGACAAAACACTGCAACCTTGACAAAACTAGCATTGTGGTTTAAACCCTGCTGATGCTGGTTGTTAGCATCACGGCTAACGCGCTCCAACTCTGCCGAGCCCGGTCTCCCGTGTCTAATATAGCATCCATGCTCCAACTGTTCCAAAGCTGATCGTTAGCATCGTGACTAACCCATTTTAACATTGTCAAACCTGTCTTTTAAATAAATTAGCTCTTTTCTGCTGCATAAATGTTTAAAATATCAATTTTAGCACTTTTAATGGAACTGCTATGGTTTTGACGGCACACTTAATCAGTGCTTAGCTTTAACAACAGACCTGAAGCAGTGGTCCTATGTTCTTTAAAAGATTTCTACTTATTTCAGGGCAAATGTAACCATTTAACCATGTAACCACATTTCATTTTTCCATCAAACCGACAAGACTTGACCTGTTTTCCTTCCCAAATGTTCTGTGCTGAGCTGACCTGCTCAGATCATCTTATCACTGATTATCTTACCCTCTTGAACTGTGCTCCCAAAACACAACAGCATCTTTCTATCAAGGCCAGGCTTTAAATCCCACCATTTCCACTGCAGTTTTCATTTACTGTAAGCACTACAGCACTTTGGAGGCCATCTCAGAGCATATGCCAACCTTGGATCTACACTGATGAGAGAACACATTATGACCATCTGCCTAATTTGCTGTTGGTCCTCTGCGAGCCAACAAAACAGCTCTGACCCACCAGATTCTCTGAAGGTGCCCCATTATATCTGGCAATAATCATTAGCATTAGAAGCAGATTCTTAAAAAAAAAATAATAATAACGCTGTGAGCTGGTTGAAAAATCGAGAATTTGATATGTTCTTCCAGCATGTTACAGTCCTAATCATCTAATGGTCAACTCTACTACGATTCTGAAGGTTACGGCAACATCTTGGACTCTTTGTCAAAATCCTTAAGCCTCTAGACTCATTTGATTTCATGTCATTTGAGATTTCACGTCAATTTCTTTGGTCCTCGAATAGAGCCCTGTGGGACTCCACCAGCTATTCTAAATACAGTGTTTACCCATTAACTCCCAATAGAATCATAAAACTAGGGTTCCACAAAATTTTAAACCCTTTTTGAAACATGTATGCAGTGTTTAATGGTACACAGGGCCCTGCCACTGCCAAATGTTACTGACGTTAAGGGTGTTGGGATCCAGATCTAGATCCACAACGATCTTCAGGCACATGGTACATGTCTACTTAATGTCCTCACGAACGAACCCAAGGATTCCTTGCAAAACTGGCCCACAAACTGTCTTTCTTTCCACAGTACAACACTGCACACATAGCTGGTTAATCATCTGATGTAAAAACAAAAAAACTGGAAGGACAGGAAGGAATATGATTGGTTCCCCTTGAAGCAACATCATGTCACGAGGTTAGTTTGGACCTGGACCACTGTAGGTAAGTTCTCACCACTGGGAGGACTGGGAGGACTCCCATAAGCAATGCTCTTAAAGAGACAATCTACAAATACTACTGAATGCAGCTAATTAAATTACCAAAGCATTAGCTAGATCAACTAATTATGTTAAATTGGAAAATACTGCTTAGAATGGCTGGTAAACAGTGTCTGATAATGCGACTAACAGCACAATATCAATATCAATGGAGGCGGGACAATATATTGATATTGCGATATATTGTTTCCTTTTTTGTTTGCGATACATTATCAATATGTGGCATCAAATATTGATATTGCAGCCCACTTTGACCCTCTAAAGTTACTGCTTCATTACTCCACATGGTGACGCAAATCAAATGAAAAGGGTAAACCTTGGTGGGAAGAAAAATATTGATCGCGAATAAATCCAACAAATCCATAATTCCTGCTTTTAGTTCATTTAGGAGTATTTTAATCTTTTCAGTAACACAGATGAGGTTGAGTATCATTGACAATTGCAGTGTGATATATCAAGTATTGCAGAATGATAGTATTGTAATATTATCAGTATCGTGGGAAACGTATCGTGATAATATCGTATCGTGAGATGCCCTGTGTTTTTTACTCTAATAAATAAAAGTATGATTGGTTAATACTTTGCTAATGTATTGATAGCTCGACTACAACTCCTACAACTACAACTACTTCATGTACAGCAGATGGTCTCTTTCAGCCAAGACCGTGTCTGTCAATCACTTCATTCCTAACTCAAACCCCGCCTTCTTATGATATAGCAGAATAAGTTTTAATAACTAGTTTCTGTGGGGAAAAATAATGTAATAAAATGATGCAGCAATATTAGCATAGGGAAATTTGAATTAGAATGGTTGGACACAGAAGATGGAAAGACATTTACAAAAGAAAAATGGCGGAGCTACACGTCATACTGCAACCAACCAGCAGAGGCGCTAGACTTTCGGTGTCTGAACTTTGAGAAACGCTGCAAAGCAGAGGTTATTATCTGCTGTTATAAGCTCCCAGTGACCCTGGCACCTATTCAGCACATGTTTTAGTGATGCTCCACGGCCTATAGAGCAGCAGCCACTGGCAGGTGTACCAGAGATCACAGTCTGTCCTCTGTAGGCCCTGAGGGAGAGAGGAAGGTGAATCACAGTTATGCCTGATGTGATCTGTGATCTTTTATGGTGCCTGAAGCAATATTTGACATTCCAGCACACAGTCTGTACACACATTACCTTTCCCACTGGCCAAAAAACACAGCACAATACACAATAAAACAATACAAAACACACCTGAAAATCCCAAAATTCTAGGAAAATACTTGTTATTTCCATCTGTTAGCCGTCCTGCTTGGCTGCAGAACAGCGAAACTGTCTTTCTCAAAACGATAAACGCCCATGAGCCTTTTTTTTTCAAACCTATCAGGGTCTCCTTCCTTCAAACAACCTCTTTTCTCTCTTCTGAGAAGCTCTGGAAACTACAAGATCTGAATAACCTGCAAGGTTTACTGTAATACTCATAATTTTCCCTGATAGACAATAAATAGGCCAATCCAACAAAGGGTGCCATTTGCTTGTTGTAACTTTAACAAATTAAAATCTGAATTAAAAACTCTGAATCTAATAATACATGTATTTAAAACATGTTTTAGTCAAATTCAAGCAGCTAAACGTAATTTTTTATAAGGTTTTTCATCCAAAGATGGTTACAAAACTCATATGACATTTAAAAAACATGTTTAAAAGCAATTCCACTCATTCCTTTGATATTCTCTCAAGAAAATCTTTATTTTAAAGAAATGGTTGACTGTATGTTTAAATAATTGATATTTATGACAAAAAAATCACTCCTGTTCCTGGAACTCATTCCAAGTTTTGAGTAACAGGAATGTGTTTTTAGCAAAGGATTAGCAAAAACATGACAAACAGCTAAATGGCGACTATGCTAATAGCATGAGGACACCGAGCACATCCTAATGTGTTTTGTATTAAAATTTAAAATTGGTATTTTAAAAATAAGCAAATAAAATCTAAGAATTAATTTAGGTAACAGGACTGAGTGTTGAGATTGAGCTCCTCATAGTCATAGTCATAGTTACAATAAGATTAAATATACAGAAAAACAAATGAGAATTTAGTTTTTTTCATGGTCTTCAGAAGAACCAACTGATGTGACTTCCTGTTGTAGAATGTTCCCGATTTTTCAGATAAGGTAATGTGTTACTGTAATAGGACTGAGTGAAAACCAAAGACACAACTAAAATGTGTATTTTACCTTAAATATTAAAGATTTATTATGAAAAATAAAATAGTCACACAAAAATGCAAAAAATCTCTGAAGGATTTTAAGAATTATATTTAGAATTATTACAAGTTTATAGTTAAAGTTTTCCGTGTTTTAAGTAGTTTTTATTAATGTTTTTTTTAATTACATATCTTACTTTTATCTTACAATTAGGTTAATGTACAATACATTATGCTTAATAATAAAATCTATTTTAAAGTTATTTTGTGTGCACATTCATACAGAAATGGCACCCATTCGTTGAAATGGCCCAAATATAGTATGTATGATAAAAACGCTTACCTGCCCTCTGTATCTGAGGGAGGTCTGAATGAATACAGAGCAGTTTAATAAGCGATATTAAAAAGTGTTTACTGCAGACTGATCTGTTGCAGACCGGCTCTGAAGCTGTGAGAGGCTGTGTTCATCTGCTGCATTAGCATCACAATCTAATCACGCTGTTGTGGGAGATAGAGCGCAGTTGTTCTTTGGTCCAGATCTCATGAACTAAATCCAATCATGTTCCTGCGGACGGGATGAGGGCAAAGTAAAACCCCCTAATTTTATTATGGTTGAAAAATACAATTGAGAATATATATATATATATTTCCAACTATAGAACTCTCAATCTTTTGATTATTTAGCAATGATACCTCAGTTATCTCAGTTAGATCCATGGAATGTTGAGAGAGGGGCTGAGAGATAATCGATTAGTACCTAAAGTAGTATATCATGTATACATGTATCCAAGCAATGACACTTACAAGGCCATAATAGCATTATAATCACTAAACAAATCTTGAAAATATTATTATACCACAGTTAGTTAGGATCCTGCAATGTGATTGGCTGAGAGGAGTTTTAGGAGTGACATTATCAGCCGGTAACGCCCTGTAACCGAAGCTCTCCATATATTACTCCGCCACATACAGGTAATCTAGTAACGATGCAACACTTACAAACCAAATACAAACCATTGTGCATTTTATAGGAGCCGTTGGATCTCATAGATGCACAGTGCAGAAACATCATGTCTCCAATAGGCGGCGCAGGCAAAGGCGCGACACCACAAATAAATATAAAATAAGCCCAGTGATTCACAAATATACATTATTACACACATTATCAGCCACCAATATCAGGTTAAGAGTTGTTATTATTAAAATAAATGCTTACGTGTAAATATTTTCCAGTGAATAAAGGGTATTTTAAGTTGAATATAAGGTGGCTGAAAATAGGGGAATCTGTAATTTCACAGGTCTTGCTGCTGGGGGCGCCGAAGTGAACAAAACTTTAATTCTTAAAAAAAAAAAAAAAAAACATTTTCTTTCAAAATCCGAACATTAATCAGCTGTGACAACAGAGTCCTATTGGTTGAATATCTCTGTTCCACACAATCAGATTTATCATTAAAGTATAAAGTATTAAAGCATTAAAGTATCCTTTATATACAAATAAATGAGCACAGCAATTTGAAAATATGCATTATTACACACATTATCAGCCACAAATATCAGATTAAAAGTTGTTATTATTAAAATAAATAATTAAGCGTATATACTTTCAAGTTAAAATAGGGTAATTTAAGTTGAATATAAGGTGGCTGAAAATAGGGGACTGTTGTGATTTCGCAGGTCTCGCTGCTGGGGGCGCCGAAGTGAACAAAACTTTAATTCTTAAAAAGTTATTTCAAAGTTCATTGTGCACTGGAAAAAACGTGTTTTTTGGGGGGGGGGTTTTGTGGGTGAGTGAGGTGAATTCATTGGGTGAATGCAGCACTTACAGCGCAGCTACAAACAGAGCAGCAATGGAACTACTTTAACTGGCGGAGTGTTTATAACCAAACAGATCCTATTTTCTCCTTCTCTTTAACTCAAACTCTTTCAATAAACAGTGATAATGGAACTGTGGTATAATCACAATAATAAACTTGAGGTTCGTGCTATAACGTGTAATATTGGCACAGCTGTGCTGATTTACTGTATACTTAGCCTGCAGCCTTGTGCTACGACTGCATCACAGCAGTGCCAATATTCCCTGTTATAGCACAAATCTCAAGTGTATAATGGTGTACTGTGCCTCACTAAAAGAGATCATAAGAGTTCATAAGAAAACATACAGGAATCTAAAGCATATGCTGGAAGTGACACGCACAACCACACACACACACACACACACAGCTGCGTTTGGACAGAGGCGCTGTGTAAATGGAGTGCTTTGCACTGGATGTCACACCCAATTTGCGTCCCGTGCCTTAAAACCGCCGGGGCTGGAACCGCTCGGCTCCCAGCAACAAACACACACAGCCCACTTCAGATCCCGACATTAATCAGCTGTGACAACACAGTCCTATTGGTTGCATATCTCTGTTCCACCCAATTAGATTTATCATTAAAGCTCCTGTAGGTACCCTCCCCCCAACACCCCCTCTATACCACCCCTATACACCCCCTACACCCCCCACCCTCCTACTCCATTTACTTCTACTGTTCACTCAACCAAACCCTAACACTCACACTGCATTATACACATAAACACACACTCACACACACAAAGCATAACATTAATCAAAGCACACAGCGGGGAGCGCGTCACACTCGCATAATAACGACTCTAGTTAACACCCGGAAATAATAAACCCACACTGCACAACAAGAGTTCCTCTACTCCACTACTCAATGAGTCTGCACTTTATAATATACTAGTGCATCTCAAAAAATCTGAATATTATAAAAAAAAGTTAATTACTTAATTTCAGTAATGCAGTTCAAAATGTGAAATGTATATACTGTATTATATAGATTTGTATATAGATTACACACAGAGTGATCTATTTTAAGCTCTAAGTTTACTTCTTTTATTGATGATGATAATTAAGGATTACAGCCAATGAAAAAAAACAAAAATCAGTGTCTCCGAAAATTTGAATATTATATATCGTCGCTGTCCAATGGAAAACAAGTATCTCCATTTTTGTCGGTTTTTAGTTTACTACGTAATTTAACAAACTGTCCCTTAAACTGTGCCAAAATTTCTTAATGAACGGACCCACAAAAATACTTTAAAATGAACAATTGGTCAAAGGTCAATTGGTGCTTTTGGCAGTGTACCACGTTCTGCTGGAAAATGAAATCCGCATCTCCTTAAAAGTTGTGAGCAGGCGGAATTATGAAGTGCTGTAAGATTTTTTTTTTCCGAAAAAACGCTGCACTGACTTTGGACTCACGTATTGAATTATTAATACATTTCTGCTGTTTGTAACAAACCAAACGTGTGAAAACGGGAAAAAATTGGTAGAGTTGTGATTATTATAGGTGTGTTAAACACCTTCCTCAGTGTAAATAAATAAATGCACTAGGCGCCAGCTGCTACGCCAGGAGGCAGGCTATGCGTAGTCTATATATGTATATGTATATATATATATATATATATATGTATGTATATATGTATATATGTATATATATATGTCTATGTCATTATCAGTACAGTGATGGCGGTGCTCGGAGCTGAAAGGTAGCGTTATGAAATGTAAACAGTGGTTTTTAATAAGCTTTTTGTGCATTTTTAAAGTTCTTAATGCCTCATTTTAAATGTCAGGACTCTTCAGATTCTAGCAATGAGGTGTGGAGCAACTTTGAGCTAATGGTGGATAACGGTGTAAAAAGTGATTTATCGTGGCAAAATATGCCCCAATATGGCCCAATACAGTGTGCTGGGCAAAATAACAAAATTACTGGATCTCAGAAAGCTATGCTATGCTAATTGCTATGCTATTCGACAAAGGTAAGTACTTTTTTTTATCATGTTTTACTACACCAAAAGTTCTATTTTACACCGGAGTTCTCCTTAAACACATCTATCCCATACCCATCACTGTGATGCTTAATCTGACCACATATGTGGTGATAAACCACTTCTCTGAAACAGCCAATGGACAGCAAATCCAGCCTGGAAAGAAGCTTCTGCTTGGAAACAGTGTGGACTGATCCCTCCACTGCAAGCTCATCAGCTTAGTTTAACAGTACGCTGACTGTGTTCGGGGGTTAAAAACACAATGAAGCAAAATCGCACTGTACAGATACATGGGGCAGATGCAGTGATTAGTGTCAGTGGTTAGTAGTTTGATACACACATGCAGGATAAAACGGATGAGGGATGGTGTTAAAAAATGCTTAAACACATTAAAAAACAAATGAACACGTCACATATTCAAGGAGAGACCAGATGTGTGTGATTTGCATGGGGAAAAAATGGTAATATCATGCAGATCCGTTAGAATTGTAGTCTTTAAACATGCAGCAAGTCTTAATACAGCGCCACACTGAGGCAAGCCATTTAATTAACCTATAATGACACGAGCGATACAATACATAACTCTAATAATCTGTATTAATAAATAAGAGCAAGATCTCTGAACCGCGATAATAACAAGTAAAAATTTATAAGATTATAAGATTATAAGGTGCACTATTTTCAGGTCTATTTTATACATAAGGTGCACCATATTATAAAATGCATTACATGACACTAGTAAGGAACAGGGGTGTCACCATTTTTTTTTTCTTCTAATTCAAGTCAATCAAGCTCTGGATGTTAATCTACACAGATTTCTCTCCTGAAAACTGTTTATTTGGGTGAGTAAAGTGCTTCCGCTTACTTACAGGAAGTTTAAAAATTTTCCAGGTTTCTACTAAGGCTGGGTGCAGCAGCATTAGCATTAGCAGATAACTGCTAATGCTAGTAAATGCCGCCCGACAGCGCTAAGTGTTCCAGGAACCCCGGGCGATATTAGCTAGCGGTTCTTCGTACATAACCTTGTTTATGACTATAAACACACAGGCTACAGTTCAATATACTAGTGCAGTTAGCGCAGTTAGCGGCTAATGCTAATACTGGTCCAGGACTGCTGCCCACTGTGGGTGGTAATGTTTAGTCAATGTATTTAATAGCTGATTTCTATCATCAGAATTTCTACTAGTAAAATATTGCATTTCAGAGATCTTGAATTATTTCTAGATTTGAATTATTATTAAAATCTGAGTTATGTATTGTATCGATCGTGTCATTTCAGGCTAAAATGGATTGCATGTAATCACAAAACTGATGAAAACCAAACGTCAAACAAACATCAAAGGGGAAAACGACGAATATTTCAGGTCCTCACGTTTTGTTCTTCCTTTTCTGATACTTTGTCACCATATCTTGTAAACTGTCACATGACACACAGACAGAAAAGGAAAGGAGAAAAGAGAGAAAAGAAAGGATGAGTGAGTCCGAATCCTACGAAGAAGAAAAAAGAAGCCGATCTGAAAGCTCCTCCTGCGATGTGGTGCAGCAGAAAGAGATAGGATGAAGCACTTTTATCATTGCGATTAAATTATATCAATTTATTAGGAACATTGTGAACACACTAATACTGTGTAGAACCTGTTTTACCTCACATAATGGCCTCAGTTCATCATGGCATGGATTCCATAAGAAAACATTGTTTCCTTCAGGTTTAAACATCCTATTTTACAGCACCAGAAATGTGTTCTATTAGATTCAGAATGAGCGAATAAAAAAAAAATAATAATAAAAAACACTGAACTAATATTAATGTTCAATAATTGTTGAGGTGACTTTTGTGAAAAGGTTCATCTTCATGCTTCACTCAAACAAACTGTGTTCTGTTGGCCTTCCATGCTGTTGGTGCCAAAGTCTGATCTGGGGTGGCAAGGTTGCTTTGTGATAAGCACATAAAAATGCAAAAAAAGACACATAAACAGAGATAATTCTGTAACTATTAAAAGTAGAAGTCTTTCTTTCTTTAGAGAAATTACAGATGAAACCAGAGAACAGTGAGTACTGACTCTACATCTTCAAAAAACTCTTGGAAACTAAAGAAAACTGAAACAGGAAGAGTCACGCCTGGCTGACCCACATGGAAACAGCTTTAGCCTTTAGCTCAGCTTAACATGATTGATCTACAGGGATTGGACAATGAAACTTAAACACCTGTCATCATTTTAGTGTGGGAGGTTTCATGGCTAAATTGGAGCAGCCTGGTGGTCAATCTTCATTAATTGCACATTGCACCAGTAAGAGCTTGAAGAGTGTGAAGGTTCAATTATCAGGGTAAGAGCACAGTTTTACTGTTAAAATATTGCAATGCACACAACATTATGGGTGGCATACCAGAGATCAAAAGAAAAAGGACAAATAGTTGGTGCACGTCTTGCTGGAGCATCTGTGACCAAGACAGACAGCAAGTCTTTGTGATGTATCAAGAGCCACGGTATCCAGGGTAATGTCAGCATACCACCAAGAAGAACCAACCACATCCAACAGGATTAACTGTGGACGCTGTAAGAGGAAGCTGTCTGAAAGGGATGTTCGGGTGCTAACCCGGATTGTATCCAAAAAACATAAAACCACGGCTGATCAAATCACGACAGAATTCAATGTGCACCTCAACTCTCCTGTTTCCACCAGAACTGTCCGTCACCACAATCAATTATTGTGGTTTAAAACCAGGTGTTTCAGTTTCATTGTCCAACCCCTGTAAGTCTCAGTTTTAGCAGTGAAGAGAAGAATTAGAGGTATGACAAGTGAAGAACTGCAGTAATAAAGTCTTTGAATGATAAAATGATAAAATAAAAAAGCACTGCTACTGTACTACTATACAATATGGGTGTTCTAAACATTTGGACTGGTACTGTATGTTTTAGGAAGCACAAGTGAATGTTACTGTCTGTGTGTGTGGTATGTCTTAGTGTGTGTATGGTGTGTGTGTGTGTGTTTCTCGTCTTTGTACAGTGCTTCTCCCTGACCTACTATTTGCCTGGGGACAGAAAGTGAAGGGGAGGTATAAACTATCACTCTCTGCACTGTTTACTTTAGAGACACACAGAGGTAGTATAACTCTTCTCCACCTCGCTGAAAAGCAGCCTCCTCAGTGGGACGCTAAACAAGAAGTGGAAAAAAAAAACAACCACACAAACACAGACACAAGAAACAGGCTCCAGGGACGCCATTAAACCAATCCGCTATCACAAACAGGGAGAGAGAAAACAGCACACAGATAAAGAGCTGAGAGGAAAAAAAAAAGAAAAGCAGAGAATAGAGCATGGCTAAAACTCATCCCACCAACCAAGAGTCACAGAAACTAAAGAATCCTCATATCTCATAATGCATAAGTAATAAGAAGCCATTTTAATATTAACATTTAATATTTTAGCTGAAGGGCCAAGCTGTTAAGAATACATGAGCGAATGTGAGAAACCTGCAGATATTTTCACTTAAGAATTAAAATCTTACATCTTTTCTTAAAGAAGTGTGCACAGTGTGATGCAACCGAGAGCAACAGGGCTGAACTCTACTACTGCGCTGCGCTGATGTACCTGTTGATAAGATCGTCGTTATCGTCGCTCTCCATCTCGTCCTCGATGGCCGCCTGTAGATCCCCGATCCTCTTAAAGGCCAGTTTCAGGTCTGCCTGTAAGCTCTGATTGGCTGCTTCCAAGCTCTCAATGTCCATTTCCTGTTGGAAGAGAAACGGCACTCGTTTTTCACAAATTTTAACAGAGGTTCGGCTAAACAGATTCAATTCAACTTAACTTAAGTCAACTCAAGCAAGTCAACTCAAGTCAACTCAAGTCAACTCAAGTCAACTCAACTCAAGTCAACTTAAGTCAACTCAACTCAACTCAACCCAACTAAACTAAACCCAACACAAGTCAACTTAAGTCAACTCAACCCAACTCAACCCAACTCAATAGAATGGAGCTGAACGGAACCAAACTAACTGCGATAAAGTTAATAAGTAAAGTGTCTGGAAGCCAAACTGAATTAAACTCAACTAAATTGAGGTTCAATTGAATTTACAAGAATAAAACTGAAACTAGCGATGGGCGATATGGCCTAAAAAAATCAGATTTTTTTTTTTGTTTGTTTTTTTTCCTTTGGGGTTAAAGTGCAACAAGAAACAAGCCGAAAAACAAGCTTGCAAATGAGATGGCAGACAATATCATTATAAATATTAAGCTTAGTTTCAATATACTGGCACTGGATAATGCACTTTAAAACTAACAAAAAAAATATTCATTGTGCTGCTTCCTTTAGAAACATAAGTGTTCAAACTAATCATACAGCGAGGACCTGTTTGGTTTGCATCATTTGCGTCGAGTGTTTTAGTTCTTGATTTCAAAATCCTTCTCTATCAGACCTACAGAATCCCTGCTTCAGTTTACCAGTTCGTGTTTCTTTCGGCTGGCCTCCGCCTCTTTCTTGGCGAGTTCGGTCATCTCCTCCTTGGTGTCGCGGATCTGCCGCTGTAAGCGCTTGTTCTGCTCTTTCTCTCGGTTCTCGCTGGCGGTTCGCTGGTCCTTCTCCTCCGTCATCTTCTCCAGATTCTCCTTCAGTCGAGCCACCAGAGTCTACAGGTGATGAGAGAGTGATGAGGATGGGGTGATGGGGTGATTAAGTTGGAAAGCATGCATATCAATATTGAGTCTTAGGATAGAATTTACCAAATCCTTTTTATGATCTGAAATCTATTGATTATTCTTTTTGGTCAGTATAGTCTGCCTACTGAGACTCAGAAACCTATTCAGCTATTAATCCTAATGATGTAGAGTTATTTTGGAATTGTGGAGTCCCACAGAGGTCTATTGTAGGGCCTTTAAAACTGATATTAATAACTGCAATACTGTCGTTGCGAAATTGAAGAACTGAATTGTGGGACTTTAAACAAGGTTTACCAAGTTCAGCATTAATCTAAAGATATGAAAATTACAGGTGAAAACGTTATAGATTACAATCCTTAATATTTGAATGCAAAGAGGTTTTCTGGCATACCACTTTAAAATTTAAATAAACTACATTTAAGTTTGTGGTCGTATGGTGACAAAATGTGAAAAGTTTTAAGGGGTATGAATACTTTTGCAATCCACTGTAAGCAACTGTAAGTGTTTTCTCGTACCACCAGTAGTACACATACCATAGTTTGAGAACCACTCGCAATGGTTACAGGTGATTGCAAAAGTATTCATACACCTTAAACTTTTTCACATTTTGTCAGATTACGACCACAAACTTAAACTTATTTTATTGAGATTTTAAGTGACAGACTAACACAAAGTAGCACAAAATTGTGATTTTTTCAAATCAAATAAAAATCTATAAAATTGTGTGATGTGTAAAAGTTTTCAGCCCCCTTTACTCTAAAACCCCTAAATAGAATCCAGTGCAGTTAAATACAAGGAGAGCACTGGTCACAGAAGCAGCCGAGAGACCCATGGTCACTCTGGAGGAGCTGCAGAGATCCACAGCTTAGGTGCCACAAGCCATGTAGGGGACACAGCTGAATCCCATTGAGCATCTGTGGCGAGATATGAAAACTGCTTTTCATAACTGAAAATCTTGGCTTTTCATCCAATCTGGTTGAGCTTGAGCTATTTTGTAAAGAAGAATGGGCAAAAATCTCAAATCTCGCTCTCTAGATGCGCCAATCTGGTGGAGACAAACTCTGAAAGACCTGCATCTGTAACTGTAGCTCTTAGCTACTTAGCTCTACTAAGCATTGATTACAATAAAAAGTTCCAGTTTGTGTTGGTCTATCGATTAAAATCCCAATAAAATACATTTAGGTTTGTGGATGTAAGGGGACAAAATAGGGAAAAAGGTTCAAGGGTTATGAATAAGTTCGCAAGCCACTGTAGACATACTGTACAAGAGATTTTGTTAAATCTGCATCGTCATCATGCAGGCTGTTAACAGCAGCTGAATGAAATCAGTAGGGAATGCTGATCACTGTGCTGCTGTATGAGATGCTGTAGCTCAGGTGAGATGTTCTGAAAGCGCTGTATGAGTGGGAGTGTAGGAAAACCAATCGATTCCACTCTGAGGCGTTTATTCAACAGCTTTTAGACCTGGCAAAGCAACCCGGCCACCCACACAGGACCGCGCTCTCTCGCTCTCTCACCTCCAGGCGTTTGATCTGGGTCCTCTCGTACTCCAGTTTAGTATCCAGCTCGCGGATCTTGGCCTCCTGCCGGCTGACCAGAGACTTCTCAACCATGGACTGCTCCTGGAACTCCAGCTGACTCTGTAACGACTGGAGCTGCACCAGAACAACAAGCTTATTAGTTCAATTAGATCATCAACTCTCACCTTTACATTAATTACACAGAGCTGGAAAAGAAAATAAAACCACTTAAAATGAGTAATTTCTTTGATTTTACCAAATTGAAACCCTCTGAAATATATAATCAAGAGGAAGATGGATGATCACAAGCCATCAAACCACCAAACTGAACTGCTTTGATTTTTGGAACCACTTTAAAATAAGACTACCTTTATAAAGCGTTTATAAACGGTTTACAATTAGTTTATTAATGGTTACTAATTAGGTTGTAAATGCCTTAAAAACATTAATAATCAGTTATAACACATACGTAGAAAGGGCAACTATATAGATGGCTGTGGGTTCACTATTTGGCAAACAACAGGTCATTGTTGCCCTTTCTACGTATGTGTTATAACTGATTAATAATGATTTTTAAGGCATTTACAACCTAATTAATTAATTAACCATTAATAAACTAATTGTAAACCATTTATAAACCCTTTATAAAGGTAGTCTTATTTTAAAGTGGTACCGAATTTTTGCACCAGGAGTGAGTAGTGTAAAGTTATCCAAAAGCAGTGTGCAAGACTGGTGGAGGAGAACATGATGCCAAGAGGCATGAAAACTGTGATTAAAAACCACCAGGGTTATTCCGCCAAATATTAATATTTCTGAAAAATTAATAAAAAATATTTTTGAACTGATTTTGATGTCTGTGAAGGTTGTAATCAGTCAGTGGAGCACCTGTGTTTTCCATTGCTCCAAAAATGTACCTGAACGCAACTCACTTCCAGACCACCACCATCTATATCAGTGTAGATATATTCACAAGCACCATTGCTATTTAAACGACGCAGGCAGAAGGTGTAAAGATAGACTGTTGGCAGGGTGTAAGATAGCAATGAGCCTCGTGAAGCACCTTAAGCAGGGTATAAGATAAGGCCCTGGGAGCATTGTTGGACTGTCTGTGCACAGTGCCGTATTCTGTAACATTCTTTAACAGGTGGCAATGAGAAAAGTCTTTCAAGCCAATCCTCATTACCCCCCTGTAAGTAACATGAATCGACTTTCCCCCCTGAGTTACTGATAGATAAACAAACTTTGATCTTTAGAATTGCATCACAGACAAAGACACAGATGAGGAGCAGAGTCTTCACAACTTCAGATCAGGATCATAAGCTCCATTCTCTTTTAATAAATGTAAAAAGGAGGAAGAAGCAGCAGGAGCAACAGAAAAGCATCAGAGTGAAGAGTGATTTACTAACAGGTTTATAATTTCAGACGCCTGCTGTTAAAGTTGCTCCACATGTTGTTCAGACTGTTTAAACCCTTAAAAGTCCTCACCAATGAGAAAACAATGGCCTTTTTTGTAGTTTTACGTTATTGGGCAATGCTAAAAATATTTGAATATTTGAAATTTTAGAAATTTACACATCTACAGGGGTTGGACAATGAAACAGGAGAGTTGAGGTGCACATTTAATTCTGCGTGATTTGATCAGCCGTGGTTTTATGTTTTTTGGATACAATCCAGGTTAGCACCCAAACATCCCTTTCAGACAGCTTCCTCTTACAGCGTCCACAGTTAATCCTGTTGGATGTGGTTCATCCTTCTTGGTGGTATGCTGACATTACCCTGGATACCGTGGCTCTTGATGCATCACAAAGACTTGCTGTCTTGGTCACAGATGCTCCAGCAAGACGTGCACCAACAATTTGTCCTCTTTTGAACTCTGGTATGTCACCCATAATGTTGTGTGCATTGCAGTATTTTGAGCAGAACTGTGCTCTTACCCTGCTAATTGAACCTTCACACTCTTCATATGCTCTTACTGGTGCAATAAAGTGCAATTAATGAAGATTGGCCACCAGGCTGCTCCAATTTAGCCATGAATCCTCCCACACTAAAATGACAGGTGTTTCAGTTTCATTGTCCGACCCCTGTATATGCTAAGCATTAGGGAAACTCCCAGTCATATTTTAACCAGCTAAAATAAAATAAGCAGTTTTGCCACACACAGATTTGCTCTCCTAAAATAGCTTTAATCTCGTTCTATGTTCTACCATGTCTAACTGTCTCTGGGACAGTGGGACCATGTTAGTCTGGAGCCCCTGCTCCTACAATACAAACTCTAATACACCACTGCCATGTGCTCAAAATCCCATTCAACAAATAAGGAGCTTTGCATCAGAAAAAGGGCCAAATCTGCAGCTCCAGACTGTCCGAGAGTCATTAAAGCGAGAGCAGCTAATCACTGCAGGCCGGCCCACCAGCTTTAGATAAGAATCTCAGAAGATAGAAGCTTGTTAGGAAGATCCTAAAGCCTGCGAGTACACTGAGATCCAGGCTTCTGTTCACTCCAGACAAGAACAAACTGCACACACAGAGAATCCAGCCACCCCCTTTCACATCGACTAGTCAGCTAATCCATCGCATAGTTCTTGGTTGATTAATTTAAGCTTATTTTAGTATTCATTTTTACAACCCCAATTATTAAAAACTTAGTTGCGTAAAATGTAAATAAAAGTAAAAGTAAAAGGAGAATGTAATGATGTGGACCAATATTTTACTCACAACAGAACATCTGAAAGTTTGAGGACACTAAAACTTTGGAAAAGATGGCAGCACTGAGCTGTCAATGACAGGTTACAGACAGTACTTTTTAATGACAAAAAATTAAAATTTAAGTCTGTGATTGTTTTAAATTAGCCTTTTTTTTAAATGAGTTTATCTTGTATCTTTATCTATTATTTTAATGTTTTTTTTCTATATTTATCTAACTAGTTTTTTATTAGTTTATCATTACTCATTTTATCACGTCTTATCATTCTAATCATTTTACTTTACTTTTACTATTATTATCTTTTTCTTAATTTCATATTTTACAAATTCTTTACTTTTTATTGGTAATTTTTATGGTCTTTTTAAAATGTCCTAATTTAAAAATTATATTAATTTTTTTTAAATGTCAATTAAAAATATATATATTTATTTATTTATTTATTTATTATTATTTTACTATTTGGTTCCTTATTATTTTCTAATTTCCTATTAATTATTATGATTTTTTTTTTTTATTCTATTGAAAATAAAACTTGGGTCTATGATTTGCAAAACATTCTGTTTTTATTTACATTTATTTACAGCTTTGGAAAAAAAGAGACCACTTAAAATGATGAGTTTCTTTGATTTTACCAAATTAAAAACCTCTGGAATACTTAATCAAGAGGAAGATGGATGATCACAAGCCATCAAACCACCAAACTGAACTGCTTGAATTATTGCACCAGGAGTGTAAAGCATAAAGTTATGCAAAAGCAGTGTGTAAGACTGGTGGAGGAGAACATGATGCCAAGATGCACCAAATATTGATTTCTGAACTCTTAAAATGTATGAATATGAACTTGTTTTCTTTGCAGTTTTTGATTTGAGGTCTGAAAGTTTTTCATCCTGTTTCTTTTTCTGCAAATAAATGCTCTAAATGACAATATTTTTATTTGGAATTTGGAAGAAATGCTGTCTGTAGTTTATAGAATAAAACAATGTTTATTTTACTCAAACATAAACCTATAAATAGCAAAATTAGAAAAACTGTCTCTACTGTCCAGAGAATTCTGTACCACTTGATTTTGGACCACCATTGTGAGGATTTGATTGCATTCAACAAGAACACACTGTACCTTATCCTGAATCTCCTGCTTCTCCTTTACAGCTTCTTCCAGTTGAGCTTGGAGGTCACTGATCTGGGCCAGGTCCCTCGCAGACTACAACCAAAACACACACACACACACACACTCAGTCAGTCGCACAACCCTTCAGAAGTAGCCTAAAACATCTACGGCACAATGACAACAGCAGAAGCAGAGAAAAGAACAGGATCTGCTCATTAACCTGAGCTACAGCCGCCTTGTGCTTCTTCATCAGCTCATTCATGTCCTCCTGGTCCTCCTCCAGGCGAGACTGCAGGTCGTTCTTCTCCCTCTGCAGCCGGCTCATCTGCTCCTCCAGCTACGAGACAGAATATAAAGTCAGACAGGAGTTAGAGCAGAGACCAAAGAGTCTAAAAGCGAAGAGGGTTCGCAGATTTAGCGCAGAAAAACGGGCCAAAGAGTCTAAAAGCGGAGAGGCTGTCCAGTTTTAGCAAAGAAAAAACGGACCAAAGAGTCTAAAAGCGGAGAGGCTGTCCAGTTTTAGCAAAGAAAAAACGGACCAAAGAGTCTAAAAGCGGAGAGGGTGCGCAGTTTTAGCTCAGAAAAAACGGGCCAAAGAGTCTAAAAGCAGAGAGAGTGCGCCGTTTTAGTGCAGAAAACAGGCCAAAGAGTCTAAAAGCGGAGAGGGTGCGCAGTTTTAGCGCAGAAAAACAGGCCAAAGAGCCTAAAAGCGGCAAGAGTGCTCAGTTGTAGCGCAGAAAAACGGACCAAAGAGTCTAAAAGTTGCCGTGATTAAGGAGTATAATATTAAGAGACATCATGAAATGAAACATCAATTTGAAAAATCTTAGTTTACACAACACTGTCAAAGATAGATAAAGATAGTAAATCAAGTTAAATGGTGTGTAAATGAAAGTAATCAGGGAAAGTGTATTATTGAAAGTGGTATATTTCATTATTTGTTTTATTATCTCCTTCTGGCCCCCAACAAAAAAAGTTTGGACACCCCTGGTCTACAATATTTAACCAGGGGTGAATCATTAGACCGAGAGCATTTTGGAAAATTGCTTGCCATACAGGCTATCCATCTACTGAATTACTACAGACTGGAACTATATCAACTTAAGTGGCAAATCTAGTTTTTGTTTAGGATCTGATAACAGTCGTATTGAAGGATGTAGGCCTTGTCATGAGCACTTCAACTCTTTAACTCTGCCTTCGCTTTGCCATGGAGCCACACAATGCCCCAACTGCTGGTGTGATGATCTAAGCAGCTGTTTTATACCCATTTTATTTAACCCAATTAAGAAAATAATTAATTAATGTACTAATTCACTTTCGAGCCTTAAGCTTCTAAACCTCTTATATTTTTTTACTAATGTTTAAACTGGTTCTTTTAATAGTGGTACTGTCATTCCTTCTTTAATCCCCCAAATCGTACGTAACTGGTGCACTCTCACTCTTATATTCACTATTGTCTTGTGTCTCTTGTCTTACATAGGTCTATATCTGTGACCTTGTTGTGTTGCACATTTACTGTCTCTCATTTTTTTATTATTTATAGGCCATTCAAATGGGTCCGACTGGGTGCCATTTGCTTGTTGTAACTCTTCCAAAAATTAAACCTATTTTTTTTAAATCATTTTTCTACTCTAAATCTAATAACACATATATTTAACTATTCAAAGCATGTACTGGTAAAACTCAGGCAGCTTTGCTTTACTAATTTTTACAAGGTTTGTAATCCTATAAAACTCACGTGACATTTAAAAAGCTTTTATTTTCTCTGATGAAAGTCTTTATTTTAAATAAATGGTTGACTGCATGTTCAAATTGTTGATATGTTATGTATGACAAAAAAAAATCACTCCTGTTACTAAAAAAAAAACAAAACAAAAAAAAAACAGAAATCATAGGCCTAATATTGTGGTTTGCACTTATTGTTTGCACTATATAGAACCTAGAAAAGTTGTATTTTTATTTTTTATTTATATTGTTTCTATTTTTTATAGACTTATAAAAACTATAACTTTTTAAACTTATTTTTCATTTTTAAGTTTTCTTTTTTTTTTATATATATATATATCTCGTCTTGCCTTGTTCTCGTGAACCCAGTATCGTGTCTCGTCTTGTCTCGGGAGATGAGTGTCTCGTCACACCCCTATTCACACAATTTAAGTTTCATTCAATTCCAGCATCTTATTCTTGGTGTATTATTTTATTTTTTTTTCGGTCAGTGAATATACGTGTACATACACACACTTTAAACTTGCCACCCTTAAATTAAACACACTTTCCCCAAAAGACCAAGTGAAAGCGGCCCTAATTAAACACAGCAATTAGCAGCTCAGAGCAACCTCCCACAGGACTGAAGCTGTCGTTTAAGTGCCATTACTGCCATTAATATACAGCCCCTCCTGCAGAGACGGCAAATCAGCGTGAGCATGACTTCTGAATATCAAAATACATGGAAGAGTAATGAGCTCTTAATGACGGAAGATAGCAGCAATGCTACCCAGTGATGCTGCATCAGCAGCAGTTAGAAAAGGGGCGGAGCCTGACTACACATATGTGAGAGGAGGTGTTTGCTAGAAGACTTCACCCTCCAACTGTTGGGGGCTTTACTAATGACGGGGGAGTCCTAATGAGTAAGTGGGGTAATTGGCCTTCCAAATTGGGGAAATAATGGGATAAAAAATAAATAAATAAATAAATAAATATGTATAGTCAAATTCCTATCTGGGAAAATGTCTCATACCCATATTTGTCTGTTTTGTTTGAGTCTTGGTTCCTCTGATTTTACTGGTTTTATTGCATGCTTAAACTGAAATGAGTTTTGGCTCCTAACAATGCTCTTAGTTCTTAGTTCTCCCCACGTGTTCTCCTCTATGTGTCTTATTCTTCTTTTTCATGCTGTTTGGGGATTGTTTTCTCTAATTCTTGTTTCTTATCAGTATTTCTTCAATACGCATTTTTCTCTTTGAGCTTTGGTTCCTCTTAGTAGTTTTTCCTTGTTTTTAGAGAGTTTACTCTTTTCTAATCCCTGTTCTTTTCCAACTCTTACAAAGAATTTACTCCTCTTTTTAATTCTTCCTCCTGCTCTTAAAGAGCTTTTCCTGCTGTTATCTTCCTCGGAGATGCTCATTACGAGGTTTGCGCTCGTAATTGTGTAACGCTGCTTCGTAACAATACCTGCTTTGAAAGAAAAAAACAGAAAAAAAGAAAAAAAAAGCCCCACACAAATGAAAATGATTTGATTTGAATTGAGCCGAGTTATGAAAGGACGCGGTTAAATAAGGAGGCTAATAGAGGTCCTACGTCTTGGAAAACACCTCTCTTAAAATTATAACAGCTTGTCATGAAGAGTTATGTGGTTCGCAGTCACGCAGTCACGCACCTGCGATGTGCGGATCGTCGTGGAAAGTATAAAAAATATATATATTTCTCTCTCTTTACTGCTGTATCTTAAATGTGAAAAGAATGGATTTAACATCCATAGAAATGGCCAGCACAGTTTTATAATGAAGGTGTTTCTGCCATTTTGTAGTACGAAACAGAGCAGGACTGAACACAGTAATTATAGGGAGTAATTGCATGTTGTTGGCGAAGGCAGAGACGAGGAGATTACATGCTTTAACTCCCATCGTCTCCTACGTACTCGCACACAATAACACGCAATAACCAACCGCACGGCTCATCAGAGCATGGGCCGCACCTGCACTCGCCAGCCAAAAAAACAAAGGCCAGCCTCGCAACAATAGTCCAGAATTAATCCAGGCCACGGAAAACGGAGTGAACTTCCTATTCATACCTTTAAATTATGCAGTAGATCTCGCTCTGACCGAGCAACTGCGGCGGATGAGTTTGGGCGCATTGTGAGAAAAACCCCCGCGTGAAATAAAATAAATAAATAATTAAATAAAATAAAATAAAATAAAAAAAGAAGCAGTGAATGTGTGCTTGTCCTTGAGAGGAATGATTCAGGCTGACCGGCGCCTCGTGTTTTTTTCAGGGTCGGACAATGCGCGTGGAAGGAGAGCGAACACTTTGTCGATAGTCGTCAGTTAGCATTGCTAACCGATTCCCTCGAGCCCTCTCAAAAGCACAGCAAGCCCAATCAATCTTGGGAGATGCCTTTCTTTTCTTCACTAGCAGAATAGAATTCTAAATGTGGACCTTCACCGCCTTTGTTTGGGTCCATCTTTTATTATCAAACTGAGCCTCTCGGAAAAAAAGAACACTGCTCTGTTTCACGAAGTATTACCATGTATAAACATATAGATATATATATATAAACAGCAGTATATTAATATTCAGAGATTCTGAAGTCTTCATCAGGGCTGATAATGCCAGTCCAGAGCTCTATTCATAAAAGCCACGGCTCTCTTTCTCAATACCGCCATCCCTCGCCATCCCTCGCCATCCCTCGCCATCACTCGCCTATTGTGCAGCTCCAATCCAATGCCCTTCATTGACTGGCAGAGGAAAAAAAAGAAAAGAATTGAGAGAGAGAGAGAGAGAGAGAGAGAAAGAGAAACAGAGAGAGAGAGACAGGGAGAGAGACTGAGAGGAAGAAAGATATTGACTCACAGACATCTTGGCCTTGGACATGTCCTCCATCTGTATGTGCAAGTCCTCGATCTCCAGCTCCATGGCCTTGCGAGCTTTCACTGACGCAGAGCAGGTGAACTCGGACTCCTCCAGCTACCAGCACACACACACACACACACACACACACATACAGTAATCAAAAAAACACACAGCTAACGTCATTTTTATCTTCTCTAGACGGGAAGTCCACACTTGTCTAGGTCTAAAATATAGAGAAAAATAAGATATTTAATAAAAGTTTGTGCTTTGTCCCAAAACTTAACAGCTATGGGTTCTTCAAAGTATTTAATTCACTGGTTGTTAAAAGAGAAGCCAAAGACCAGCTAACTAACCTCTAGCTAATAAACTTCTAAACCAGTAAACTAGTAGAGCAGATGAGTTTAATCAAATGAGTTTGGGCATTAAAATCACAAAACTGTGCAGAAATCCAGCCCACCAGGACTAGAGCAGCTCATCCCTGAGTTAGATAACCTCTAGTTCCTCTGCACTCTAACCCTATTCTCACTACCTAAAGATACCGAAAGTTTTTAAATGGACAGTGATGTACTTCAGTAATTCTTTCTTGATTTCTTTCTTGATAAAAGATTCTGTTGAATGGTCTACATTTATAAGAAGCCCACCTGGTTCTTGAGTTGAGAGATCTCTCTCTTGCTGGGTGCGTTGTTCTTCAGGTGATCCAGCATGACCTGGGCGTCACCCAGCAGGACTTTGGTGCGCTTGAGGTCTTTCTTCAGACGTCTCTCGGTCTCCACGTCCCTCTGGCTGACCTGGAGGAACAAACAGAGCAGTGCAGCTTGCAGCTTTAGTTAGGTCAGGACGCTGGTGATCACCGCCCAACTCCACCACTTATCCCCAACTCATGTCCAACTCATCCCCAAATCCACAAATCATTCCCAACTCCCCAACTACTCCCCAACTCCTCAAACTCATCTCCAATTCATCGCTAAAACCACAAATCATCCCCAACTAGTCCCCAACTACTCAAACTCGTCTCCAACTCATCCCCAAATTCACAAATCATTCCCAACTCCCCAACTAGTCCCCAACTCCTCAAACTCATATCCAATTCATCGCTAAAACCACAAATCATCCCCAACTCCCCAACTAGTCCCCAACTACTCAAACTCGTCTCCAACTCATCCCCAAATCCACAAATCTTTCCCAACTCCCCAACTCCTTAACTCATCTCCAACTCATCCTCAACTCCACAAATAATTCCCAACTCCTCAACTCATCTCCAACTCATCCCCAAATCGACAAATCTTTCCCAACTCCCCAACTCCTCAACTCATCTCCAACTCATCTTCAACTCTACAAATCACTCCCAACTCCCCAACTAATCCCCAACTCCTCAAACTTATCTCCAATTCATCCCCAAATCCCCAAATCATTCTCAACTCCCCAACTCCTCAACTCATCTCCAACTCATCCCCAACTCCACAAATCATTCCCAACTCCCCAACTAATCCCCAACTCATCCCCAACTCCACAAATCATTCCCAACTCCCCAACTAATCCCCAACTCATCAAACTTATCTCCAATTCATCCCCAAATCCCCAAATCATTCTCAACTCCCCAACTCATCTCCAACTCATCCCCAACTCCACAAATCTTTCCCAGCTCCTTAACTCATCTCCAACGCATCCCCAACTCCACAAATGATTTCCAACTCCCCAACTCCTAAACTCATCTTCAACTCATCCCCAACTCCACAAATCATTCCCAACTCCCCAACTCCTAAACTCATCTCCAACTCATCCACAACTCCACAAATCATTCCCAACTCCCCAAAGTCATCACCAACTCAATCCAAACTCCACAATTCTTTACTAATTACCTAAATTAAACTTATCATAATTCAAGGTGAACTGCTTTGCACCAGGAGTGGCATAAAGTTATCCAAAAGCATTGTGTAAGACTGCTGAAAGAGAACATGACAAGATTCATTTCTGAACTCTTAAAACTTTATAAATATGAAATATTTTTATTTTTTATTTTTATCCAGATATGTATATGTACAACTAATACAAATAACATTTGAACAAGAATGTAGGTGTTGTGAGTTGCATTGGAGCAAAATAAATTCTAGTGTCAATCAAATGGGTCCATAAGTGCTGATTTGAGAAGCCCTGCTCCAGACAGTAAAGAGTACACAGTGCATTAGTGCTGAAATTGAGACACGGTGTGGATGTGGGTCAGTCAGTCATGTTGTGGTTGTCAGGCTGTAGAGAGAGAGCCTGAGGGCCGTACCTGATCCTGAGCACTCAGCAGCTTATTCTCCAGCTCTCTCTTCTCCCTCAGAACCCTCTGTTTATCATCGTACTCCTCCTCCAACTGCACTTCCATCTGCTTCAGCTGTCGGACACATCACAGCGTACACACACACACACATACACACACACGCACCCAGTACACACACACGGCTCAGCGGGAGGCTTGCACAATAGAGTGCACACATTCACAAAGAGGTGGGAAAACGAGACAGAGGTTAGAGTTAAGAGTCCAATCCAGTCTTACCTTCTTACTGCAGGACTGTCTGATCTCCTCCACCTCCTCATCCTTACTCTCAATCTCCTTCGAGTGTGTCTGCCTCAGCCTCTCCATCTCCATCTCCAGACGAAGCTTGGCCTGTCACACACACACGGACATAAACACACACACACACACACACACACAAAAACACAAGGAAGATGCTCAGAGATGCTCTCTATAATGCTCTAAATGGCCAATCGTTTGTAAACACTTACTCATTTAATGTTTTTTAGGTAATATTTAAACAACACTTGTCTTAATTATTTTATTAGGGCTTTCCATTAGATCTTCAAAAAGTTGCTTTCAACAAACTCGTTTATTTTTTATATATAAATAACTTTATTTCCAATTTTTAAACCATTTTTTTTTACCAATTTAGCTAGGCCTCTTGTCCAACCAATCCAGCTGCTACTCAGCTGTAAACCCCTATTACTAGTGATGCCTCAACATAAGGAGTGTGAAGCCAAACACCGCCTCTTTTGGAGGAAAGCGCAGCGACTTCAGCGAGTTCTGATACATCAGCTCACAGACGCAGCCTTGTGCTGATCGACATCACCCTTCTGGATTGATGTGGGGTGAGAGTACCATCTACCCAAACAGAGAGGGAGAGCAAGGCCTCTTCAGTTGTGCTCTCTTTTAGGGCTCTAGCAGCTGATGACAAGCTGCACGACCAGGATTCGAACCAGTGGTCTTCCGATCATAGTGGCAGCGCCTTAGTCCACTGGACCACCAAGAACCCTCTTTTAAACTTTTTACCACACTTGATTTCAGAATACTTTTGTCTAAATAGTGTTACAAGCTTTGCAGTGTCTGCATTATATAATATATATTATTACCTAATCGTGATACTTAATTTTTTTTTTTTTTTTTTAAATGCTGACCCTTTGGCCTTAAACTAGAGAAACTGTCCTTACCATCTAGTGGTCAGATGACAACATTGCATTCAATTGATTAAAACAAACAAAAAAAAGAATATGTTGGGAATCCCAGTCAAAAGTTTCTACAGCCAATCCAGACAGAAACAGTCAATTAAAAAATCTAATTGAATTATATGTTTAAAGTTAATTTAGTTCATTGACCTACTGTAGCAATATACAATTTTCCTTTTGTACAAATTGGGTCATTCTCATCCCAAAAGGCAAGGAGGTTTTAAATGTTGTTTTTCACTTGTTACGTCCTACTAATCCCAAATAATAGCTAGAAATTTTAATTGCACACCAAGCTAAAGTACTTTGAGTGCTCTGAATGTTCCTATTGGTTGATGGTCTCCTACCTGTTCCAGCATCTGGATGGTTCCTGCCTGCTCGTCCAGCTCCTCCTCCTGATCCTTGACCTTCGCCTCCAGGTCGCGGAGCTGCTTCTTGAGTTTGGCCAGCGAGGCCTCGTCCTTCGACTCCTGAGAGGAAAGATCCTGAAGCTCCGCCTCCAGCTGCTCCAGCTTCACATTCTGCCCACAGAGCTCCACCTCTTTATCCTTTAGATTGGAGAGAGATTAAAAAAATGAGATTTTATGGTAATACTGCACATACACATAAACACATGCATACAATACATCAGGGCTGTGTATATGGAAAAACCTTAATTTATTATCGCTTTATTTGGATGATCCATTGTAGATGTTTCATAGATGCTCATCCAACATTTAACTGATTCCTGATGCTTATATTAACCTTATCCCTTATAACTTTAAATCAACCCTAAAACCTAACCTACCCCTAATATAACATTATCTTATTTTTCAGACTATAAGACGCACCAGATTATATGGAGCACTATCAATGAATGTTTATTTTCTGGTCTATTTCAATACATAAGGCGCACCAGATTATGAGGCGCATTAAGCAACATTAGTCAATATTCCTACATCAAAGTGAGCAAGGGAGAAGCGCCTAAGTAAACAAAACTGTAATTCTTAAAAAAAAAAAAAAAACATTTTCTTTTAAAGTCTAACAAGCGCTGGATGTTAATCTACACAGATTTCCGTTTATTTACAGTAAGATTAGATTTCCAATATTTTGTCTAAGTATGAGTTTTTGGTAAAGTTTCTCCAGCACTAAGGCTTGGTGCAGCAGCATTAGCACTAGCCGCTAACTTCAGCCCTAGCTGGACGTAAATGCTGCCCGATAGCGCTAGACTGAGGAACTCTGAGCGGATAATGCTAATGCTGCTGCACCCAGCCTTAGTGCTGGAGAAACGTTACTAAAAACTCATACTTAGACAAAATATTGGAAATCTAATCTTACTGTAAATAAATGCACCCAAATAAATGTTTTTAGGAGAGAAATCTGTGTAAATTAACATCCAGTGCTCATTTAACTTTGAAAGAATTTTTTTTTTTTTTTAAGAATTACAGTTTTGTTTACTTAAGACGCTGCTTCATCCAGCTTCACCATTAGAAGAGAAACATGGAGATACCCCCCACTCACTTCGATGAACATTCACTTAAAATGAAACTTCACAGACTTCTCCTGTATAACACTGTACTTCAGTGGAGTGGCTTTACTGATCCTTAATACCTGACTGGTAGAATTCACACATTTTAGGCGTGCAGGATTATAAGACACACTTAATGATTTTTGGGAAAATTAAAGAATTTTAAGCACGCTCTTTAGTCCACAAAATATGGTCATCTAAAATTTTTATTTTACCCTAAACCCTAAACCAGGGGTGTCCAAACTTTTTTTGTTGGGGGCCAGAAGGAGAAATATATTTGAAGTCACGGACCACAGACTCTGTAATAAAACAAATAATGAAATATACCACTTTAAATAATAAATTATCCTGATTATATCATTTGCACACCATTTAACTTGACTTACTATCTTTATCTATCTTTTACAGTGTTGTGTAAACTAAGATTTTTCAAATTGATGTCTCTTAATATTAAACTCCTTAATTACGGCAAAGTTTAGACTCTTTGGCCCGTTTTTGCCCCAGAGCAAAGAGTCTAAAAGCGGAGAGAGTGTGCATTTCTAGCGCACCCTCTCCGCTTTTAGACTCTTTTGCCCTGTTTTTCTGCGCTAGAAATGCGCACTCTCTCCGCTTTTAGACTCTTTTGCCCCGTTTTTCTGCGCTAGAAATGCGCACCCTCTCCGCTTTTAGACTCTTTGCCCCGTTTTTCTGCGCTAGAAATGCGCACCCTCTCCGCTTTTAGACTCTTTGCCCCGTTTTTCTGCGCTAGAAATGCGCACCCTCTCCGCTTTTAGACTCTTTGCCCCGTTTTTCTTGCTCTAGAAATGCGCACCCTCTCCGCTTTTAGACTCTTTTGCCCCGTTTTTCTGCGCTAGAAATGTGCACTCTCTCCGCTTTTAGACTCTTTACCCCGTTTTTCTGCGCTAGAAATGCGCACCCTCTCCGCTTTTAGACTCTTTTGCCCCGTTTTTCTGCGCTAGAAATGCGCACCCTCTCCGCTTTTAGACTCTTTTGCCCCGTTTTTCTGCGCTAGAAATGCGCACCCTCTCCGCTTTTAGACTCTTTGGTCCGTTTTTCTGCGCTAGAAATGCGCACCCTCTCCGCTTTTAGACTCTTTGGTCCGTTTTTCTGCGCTAGAAATGCGCACCCTCTCCGCTTTTAGACTCTTTGGCACGTTTTTATGCGCTAGAAATGCGCACTCTCTCCGCTTTTAGACTCTCTGGTCCATTTTTTTGCGCTAAAAATGCGCACCCTCTCCGCTTTTAGACTCTTTGGTCCGTTTTTCTGCGCTAGAAATGCGCACTCTCTCCGCTTTTAGACTCTTTGGCCTGTTTTTCTGCGCTAGAAATGCGCCCTCTCTCCGCTTTTAGACTCTTTGGCACGTTTTTCTGCGCTAGAAATGCGCACTCTCTCCGCTTTTAGACTCTTTGGCCCATTTCTGACACCTAGCGTTCAAACTTTGAATCTCACATTATAAAAACCTGCTTAACAGCGGGTCAACTTTAATTCTATTTCTAAAATACCTCGCGGGCCGCTCCAAAAAAAGGAAACGGGCCGCAAATGGCCCGCGGGCCGTAGGTTGGACACCCCTGCCCTAAACTCTTAAAGGTTAAGGTTAGGGTATAGGGTTAAAGTTGGGTGTAGAGTGTAGAGTTTTCAGCTACATTTAATGGACATTTAGCTGAATGTTTACTGTTAGTATCCAGTATAACTTACCTGTAGCTGCTGTCGGAGAGTAAAGAGTTCTACAGTCAGCATGTCTCTCTCTCTGGACAGAATCTCCCGCTGACTCCTCTCCCTCTGCACTTCATCCTGAGACTGGCTCTGCTCCAGATCGAACCTAACACACACACACACACACACACACTTTACTACAAGCCTTTATCCTTTATATACACATATACACACACACCCAGCACAGCTGCAAACCTTTACATGGGCTCTTCAAACACAGACCTACAGGAAGCATCCTCAGGAGACACAGCACAGTACATCTTCTACCAGCAGACACATACGTATATAAAGCACCTGTGTATTTCTCATAACTACACACACACACACACAGTGCTGAACATTCCTATAACTCACAGTTTATTACTTCAGCTCCAGTGTTATTAAAGCCTAATAAATCCATATCACCAATGGTTTCCATTGTTTCAAGTCATTAGCCAATAGTCTCTTTACAACCTACAGCTCCAGAAAAAAAATAAGAGAGCACTTAAAAATAATGAGTTTCTTTGATTTTACCAAATTGAAAAGCTCTGGAATATAACCAAGAGGAAGATGGATGATCAAAAGCCACCAAACCAAACTGAACTGCTTGAATTTTTGCACCAGGAGTAAAGCAGCATAAAATTATCCAAAAGCAGTGTGTAAGACTGGTGGAGGAGAACATGATGCCAAGATGCATGAAAACTGTGATTAAAACCAAGGGTTATTCCGCCAAGTATTGATTTTTCTGAACTCTTAAAACGTTATGAATATGAACGCGTTTCTTTTTTGCATTATTTGAGGTCTGAAAGCTCTGCATCTTTTTTTTTTTTGTTATTTCAGACATTTCTCATTTTCTGCACATAAATGCTCTAAATTCCGATATTTTATTTGGCATTTGGGAGAAGTGTTGTTTGTGGTTTATAGAATTAAACAAAAATGTTTGTTTTCCTCAAACATGTAGCTATAAATAGCAAAATCAGAGAAACTGATTCAGAAACTGAAGTGGTCTCCTCTTAATTTTTTTTTCCAGAGCTGTATGTCCATCACAACAATATACGTGCATGAGTTGGAACAATATTATTTAGATTTGTCACATAAAAATAAAAGCTTTAAAATGACTGTGATCACTTCACTGATCTGTATTACAGAATACAGCACCTACATCTGTGGTTCTCTCAGCTTGTCCAGAAATGCATGTGTAAAGCGTATCCTATATTGGTGGCCTAAGGTATGAGTTCCATGTCCCTTGACATTAAGAATATCAGTGTATAAGCATTAAAATACATTTACTTAAATATGATTCCACTTATAATACTATTATAAAGCTTCATTACTAAATTAATAAAATATATCTCATTCAGAACAGCACATTTCAGTCCTGTATCTGGCAAAAAAGTGACTTAAGCTGTTTCATTATATTGCAAGGGATGACTTTTTGTTTATAACATTATTCACTGCTTATGAATAGGTTATGAAGTCCTTATGTAGGTGACTTTCAAATAAGTCGTCTCTTTTATTTATTCACAATATTTAAGCCCTCGTTTGCTGACCTCACGTTAAGTTTTCGCTGCACAACAACTCGTAACAGAAAATCCTTCAGTGGCACTAGAAAGGCTGCGCTCTCTCTCCTCCTGAAGCATCACTCCGCAGTTGTTTTCATGTCAACCTCATTATCAGCGCTCACCTCTGGTGTCAACAGCGGGCTATTAATTTCATACTGCACGCTAATCACGAGCACATTGTTCAGCCGGGCTGTCGGGGAAGCACGCTCAAGGTGGCTCATCTGAATAGTGAAGTGGTGCACACGGGTGACCCCTGTCCTCTTAATTTCCATGGATTCCTTTCCTGCCTTTCTGCTGGAGAGATATTGAGTGGGTCTGCTGAACACGGTGGGTTACACTCTTATAAAAGCTTAATTAGAATCATTGCAACTGGACAGGGTCTGACCAGAGTCTTAAATGAACAATAGCAAACCTTCTGTGGCCTTTTAAACACTAGTAATTAGCTCGTAAGGATAATCTACAAGGCCTTCCAGCATTCAAAATGCTGTAAATATAAAATATTACAGTGCTGAACAGTATATAGATACTTTAATTCCAAACAAATATAGGCTGATTAAATGTTAAATCACGTTTTAAATTATGATTTAATTCATTAAGAGATAAAAACTATCCAAAAAACAACCTAGCCCTATTTTAAAAAGTGTCCCCCGCCCATAAATCAAAACTTTTTGGAAAACTGAGTTCAATTTCACTAATAACCACAATCAGGCCTGATTACTGCCAGAACTCAATACTAGAATTAAGAAATCACTTAAATAGAACCTGTCTGACAACATAAAGCAGATAAAAGATCTCAAAAAGCAGCACATTATTAAAACAGATGAGAAAACAAAATCATTGATCATCTATCAGTCTGGAAAAGGTTAAAAAAGTCATCTCTAAAGCTTTGGGACTCCAGAGAATCACAGCGATTCACTATTATTATATTCACTAGTGGAGAAAACACGTGGAACACTGGTGAACCTTCCCAGGAGTGACCAGCCAACCGAACAAAATTACTCCAAAAGGGCATGAACAACTCATCCAGGATGTCCCAAAAGAATCCAGAACAACGTGTAAAAAATTGCAGGTCTCACTTATCTCAGTTAAGATCAGTATTAATGATTCAATAATAAGAAAGAGACTGGGTGACAATTTTACCCATGTGAGAGTTCCAAGATAAACAAAAAAACACTGCTGCCCAAAAAGTCTAATTAAGATGCTGTGGCATGATCTTAAACAGGGTGTTTTGCTTGAAAACCCTCCAATGTGGCTGAATTAAGACAATTCTGCAAAATTCCTCCACAGGTAACTCAATGTTACTTAAGCTTTCTAGAGTAGTTAAACAAGATGTGTCTCGTTTTTAGTAGCTTACATTCAGCTAGCAAACTAATGATCATTTTCCTGATTTTTCCTGGTTCCACCTTAAAAATGTAAAGAGAGTAAAAGATAAACAAGCCAAATATTTTTGTTATAATTAATTTAAAGCATTTTTAGAATCTTTTCGGACTCTGAAAGTGTGTGGAAGTGTTTGAGAATCATAGATTCGTTAAACAATAATAAGAATAAAAAAACATTAATGTTAATTCTTCAGGTAAACACCTCTTTTTTTTATAATGGTAGGTTGAGTGTTCCTTGTATAATTACAACATTAGTGTTCTAAAAATCTTTTTCATATCTAAATATTTCTAATATTCTAAATGATTCCTAAATGGATCGATATCGAATTGAAGTGGAAATCAATTCAGGACCTTATGAATTGGAATTAAATTGATTTGGGTTATACCACACCCTAATATCCTACTACGCCCTTATTTTTGCTCAGCTCAAATTTAAAAACAGCAAAACAAAAATGGGAATGGTAGTTTAGGAGGTGCACTGGGTGATGTATGGGTTTAGAGATGTGGGGCAGGAGGGAGAGCTGATTGGCTGAGCTGCAGCATCATTAGCAGTGTGCCTCTGATAGGGTTTAGACGCAGATGGTTGGAGGTCAACAGGGGGACGGTATTATTGATTGGTTGATTGATCTGCATATTGTGATTATATCTGAGTCTGTTTACCAAAGTATATTTCATTATTAAATCACATTCTGCACCCTTAAAAACAGCAAAGTTTTGCAAAAGAAGAGCCCAGAAACAAAAAACACAGCACAGAACCGCCAGAGCTGTTGAGCAGCTAGAATCCTCCATCCTTCATCAATGGCACAACATTCCCCTGGGTAGCTATAAGCACTAATACCAGTGAGATGTTGAGATGTTCGTAACTCACTTCCTCTGCTTCTTCTCCAGCTCATGGTTTCGACTCTGTTGACCCTCCAGGTGCAGCTTGGTGTCCTGGAGCTCGGCCATCAGTCTCTGGCACTTCTTCTTGGCCTGCTGCTGAGATCGCTGACTGTCCTCGTAATCTGCCTGCAGGTCGGTTAGCTATATTGCAACAGATATATGAAGACAGCGTGAGGAACCTGATCATCTCGTTGTTAAAGCTTTACCAGGTTGTTAAAGCTGAAACTAGAGCAGGAAAAGCAATAAAACCTGCCCACCTCTGCTATAGATGGTCCACATTATTGCTTCTACTAAACTGACAATGGATAGAGAAAAAAATGAAAAAAAAAAAAAAGCTTGAGGATCAATTTGAGAATCACTGATCTGGAGTTTTTTTCTAAAGGAGAAATTGGAAACATTTTCACCAGAGACGTCTACAAATCCCAATTTATGTACGTAGTGATAGTTACTATAAGCAGTGCTCTCCTCCAAGCGCACAGCATAGCGGTGGTGTTATCCACTACTCCACTCCAACCACATCATTTGTGAACATGGTAACTGTTCATAGGCAAGTTGTAAGTTCTATGATATTGTTAAACTAAATTTTAGTTTAGTCGGATGAAACAATTGAACAAAATAAAGTTTGTTTAAAGCATTTGTAGTGTGTGAGGTTTATGTATAGTATGTGGTGGAGGTGGTGGTGGAGGACCTACTTTTCTCTCTAAATGTCTTTTGTTCTGCTGCTCCGTCTCCAGTTTGTCATCAAACTCTTGCTGTAACCTCTTCTTAGTGAACTCTGTTTCTCTGATCGCCCTGTCATACTTCAGCTTCCACTCACCACCTGTAACACACACACACACATACACACACACACACACACACACACACACACACACACACACACACATACACACACACACAGTAAATCACAGATTATTACACCAGTGCAGGCAAAGTTAGACAAACTTATCGTAAGATCTATTAGAACTAAACACCATGTAAATAATCCAGACTTTCAGACTGAATCTTCCTCTCACCACTATCATCATCATCATCATCATCATCATCATCATCATCATCATCACCAAAATCATCATTTACATCATCTTCGTGGAGTTATGTATCATAACTAAATTTTGGGAGTGAACCACGCCCTCACTCCTCCCACTTCCTTCCCTATTTAAATTGTCACTTCCTCTCTACCTGTTCATTGAACAAACCTCGCACCCACCTCCTCCCCATCTTCCTCCTTCTTTAATTTTATTCTCTTCATGAGAGGGAGGGGTTCGGCTTCACGCTTTACAGCGAAGCTGCCCCAAACTCCACCCCAACACTCTGAGTTCGCTCCCCCTCTTTTCTTCTTCTCTGCCCAGTCAAGGGCGTGGGTCAATACTAGCAAAATCATTATTATCATCATAATCTTAATCTCACAGAAGTAGATTTTTTTTTTTACAATATTCTTTTTTTTGTTTGTTTTTCCTTAAAAGTTCCTGAGAGTTTACTGCTAACTGTTGTACCATTTAGGCTCAACTGAATTTTTTCTACTTTTTTTTTTTTGCATTTCCCGGTACTGTATACAGGATATGATTAATAAATGTGTATTTGGATGTCCAGCACTATAAACTGTGAAAGAGATTCATATCTTCAGTCTCTGACTTTATTTTATCTACAGGGTGTTTCAGCAGTAGGTAGTGTGTGTAATAGAGAGTGAAAGACAGTGAGTGATTAAACACAGTGTTTAAAAACTCCAGCAGCACTGCTGCTGTGTCTGATCCACCGATTATACCAACACAACACAACACAACAAACACCTCATACACCAGCACCATGCTAACCAATGGTAATTACTGAAGTGCTGAGAATAATGACCCACCACCTAAATAATAATAATAATAATAATAATAATAATAGCTGCTCTGTGGTGGTTTTCACTCCTGTATGGTCAAAGGAGGATAATACTATAATGCTCAATGCAGTTGATGGACAGTGGAATGTGGGTGTAGAAACAAGGAGGTGGTCATAATGTTATGCTTGCTCTCTGTACATACTTACATATTTCTGAATTTATATAGTTTAGTTTTATATTAAAGTTTTACCAGCTTCATCGTCATCATCCATCTCTCCGTTGAGCTCCGACGCTCTGATGAGTCTCGCCTCCATCACCTCCATTTCCATGGACTCCATCTGCTTTTTCATCCCATCAAACTTCCCCTGGAGTCAGAGCAGAAATGTTCAGAATAATACAGCATTAATTAGACACAGACGTCATCCTAACACAGCGATTGTCCTCCGTGTTCCCACTTTAGCTTAGAACATTTATTCAGTGGTGCTTTACAGGAGCAATTTCAGGAGCATTATTTCCAGTACATTACTGCAATTCTAATGTTAGACTACTGTACAGCTCTGACGCTCTATCCGATGAAGTTGTAGTTCTGGGAGATTAATGAAAACATTCGGTTGCAAATTTCTGTTTTAATTGTGAAGTTTTATTGTGTTTTATATTGTGTTATTTTATTGATGCCACAAGGAAAGTGCAGCGACTCGGTTCCGATACATCAGCTCACAGATGCAGCCTTGTGCTGATCCATATCACCCTAGGAGTGATGAGGGGAAAGAGCGCCATTTACTGTACCCACCAAGAGAGAGCAAGACCAATTTTGCTCTCTCAGGGCTCTGTAAGCTGATGGCAAGCTGTATAACAGGGATTCAAACCAGCGATCTTCCGATCAGATTGTACATCTTTACATACAGAAGCTGCCAGAGTAAATCTCATTATATAGACATTTGCTTCTGTCAGAAACCTGTAAAGAACTCTTTTATGTGGCAGTGATTTATATATTTTACATCCGTCCTTAACTCAAATACAAGAAGACAAGGCGGTTGTTTCTGCACCTTGTTTAATATAAAACATCTGGTTAAAGTGAATTGCTTATTATTTTTAATTGGTTTCATAAACTTTTTACTCCTTTTAAAATAAAGTTAGTGTATAAGAATCAATAGATTACTTATTTTATGATAGTTCTAAATGTTGCTGTGTGTTAATATTTTGGCAGAGTGTTCTGTTTTTTTCATCGAAACTATGAAGAAATATATTTTGTATTTTAGATTATTCAAAGTAGCACCTCTTGCTTATATGACAGTTTTGCACACCTTATCTGGATTTTCTCAGTCAGCTTTATGAGGTAGAGTTACCTGGAATTCAAGCTTTCAGTTAACAGCTGTGCTGAACTCATCAAGAGTTAATTACTTGAATTTCTTGTCTCTTAATGTGTTTTTGGATGGATGGATGGATGGATGGATGGATGGATGGATGGATGGATGGATGGATGGATGGATAGATAGATAGATAGAATGGGAATAATGGGTTGCCATGTTTTTACCTGCAGCTCCTTCATGTCCTTCTCCAGACGCAGCCTCTCGGCCGTCTCCGTCTCCAGCAGCTGTGATGCAGATTCTCCTGTGTTCCTCTCATCCGTCAGCTCTGTGGTCAGCTCTGTGATCTACAGAATCACACACAAACATGCTATTCATTCATAATAACAGCCTCATTCACTCTCATATTCAATATATAATAATTACAAAATAAGCAGATTTGTTGAACTGTCCTGGTGAGAACATAAGAGATCTTTTGAGCCTTGCTGATCACTTTAGTAGAACTACACTCATTCTGGGCTTCCTTTTGCTCTCAAAACAATTTACATGGCACGTCCTGCTGGAAAATTAAATCTGCATCTCCATAAAAGTTGTCAGTAGCAGAGGGAAGCATGAAGTGCTGTAAGATTTTGTGGGAAAACAAAACTGCACTGACTTTAGACTTGATAATAAAACACAGTGGATCAACACCAGCAGATGACATGTCTCTCCAAACCATCACTGATTGTGGAAACTCTACACTAAACCTCAAGCAGTGCCCACTAGGAGATCTCAGGGTCTGAAATCAGTCTCAGTCTCTTACCCTGCTCTCCAGCCGGTCTGTGTTCAGCCTGAGCTCGTTCCTCTCCTTCTCCACCTTCTCGAGCCTCGACTTCAGATGCTGGATCTCGTCCTGCCATTCAGAAAGCACACATAACACATCTCAGTCTGGACATATCCCATCATGCCTACTGTCGAGAGACAAGATAGGGGTGTGAGGACGGTTGACCCCATTCTCTTTTAAACTGGTAAGAGAACAGTAAACTTTGACAGATTAGTCTGATCTGTTGCAAACAATAGATTAGATTAGATTATTTAGATTATATTTTATTATATATTAATAATCCAGTATGATTAGTATCATGACATGTTGATTCATTAATTGTTGGACAAATCTAGTGATTAAAATTCCTGTATTTAAAAAAAAAAAAATATATATATATATATTCATTGCAGAACAACAAAATATCGCAATGTACAATTTTTCAATATCGTGCCGCCCCAACACACTTTCTTTTCCTTCTACAGATGACATTAATGGAAAACCATTTTCTAGTAGTTTTCTATTTTCTTTCTTTTTTATATTATATTTTATTATATAATTTTTAATACTTAAAAATGATCCAATATTGTCAGTAGCATGACATGTTGATTCATATGTGATATTTGGAGAAATCTAATGATTGAAATTCATGAAAGTTTTTAAAAAAAAAAAAAAATATTAATTGCAAAATAACAAAATATCGCAATGTACAATTTTTCAATTTTACAATATCGTGCCACCCCACCACTTTTTGTTCTTTTCCTTTTAGAGATGACATCATACTCCCAACAGTGGCTGAAGGCCCTGTTTCATCACTAGAGCTGCTCTGTCAAAGAAAGACACACTCACACACTCTTACACACACACACGCATACAAGCCACAAAGAATCACGCTGCTGGGAAAACTCCACTAATGTAAACATCCCATCCCACCTGCGCACCTCCAGGCCCGGACGGCTCTGAGCGCGGATGGGGATCAGGGTGTCGGGAGCTGAAATCAAAGCGGCGTCTGCGCTCGCGGCCTGATTCAACACGTAAGCTGTTAGATTACATCAACCCCAAAGCGAGCGGCGGAGAGGAATTCGCTCCACGTAGTCCAGCAGAGGGTGGGAGCAGATTGGGGGGCGACGTCTGCATCGTTCTGCTCATCACTGGAGCTGAAGGCTCTGTTCATACCTGCTGTCTGGCTGACAGATAGCTTAAAAGAAGCTTCAGATAGCTGGCCCACAGGTGAGGAGCGAGCGGGAGAGTGAGGGGAATAGAGATAATAGAGAAACTGCCAGACAGAAAGCAGACAGACGGACAGACGGGTGTACGGGTGGACGGACTCACGTCTTTGCCTCGGATCTGCTCCTCGGTCAGTTGCACCTCGATGAGCGGACGCACGGTGGTGAAGAGCTTCCACCAGGGCCAGCCCTTCACGCCCCGGTTCTTCTGGATGTTCTTCTGGATGCAGCGGATGGCCAGGTCCTGCACCTGTTTGGAAGAACAGAGAGAGAGAAAAAGAAAGAGAGAGAGGGGGGGGGGGGGGGTTTGTGAGAGTTTGTGGGTGGGAGAGTATGATGGCCTGACTGAGCTCTTTTTTGCTGTACTGCAGAGGAGGAGAGCTCCACCACTGCAGAGGCACTGCATCATCACACTCCTCCATCACACTGATATGGAATTTCTAGGCAGATAACAATAGATCATAACTAATACCTTAAGGATGATTCTGACAACTTGTGATCTTATTTCTCAACACGTAAGGGTCTTTTTTTGCCAATTAAAGTGAATTCAGATACTTAAAGTTGCCCTAATTACTGAAAATGATGCATAATAATGCAAAATCTCTCAAAGCTCTCAAAACTAATAATCAATCTTGCATACCTAACCGATAATGCTAAATATGTCTATAAATACAGTGAATTGGTAACCCACACTGGTACTATATTAATCACTATACTGGTTGTATACTGGTATACATGTTTTTAACTAATGAATTTTAATTAATCTCACATTAGATAGAAGTATAGGGGAGAGCGGGGTAATGTGAGCCATTTTTTACATTTGCCCCTTGCTAGCTGAGCTTCAATGATATATAAGTAAAATTTACATTTTTCCAATTAATTCAGGATGTTTCCTAACTATTAAAGTTATCAGAATGTCTTCAAGACAAAGGACAATGAAAATATGTTTGTTTTAAAAAAAGTGGTCTTGTGTCTCACTTTACCCCAACTCAGGGGTAAACTAAGACAGACCAGAGAAATTAAGGGGGTAAAGGGAACCAGTTGGGGGTGTACTTATGTTTTCCACTTTTAAACTACCATTAACATTACATGTTGTAACAATTACAATCCTTACAGCTAGATTGACAACCACACATTCCATAACTAATATCGGACTAGTGTTAGAATCATGGAAATTCAGTCCATTAATATTTTGTCATTATCACAACCCACTCACTGTTAGTCTGTTATATCATGTATAGCGCACCTGCCGTGGTTTTTGAACTGTAAAGACACCTGTTTCATCCACATTGTAAATCATGTGTGGAGGGAATGCGTGTCTATTAAAGATGAGAGACAAGGGAAGAACCTTATTGAAATCAAAGCCAAAAATTACAGGCAAAGTCTCCATAAAACTTATACAACTAAAGAATTGATTCTGTCACCTGTCCATTACTACAGCGAGATTTTTTCGAAAACTCCCTCACTGTTGTTTTATTAAAAGTTGTAGCCCTTCGCAGGGATGTTGCCTCAGGAGTTCATACAGAGAGATGTTGACGTGCTAAGAATCTGCCAAACCACTCTTTTCCTAAAAAGTACAGTATTCATTAGTATAGATTTTGCTTTTGGAAAGTTAACCTACAGAATCATATAGTCATGTAATCTCTTATCATATAATCATATAATCTATGTAATCACACTCTAGCCCACCTGCACAATGTTTCTCAGTCCAATTGGCTGGGACGGTGTTTCACTTTACCCCACAGCATTTGTCTCACTTTACCCCACAGCTACCATTTTAGAAAAAACATAATCTCTAGCAAATCAGGCTAATCTTCAACTACCATCAATCACATGGTTTGATATGTTGAAAGTTCATAAGCATGTATGATATTAGTTTTTATACCTGAATCAATTTACTTTGATAAAATAGTTGATTAAGTTCAAATCAAGAAATTTACTTTTACATGCAGAAAACACCTTTTTGTGAAAAAACCCAAACCTTTACAGCACCAGCAACAACTTCCTCTTCCTAGCAGTGGGAAATGGGAGGGACTTGACAACATAATGGTCACATGACCACAATTGTGTTCAGTTGCCAAGATACAAGGGGTGTCTCACATTACCCGATGTCTCACATTACCCCGCTCTCCCCTACTGTGGATACTAGAGTTTAAAACATGTCTGTATTATCGTTGAAGAATTGTTGAAGTATCAAATCAAGCTTTTTACTTATGTAAAAAAATATAAAAGTACTGGTTTCAAGTAGAAACGTATAAGGAATGTACTGTAAAGTAATGTTTAAAAAATATATATACAGTTGTGGTCAAAAGTTTACATACACTTGTAAAAAAACATAATGTTATGGCTGTCTTGAGTTTTCAATAAGTTCTACAACTCTTATTTTTCTGTGATAGAGTGATCGGAACACATACATGTTTGTCACAAAAAACAGTCATAAAATTTGGTTCTTTCATAAATTTATTATGGGTCTGCTGAAAATGTCACCAAATCTGCTGGGTCAAAAATATACATACAGCAACAAAATTTGTCAATTTTGGTGATGTAGCGAGTTGTGTCAATCAAATTAGCTTCATGTCATGGCCTCTTCACTTCTTGTAAGTGATTCTGATTGACTACAGCTGTTGACTTCTCATGAGCCCATTTAAATAGGGCTCATTTGACCCAGTGATTAGACTCAGCTACAAAAGCTACAATGGGAAAGTCAAAGGAACTCAGTGTGGATCTGAAAAAGCGAATTATTGACTTGAACAAGTCAGGGAAGTCACTTGGAGCCATTTCAAAGCAGCTACAGGTCCCAAGAGCAACTGTGCAGACAATTATACGCAAGTATAAAGTGCATGGAACAGTTGTGTCACTGCCACGATCAGGAAGAAAACGCAAGCTATCACATGCTGCCGAGAGGAGATTGGTCAGGATGGTCAAGAGTCAACCAAGAATCACCAAGAAGCAGGTCTGCAAGGATTTGGAAGCTGATGGAACACAGGTGTCAGTCTCCACAGTCAAGCGTGTTTTACATCGCCATGGACTGAGAGGCTGCCGTGCAAGAAAGAAGCCCTTGCTCCAGAAAAGGCACCTTAAGACTCGGCTGAAGTTTGCTGCTGATCACATGGACAAAGATAAAACCTTCTGGAGGAAAGTTCTCTGGTCAGACAAAACAAAAATTGAGCTGTTTGGCCACAACACCCAGCAATATGTTTGGAGGAGAAAAGGTGAGGCCTTTAATCCCAGGAACACCATGCCTACTGTCAAGCATGGTGGTGGTAGTATTATGCTCTGGGGATGTTTTGCTGCCAGTGGAACTGGTTCTTTGCAGAAAGTAAATGGGATAATGACGAAGGAGGATTACCTCCAAATTCTGCAGGAAAACTTAAAACCATCAGCCCGAAGGTTGGGTCTTGGGCGCAGTTGGGTGTTCCAACAAGACAATGACCCAAAACACACATCAAAAGTGGTAAAGGAATGGCTAAACCAGGCTAGAATTAAGGTTTTAGAATGGCCTTCCCAAAGTCCTGACTTAAACCCCATTGAGAACATGTGGACAGTGCTAAAGAAACGGGTTCATGCAAGAAAACCATCACATTTAGCTGAACTGCACCAATTCTGTCAAGAAGAGTGGTCAAACATTCGACCTGAAGCTTGCCAGGAGCTTGTGGATGGCTACCAAAAGCGCCTAGTTGCCGTGAAAATGGCCAAGGGACATGTAACCAAATACTAATGTTGCTGTATGTATATTTTTGACCCAGCAGATTTGGTGACATTTTCAGCAGACCCATAATAAATTTATGAAAGAACCAAATTTTATGACTGTTTTTTGTGACAAACATGTATGTGTTCCGATCACTCTATCACAGAAAAATAAGAGTTGTAGAACTTATTGAAAACTCAAGACAGCCATAACATTATGTTTTTTTACAAGTGTATGTAAACTTTTGACCACAACTGTATATATATATTACTCGACACCTCTGATTACAGCCTTATTTTGATAACTCCTGCATCTATAAGTGATGGCTACAAATCATGCATCCATAAATGATGAAAGATAATAATAAATCTTGCATTTATATCCAATGGAGACACAGTAAAGCTGGTAAATTCTTAAGTGATGCTGATAAAAACTGATGCCATTTAATCTTTCATCCCAAACTGATACTTATAAATCATCCATCCCTAATTAAGGCTAATAAATAAACAGTGTATTTACTAATACACTAATGAGGCTAAACTTGGATCTTTAACTGATGTTGATAAATCATGGACTCATGGATTTGTCACATGTACTGTTGACCCTCCTGTTAAGTTACGGGTCAAAATGACTAATTTTAATGTTTGAATATCTAGAGAAAATAGTTACCAGTATTTTTTTTTTTCAGTATGAAACTTCTTCTACTTGTCTTAATTAGTGTAATCAACATATAATATAAAAAAAATAGTTCATCTCACATATTTGCAACCACCACCTTGCAAAAACAACAACAAAAAAACTAGAACAAAATTGCAATGTTATGGTTTCATGTTCTGTAAAACTATTGTGTTTTATATATTGGTCTTTGAACCTCCTGAGACCCTGACTTTAGGATCTAACAAGCAAAAAACAATGTCTTCAATTAGAAATTGTTGTTTCTTTTAAAGTTTAAGAACTATCTTTGACCCAATTAGTCCAAAAACAAACTTTTATCTTTCGACAGTCTCTAACATAAAATTGGATGAGAGTTTTGTATCTGGCCCATGTTTCTGTCTGAACTGGCTATAGAAACCTTTGACTGGAATTCCCACCCTCTTGATTTCAATCAATTGAGTGTTGAATGTTGTCATGTGGCCACTAGATGATACAGAAGATGTCCATATGAGGCCAAAGGGTTTAAGTTTTGTAAAATTATTAAGTATAATGGTGCAGAGAAGCAGAAATGTGATGTCCTCATATGAGGACGCAGGGTCTCAAGAGGTTAATATTAAATTAAGTAATAAAGAGGTGAAACATTAAAAAGAGTTTGAACAATGAAACAATTGAAAAATTAATACATTTTCCGTAATTGATTTGATAATTAAAGATGCACAGAGTCAATATGACCCAGGAACACCATTGCTGTTTCTGAAAAATGAACATAATAGGAGGGTTAAACTCTCTAACAAGGCTAAAGAAAAACAGACGAAATTAAAACTGACAAAAAATGTATTTCTTGGAAATGCATCTACAAAGTATTCAAGGTCGCTCTGCTCAACGACTGAACAAACAGAAAGCAAAAACTAACGCCTACAGAAGTGGAACGCTATGTGAAATGTGTAAGCTTGAGAATATCTGTTGTGTTTGTATTCGTCTGTGGATTCTTTGGTCCGCTATTTCAACCCGGCGGGCAAAATCCATCAGCGTTTCAGAGGGACAACACACACACAGAAAGGCTGGGAGCTCTTCTGATTAATTAAATCAAACATCAGCGCGTCTTTGGCAGACAGTGAAAGCAAGCGTTCTGCAGCGTTTAGACGTCGCTCATACGCAGACATCTCTAGTAGCGACAGACTTTGTGAAAACCCAATTAAAGCGGCGCGCTGCTAAGCGTCGAGTGGATGCTGCCCTGAAGGCAGCCTGTTTGGCCAATTACAATTTGTCACACCATGAAAGGCTAGAAACACACTTACACGCACTCACACGCACTTACACACACTCGCCCGAGCTCACAGAGCAGAGCAGAGCGAGGCAGGGCCGGAGAGCGTCTCTAACAGGCCACGGCGTCGAGAAAATAATAAACAGCCGCCAGCAGTCTAAACAGATTGCAGGACAGGCCATACAGACTTTACATCAAACTCAATCCAATCCACTCCACTCTACTGAGCTTCAGTTCAGACTTCAGCTCTACATGCTGAGCAATACGGCTCCAATCACACCAAAAAACAGGGAAAATCTGATTATTACTGTAAAAAAGAATGCATCAGCTGCCAGAGCCCTGAGAGAGCACAGCTGGCCTTTCTCTCTCTCTGGGTGGGTACAGTAGATAACGCTCTTTCCCTTCATCACTCCAAAGGATGATGTGGATCAGCACAAGGCTGCGTCTGTGAGCTGATGTATCGGAAACTGAGTAACTGTCCTTTCCTCTGAGTGTGTTGTGATGATACTGAGCAAAAAAAGAGTTAAAAAAAAGAGGCGGAGTCTGTTTTCACATGTATGAGAGGAAGAAGAGGCATATGCTAGTCTTCACCCTCCTTGTGGGGGGGGGGGGGTATACAGCTCACTAGCAGCAGAATGGTTGGGAGACTTGGCTTAAGCTAAATTAAGCTAAATTGGGAGAAAAAAAATAATAAATTTATATAAAAAAAACAGAATGCAGTAAAATAACCTGAGGAACTGTAGACTTTGAGTTCTTCTGCAATAAACTGAAACACTGCACTGAGTTGAACTGTGTTTAATTAAGTGACACTGAATTGAACTGAACTAGGTTGAACTGCACTGAGATGATCGCTAAAAAACTGAATTGCATTGAGTTAAATTCAAATTTAAATTGAGTTGAATTGCGTTGAGTTAACAAGCACTGTACGTAATTGTTTTGAGATAAACTGCAAAAATGCATTCCACTGAATTACATTTAACTTTAAAGTAAATTTAAATTAGTGATGAATTGGATTTAAGTTGAGTTGCATTAAATTGAACATAAAAAATACTGAATTAGATTGGAAGTAACATGTACTGGATTTGGAATACAGTAGGAGTTATCACGTCATAGCTTTATATTAAATAAAAACAGCATTAAAAATCAGAAGCCTACATCACAGATCATTGGGTCGGGCTTGAGCAGAGATTCTAAACTTCATCCAACTCAAATATCACATGAATTTTGGTAAGATTTTCTTTAAATGTCATCTTTATTGGACTCTATAAACATACCCATCACAGATTATAATGCATTCATAATTCAACGGCATATTTAAAAAAAATGTATAATTAAAGAATCTGCTGTGAAATGAAATCCCTAAAGTCTCTAAAGCTCTCTCTGCTCTCTCTGCTACAGCGACAGAGTTCACCCCAGGCCTACCTCTGAGAAGAATAGCTCCTGAACATCCTCCTGCTCTCCCTGAGTCCCTGCTGCAACTCCGAGCACATTACTCACAAGCTATTTACACACTGCCACACCGGGGAAAGGGACACAGATAATAGAAATATCAATAACGGGGGGAAATTACTTAAAGGTAGGAAAAAAGTCCACTGAAAAGCACACAAAGAAATAAATCCACTTCAAAGCAATTTCCTGATGTTGACCGCGCTCGCTGCACACTCCCTGAGCTGTAGAAAAAGCAGGGAAACTGATAGCGCTGCTAACAGTCCTGTGTAACCACACGCTCCACTGTGTCTCGGGTTTCAGACCCTCCAGCTTCAGGGCTTCTCTAATACAACTGAATTCATTTCAACTAGGCTGTGCGCAGGCAAGAACTCGGCGATACATCATGTATCACAATACAGGGGTAGCAATGTCATATACCACAGTAATCAAGGCAAATAAAGATAATATTGTGTCCAAAGATTTTTGCCACGTCCCATCGAAGATAAAGAAAGGCTATACTGGCTAGTGTTTAACTTCACTCACAAGATAACACCTCAGAACATTACTCAGAAAGACTATTCACTCTATACCAACTCTACCTCTTCACAACTTTACAACTGATGCTCTCAAACCCATTAGGATAACAAGAAATAACTAGATTGCAGTTCCTACAGAAACTGCGAGTGTGATTGCAGTGCTGGCTGGTATCTGCTATGGTGTTGCTAAGGTGTTGCTAAATGGTTGCTAAGGTGTTGCTATCGTATCCAGGGTGGTTGCTAAGGTGTTGCTAAGTGGTTGCTAGGTGGTTGCTAAGGTGTTGCTAGGTGGTTGCTAAGGTGTTGCAATGGTATCCGGGGTGGTTGCTAAGGTGTTGCTAGGTGGTTGCTAGGCGGTTGCTAAGGTGTTGCTATGGTATCCGGGGTGGTTGCTAAGGTGTTGCTAGGTGGTTGCTAGGTGGTGGCTAAGGTGTTGCTAGGCAGTTGCTAAGGTGTTGCTATGGTATCCGGGGTGGTTGCTAAGGTGTTCCTAGGTGGTTGCTAGGTGGTTGCTAGGGTGTTGCTAGGCAGTTGCTAAGGTGTTGCTATGGTATCCGGGGTGGTTGCTAAGGTGTTGCTAGGTGGTTGCTAGGGTGTTGCTAGGCGGTTGCTAAGGTGTTGCTATGGTATCCGGGGTGGTTGCTAAGGTGTTGCTAGGTGGTTGCTAGGGTGTTGCTAGGCGGTTGCTAAGGTGTTGCTATGGTATCCAGGGTGGTTGCTAAGGTGTTGCTAGGTGGTTGCTAGGTGGTTGCTAGGGTGTTGCTAGGCGGTTGCTAAGGTGTTGCTATGGTATCCGGGGTGGTTGCTAAGGTTTTGCTAGGTGGTTGCTAGGTGGTTGCTAGGGTGTTGCTAGGCAGTTGCTAAGGTGTTGCTATGGTATCCGGGGTGGTTGCTAAGGTGTTGCTAGGTGGTTGCTAGGTGGTTGCTAGGGTGTTTCTAGGCGGTTGCTAAGGTGTTGCTATGGTATCCGGGGTGGTTGCTAAGGTGTTGCTAGGTGGTTGCTAGGTGGTTGCTAGGGTGTTGCTAGGCGGTTGCTAAGGTGTTGCTATGGTATCCGGGGTGGTTGCTAAGGTGTTGCTAGGTGGTTGCTAGGTTGTTGCTAGGGTGTTGCTAGGCGGTTGCTAAGGTGTTGCTATGGTATCCGGGGAGGTTGCTAAGGTGTTGCTAGGTGGTTGCTAGGTGGTTGCTAAGGTGTTGCTAGGCGGTTGCTAAGGTGTTGCTATGGTATCTGTGGTGGTTGCTATGGTGTTTCTAGGTGGTTGCTAGGTGATTTATATGCATAAATTAGATTAAATGGTGTTTGCACGTTGCTACGCAACGTGCAAATACATCAATCAGCTATGCACGCTAGGTTGCTCTGGCCGTTCGGGGGTGTCCAAACTTTTGACCCGTGGCTCCATTACACACAGTACTGGGGGGCCGGGGTGTCCAAACTTTTGACCCGTGGCTCCATTACACACAGTACTGGGGGGCCGGGGTGTCCAAACTTTTGACCTAATGCTGTTTTATCCCATAGCTGCTCCATACACTCACAGTACTGGAGTTCTAGCTACCTGTCCTTCGATCTAGCTGCCGTCCTCCGATTGGCCCCATTCATTCCAATGGGGCCACTTCGTACGACAATCGTACGAAATCCGTACGTCGTAACTTTTCGTAACGCATATTTTCGGAAAGAGCTCAATAAGTTCTACAGGTCCTCAATTGGTTTCATCTTCGTATTTCAAAAATTGCGACGTCCACGGGCGTGCAAAGTTCTGCCCATTCATTTTCAATGGGCAAAAAAACGCGTACTTACGAAGTTTTTACGAAAAACGTAAGTCCGATCGGAAAGCTGTATACAAGCCCACCATTCCCGATATGGACGCACGTTTTCTCTTTTGAACGAAGTCGATATTTCGAAAACTGCGGCACTAGTTAACCGGACAAAAAACAGGTGGAATAATAATAATAATAAGAATAAGACTTAAGAAGAACAATACTGTGATTGCATTACTGCAATCACACTAATTAACTCTTGACAAGTTCAGCACAGCTAAGATGCGCAAAGCTGTCATCTAAGCAGGAAGTTCTGGAGAATCTAGACCTTTTGGTTTACTAAATAATTCCATATGTTCATCACAGCGCTAACACTCGAAGGAAAGTACAGAGTCTCGGTTCTGATACATCGGCTCACAGACGCCTCGTGCTGATCGACTTCACCCTAGGAGTGATGAGGGAAAAAAGAGCCATCTACTGTACCCACCCAGATAGAGCAAGGCCAATTGTGCTCTCTCAGGGCTCCGGCTGCTGATGGCAAGCTGCATGACCGGAATTTGAACCAGCAATCTATCAATCATAGTCGCAGCGCTTTAGACCACTGGACCACTCGGCACCCCCTTTTTTCATAGTTTTGATTACTACCAGAGATGTAGCTAGCGCTACGGGTTATAAACAGTGGATTTTAATAAGCTTCTTGTGCACTTTTAAAGTTTTTAATGCCTTGTTTTAAATGCCAGGGCTCTCTCCAAATTCTACCAATGAGGTGTGGAGCTACTTTGAGCCTGGTGACAGTGTAAAAAGTGATTTTTCTGCAGGGGCAAAAATTATGCCCCATATTATCCATTCTAAAGCATGTTTGGAGAAACTGCAAAAAACGTCTGAATCTCAGAAAGCTGTGGAAGAAACAAAGATTGGCTATTCAATAAAGTTTAGTGTTCTTAATCACGTTTTACTACACCAAAAATCAATTTATCAATTTTACACTGGACTTCTCCTTTAAGTGTTATAGCCAGGCAGTGCAACGCTTCACTAGGGAGGAGATCCATGAAATCCAGACGTGACTGGCAGGATCTCTACATAATAGGCAGTTGATAAAAGATGGTCAGGTGCCATTCTGAAGAGAGAGATCAATAATGTGGGGGGAGGGGTGTTTGTGGCAAGTGATGGACGCCTCTTTTGGCAGTTTGGCCAAAATCAGGCTGTGATTGAAGTGCATGTGTCAGGCATCTGAAGTTAATCCAGATGGATGTGGGATTTGGGCCCGGAAAGCTGAGGAGCTGAGGATGATCCAATTTAGAAACACTTTATATGAAGTGTTCCAGATCCAGGCTCTGCTCTATAACAGCACAGATACCTGAGCATGAGCTTTAACCATCAGTGGACTCAGGATATCAAACGATATAGGTCTTTTATATGCATTGATTCCTGACAGAATGCTTACCTCTTCCTTTTTAAAATTAACTGCAATTACAGTATTTATTTTAACCCTTTATCTTCTGATAAATGAATGCTCATATACTAAAGCACTGCTCTTTTGCACAAGCAAAGCCCCTTTTGGTGCATCAGTGAATAATTTGAATTGTGAAAGTATTATTTTCGAGTGATGGAGTGTAAAACTGCTGAAAGAGGGTGAAATGTTAAAATGTGTACCTTCCTCTTCTTAAAGGCCTGTCGGGCCAGGTATCCCCTGCAGGAAGCCTGAAACAGGGTGATGTTGCGTCTGGTTTGCTCATCTCTCTGCTCCTCGAGTTTAGCCAAGGTTCCTGCTTTGAAGAACACCTGTAAACACACACACACATATACACACACACTTGTTGAGAAAAGATCAGCAGGAGCTTGAGGTTTAATCTGTAAAATCTCAACACCAATGTTTCTTCTTTGGTTTAGCACAGGAGCTACAGGGATAACACTGGATATAGGAAGGGGATTCTTAATGGAACAGTTTTGGAAGCTTACTGAGATATGGAAAACATCTACAACCAGTCATTTGGCCACTGGGAGCAGATCTGGAGGAAGTGGAGATGCCAAGCAAAGAAAGATTTGAGGGCACGAGAAGAAACACGCCGAGGAATTCTGGTCACTACCTCTCATTTATACAAGAGTGTCAAATCTGTAATTATTAAAAAAAGTCAAACATGCTCTGGATGTTAATCTACACAGATTTCTCTCCTGAAAACAGTTTATCTGGGTGAATAAAGTGCTATTGTTTATTTACAGTAAGCTTAGATTGCCAGTATTTTAGTTTTCAGAAGCCCTAGCCATGGCTAGCAGCAGGGCTAGCCATGGTTAGCAGTGCTTAGCGTTAGTAAATGCCGCCTGACCGCGCTACACTGAGGAACCCTGATTGTTCTGGTAACCCAGAGCGCTTTTTACCTAGTGTTTTATCTCATGTAGCTTGTTTTTAACATAGTAAATAGGCAGGCTACAGACTAATATACTCATCTCTGAATGGCGAAAGGTCTAGTACTTCAGCACGGTTAGCAGCTAATGCTAATGCTGCTACATCCAGCATTAGTGCTGGAGAAACTTCACTATAACTCACCCTTATAAGGCTATACTTTAGCAGAGTGGCTTTACTGCTCCTTAATACCTGACTGGTAAAATTCATAAATAAAGAGCTCCAAATTAAAAGGCACACTGATGATTTTTGGGGAAATTAAAGGATTTTAAGTGAGTCTTATAGTGCAAAAATTTACAGTAATTGCCATTTTGTGCAATTAAGATATTACTTACTTACTTACTTACTAATTATTAAGATGAATTATTAATATTAAGATTTCGGTAACACTTTATAATAACTTTCATTAATATCTTTTTAACTAATGATCAGTAGATATAAACAAAGTATTAGTTTATCAGAATTTAAATATTAACAAATGTTTACACATGACAGTTATCAGTATGGATATTCATATTAAGAAATGTTAAACTACTGGCATTAGCCAATGCGTTTATTAGTATTTACAAATGTGATAGCAACTTTTTAGTTTCTTAAAATGTGAAAAATAACAGTTATTAATCATTAGTTAATGGTATATTAATTAAAGTTATTATAAAATCTTAGCAGTGTAAGCCTTGTATCTCCACTTTAAAACAAATGAAGCAACATTTCTATGCCAAACATGTCTTAGATTATTGACTTCTGTCTGGAACAAGAATATAATTAATATTTTACGTTTTTAAGTTTCTGTCTGGAAAAAAATGCTTCCCCTTCTCATTTCTCATCATTTTTTTAAAGCTCATTAAAGAACAATCAGAAGAAATGCAAAAAAACAGTATCAGCATGTCTGTGAGATTAATGGTCTCTGGCTGATTCAGTACTGCAAGAAAGAATGTTAAAAAAAAAATGAGCCTAAAAAAGTTGTAGCTGAGTGAATCCAGACTGAACAGTGGGGTTTCAGGGAGCACATGGCTGGCTGACTTGGCCGGGGAATAGCAGGGCACAAACCTGAACAAAACCAGCGAATCAATGAGCATTTAATGCAGATTTTATTGCAGCTTCATCTTTTATTGTAAGTGATTATCTCACAGGGATACCAATGGCGGAATCGCTGACGGCAGAAAAAGTGCGAGCCGGTATAAATTGCCGTTCTGCAGGAGCTGCTGTTGCTAGGATTCACAGGTCTTTTGTTCAGAGTTTGAATCAATCTGCAAGTCAGTCAAGGGCAAGACTGAGGCTGCGTCCCAAACCAGAGCAGCTGCCTTACCTTGCCTTACCTTCCCAGTGTCTTGAAAGACTGGTTAGTATTTTAAGGCATCTACATACAACTCATCCGAGCAAGCACACTGTAAACCCATATGTTGTTTGAATTCAAATGATTTAAATCTGTTTTACATAAAATTGGATATTTCTAAACAATACTTTTGTTGGCACACAAACTGAGATCTTTGAGTTAAAACAACTTATAATAACTGAGTTTAGTCTGTTTTGCCATTGGCAGCTTCTTTTCCATTGGCTTCTGTCACAATCTATTTGCATACTGGGTGTGTCCAACCGTTTCTGACAGACACTCACCATCAGTGTGTAGTGATTCCCCCTGGGCTACCTTAGAAATAAATCAACTTCCCCTTTAGTTGTAATAAGTTGATGTTTTAATTTATGCTAACTCAAGTTTTCATTTCCCATTATTTAAAAAAATTGAGCAAACCAGCTGCCTTAAAAAAGTTAAGTAAACTCAACTTATCCGGTCTTACCAAAAATAAAAACGTTAAATCAACTTCCTCTTTAGTTGTAATAACTTGATGTTTTTAAGGCAACCGGTTTCCTCAATTTATTAAGTAAATTAAACTTATCCGGGCTTACAGGGCAGTACAGAACTTTAAACAAGAGGCATTACAAAGTAGTTTTACAGAGATCTGGGTCCTGTTTCTTTCCAGACCACAAAATTTTATCTCCTCACAAGTTTTTATCTCATCATGCGAGATTTCATTTCAACCTTGCCCATTCCAAGACTTCTTCCACAAGATTTCTTCCTGCTACTGCCTTCTTCCACAAGATTTCTTCACAATCCTTTATAGTATCAAGACATGTTCATTATAAACTGACATCATTTTTCTGGCACATTGTTTATTTGCAGGATTTATTTTCACATGCTGTATATGTTGTCTCATGTCTCATTCCCACCCACACTGCAACTGCTAATTTACCACTCCTGCACACTGTACTGTTAATTAGACTCACAATGCAAGAGATTGTGACGCATCCTATGGGTCCAACCGAACTCTTGTAGGAATAGGTCAATAACCAAAATTAGAAAAGACCAAAGAGAAAAATGTGTTGACTTAAAACAGCCCACTGGCTTACCATATGTTTCGCACTATAAGCCACACTGGATCATAAGGCGCACTATCAACAACCATCAAATTTCTGGTCTTTTTTCATGCCTAAAGTGCACTGGATTATAATGCGCATTTTGCAACACTAGTAAGGAACAAGGGTGCCCTCATTTTTTTCCTTCTAGGGTGTGGGTGGGGTAAGTTAACTAAGTCAAGTGAAGTTAAGCTTAGTAAACAAAACTGTAATATAAAAAAAAACATTTTATTTAAAAGTCAAACGAGTTCTGATTGTTAATCTACACAGATTTGTCCTTGAAAACTGTTTATTTGGGTGAGTAAAGCACTTCTGTTTATTTACAGTAAGCTTAGATTCCCATATGTCTCCAGCACTTAGACTGGAGCATTAGCATTAGCAGCTAGACTGAGGAACCCTGAGTGTTCCGGTAAGCCAGGGTATATCAGCTAGCGGTTCGTCTCACGTAGCTTGTTTTAGCACGATAAATTTGCAGACTACAGTCCGATATACTGTACTCACCTCTGAATACAGAAAAAGCTAGCGCTTAGCACGGTTAGCGGCTAATGCTAGTACTTCTCCAGCTTACGTGACTGGTAGAATTCATGCATAAGGCGCACTGGATTATAAGGCGCACTGTCGATTTTTGGGAAAATGAAAGAATTATAGTATAGTATTATAGTACTTCTATTATGGTCCATAAACAAATATTTGCAAAGAATACTGGTCACTATAAAATGATCATTATGCAAATGTTTATACTACTATACTCTATATGTACTATAAGTCCTTCTGCAAGTAGTTAGGTCTTCCTCTAAAAGCAGAAGGCTGGAAGTGGCTGTCTCAGAATAATTACTATGCATTCCATAGTCATAACACGCTCCAACAAATCCACCCTCATCTGGGAGAAGAGGAAGAGGAGGAGGAGGAGGAGGAGGAGGCTGGAGTCTGTTTACATGCTGTTTCTCTCTCTCTGCTCCCCAGCGTCTTCCCAGCTAATGGGATTATGCCTCTGATGGGCAGCCTCTGCTTATTTTGTGATTAGCGGACGAGTGTGAGGACGAGAGCCCCGTCACCTGCCAGCACCCGTACAATGACTTCAGCTCACAGGGAAGACAATTATGCCGTCATTGTGTGGATGAAGAATGGGGCATTTCTCTGGCAATATCCTCGATACATGCCCCGAGAGCTGCCAGCTGGGAGGCAGACAGAGCTCGCCGACAAATTCGTGACAAAGTAGCTCGAGCAGAGACAGTTGTTCACAGTTAGTCGCTGATTCACTAGAGTTCACTAGTGTTGACATGCTTCGATTGTTTCTCTAGTTTGAGTCAAATACAGCTGTAACCCTTTCAGAACTGAACTATCTCCAGTGATTTAGGTGAAATTTAAGAATGCTGATTTCTGTATGTAATGAACAGAAAAAAAAGAATTTAATATTCTAGTATAAAATCTACAGGGCTTGGACAATGAAACTAAAACACCTGGTTTTAGACCACAATAATTTATTGTGGTGACGGACAGTTCTGGTGGAAACAGGAGAGTTGAGGTGAACATTGAATTCTGCCGTGATTTTTGGATACAATCCGGGTTAGCACCCGAACATCCCTTTCAGACAGCTTCCTCTTACAGCGTCCACAGTTAATCCTGTTGGATGTGGTTGGTCCTTCTTGGTGGTATGCTGACATTACCCTGGAGAAAGACTTGCTGTCTTGGTCACAGATGCGCCAGCAAGACGTGCACCAACAATTTGTCCTCTTTTGAACTCTGGTATGTCACCCATAATGTTGTGTGCATTGCAATATTTTGAGCAAAACTGTGCTCTTACCCTGCTAATTGAACCTTCACACTCTGCTCTTACTGGTGCAATAATGTGCAATTAATGAAGATTGGCCACCAGGCTGCTCCAATTTAGCCATTAAACCTAAAATCCCACACTAAAATGACAGGTGTTTCAGTTTCAGTGTCCAACCCCTGTATATTTTCTCACTGTGCAGCAATTATTACTGGTATTTTAGTTGTACTAGGAGGAGTTTTGGTTGTAAAACACATCTTAGAGGCACACATGTGTCTTTACACTGCTACAACATCTGGTAACACCTCGTATAGAAGGTACTCACCCTGCTGAGGCCCATGTGATAGCTGCTCTTCTCCAGGTCCAGAGACTCCAGCAGCTCTTCTACGGCCTGCAGAAATGAAGACAGTAAAGTAAAATAAAGTAAGCCTGTTGACTAGGTTGTGGTCATCAGCCTCATTAACACACATCCTGTATAATGCTTCCAGCTGGGTCCATCCACCCCAAGGTTAACACAATGTTTAAACCTTAAAAAGAGCTTAAAGCTTTAATTTATGACGTATTTCAAATTTTACACCTATTTTCTCCCCAATTTGGGAGGCCAATTATTACCTAATCACTGTTCATATCGTCGCTGTCCAATGAAAAACAGTTATCTCCAAAACAGCAACTTTAAAGAAAAGAAAAAAAAAACCTTGCAAACAACTTCAATGGAAGTCAATGTAAAAAGAGTTTATTTCAGGTCATTTTGAATAGTTTCTATTGGTCCGTTCATCAAGAAACCTTGGCACAGTGTAAGGAACAGTGTGTCTGTTCAAATTATGTAGTAAACTAAAAATCGAGAAAAATGGAGATAAGTGTTTTTCATTGGACGGCGACGATATGAACTCCCCATATTAATAGTAATGTCTCCAACACTAGTCAGACTCCGCCTCTTATTTTAAAATACTAGACTGTTAAACTCAAGACTTAAGCATCACACTAGGAGTGATGAGAGAAGAGAGTGTGCCGCCTATCCTCTCAGAGATAGATAGATAGAGAATGAGAGAGAGAGAGAGAGAGAGAGAGAGAGAGCAACTGGTCAACTGTGCTCTCTCTCTCTTTCTCTCTCTCTCTCTCTCAGACTCCGGCTGCTGATGGCGAGCAGCATGATCCAGGATTCAAACCAGTGATCCTCGGACCACAGTGGCTCTTCATCATTCCTTTATTCTGCGTTGCTTTGAATGAATCCCATGACTCATGAAAACACCAGAATGCTGACATAACACATAATAAAATAATTAATACGTATTTGCCTCTCATTGCCTTCTGTGTTTTTGGTATTTTAAAGAGAAATAACAGTCTAATATCACTGTACTGTCAATTATAAACAAGAAAACAGCATATGAACACTTGAACTGACTGTATTAGAAGAAGCCACAGCTATAAATAAGCAGATAAACAAGACGGAAACTAACCGGAGCGAATTTCCCCACAGAGCAGAGCCGTCACACAGTCCCCCAAACGTCCTACTACGGTCACTGACTCAAAACAACCCCGAGAATCTCTCTCTCTTTCTCTCTCCCTCTATAACTCTCTCTCTCTAACTCTCTCAGGCTCTCTGGTGCAGACAGGTCTTGAAAACTCAAGCTGAAAGGCCCCATCTAGATTACACTGTAAAAGGAGGGGGAGCTGCCCCCCCCCCTGCAGCACTAAGGGGGCCATTGTTCCAGTCTGTTTCCACAGAAACCCATCAGTGAGACGCTGGCACAGGGGAAATCAGCTTCTCGCTCTTTTTTAGCCCCGCTCTCCTCCGCTAAGGCCGGCTTTTGTGCATTCTTTCTTCTTCCCACCATTTGAGTTCGGTGAGGCTCGTTCCAGAGGGAATTCAAACACAATTGACCTTCGCTTCTCTCACACTTCTCATCATCGGCGTATAAAAAAAATAAAAAATAAATAGAAACTGGAAAAGGAAAGTGAAAAAAAAACTTCCCAAGCTTATTTTGCACCTCATATATATTTAGAGAAAGTCAAGGAACGTGATGAGATATATTTAAATCAGCCTGCAAAATATGGGTCAATATCAACAGAACGGGCCTTTTTTATCTGCAACATATGTAATGATGATCTAATGATGATCTAATGATGATCGTCACAACAGGCTGGCAAACAGCAAAGAGCAGCAGCCAATCACAAACAGCATACTCTCAAACGGAAACCACCGTCCACATAGAGCACTGCATCGGGCACTAAATCATAGACCCAAGACAGAGTGCCAATTTATATGTGGGCAAACAGTCATACAGATCAGAACCATTTAGAGAATCCAGCTTTCCTAGGATTTTAGAGTATCTAAATTTCCTGATTTCCATGTTTTTTCACAGTTTTCTTGTGGTGATGTTTGTTGACTGCATGGCTGCATGGTTAAGTTGAATGAATCTGTTTAGTTTTTAATAATAATAATATATATATATATTTTTTTTTTCAAAGTTCTAAAGATATTAGTAACAATCTAAGCATTTTATTCATTCATTTGTCTATTTAAATAAAAAATAAGCTATTTAAATATGAGAATTTCCTGTCCTACCTGTCATCTCAGGATAATTCCACCCCTTTAAGAGAGTAACTTTTAATATCAGAGACTCCACAACTTTCATACTGTTTTATTTTCAAGGATCTGAAGAAACGTGCTGCTGCAGCTATCCACTCTGTTGCGGTAAAGTTATGTAAATTAATAAACAACATAAGTAAAAATACCTTTAAAACAGAACAAGGTCAAAAGTACCAATTGGTCTTATATAATATTCTATATAATATCTATATTCTTATATAATATAATTTTAATTTGAATATTTTTTAATATAACTAAATTAATAAAAAAAAATAATAATATAATTTGTATTCTTAAATAATATAATTATAATTTTCTGAGACACTGATTTTTGGGTTTTCATTGGCTGTAAGCTTCATAATCATCAACAATACAAGAAATAAACACTTAAAATAGATAAATCACTCTGTGTGTAATACATCTACTGTATATAATAAGATGTGTTTCACATTTTGAACTGAATTGCAGAAATATATAATATATATATATATATATATATTTTTTTTTATGCAATAGTATAAAAATGTATATAAGTGAAAGCATAAGTTACTGAAGCTGGAACAATATGATTTCTGTGAAGGCTGAAGACTTATATAGCACTGTAGCACTTAAACAAAACACTTTTAAATGGTTAAGTAACTAATTATTAATTTACACTGGTTAAGACATTATTAAACATTACTACATTTTAATACTTAAGAATGTTGTAAATAATAATGAAGTGAGACATTAGTCTGAAAATGCCTAATGAATGATTAATAATAATGTCTTGACCAGAGTCTATTAGTAATTAATTGAGACTTTCTTTAGTAAGTCCTGTTCATTAATGTATCCGTTGTTATAAAGAGTCTAGATTCATTTTTAAACACATTAAGAGCATAAAGGCTCAGTATTTTAATAAGGACCCGTATGGAAGTTGCGCGACAGCGGCTCCGAGCTTGCCTCAGCAGATCATTAGGGCCAGGGCGGCTAAAGAGCTCCCAGGGAGGCGGCTACATTTTTCAGAGTTGATAATTACAATAAGTTTTGGGAGTTTTTTTCCCGAGCCCTGAGCCCCAGCGCAATTAATACATTTCTCCTGTCTGCCTTCCGTATTGATTCGAGTGGGAAGCACAGCTGGCACGGCTTGATTAAGCCATCACAATGGGCCTGATTAAGAGGGTTTATTTCTCTGTTATTGTGGCGTAGTCGCACAAAAGCGCGAGAGGAGGTGGACGATTTCGCTCAGTTCTGAAGTTTGCAATGTGCTTTTGAGCTTTACAGAGAGAAAGAGAGAGACAGAGAGACTGAAAAAGAGAGAGAGAGAGAGAGAGAGAGAGCCCACTCACTCGCTTCTCGTCCTTCACGATGTAGTTGCGGCCGAGTTTTTTGGTGAGGTGAGGAGCCAGCACGTCAAAGCGACGCCGGAACTCGGAGAAGACCATGTGATCGGGAAAACCTGGAGGAAGGAAGTGAAGATGGGTTACAATAAATCATTCCGTTTGAGACCACTTCAAAATAATATATATATATATATAATAAATATTTCATTACTACCAAGCATAAATCTCATGTTTCCAAATCTGCAACCAAATAGAAGACAAAACTATTAACTTTTAATGGAAGTCAGTTTGAAAAAATATTTGATTTTAAGTCAGTTTGACCTGATATGTCTCTTGGTCCACTCATAATAAAATCTGCCAGATTCACATCATGTTAAAAAGTGGAAAATGGCCAAAATAGATAAATAGATATTAGGGTTTTGTACAACATTAATAATTTCAATATTATCACTTTAAAGTAATAAGTTGGTAAAAAAATAATAATAAAGTGAGCATGATTGATAAATGACCCCAGATGAAGTCAATCAGTGAAAATATATGTTTTATATATGAGGTTTGCTTCTGTAGTTTATGACAGGAGATGCTCAGATAACACTGCAAACAAACTACTAACAAATGAACTAGCTTTTGAACACAACACAAAAAAAGACCCAATTTTATATCCACCATCTTTTTTGAAGAAGGGGAGCTGTTTCTTTGGTTAAAGGCACTTTTTAAAGTTATCTTTGTTTTTGTTCTTACTTTTAGTTAACTTTTTTACATTTTGGTATGCTTTAGCCGTTCTTTAGCTGTTTCGTTTTTTTTTTCCTATATTTAGTTATTTAGTTATTTTAGTTTTATTTATTTGTGTTGTTACTTTTTAATTTAGCATTTTTATTACTTGTTAATTGATTTTTTGTACTTATGATTTTATGATTTCTACTTTTAATTTTTCTTTTTAGCTTATTTTTATGTCTTAAATATATCTTATTAACATGCTGGGGCTTTTATTCTTTTTCATTGACAAATATTGGCTCGGATATATTGTAACTACATGTATGAGTTAAAATGTAGATTGATTGGTTGGTTAATTGGTTGTTTGGTTGGTTGGTTGGTTGGTTGATTGGTTGATTGGTTGATTGGTTGATTGATTTGTTGGTTAGTTAATTGGCTGATTGGTTGGTTGGTTGGTTGATTGGTAGGTTGATTGGTTGGTTGGTTGATTGATTGGTTGGTTGGTTGATTTGTTGGTTAGTTAATTGGTTAATTGGTTTGTTAGTTGGTTAAAAGCTAAAACGTCTAAACACCCACATGTCTACTAGTCTGATATTATCATTTTTGGTGAGGAATTGGTAATTATGAAGCTCCAGTGAAGTGAACCTGTTCATCGGGTGCTTGTAGGACTGACAGCTAAACTAGAACCCAAGCACCTGATGCTTTACCAGATCTTTAAGACCAAAAACAGCCAAAGGCAATTCTCTGGGTATAGGTGCTCTGGTGATGGTTAAATTTGCACCTTCAACCATAGACATATAATAGTATGAAAATAAATAAAGACATGAGTGAGATTGGTAGAAGAATGGCAGGTTGGATGGCACACCCAGACATTTCTAAAAATCAATGCAATGGTCTTAAAAGAGATGTCATGAGTAACACGAGCTGACAAAAGATTTTAATAACCTTTATATGACCAAACAGATCAACTACCAAGGTAAAGAAGTATATTTTGACTTCAGTTTGACTTTAAATCAATTGCACTCCTCACTTTCTCCATTCTCTCTGACATGTGTGTTGTTTCAACAAAACAAACAGAAGCAGAGTGAAGAAATGAGCTGAGCTGAGTGAAGTGTGGGGTGGACTGTGGGCGCTGATCTCCACACCTTGCCTGTAGATGCGAAGAGCGTCCAGCAGTTTGGAGCCTCGGAGCTGAGCCCTCAGTAAGGCCACGTCGAGCTGCATCAGGCCGGGGTCACAGCTCTCGCTCTGAGCTTCAGGAGAGCCTGATCCTCGCGATGCGTCCGCCCGCGGCAGCAGACAGTGCACGAAGTGAACCCGGGACCTGCGGACCGTGTCAAGCAGCGCGTCCTGCAAGAGGGTGGGCAGAGAGTCATGGAAGAGAAGATATTGTTACACTGCATTTAGGAGAGAATTAATCTAACATCCATTTATTTTTATTTTCTTTCTCCAATTTAGCTGAGCCATTAAACCCACCCACTTCTTTTCCAACTGCCACTAATGCAGTATCTTTAGGAAAGTGCTGGATCTCCAGCTCTGATACATTAGCTAACAGATGCCTGTGTCAGTCAGCATCACAATGGGAGCCACTAATAAATCACATTTTTTTTTATTAATAGCTGAAATGTGTTCCGTTAAAGTTGAGAAACATACCAGTCTTGCTTTAAAATTTTATAAACATTTCCTAACCTTAAAAAAAAAGCTTTAATTGTGGTAATTTCTGCCTCTGTAGCGCCCTCTCAGGTTCAACTGTTCTATAGGCATGAGCAATGTTTCTATGTACTTTTGGTAGGCAGACACATCACAATATGCAGATCAGCCAATCAACAGTACCACCCCCCTGCTAACATCCAACCATATGGGTCTCACCGCTATCAGAGGCAAGCTGCTACTGCTGCCAACCAGCTCTCCCTCCTGCCCTGCTTCTAAACCCATACATCCCCCAGTGCCCCTCCCAAACTACTCCTACTATTTTTTTTATCCTTTTTAAATTAAAGATGAGGGTGGAATCAAAAAATATCAGGGCATTTAGTGCCCCTTTAAAGGTGGGCAAGGGGCCATGCACCCACCCAGAGAGAGCATGATCTATTGTGCTCTCTCAGACTCTGGCTGGTGATGGCCAAGCAGATGCTACTCGGCAATGCTGCACCCTGGTCTTGGTGTTGGGGCATCACTAGTGACTTGAACGGTTCTCACCACTTGCAGTTTGATCTGGATACTCAGGGACTTCTTCTTGACTGCAGCCACTCCGGTGGTGAAGGTCTTCCTCATGCTGGTGGCCCGACGCAGAGCGAGCTGGGAGCCGCCCTCCAGCCCAGCGATGGAGCCCGACAGCACTGTCGCACTGCCAGAGCGGCCGATGAACAACGTGCTGATGTTCTTCCTTTAGAAGAAGAGACAGATGTGAGAGACACTAAATACCCAACAGTATTACGACACCAATTACTGAGTGTATTGTCTGAAATTAAAGGTATATAAAGAAAAACATGAGTGTATCCTGACTTTTTTTTTTATTGTAGCAGTCATTCTTAATTTGGTGTCCAAAATTAATTTATTGATGAGTGGACCATGAAAAAATGCTCCAAAAATAATAAGAATCAAATATTTTTATTATTGTTATCCTGTAAAACTGTTGAAAAGCGTGAAAGTGTGAGAGGGCCAGACTTACTTCTGGGAATTCTGCAGCAGACTGGCTGCATTCTGGGAGGCGGGATTTTGCTTAGTGTGATTCAGCCAACCACGCGCATCGTACTCCACCCAGTCCGTCTCGTGGCTGTGACCCAGCAGGAAGTGTTGTGGCCGCTCTCCTTTCAACAGCAGTGTGTGACCTGCAGTAAAACCAAGCATAGATCTGGTTTCAATAATGTGCATCTAAAATATGATTGGTTAAAATGCAGATCATTAACATAAGCAAATATGGCAGAGTTTATATTAAAGTGGGATTTTTTTATTTTTTATTTTAAAGCTGATATCAATACTTATTTCAATGAAGTAGAATTTTCTAATATCAGAAAATATTGACCCTCCATTGATTTTCCATTTTATATTTAATAATAAAATTATATTTAATCCCAATTAAACAGCACATAGTCACAATTAAATATAATACGCTGACATGCAAAAAGTCACTTGACAGGGACATGTATCGTATTCCATGATTTTTGTCATGCTGCAATAGATTTTGGGCACAATACTCGAAATTTAGCGCCGGTCCAATTGGTAATTCACTTCTGGTAATTCAGTAAAGAATGTGTTATTTAATGACTATAAAGCACACCGGATCATAAGGCGCTATTTTGAGGGAATTAAAGGATTTTAAGTGCGTCTCATATAAAAAAAAATGCAAAATATATATGTGAATGTGGGTTAGTGTGACCTTTGCTCTCGCCCTCTGCAGGCCCATAGTAGCTGAAGAGTCTCTCCAGCAGAGTGTCCTCCGATCCCCCCGGCTGCAGAGCTTCCTCCTCCATCAGCCAGAGCAAGCCCCTCGCCTCGTCCGTTCTCGCGGGGGTCCGTACCTAACACACACAAATGCACATAAACATACACACACACAGAAACATACACATAAATATACACAGATCTGTCTTAACCTCCTGGCGTCCACATGTGTGGACATCACATCACTACATTTTGCTTTACGAGGGCCTGGTGTCCACTTATGAGGCCATTATATATACTGTCACCTAGTGGTGGCAGAAGAGTGTAACACGTTACAGTTTCAATTTTGTTTTAGAATTTTAAATTAAATTAGAGTAAATGTTTGTATTTTATACTTTGTTATAAATTTGGGCACAATTGTTGTTTCTACTTTTGTTTTACACTCAGACAAAAAAAGGCTGCTGTAAATTATAATAAAAAAGAAATGTTTTGAACATCATTACAAATTGCGACTTCATTGTTTTTCTATCTAAAAAGATTTGCTCAGATTTGCAATCTCCTGCAGATTTCTTTAGTTTGCGGTGAGTTTGCCACCCTCCGGCAAACTCAATTCTAATCAAAGTCTCTTCAGCGCAGGAAGCTCATCTCAAAGTTCTAGCGATTGTTGAGGTCTAGAACACTGTTTACACGTTCCACACAAAAGACATTGTTCTGTTTAGCGCCGCTGGAGTTGGACTTTGTTCAGGCCCGTTTTTAATTTCATGCTTTATTGTACTACGCCCGATGTTAAACAACACTTCCTCTGTCCAGGCAATTATCATGTTGTCGAGGCTTTTAGAAAAGGCACAGAGCGACGAAGCCATTAACCAGAGCATTCGCCATTAAAGTATTCAGACTCAAAGGGGAAGGAGCGCTCCAGTAACACCCTCGCTGCAAGGGGGTCACTTTAGCAATTATTGGGAAAAATAGCCGCCTCTTCTTGCCTGCCTTCTTTTTCTTTTGTCTTGAGTAACTCAAGCTAAATGCACGAGCGAGAAAGAGAAAGAGAGAGAGAGAGAGAGAGAAAGAGAGAGAAAAAGAAAAACTACAATACCAGACTCAGATACTCCAGACAAAAGCGCTTAGCCAACACACATTTTCACTTTGTGAGCTTTAATCTTTTAGCAAGGGTAGACCAGACAGAACAGACCATTCCACAGAGCTGGAGGTACTGTAGCTTCACAGAACCTCCTCTAGGAATCGTATAAATATTTTAAATAAATGGACCAGACAGAACCAACATGAGCGTATTTTCCTTTGCAGGGCTGAATAGTTGTGGGTATGGATGGTAACAGTTCTGCTGGTGTTTCTACATGGACTTGGTTCAGAACAGAACACTCATAAACTTTTAAACCAATAAATATGAATGATTTTTCATGACGTTTCCATTTTGCGATTTTTTAACATGGACAATAAAACCAAAAATCAACTTATACTATAATCAAAATAGCATGAAAATAGCATTATAAAAATTGAATAGAAAATAAAATAGAAAATTTGCAGGCCTGGATATGTTTTGGGAAAGTCATGGAAATTTGGTCTACAAAAGTTTGCGTTTCCGTTTATCAACAAAGAAAATATATTTTGAGCTAACCAATACAGCTCAATTCAGCTCAGAGTTAACTCAATTTTGATTATAGTTGGCCTAAAATTTATCTTCATTGGGAAATCCATCCATCCATCCATCCATCCATTCATTCAGCCTAAGGATATAGGGGTTGAGTCCAAATTTTTGTCACAAGATGTGTAGTCTTTGTGTAAATAGTACAAATAGTTTTTCCATCCATCCATCCATCCATCCATCCACGCATCCATCCTAAAGACATTGAAACTGACTCCAAATTTGTGTCACAAAACAGGGAGTCTTTGTATAAACAGAACAAATATGGAGGAGACTGTATTTTGGAATGCTAATGCTAATCTGTTAGCAACACAGCAAATGGAAAAAGAAAAATGAATTCTTACCAAAGCCTGGCTGGATGCCTGGTCCACAGCAGCGATGGACAGGGAAGTGCTGGGCTCGATATCATCTAACGCGAGCTCGATGTTCTCCTGTGAACAGAAGAGTTATATAATACAATACAGTACAGTGTGGGCAGAGGTGGAAAGTAACTAATTACATTTACTCACATTGTACTGTAATTGAGTAGATTTTATGAGTAATTTGTCATTTTTAAAGTAGTTTTTAAAACAGGTAATTTTACTTTTACTCAAGTTCATTTTGACACAAGTAATTTACTTCGCTACATTGGAAAACTCCCCATTACTGAGTAAAATATTAAATGCTGTTAAAAAACAAAACAAATTGTCTTAATAAAAAAAAAAGCTGAGCTTCTCCATGCCATGTTTATTACGGTTAGCGGGAGAGACGCTGTGTGAATCAGCTGGGGTCTGTGTGTGTGCCTCGGGGGAACCGGTGTTCTGTCGAGTTATGCTACCCATCGATATGTGCTTCTTTACGGCACTGCGCATGAGCCCACCAATATTTTTTTTGTATGTTTTAATTTTTTTCATGATAATTCATTAAGTTTTTATTGGGAACATTAAACATTAATCTGCTTCGATGTTAAAAAAACATAAAAATAAAGCACTTAAAGCATAGCAATGGCAAGTAAACCAAATAATAATGAACTGTAAAACTATGAAAATATGGTTTATAGTCACCTATATGACCATAACTTTTTAACAGTAAAAAAAATGGATCATAGAAACCTTGTTGCCACTTGTTTTTGAAAATGTTTTATGGTTTGTACTTTTTTTTACATCAAATAAATAAAAGTAACTATGTAACTTTTACTCAAAAGTACGTTTTAAATTGAGTACTTTTTTACTTTTACTTGAGTAGATTTTTAGATGGGTACTTTTACTTTTACTTGAGTAGAATTTTAGCAAAGTGAAGGTACTTTTACTTAATTACAATTTTTCAGTACTTTTTCCACCTTTTAGTGTGGGTCCACTAGATGGATTACACTAGATGGTGGAACACTGCTTTGATGATTTGATTGCATTCAGATCCAAGAATTTCAGTAAGTATATACGTTTGTGTTTGATGATTGCTTCTGGCACTTCACTCCAGTACTATTTCGAGTTCCAGAAGTTTTAATAGTCCAACACATGATTTTGGAACATTGTTGTGAGGATTTGATTGCATTCAGCCACAAAAACTTGGGCACAGACTTGGGAACAGACCTCAAGAGTATGCCTGCGATTATAACGAAGTTAACCGTGATTGGTTTGAGGCCTGCAGGAGCTATTTATTTATTTGTTTGTGTAACTGGATTTAGGGACTGCAGTTAAGAGTGGCAGTGTATGAGTAATAGGGCTTTTAGCAGGGTGCTGTATAATTTAGATGCATTCAGACGTGGTGAGAAAAACACTGGCTGGTAATATAAACGTCTAGCTGCTCAGTGTGTTTTATATTTATCTTGATGACTGATCTCGCTGCTGACAGGTGAGGCTGTCGGAAATGGCTTTTTGACAAGCAGTGATGCTTTTTTGATGAGTATCTGTGGGTGTGTACGTGACACGCGTCAGCTCTCACGCATACAACAAGCGTCAGCTCTCACGCATACAACAAGCAACGAGAGGTGGCTCACAGAGTTCTGGTCTTATCCAGATATAATACTGAGTTTCGAGCTGCATAAGGTGTACTTTTCTCATGGTTACGATAGCAAAGACGTGCTGACACACCCTACATCAAGCTGCACGGTTGACAGCTCACCTAAAGATCTATCTATCTATCTATCTATCTATCTATCTATCTATCTATCTATCTATCTATCTATCTATCTATCTTCTAAATATACTTGCTATCTTGGCAGCAGAAAACAAAGGTGCTGATTTGACTGATTTGAACCTTGACAACAGTCAACCGTCGGACGTTCATTGCTATCTTGGCAACATACTTTTACATAAACAACAGAGAGAATCTATCCATCCATCCATCAAGCCAGCCAGCCAGCCAGCCATTTACAGCAACCAATAATTTGATCATTTGTATTGAACTATACATTTGCTATATAATAAACATATATTTTTGTAAAATAATAAATACTACTGAAGCCACAGAGTGTTTAAAGAGTAGAGTTAATAGCTCCTCCTCTTCCTCACTGCAGCCGAGATCAGATCAGAGAGGCTGGAGAGCTCCTCCACAGTCTCAGGAGCCTTTACCGGAGCCGTTCCAGCAGGGGGGTGGGTATCAGAGCCAGCGGGTGGCGGGACAGTCACCAAGTACCTCCGTCTGTCACTAAGAGTAAGCCTCCAAAGCCAGACCGCTCAACAGCGGACCACATGGGACGCCTCGTATGTAGGCGCTGAGACGGGTGGTGCGTATTGATTCTGGTGAAGAACTGGAGCTTTTTAAAAAGAAACGTTTAACGATTTACAGCAGGAGGAAACCGCAGGTTCGGCTGGTTTCAGTCAGACATAATCGACGCTCGACTACAGGGACTGATGTATGAGGTCTGCGTGTGTGGAAAAGTGTGTCTAGAAAAATAAGGCAAAACAAGGCTAAAGTACAGTAGAGCTGTAAAGGGGTTGGTCAATGAAACAGAAACACCTGGTTTTAGAGCACAATAATTTATTGTGGTGACGGACAGTTAGCACCCGAACATCCCTTTCAGACAGCTTCCTCTTACAGCGTCCACAGTTAATCCTGTTGGATGTGGTTGGTCCTTCTTGGTGGTATGCTGACATTACCCTGGATATCGTGGCTCTTGATGCATCACAAAGACTTGCTGTTTTGGTCACAGATGCTCCAGCAAGACGTGCACCAACAATTTGTCCTCTTTTAAACTCTGGTATGTCACCAATAATGTTGTGTGCATTGCTGTGCTCTTACCCTGCTAATCGAACCTTCACACTCTTCACGTTCTTATTGGTGCAATGTGCAATTAATGAAGATTGGCCACCAGGCTGGTTCAACTTAGCCATGAAACCTCACACACTAAAATAACAGGTGTTTCAGTTTCATTGTCCAACCCCTGTAAATGTGGATGGTATAGTGGATAACACCACCACCACCACTATACCAGAACGAGTTCTCAGTCCTCAGAATGAAGAGGTATCACTCTACAGTACAGTGTGGGATGAGTGCAGTGAGTGTACCTCCTTGTAGCGCTCCAGCTCCTGCTTGAAGGTGCGCTCGTGGAAGAGGGCCTGCAGACGCTCCTGAGCGTAATTATGGCAGAGCTCCTCAAACGTAGCCCCCCGCTCGCTCTTCACCTGCCGAGGGTTCTGAAATCCTGGAGTGTCCACAATCAGCACCGAGCACAGAGAGTGCTGAGTGGACTTCAGAGCCCTGAAAGAGAGAACGAGAGAGAGAGAGAGTAAAGAGAAGAAGAGGGAGATGATGTCAGAATCACACAGATGGAAAGAGAAAGGGAGGCAGAGAAAGAGAGAGCAGAAAGATGGAAAAAGTCAAAGAGTACAGCAGAGAGTCAGAAAGCAAGAGAGCGAAAAAGAGGCAATGAGAGATGGCAATGAGAGAGGCAAAAAAAGAAGGAGAGAGTCAGAGGCAATTATATGTAAAAACAGGTTGAGACATGTAAAGAGAAAGAGTCAGAAGAAAGTATATATATATATATATATATATAGAGAGAGAGAGAGAGTCAGAAAGAAATATAAAAAGCAGAGGGAGATGATGTCAGGATCATACAGATGAAAAGAGACAGTAAGTCAGAGAGACAGAGAGGCAAAGAAAAAGCAGAAAGAGGCAGAGTAAAGCAGAAATGAGAAAGTGAAAGAAAGGCAGAGAGAGACAGACAGAAAGAGAGAGAGAGAAATAGAGAAAGAGTGAGACAGACAGAAAGAGAGAGAGCGATAAATATAAGACTCAGCGGCAGAAAGATCGAAAGCAAAGAAATTGAAAGAGAAAAAGATGGAAAGATGGAAAGAGTGCAAAAAATACAAAGAGAGAGTCAGAGACAATTAAATGAAAAAACAGGTGGAAACATGAAAAAGAGAGTATATATAGATAGATAGAGAACGATGCAGAAAGAAAAATAGGGATAGAATGAGAGAGTGAGGTAGAGAGATGGAGATGGAAAGGGAGTCAGAGTCAAAGAGATGGAGTGATGCAGAAAGGGGGAGAATGTAAAAGAGAGTAAAAGTGTGAAAGAGGGAGAGAGAGAGAGAGAGAGAGAGAGAGAGAGAGAGAGAGAGAGGCAGAAAAAGAGAGAGTGAATGTGAGAGTGAATATGTAAGAGAGTGAGGGACAGAGAAATAGAGAGAGAGGGAGAGAGAGAGAGAGAGAGAGAGAGAGAGAAGTGTGAGAGAGGGGGAGAGAGAGTGAGAGAGAAAGAGGGAGAGAGAGAAAAAAGAGAGAGAGAGAGAGAGAGAGAGAGAGAAGTGTGAGAGAGGGGGAGAGAGAGTGAGAGAGAAAGAGGGAGAGAGAGAAAAGAGAGAGAGAGAGAGAGAGAGAGAGAGAGAGAGAGAGAAAGAGAGAGAGAGGGAGAGAGAGGGAGAAAGAGAGAGAGAAAGAGAGAGAGAGAGAGAGAGAGAGAGAGAGAGAGAGAGAGAGAGAGAAAGAGAGAGAGAGAGAGAGAGAGAGAGAGAGAGAGAAGTGTGAGACAGTAGTAGTGATGCTGTTTGCTCTGACGGCTCACCTGTTGATGAGGGAGATGAGCAGAGTGAAGAGTTCAGAGTATAAACCAGCACCCATAGCCTCCAAACACTCCACTGCTGTGGCCTTGGACCCTGCACACAACACACACACACCCACAACACATACACAACACACAACACACACAATGGATTTAATGCATAATTCAGGTGTGAGGTGTGCGGTAAACACACCTAAATAAACAGAGGGGAGGAGAGAGTCTTCCACAAGGACCCGCTAACCGCTAACGCTAACGGCAGAATGGTAAATCAGACTGGCTCTATTGCAGGATTCACACAGGGCTTTTCCAGCGTAAACAACCTCAGCCTTGTCCTCATTACCTGCAGCTAACCGGTGTTTCCCTTCAGAGCATATAATCTGATTTTATTCAGTATCACATTCTGAATGTTTATGCTTCCCAAAGTCATGAAATGGGAACTAGAACAAAATCCTACTATTTTAACCAAGATGCCACTCGTCATGATTATTATAAAAAAAATTGTGCTGCCCACTCTGGGCGGTAATGCCTTATATAATGTATTCCCGGTACACACATGATGATCCTGTGCGTCAAGAAATGTTAAACAGGCCAAACAACTTAAAAATTTAGAATATCCTATACATCTGCATCCAATACCAGACCTTACTCCTGTGTCAGGCATATACAGATCTGGAAAAAATAAGAGATTACTCAAAAATGACGAGGTTCTTTGATTTTACTGAATTGAAAACCTCTGGAATATAATCAAGAGGAAGATGGGTGATCACAAGCCATCCACCCAAAGTTATCCAAAAGCAGTGTGTAAGACTGGTGGAGGAGAAAGTGCCAAGATGCATAAAAAATGATTAAAAACCAAGGTTATAAATAGCTTTAAATAGCAAAATCAGAGAAACTGATTCAGAAACTGAAGTGGTCTCTTGATTTTTTTTCTCTACATTAACTAAATGAATTTTTAAGTCATCCAGACTATGATGGAACACATAAGGAATCATGTATTAAATTATTTTATTTTTTTACTTAAACAAACCAAAATACTCTGTGAAGAAGCATTTAGGTACTCTTATCTGGAGAGCTGTTAACTTTCCTGGGGTTGTCCTGGTCCTGATGAGAGCCAGTTCTATCATCTTTGATGATCTTTGAGACTTTTTCTTTACTTAGTTGAGTTGTTCTTAGTTCTTGTTTCTCATAATCTGGATTAGAACATTACTCAAATAGGGCTATTTACTGCATACACCCACCCCACTGTTTGTGTATATAATTATAATTATATATAGTTTTGTCTTTCTTTTATTTTGCCACAGGAAAAGAACAGAAGTGAAATCACTGCTGAAAGTCTAATATTGTCATGACATTCACGTCCACCATGAGTGTATAAATATATAAGTGTCCCTCCACAGCTGTACAACTGCAGACCACTGAAGTAAAATAACCTCGTCTGAGCCTCGATAATTGCTAGTTTACTGACATCCAGCGCGGAATATAAAATCTGAATATAATAAACAAAGCGTGGAGGCGCTGAGTGACTCAGGCTTGTCAGCAGAAATCAGATCAGACTGCGGGGCTGCGTCGCATTTCAGCCTCCCCACGCGCATGCACACGCATGCCTCCTGGCTCCGCACACCTGTTAAACGCTTTCCGACATCAGATAACTCTCAGCGCCGCACAGCCGCAGCCAAACACGCGCCCTCGGGCCATTCTAGTGTCTGTCTGTGCCTAGTGTCTGTGTGTGTGTGTGTGTGCGTGTGTGTGTGGGTGTGGCCCCGTCACGCGGAATTGCCACGCATCTGCGTAAATATTATAAAACTGCAGGAGCCAATTTTCCAGAACTCTGAAAAAAAAGTCCACAAAGCGACTGAGACAGCTCAGGTGAAAGTGTGTGTGTATGTATTTGAGTGTGTGTGTGTGTGTGTGTGTGTGTTTGTATTATTTGCATGTTCAGACCCTGCCTGTAATGTTGTTTATGCTGACGAGGCGAAGACTTCACAGCCTGTATAGAGGTCCTGTGTTCGCATCAATACGTGCTGGATATAGAGGCGTCGTCTAGAAAGTAATGAGAATGCAGGGTGCATCACTTTATAAGCAGTAAACACACAACCCTGCATCTGCACTGCTGGAGTCGTCTCATCTTCATAAGATTTCTCAAACTAACACGTGATTTCCTGTGTTATTTCTCAACTACATAAGAAACTAGGAAATGAACTGCATGAGGAAAAATCAGAGAAGTTTCACAGCTTCCAGCTTTGGAATTTTTCTGTATTTCTGACCAAATGTGACCTGAAACTTCATCACAATTTTTTCATAAAAAAAGTCCAAGGGTTTGTTCCTATGTGAGCATATGTATTAGGGGTGTCACGATTCTCTAAATCCACGATTCAATTTTATTTTATTTTATTTTATTTATTTTAGGGTCACGATTCGATTCGATTCTCGATTTTCTTTTTTCTTTTTCTTTTTTTGCAACAGAGAGGCCTATGCCAGTTTTAGATTAGTCTATGGTCAGTCATTGGTTTGATTCATCAAATTTACAATATCTTATTTCAAAATGTGGGCTTGATATAAGAGATGCAAAGTGATACAAGTGATCTGTAATACACCACATTAGGCACTAATGGTGAAATTTAAATAAGATATATATGTAATGCTATCTAGTGTCTTTTTTTGGTAGCAGCAGTGTGCACTATTAAAACAGCAATGTGCAACATAACAAAATAAATAATAAAAAAATACAGGAACAGTCATGTACAAAATAATAGAACAATTAGAGCCTTAACAAACTGAACTCTATCCTACTGTAACAGTTAAACATGAAAAATAAGACTTTAAGACTTTTTCAGTCCCTGAGAATGACGAGTTTTTTTTTCTTTAATAAAGATATATTATTAACTTTATCTAAGAGAAAGATGCTCCTTAAGGTACCAAAACTATTAACATATTTGAGGCTCGACAAAACAACTGTTATTTTTATATTTTCAAGTTTTTCTTTAAGAAGATGAGAATGTCCACATTCTCTGGAGAAAGGGCTGCTCTTTGAGCAGTCACAATGTCCGTGGCGTAATTTCGATCGATTTCGATGAAATATCGAAATCAGGACACCCCTAGTATGTATATTCCTAAACTATTAACGGGGTGTAAGACAGCAATGAGCATCACGATGTGATTTGCGCAGGGTGTATGATGAAACCCCAAAAAGGACAAAAGAAAAAGCTATTTAGTAAATTTAAAACATCACTGGAAGTGTATGCCACCTTCAAGGCCTTGCTAGATTTTTGGCTAGGTTTTATTATTTTTTTCCTTTATTTGTCCTTCCTTTTCCTATCTTGCTTTTCTGACAGTCTTTTTCTTAGGCTGTTTGTTTTCTTATCCGTCTGCTTTTTAATCACATGGCCTTGTTTTTTTGTTTTTTTTTTGTATTGTCTCTGCCCTAGCCCCACCCTGCCTTGATTGTTAGTTTGTAACCCCGCCCTCTCGTTATCTTCCCCAGGTGTTCCCAGTCTCTCAGTCTATGTAAAGTCTCTTTGTTTTAGTGTTCTTGGTCTGGTCTTTTGTGTGCTATGTTATTTCAGTTCTGTGAGTGTCCTTGACTGTCCTTGACTGTTTTTTTTTTTTTTTTTGTTACTTTTGGTTTACTCTTGTTTGTTTAATAATAAATCTTTTATCTGCACTTACGGCCACCATGTCATCCATCAACTTTTGTGATTATAGGGATTATAATCACTATGGTGCACCAGTTTTTGGTAGGTGGTTGTTATGATGTTGCTACATGCCTGCAATAGAATCACCAGCAGTGATTCGGTGGCTGGTGTTTCTAGTGTTGTTAGATGGTGGCTGTGATATCATTGATAGTGGCTATAAGGGGTTGAACCATATATCAATATCTGCTTCATTTCTCCACATGGTGGCACTATTTAAATGAATAGGGTAAACATGCGATGGAGAATATTAGTTTGTTACATTCTTTGAAACTGACATAAAAGTCTATAATTCCTGTTATTTGCTTATTAAGGAGTATTTTATTCTCTTCAGTAACACAGATCCATGGCTATGGTGTTGCTATGGTGTTGCAAATGGTTGACATGATATTCCAGGTAATCGCATACCTGCATTATCTCCTGAGTCTTCGGCTCCCAGGCGGACGCTGGAGGTTCGGGGGAGGGTACCCTTGGCCTGCGGCTTGAAGATGGATGAGGAGAGTTCCTCCAGGGTGCAGCCCAGGAGATACGCCGCCTTCTGAGCCCATTCATGCCTCGCAAACTGCTTACGGCCCGCTGGAGAACACCACAACACACCTTACTGCTTACCAAACACTGTCTGGATTATTCATACAGATCTGTCTCTGTAATCTATATATTATAGGTTATATACTGTAAATATATTGTCTTTCACTCTATTGTCTAACAAATTAACCTCCTAAATTCAAAATCTCTAGACTGTATCATTGATTTATTAAAAGCCTAGTAATTTTAAAGTGGGCGTTTGTGCGCGATAAAGGCTCCTCCAATCCCTCCCCTCACTTCTCTCTTCTCTCTGTGTGGAACATTAATACAATTCAAGCAATATTTGAATGATTAAATCTGTTCTGAAATGATAAAACATAAAACAGCTTTTGCGGGTTTGTTAACCTGCACTTTTATATAGAGATTAACTGCTTTAGTAATTCAGCTCAACACAACAGGGAGCCCAAACATCTCCATACGACCGCGCTGTGTGTGTTTATCAGAAGAATTAAGGACAAATAAGAAGTTTTAATCACACTAATCCCAGAGTTCTGCCCACGTCCGCCTGTTCTTTAAACTCCGCAAAAACACACAATGTCACTTTTAATCTTCCGGATTGATGATCAAAGGGTTTGGACACCGGAGAACATTCTGATATTCCATCATACAGCGCGTTAAGAGAAGCTCCACCGAACATCAAACAGAGAGAGAGCGAAAGAGAGAGAGACAGGAAAAGTATGAGAGAGAGAGAATCAGAGAGGGAGAATAAAAAGAGTGAGACAGAGAGCGAGAGAGAGCAAGAGAGAGAATAAGAGAGCGCAAGAGCGGGAGAGAGAGAGACAGAAAAAGAATGAGAGAGAATGAGAAAGCAAGAGAGGGAGAGAGAATGAGAAAGAGCGAGAGCAAAAGAGAGAGAGAATGAGAGACTGAAAGAAAATGAAAGAGAGGGAGAGAGAATAAGAGAAAGTGAGAGAGAGGGAGAAAGAATGAGAGAATGCACAACAGAGAGAGCGAAAGAGAGCAAGAGAGAGTGAAAGAGGGAGCGAAGGAGAGCAAGAGAGAGAAAGAGAGAAAGAGAGAGAGAGAGAAAATGAGAGAGAGTAAAAGAGAGACAAGAAAACAATGAGAGAGAGCGAGAGAGAATAAGAAAGAATGAGAGAGCGAGAAAGAATGAGAGAATGCACAATAGACAGAAAGAATGAGAGAGAGCAAAAGAGAGCAAGAGAGAGTGAAGGAGGGAGCAAAAGAGAGCAAGAGAGAGAGCGAAAGAGGTAGCGAAAGAATGAGAGAGCGAGAGAGCAAGAAAGAATGAGAATGAGCAGAAGTGAGAGAGAATTACGGAGAAAAAGTGAGCGAGAGAGAGAGAGAGAGCGACAGAGAGAGAGAGAGAGCGACAGAGAGAGAGAGAGAGCGCTGCTGGATGGGAGCCTTATCAGCAGCACGAGCTCACTGCTCTTCCCAATACAATGCTACTGAGAGAGGATGAAAGAGTGACACACACACACACACACACACACTCATACACACACACACTGAAGACCATTAAAATGCTAATAACACACTGTCTGTTATCTGTGATAAAACAAAAAAAAAAACTGGCACATTCCACACACACATAAAAGGAGTAGAGTAAATAGAGGAGATGCGTGTTTTTTACCTTCATCTGACTCTGGGTTACGGCGAGGTGGGGGGAGAGGGGGGGCCAGCATGCAACATCAGAGTGTGAGTGCAAAACAAAAGGGTTAGAACAACACAAATACACACTGTACACACACTGTACACACACTGTACACACACTGTACACACACTGTACACACACTGTACACACACTGTACACACTCCTCGGCTCTACTGAAGAGATAGAGAGAGAGAACAAATCCTTGGAGAGGTTTATTTACATTATTATGCATGCATATACACACACACACACTCACACAGTGTACGGAAACACACGCGACTGGGTTGACGGGAGCAGGCCGGCCCTGTGCTGAGAGAGACCCATTAGCGGCCTCATTATCAGGACCTCGGTAGTGAGCTGAGTGATGAACATGCTTACTTAATGTCATTATCATCATCACCGCCCACACACATTAACCCCCCCCCCCCCCCCCCCCATCCCTCCATCCCTCCATCCTTCCATCCCTCCATCCACCGCACTCCTCCTCCAGGAATAATGCCCATATAAAAACGCCAGTCTTGGCCAAGTGCCTTTCACATCACTCTGCTGCCACTTAGTGGTGGAGAGAAGAGCTGCATGCAATATGACTGACAGTAGATTAAAAAAATAATAATGCATATTCTACATGTGTCACAATCACTTTTTGGGGGGCTGATTTATTGTCCTCGAAATGTTTGCAATAAATATTTATAATAAATATTATAATAAATATATTTTAGTGATTTTTTGACAAATTTTAGGCTACTGATATGTATATGATATATAATGAGAATATGTAAAATATACATTTTTGGTCTTTTTATTCATTTATTTTTATTGATTTAGTATTCAAGAACACAGTTGTCACAAAAAACAATCATGAAATATCATGATGTAATTTTAGTAATTTTAGTATTAAGTAAATAATAATTACACAAAGAAGTTGAATAATGAATAATTATGAATAAACCAATCAATAAATTAATTAATGACTAAATTACTAAATAAATATATATTTATTTGTTGCAGTAATAAATACATACAGACAAATACACAGACAAATAAATATTGTCATTTTATATAGTTTCAACATATAGCAGAAACTAACTAATCTATATTTTATGTCTAATTTGCAAATAGTAAAATAATTTAACATAAAAATAATGTAACGTAAATAATAATCTACCATAAATCTAAAGTGCAGAATATTTTATTTTATGCCTGCAAACATAAAAATTATGCAAAAAAAAAAAAAATACCCTTAAAGCTTCATAGCAAATAGCAAAAGAAAATCAATAAATAAATCATTTTTATTACAGAATACTGCTATACTGAAATATTATTATGTATAATACGATGTGATAAAACCCCAATTAGACTCATTTTATTTTTGAAATCTGAATAAAAATTGCTATATTGTAGATTCCTTTTTTTGATCATATTCCTTCATATTCTATATTTCGTTTGTTTTATATGTTATCATTTTGTTGGTTGTTTTAACTTTAACTTTACTTTTTTAATGATACATTTTGCTTCTTTAAAAAAGATATTTAAAAACACCCCTACTCTTATATTAGTCCTTTTTTTCCCTTTCACTCAATTAATTTCTAAGGCAAGTGATACCCAGGTTTAGAATCCCGGTCATGCAGCTTGCCATCAGCTGCTGTAGCCCTGAGAAAGCACAATTGGCCTTGTTCTCTCTGGGTGGGTACAGAAGATGGCGCTCTTTCCCCTCATCACTCCAAAAAGGGTGATGTGGATCAGCACAAGGCGTCTGTGAGCTGATGTATTAGAACAGAGTCACTGCGCTTTCCTTCGAATGTGCTGTGATGCTACTCGGAAATGCTGCATCAGCAACAGTTGAAAAAGAGGCGGAGTCTGACTTCACATGTATCGGAGTGATTGGGTAATTGGCCATGTAAATTTTGGAGAAAATAAGACAGAAATTGTACATAAATTCATTAAAAAACTGTATATCTTACTGTTTTTTGTTTTAGATTACAGCAGACTTACACAGATCATCCAATTTCATTATTTTAAACCCAAGTAATTGTGACTGAATTGGACATAAGAGTGAAAAGTGTGAGAGACAGATGAGAAATGAAGCCCAAAAACATGTTAAACACTCAGCACTCAGTGAGACGAAGGCTTCAGTCCATCATTACCACTTTCATCTATGACCGAGACTGCACAGGGGGGGCAACATTACACAAAACGAGAGTCAAACGGCAGATTTAGAACACATTTATAATCATTAACACTCAGTCAATAACCATTAGTGCATATAAGCATAACATCACCATTATTTCAAAATACTGTACATACTCCTCATGCATGCTGAGGGTGTTATTACACATAATAACATGCAATTCTAGACTTTAGACAGTTATATATACTGTGTGTAACATTGTTAAGTGGGGGGTCTATTACCTTTGGTGGCCCCTGCAGCTCCGAGGTGGTAGATCGCCCCCAGGACCAGCCAGAAGGCCCTCTGCTCCTCAGCTGAGATGTTCAGCACCTTCATAGCAGCCTGGAGCTTCGTGAACTGCTGTGCGGCCTTCTGCTTCTCTTCAGGCTGACGGTAAAAAACAAAATAGTGGTATAGGACATAGTGATCTGATCCCAAATCTGAGATTAAACCAAGACCAGCATACTTTACAACTTCGTCTAGACTCAACTGTAGACCTGACAACTTTGTCTAAACTCAAACCTGACAACTTTGTCTAAACTCAACTGTAGACCTGACAGCTTAGTCTAAACTCAAGTGTAGACCTGAAACTTCATCAAAACTCAAGTGTAGACCTGACAACTTTGTCTAAACTCAAACCTGACAACTTTGTCTAAACTCAAATGTAGACCTGACAACTTTGTCTAAACTCAACTGTAGACCTGACAGCTTAGTCTAAACTCAAGTGTAGACCTGAAACTTCATCAAAACTCAAGTGTAGACCTGACAACTTTGTCTAAACTCAAACCTGACAACTTTGTCTAAACTCAAATGTAGACCTGACAACTTTGTCTAAACTCAAGTGTAGACCTGACAACTTTGTCTAAACTCAAGTGTAGACCTGAAAACTTTGTCTAAACTCAAGTGTAGACCTGAAAACTTCGTCTAAACTCAAGTGTAGACCTAAAAACTTTGTCTAAACTCAATTGTAGACCTAAAAACTTTGTCTGAACTCAAGTGTAGACCTGAAAACTTAATCTAAACTCAAGTGTAGACCTGAAAACTTTGTCTAAACTCAAGTGTAGACCTGAAAACTTCGTCTAAACTCAAGTGTAGACCTGAAAACTTCATCTAAACTCAATTGTAGACCTCAAAACTTTGTCTAAACTCAAGTGTAGACCTGAAAACTTCGTCTAAACTCAAGTGTAGACCTAAAAACTTTGTCTAAACTCAAGTGTAGACCTGAAAACTTCGTCTAAACTCAAGTGTAGACCTGAAAACTTAGTCTAAACTCAAGTGTAGACCTGAAAACTTCGTCTAAACTCAAGTGTAGATATCTATAAAATTACATAGAAATTGACCAAACTCTGCCGGGTCAAAGGCTTTGGATAAATATTTTAAGCTGAGGTTTGAGTGTGTGGTCCAGGCATATCATAAGAGATGAGAGCACTTACTTTGGAGTTCGGCAGAATTCCAAACGCGCTGTTCTCAGCAAAGTGATTAAAGTGCAGCTCAGTCCTGAAAGACACAGCTCAGTTACAGCAGAACTTTGACATATAAACTCGAGTGGAAGGGCGACAGCTTACTTGAGAGAACCGTCAGCTCCAGCCATCAAGTAATAGAAGATGTTGAAAGTGGATTCAGCATCTGGACGCTTGGCAACCCGTGACTTCTCCAGCAGCATGGTCTACAGGAAGAGCGGATAGATATTAAAGAAAGTTCCTTTTCATTTGATAAAGAAATGTATTAAAAAATATCAATAAAAAGCTGTAGAATTAAAGATCTCACTACAACTACAACTTTGTACAATATCTTATATCTTAAAATTGGAAGGAGAGTGAAAAGACAAAGTGTCTAAACATATATAATTAAGGATAACAGCAGAATTTAAGGTGGAATGGAAAAATCATGTTAGAAAGTGTACACTCTCGTTTTTTTTTTTAGAACTTTTTAACTAAACAAACAAAAAAAATTGTATTTTTAACTTTCTTTTTAAAAATAGATTCAGTTCCCCTGAAAAGAATTAAGCCTAGTCTTAAACTACACAGCATTGTGAATGAAAATCAGTGTACCAGTTTAAGAGCCTTTAAGAACCAGATGAGCTCTGACTTTGGCGCGTTCGTATCTTAACAGCGTAGAGCTTTTATTCGTCTCAGCAGAGACAGATACTGAGCTGCTCGTTTACGCTGTAAAGATACACCAGCAGCTCATTTAAGGGAACAGCGATGTTATTTTATTCTTTATTCTGTTTATTGTTGAGTTAAAATTCGGGGTGTATGATAGGGCCCTTAATCTCTGTCCGAGAAACCGCATAATATAATATTTAAGATATATTATATAAGATATATAAGATATTTCCTAGACAGTGATTAGATTGTATGATTTAAGACTGTAGTTTTCTTTTAATTGAGAATCTCCATTCTGCTGTGTAGTTCCAGATGCCAATAAATTAGATTTCTCGTTAAATAAATGATACTAAACTGAAGCTGAGTGTGAAGCTTGTTCTCACCTGTATGGAAGCCGATGCCACCTGTCCTGCCTGGTCAAAATCCAGAGAGACAACATGGGAGAAGCGACTGGCATTGCCATTCATGGATGTACCACAGTTCCCAAAGGCCTCGAGGATGGTGTAGACTGCCTGCCATTTCTCAGCTGAGAAAAATACAATTGAAAATACATATTGAAAGAAAGCTGCTCAAGGACTTGGATAGTTTAAAACAAATGAATAAATACATTATATATCATTGCTGTCCAATGAAAAACAAGTATCTTGAAAACAGCAGCTTAACAGGAGAGAGAAAAACCTTTTAAACTTTCAATGGAAGTCAAAGTATAAATAGTTTGTTTCAGGTGATTTATAAGTATTTCTATTGGTCTGTTCATCAAGAAATTAAAAAAAAAAGTTTGTCTGTTCAACCTTTTGTAGTACACTGAAAAACAATATATAAACAAATTAAGAGAGCACTTCAGTTTCTGAATCAGTTTCTCTGATTTTGCTATTTATAGGTTTATGTTTGAGTAAAATAAACAGGAAAATTTTGTTTTATTCTATAAACTACGGACAACATTTCTCCCAAATTTCAAATAAAAATATTGTCATTTAGAGCATTTATTTGCAGAAAATGAGAAATGGCTGAACTAACAAAAAAAGATGCAGAGCTTTCAGACCTCAAATAATGCAAAGAAAAAAAAGTTTTAGAAATCAATATTTGGTAGAATAACCCTGGTTTTTAATCACAGTTTTTATGCATCTTGGTATGTTCTCCTCCACCAGTCTTACACACTGCTTTTGGATAACTTTGCCTGCACTCCTGGTGCAAAAATCCAAGCAGTTCAGCTTGGTTTGATGGCTTGTGATCATTCATCTTCTTCTTGATTACATTTCAAAAGTTTTCAATTTGGTAAAATCAAAGAAACTCATCATTTTTAAGACACAGTAGAATTTCCCTTTAAGGACCAGCACAGTCTTTCCCAGCCAGCCTCACCTGAGTAGACCTTGCCGTTGCTGCCTGCGATGGACACCAGGTACTGCACCAGGTGCTGGCAGTTGGTGGTCTTTCCACTGCCGCTTTTCCCCAGCAGCACGATGGACTGGTCCTGCCGGGTGGTCAGCAGCTTACGGTACGCAGCCTGGGCCACGCCGTAGATATGAGGAGCCGTGTCCTCCCTCCGGCAGCCCTTAAACATGTGCATCACCTGGAAACAGAGGCAGGGGAATTAGAAACAGCACTGACACAATACACTTTTTACCAATTATACCAAAGTATCCACATTATTAATAATAATTAATTTATATTAATTATATTAATTATTAATCATTATAACACTGCAAACCTCTGGAATATAATCAAGAGGAAGATGAATGATCACAAGCCATCAAACATCAATCATTTTTGAACCAGAAGTAAAGGTATAAAGTTTTCCAAAAGCAGTGTATAAGACTGGTGGAGGAGAACATGATGCCAAGATGCTTAAAAACTGTGATTAAAAACCAGGGTTATTCCACCAAATATTGATTTCTGAACTCTTAAAACTTTATGAATATGAACTTGTTTTCTTTGCATTATTTGAGGTCTGAAAGCTCTGCATCTTTTTTATTATTTCAGCCATTTCTCATTTTCTGCACATAAATGCTCTAAATTACAATATTTTTATTTGGAATTTGGGAGAAACGTTGTCCGTAGTTTATCGAATAAAACAACAATGATCATTTTACTCAAACATAAACATAGTCATTTATAGCAGATACCAACTCATTTTATTTTTTTACAATATATATATATATATCAAAGCATTTAGTAAAGATATTGCATTAATCATTGTGGAAAATGAATAATACAGTATATAGTAGATACTTAATCATCTATAGTAGATAATGAATCATTTATATTTAGTAGATACCATGTTCTTTTCTGCACATATTGCATTATTTATGGTATATACCTTATCATACATAGCACATACTGATTTATTTATTCTATTTATTCTGTAATTGCAGATTTGACACAAAATTGACACAAGTTATTGAACACAAAAGTCCAGAGGGTTGAAACTGATGTCGTACCTTCTCAGAGTACATGGATGGAGCGCTGACAGGGTTAATTACGACGATGTTGGCCCCTGCATAGGTGTGGATGAGGTTTCCTCCGTACCGCTGACGCAGACAGTGCATGACGCTGGATTCATTCAAGTAGGGAAGCACAGACAGGTCCTCCACACGGTCGAACGAGGGAGCGTTGGCCTGTAAAGAATAGAGTTAGAGGGATGGGTGTACTTTTCCTGCTGTTATGATAGCAAAGACACACCAACACGCCCTAAATCTGAGTGCATGTTGCACAGTTGAGGTATTGAATGCTAAAATAATAGTGTGTAGTATGTATTTGGTACAAGATCTAGGAGCCAAGGGCTAAATGTCACGTCAGTGATCAATCAGATTTATTTGATTTCTCACCAAACTCAACCAAATGCTAAGTTCCTTAGCATCCCATAAAATGACCATTGGAGGCAGGAGGCGCAGTCGAGCAGCAGTCGAGCAGCAGGAGCATGCCTGAAGACACATAAACTGGCTGCTTTATGGATGTGTGAAGGCTCCAAGCAGATGGCGTCCCAGAACGTTCCTCACAGCTTTCACTGTCGCGTTAGCGGCTGTCACTCCACACAGCACCCGCGGTGCTAAACTGCCAGACCATCCACAGCAGGTCACAGATCTCCACTAATGACACGATTTAGCCACAGACAGGAAGCAGGACCTGGATCACTGATCACTGATCACACTGATGCTATAATCACTACAGCAGACACTGTACTATGTACTATTTATACAGTTAGTTTCAACCTCACAATCTGATTGGTTGAGAAGTGTTCTAGCCGTGCTGATATTTGTGATAACATCACGGCCTTCTCACACTAAACTTGTATCACTCCGCCGAAGCGTTGCCGAGTAACGACGTATATACACAGTACGGTTTTGAATCATTGCTTCCACCGGCACCAACAGCAGCTTTAGCTTAGCACAGGCTAGCGCTCAACCATGGCACGCTCGCCCGCAGCACTGACTCGTCTTTTGTGGAAAAAAAGGTAAAGAAAATCGCTCGGCTAATGCCGTCTGACAGCCAGAACGCTAACCAGCCAGGCTAGGCTAAGTTAACGCTGAGCTAAAGCAAGCCACACTAACAGTATTATTACTGTATCATACTGTATTATACTGTATTATAACAGTATTATTACTGTATTATACTGTATTATACTGTATTATAACAGTATTATTACTGTATTATACTGTATTATACTGTATTATAACAGTATTATTACTGTATTATACTGTATTATACTGTATTATAACAGTATTATTACTTATTATTCGTTTTGTAAAAAAAAAAATGTTATATAAAAGCAATAAAACACTCGAGGTCGTGTGTTATCACGAATAACATCACAGCCGTGATGTTATTCGTGATAACACACTCCCTCTCGTGTAAATATTTTTTTCTTCATCCAAACACACTAATATAGGTCTGTCATGATAATTTCATTATCGACTTATCGTATGATAAATGGACATTGCCTCAAAAATATTTGATATTGTAATATCATCTATTGTGTTTATTTGTATGTTTGTACACATATACTATAACAATGAAGAGTGCTTTACCTAGCAATAACAGAACAATGCTTCAATAAATGATACTCCATACACACAGTGTGGACTGCAGTAGGTGAGGAAAAAAATATTTATTTCCAGAACTATGATGAATAAATTTAGTTTTCTTTAAAAGGGTATATTTTTATATTTTATATTTATATTTTATTTCTTATATGAAAACAAAAAACTAAATAAAAGCTAATCAAGGCTTTGTCTTAGATAGTTTGTCTCAGTAGCTAGCTAGCTAACTTTTTCATTCTGCCTTAAATGGAACAGAAAAATAATCTAAAATAAAATTAAAGCTAATAAAAGCTCATTTTAGCTTCTTATCAAAGAGGAATTAAGGAATGGACAATAATAATTAATTTCTGCACCATCTCTCATCTTTCTGAAGACATACAATGCCAACTAACAAACTAACAAAGTCAACTAGTCAACCAGGTTACTGAACTTTAATGATCCTGTTGACGTATCAAGTGCTTGAAGGGTTTTCCCAATTTTTAGGGGGAGGATTTTGAGGGTTACACTAAAAAAAAAGGGGGAGGGGTTAAGTGGTAGCACCAAGGGGTGAAATGGGATTGGGCCTAAAGTGTTTAAAATGTTTTTTTTTTTAGACCAGGTTAATCCCCAGGCCTCTATGACCCACCTTCTCCACATCATCCTCCTCCACCTCCAGCAGAGTCCCATCATGCTCCAGTCTGATCTTGGCCTTCCCCTCGGGGAGACTCCCCGCCTCCGTCTTCAGCTGCGTGGCTGCAGAAACAGAGAGCAGACACGGTGATCAATAAACCGGCTCTATTCTGAGCTCCTCCACCGCTGTTCAGCAGCATCCGGTGTAGACTTTCACACAGCCATGTTTGTCTTTGTAAGGGAAGAGCAGAGCTATTGGAGAAATGAATTTTTTATGAAATGCAGGTCGTCTACAAGCTGCTGCGCTCGGCAGGTCGGGAGGTGGGGGGTGAGGGGGGGGGGGTCGAGTGTTTCTTGGCTTATCTGCTGCTGGAGTTCTCCTGACCTGCACAATTCAATGTTTTTCTCTCCTCTTACACACACACACACACACACATATATACACACACATATACACACATACCAAAGTTTAAAATATCCGACCTGACCTGACTATTCAAAACATCAGGATTTGGTCAGGTCCAGCCATCAATTTTAAAATATTTTACTGACCTGATCTAAATTTTTATGAGATAAAGTCAAGTTCAGGCACATTTTACAGCACCAGTCAAAAGTCTGGACACATATCTTTTCATTCAGTGTGTTCTCAATTTATTTCTTTTTTTACACTGTAAATTGAATATTTAATAAAGATTATATTAACGCTATACAGGAACAGGAAGTGGAATTATTCTGTGTTAAACAAACCAGAATATGTTTTATACTTTAGATTTTTCTAAGCAGCACATTTATCTTTGAACACAGATCTGCACAATCTTGGTATTTTAATCTTAGTCTCTTCATGAGGGAGAGTCACCTCGAATAGTTTTCTCAACGTCTTGAAGAAGGAAGGAGTTCCTGGAGGTGCTGAACAATAGTTGCTGCTTTTCCTTCACGCTGTGACGCTCCAGCTCATCCCAATTAAATCACCTCAAATCACCATCTCAGATCATCAGGTTTAGATTAGGGGATTGGATAAGGTGGAGGACTAAAACATTTTGTACTGTTTACTTTTAGCTAAAGTTATCTGTATGTGCTGTGCTGTTAGCATTTATCATTTTAGATAAAGTTATCAGCCTGTACGGCCGATGGCTGTTAGTGGTTAGTCTGTTATTTAACACTAGATAAATAGACTTAAAATAGACATGAAATTCAGACTAGACTTAATTATTTCAGTTTTTTTTTTTATCATCAGTACTTAGCTTAGTGTGTTAAAGACAGATATACTGTACTAATTCTGAATTTCATGGTTTTGTAGCCACATAAAACACAGGAAAATCTCTGATTTTGATATTATTTGATCTTATTTAACGAAACTGTAAGATTCATGTGATTGTGGCAATGCATAGAAGCCCACTGACCTAAAGAGAAGCCGTCTTTGTGAACCAGCCATACTTTCTCTGTGCCGTACCAGGCTCTCTCTGCAGCTATCTGCTCCTCGGTCTTCACCTGCAGGAGAAAGAGAGGAGATTGGAGAAGAGTGATCAGTACAGAACGCAGCGATACGACTAGAAACACCTCACTCACCATGACCACACCACTCACTCTTCTATACCACAAAGCAGCAATCTCTGGGGCCCAAGGTATCGCAGGTTTGGTTGGTCCCTCAACCACTAATGAAGAATCTCTCTTATTCTCTGAGCCTCAGTGGAACACATGGTGTGTCCACACACACACACACACACAAACACACCTACACAAATACACAGTTAAAAATGGTGGACACATGACTGAAGGAGGTGAAGTGAAACCCGCCGTCCACTTCTGCAGTTTGACACTTCCTCTGTTCCACTTCCTCTTTTAGTAAAAGAGTTTTTTTAACGCTTTTAACGCTTCAGTAATATTGGGTGTATTCTGGATTACAATGCTTCTTTCTTGAGATCCATGTGCTTTAAATGAGAACTCCTTTGGAATAAAATGGACTTTATGGTGTAGTAAAACATGATAAAAAGTACTTACTTTTGATGAACAGCACACCTCCATTCTCCCACAGCGTTCAGAGATCCAGAGATTTTAACAGTTTGTCCAAACACTCTTCAGAGTGGGTGACATGGGCATAATTTGCCTTGATAAATCGCTTTTTCCACCATTATCCAGCTCAAAGTAGCTCCACATCTCCGTGCTAGAATCTGGAGAGCCCTGTTATTTAAAACGAGGCTTTAATAACTTAAAAAAACACGGTTTACATACAGTACTATAACGCTAGAGCTTCAGCTCTGAGCGCCGCCATCATATATATATATATATATACATAGACTCCGCATAGCGTAGCAGCCAGCACCAGGAGGCAGGCTATGCGGAGTCTATGTATATATATATATATATATATATATATATATATATATGTTATTTTTAGTTCAGTGATGGCGGCGCTCAGAGCTGAAGCTAGGGTTATAGTACTGTATGTAAACCGTGGTTTTTAATAAGCTTCTTGTGCATTTTTTAAGTTATTAATGCCTTGTTTTAAATGTCAGGGCTCTCCGGATTCTAGCAAGGAGGTGTGGAGCTACTTTGAGCTGGATAACGGTGGAAAAAGTGATTTATCCAGGCAAATTTTGCCCTGTGTCACCCAGTCTGAAGGGTGTTCGAACAAACTGTTAAAACTTCTGGATCTCTGAACGCTGTGGGAGAACGGAGGTGTGCTATTCATCAAAGGTAATTACATTTTATCATGTTTTACTACACTAAAAGTCCATTTTACACTGGAGTTCTCCTTTAACCTTGACCCAAAGCAGGTTTCAGGCCAGGTACCATGACGATGGAGATCTGAAGGTGTGTAGAAATCTGAAGAAAGAGGCTGCAGCTATTCACTCATTCATACAATCACTTATTCACAGTGTTACAGTTCAACATTTCAGCATATTAGCTCTGCAGACATCATTTGCTGAAAAAGTCAAGGTCATAATGAAGCTATAAAGTAGAGCTGGGAGGAGGAGAACAATGGAAAGAGCTGAGAGGAGAGAGAGTAGGCGCTGGTCCTGGTTTTTCTGGTAACTCTACACTCCAGAAAGGCTTAGAGGAAGAAAGAGAAAGCAGATGGAGGTGATGGCTGCCTCGCTGTATATGGTTTTAGCAGCTGATAGGTCTGTTATAATGAGTATGTCAGAGTTTGGGTTACAGATATATAAAAAAAAGACCAGTTTTTGGTGGTGAAGTTCGACCTGTAGCCCTGAGATACACAATCATGATCTGATATCTCTGTGCTAAAGTGAGCGTGACTGGCCAGCAGAGAGAGCCAGTTGACCACAGAAACGCAGAGGGATGAATCTACACAGATCTACACAACACAGCACAGCACAGCAAACTCATGCAAACTCATAGGCAAAAATATAATTATAGCAATATTTTCTATGATTTATTTTTTCTAGATATTTACATAGAATAAATCTTAGACAGCTGCTTTAAATGTCTTTTTATTTTATTTTTTTGAGGGATGCCATCGAAAAAGAAGTAAGGATGCATCCAATATTTGGCAACCAAAAAATTCGTACAAAAAGCACTTTCTGGATTTTGAAAAGACTGAATTATTTATAGCGAAAAATGACTTGCTTATTTGGTAACACTTTATTTGGAATTTGTAACTTACACAAATGCTTTATAACATATGTATTAACACTGAATAATGCATTTATAAAGCAATAATTTAATATGCATCATTTGTGAATAGCTTAAGCAAGTGTTCGCACCATGACACAAGATTTTATATAAAAAAGGTCATTATGAGGCTTAAAGCTGTATTTGTAATATATTTGTAGGTTTCCTATAAAAAAGGTTAAGCAGTTCATTTGTCTTCCTTCCAACATTTTAACAATCATTTTAGCAGCTTCATTAGATTAATTTTGTAAACTCTTCTTATTAAATGTGTTATGAAATTGACATGTATTAGAACTATAGATTTATTGGCCTTTAAATGTGTCTTATGAACTCCTATGGTAATAATAAGAGTGTAAACAATTAAACAAAGCTTCTTTACTTTCTTTACCATTTTTATTTATTTCACGTCATTATTTTATTCATTTTGTCCTTTTTTATTCTATTTTCTGTTTTACTTTTCTGAATTCATTTCCATCATTTATGTTTTTTTAACACATTAGTGTTATTGTTTTCTTTATTTACATTTTATTGCTTTACATTTCAGCCTGTCCCTTTAATAATATTATTTAGAATAATTTTATTTTCTCTTAATTAAATCTTATATTGTTTTCTAATGCTTTTACCATTTAATTTTTCTTGTTTTGATTATAAAGTTCTGTATTTTAACTTTTTTATTAAATACTTGATTTTAATTTTAATATAAATTTATTTTTCAGTCCCTTTAAGTTGTGCATGCTTGGCTGCATTGTAAATGAGGGTTGCCCTCATTGTATTACTGAGTGAAAATAAAGGTTAATTGATTGATTGATTGATTGATTGATTGATTGATTAAATTACCTGAAGCAGCTTTGTTTTAAGAGTTTGATTCTCACACCTAAATAAATAAATACAATATTTCCAGAGCCAAACAAACACACTATCACTTCCAGCACACACAGCACACACACAGCAGCAGAACACTGAGAGACACTGAGAGATACTGAGGCACATCTTCCTCAGGATTTATAATTGATGAGCTGCGGCAGCAGGTGGTTGATCTACACGTGTTTGTTTGATTGAAGCCGTGCTCTCAGTATTCAGCTGCTGATCCAGCACAGGCCTGTCTGTCCCAACACTCCATCTAACCATCTGAATCAACACTACTACAGGCTAATGGCACTAGCGGCACTGCCGGCACTCAGAGCTCTGATCACACCTTGGGTAGACGGGCAGCTGCGTGGGCAGCCTGCAGGACAGCCACGGGGTCCTCCTCTGCTTTGGCCTGAGGGGGAAAAAGGGGGTTTAAGAGATGGGCGGAAAAAAGAAGGATGAAGAAGGTCACTATATACAAACACACACACACACACACACAGAACACAGTAAGAAACGGAGCACAGTGAAGTCTGTGTTAGTGAAGGTTACGAGGTCACAGCAAAGCAGGCAAATTAAGATACTGGATTGGTCAACAAATTAAGGCACCGAGGGTCTTGAGAGAATAAGCCACCAAGGGTCTCGACAGAATACAGCGCAGGGTAGCAGCTCTTACAGCACTGCGGAGGCAAAAACATAATTACAGGCAACACTGCAGGCAAAGAGATGGAAAAAGAAAAAATAAAGTAAGAAAGAGAGAAAGAAAGTCTTTGCAAACCTTAGTATTTATTTGTTTACCAAATAACTGGCTGCTTTTCTCTGAATAAACTTATCTGAGCTTAATTTATAATTAAAATAGCTCTGCTTAGGTTAATGTATCATTAGAAAAGCACTGCTGAAGTATATTAATTGTCCTTTGTTGGTTTGTCTGCTGGGATATTAAAAATGTTCAATGTTCAATTAAGAAATAAAACATTCGAGGTTCGTGCCACAAACATTGAGTGTATTATCGAGATTATACCACAGTTTCTTTGTCACTGTTTATTTAAAGACTTTGAGTTAAAGAGGATGAGAAAATAGGATCTGTTTTATTATAAATACTCTGCGAGTTAAAATAGTTCCATTGCTGCTCTGTTTGTAGGTGCGCTGTTTGGCTTGTAAGTGCTGCATCGTTGCTAGGTTACCTGTATGTGGCGGAATAATACATGGAGAGCTTCGGTTTCAGTGCATTACCGGCTGATAACGGCACTCATAAAACATCTTCCAGCCAATGACATTGCAGGGTCGGAACTAACTGTGGTATAATCAATCATTTTAAACCGAATATCTTGACAAAATTTAGGCTATTTTACTTAATTGTAAGATGATAGATAAAACAAATATATAAACAAATCAGAACACACTACACACACACACACACACACTGTAGCAGCAGGTAAAGGAAGGTGTTGCGCAGGTCATTGATAGTGACTTGAAAACAGTAAGAGTGAACTGAGGACACCAAGGCTTCTTCTGAGGGTCCAGAATGAATAACACACAACCCAGTAAAACCAGCAGCACTGAGACCCTCAGAGAAGAGGTCTCACTCAGGTCCTCCTCATCATTCATCAACACAAACTCAGAAGTCTTCAAGCAGCTGGCAAACGAGGGGAAGACTGATACTCGAGCTTTAACTGAGGGAGGAGGGAGGGGGTGGAATCAATGGCAGGACAGACAGACAGTAAGTGGAAAACGGGAAAGTACAGGAATAATCCAGCCAGGGAAAATATTCCTCAAACGACTGAAAAACTGCAGGTATGAGGAGCGGATTCCACTGCTCACAGACGTCACACTAAACACTACAGCATATGGAGAACCAATTATTTCAGTCTACAGACGTCAGAGTCCTTCTCCACTCTGCTCCTGTCTGATATTAGCTTTTATATCAGGAGTCGGCAATCAAGTTTGACGGCGGGCCAGATAGTTTCCAAGCCAAAAAAATCTGTTTTGCCAAATGTAGTGTAATGGGATGGAGTGTTACAGACTAATAGCTCTCCCAGCCCAGAGGGTTATTGAACCCAATTGCAGAACAGTTGATCTCAAAGCAGGTATAGGTTCCAACACATCAGCTCACAGATGCCTTATGCTGATCAACATCACCTTTTGGAGTGATGTGGGGAGAGAGTGCCATTTATACTCTACCCACCCAAAGAGAGCATGGCCAATTGTGCTCTCTCAGGGCTCCGACAGATGATGGCAAGCTACATGACCGGGATTCAAATCAGCGATCTTCTGATCATAGTGGCAGCGCTTAGGCCGCTAGACTTCTCAGAGCCCCTTATCTTTATTTAGGTAACTAATAAATCAATCATATTGTGTGCATACCATGCTCATTATTATTATCTGACTGTCTGCAATCAAATAAAAGTGCTCTGTGCTATCTCTGGGTTCTGAGATCAGTGGAGAAGGAGGGGCTCGGCTGGTGGAGAAGGACCACCTGTCGCTCAGGCTCATAGCCATAGCAGTGAAGCTGAGAGGCTGGCGAACAGCCGGGCAAGCTGAGGAGGAGCAGGAATAAAGGCAGCGCAGATAAAAAGAAAGAAAGTTACAGTGAGTTTCTCCACAGTGAGGATCTGCTCCAGACGCTTGTGGTCCTCCTCAGTTGGGTTCAGTACGGATCCCTGGAGATAAACCCAGTGAGGGAGGAGAGTGACGCACACGTAGGAGAGGACAGGGAGGCACAAACAGATTGACGGACACAACTGAGGACAGTCTTGAGCATTTACCAAATTTTTTGCACTAAAAACTCTTTAAATTTTCCAAAAATTGTCAGTGCGCCTTATAATCCAGTGCATCTTATGAATGAATTCTACCAGTTAGGTATTAAGGAGCAGTAAAGCCACTCTTCTGAAGTACAGCATTATACAGGAGTTTCAGTTTAGTTCAGTTTAACCGCTATTGCCCCGTTAACCCCAGCTAGCACTGCTGGAGCAGCATTAGCATTAGCCACGAACCACGCGAACCTTAATTTAGTCAGCTGGGATTTGCCAGCTGGTCCAGATTTCTATTTCTCACTTCGAGAACTTAAAACAACTTTATGACGCATTTTAACGCATTTTTAGAGACTGATGCTACTCTGGGCATGCTATGCTGATCACTGCACTATGTTACTTTGGTGAAGTGGAGAGGATACCAATTACAAGAACTGCACAATATAGTTATATTAGTGTAAAATCCTATAACATTATCTCTATCCCACTTTTAGTGACAGTTCTGTTCAGTTTTTTCAGCTTGTCCAGAAATGCATGTGCAAAGCATGTCCTATAGTGGTGCCTCAAACTACACTCGAAATACATTTCTGTGTGGGGACCCTAGGAGCAGGAAACACATTGCAAGTCTTGCATAATTTAAAAAATAGTGAAGCAAAAAACACAAAATTATAAATATATCTGCATATAGGCCTGGGGAGCATTAGGAGGGTAGGCTTAGTGGACGTAGCCATTGAATCTACTACCCTGTGATCAATAACCCAACCAAGATCAAGAGTAAACTGGGATTTGTTATGACTAAACTTAACTATTATTATAATAAACATGTAACTTGACTGATTCTTACACAACGAAAGACAGAAAAAGACAAAGCAACAACAAGAAACTTTCATTCGGTCCTTGTTTTTCAAATCGTATCAAAGCACCATCCTTTTATCCTTTTTCTAAAATTCATCTCCATCTTCCTGCGACTGACTGATGTGAGGAAGATGACATTCACCTAAGACACATGTACTATGGGTTCTACGTTCTTTAAACAAACAAAAACACACACACACTCAAGCTGGGCAACAGCAGGCAACACACCTGTTGGGCAGGGGCAGAGTTTGGCTTCCCTGCGGGGGCAGCAGAGGGTCGAGGAGCTCCCTTTACCTTCAGATCAACACAACACACTCAAGTGTGTATAAGGAAGTGTAAAAAAATAAACCAACATATCTCCACACAGACTATGTAGCAAAATTTCCAGTCTTTTCCACAGAAAAAATCAGGTTTGTTCATGCTAAAACTGCCTACAGTTAGCATTAAAAATTCACAAAATGTATTGTTTTTCCAAAGTTACATTCTGATTCTTTTCTAAAGCAGCTGAATAAATTCAAAAGTATTAACTGATTCGTATGAATGATATCACTATTTGCACAAACGATTTGGGGCACCTGCTGACACTATTCATTTTTAAATAAAAGGTTTATATCAGCAATGGGTGCAACTTAAAGTAGCTAAATGCAGGGATGAACAGAGCCCTATAAAGAAAGCTATCAACTGCACACCATGCAACTTGATTTAGAGCATGTTATATTGCAAAAAATACTAACAAAATTCTCTCACTTAATCATGGGTATGTTTTGGGCGTAACCAATCAGCGTGTCACTTGCCGTTCCCTTCAAGAGCCAGGTGCACTCTGACTTTGGTGTATTGCTATCTTAACGGCGCACCTCTTAGCTAACTAGCTAGCTAGCATCAGTAATAGCTAATCTAACCAGTGATTTAGGCAGTTGTATGTAGCGCTTCAGATCTCAGGTCTCTGATATAGAGGAAAAAAACAATCATACTCAATATTAAACTCAGCTTTTCACATTATGGCACGTAGGGTGACACGTACTAACATGTCATGTTAGTATCCACACATCTCTGGGTTAATGACACAGCAGTCGAGTGTGTTAGTCCTTTTTCATCACACATCACACGTATTAAGATCTCCTGCCCTCACAACGGGCACCATCTTTCCAGGCTTACATGCATTCAAAACCCATGCCTTTCGTACCTCGGGCTTCCGGACCGCAGTGGGCCGTTGAGCAGGAATGAACCCTGCAGGGGGGGCAAGCGGGTCCACTTTGGGCCTGGGGAGGAACCCTGCTACTGGTGCGAAAGGATCTCGTTTGGGAACAGGAACAAATCCAGCAGGTGGTGCGAGAGGGTCAGGCTTGGGAGGTGGGGCAGAAATGGATGGTGGTGCTGGAGGATTGGATTTAAGGTTTGGAAGGAAACCAACAGGTGGGGCCAGCGGGTCTTGTTTTGCAGGTGGAATGAAGCCAGTGGGTGGGGCCAGTGGGTTTGGCTTGGTGGCTGGGATGAAGCCAGCAGGAGGAGCTAAGGGGTCTGGTTTTGAGGGTGGGTTGATGCCTGTGGGTGGTGTGGGGGACATTGGTTTATGAGAAGGGAGGAAGCTCACAGGTGGAGCCAGGGGGTCTGTTTTAGGAGGGTTGGCAGTGGGTGGAGGAGCTGTAGCTGTAGCTGAAGTTGGGTTCTCCTGCTTGGTCTCCTCAGCAGGTTTCTGGATCTCTGCAGCTCGAGAGCGAGAGCGATGC